>NC_133121.1:47495377-48190404 GCF_033568475.1 Henckelia pumila
CTTATCATCAATTGTACCAAAATAATTGATTTCAAAATTCAATTTACGGATAAAATATTAAAATTTTCCAAAAATTCAAATTTATCCAAAATCAATTTTAAAATTTACGGACTCGAACAATTCGATCCGAAATCTCGTGAACCAATCAAAAACAATTTTTGACCGGACCAAAAATAAAATTTTAACATATTAAAATTAATTTTTAATAAAATATTAATTTTTCCCGCGGGCCACCCGGGACACTCCCGGGTTGGCCCGCACCCGGGGCGCGGGCCGGGGCAGCCCGGCTGCCCCCTTAGGGCAGCAACGCTTGCTGCCCTGGCGGCGCCTGGCGCCGCCGCTGGGCGGCGCCGTGCGCCCCCTTTGGGCGGCGCCGTGAGCCGCCCCTGGGGGCAGCGACCATCGCTGCCCCCTCCGGGCAGCGATCCAATCGCTGCCCGGGTTTCGCCCCCGGAAAAAAATTTTTTTTTTTTTTATTAAAAATATTTATTTTGTTTCAAAAACCGAGACTCAAAAATTTTGTACAATTGATTAATTCAATCGATTGATCTGAGCAACCTGGCTCTGATACCACTGTTGGAAAACTGGCGAGTTCCCAGACCAATTACGATTGATACCCGGTGCAGCGGAAGTTTAAAATTTTTTTCATGGAACGTTTCCATGGTATGGGTATCAACCGTTCATCGATTGAATTACGTGTGTGTGTAAAATTTAAATAACAATTAAATAAATTTTACCTCAAATCTCGCAACGAGATTAATGGACACCAACAGAACAATTCTGCTCTTGTTGTCTCTCCCTGGAACCGATGAACGCCTTCAATCAGGTCCACGAACAGAGGTTTAATCCCTCTGATAGATTGCACTAGAAAATCTATCAGAAGTTTTCTGCGAAGAGAATAAACGAATCTGATTCGTTATTCCTTACTGCGATTCAAAATCACAGACCGGAATTTCTCTGTGACAGAGCAAGGGGGCGGCCGAAAACGTTTTTGAGAGGGGCTAGGGTTTCGAAAATCCTGTCTCAAAAATTATGAGCTGTTGTGTGTAATTTCTGTACTGAAATAACTTATTTATAATGCAGGCCACTAACACCTTAGGGCCCATTAGTCATAAGCTGGGGCCCGACAAGCAAAGCCCGCTCGTTCAGAAATTAATATAAAATTCATCGTGACTCCGATTGATGAAACGATTTCACCAATGTGCACAGAAACCATTTCTGCACGTTTTAAAGTCAAAATAAATTTTCCTGAATCCGAATTCAGTGGTTTCCAAAAATGTCCATCCCTATGTCATTTTAGGAAATCCTACTCCCTTACTCTTATTTAAGAAGTCCAACTCCTTAGTTCATTAAATTTAACTCTTTAAATTTAACTATCTCAACGGGGATTAAAACTCCATTACACTGTGTGACCCTCAATGGTTCAGGGATACAGCTAGCCGTGGGCTCACAACTCCTTGTGACTCGGAACAACACTTTCCGACTTGCCCAACGAATCATGGTAAAGCGCCTAGCAACATCGCCCCATGATTCCCTAGGTATCACTGATAGTGCCTACAAGAACCAGTAGATTTTGGTTAACGTACAGTACGGTCCCTTCATCCATATATCCCGATCGAATCAACAACCATTGGTATATCGAGAGTCGCTCAAGATTCGATAACTATGCAATACATCTTGAAGATCAAATTAGTGACATCGCATGTGCTACTAAGAAACCATTTCTTAAATCACATCAAGTACTCTGGCCAGAGGTTTGTCACACTAATATCTCCTCAGATCGCATAGGATATCCACACTCGCAAGTATGTGGTGAATCCTTGACAACAATGCATTGACTCCTATATGTGTCGTAACTGTACCCAATCTCGACACCTGATGACCCCCTCAGAGTCGGTAAACGAGTCAAAGCACAGTACTAGCATATAGAGTCTCCATGATGTTTCAAGTCGTAAGGACTAATGGTGTACAACCAAAACCGCGGACTTTATCCACTCGATAAGTGATAACCACTTGGAAAGTCCGGATAGGGTAGTTCGACTATTCATCCTATGAATATCCATTTGCATGCTTCGAACATCTCCATGTTCCCTACCAATGAAACGTGGTACTTCGCATCGCAAATGCTAGTCTCAAACTCGAGCGATCCTTATCCTTATTATCGGACGGCTCAATCGACTAGGAACGGTTTTAGAATATACAGTGACTATAAGATGTATTTCATGATAGACATCTCCATGTTCTACCACATCTTACATACAATATAGTATATTCAAGGTCTTTATCAAAACAACAATAGTATATCACAATATAACAATATGAAGTAATATAAAGTCATTGCCATAAAAGTGTAAATAATATTAAACAAAAGATTGTTTATACAAAGAGTCAACAAAGCCCATAGCCACACAGTTGGCTCACTGGGCACCCACTCTTACAGGATCGACACATGTTGTAAGTTGGGTGGAACTCCCATGGGATCGGCTCATATTATTGGGGATCCACATGGCGACCGTCCATCACAACTTAATATTGATGGGTCATCTTGATGTGTCACAATAAACGGCGTCATATTATTGGGCCCTTATTGGACATGAGGTAAAAACGTGGAGGTTGCTTTGGAAGCAATTGGGCTCTACCTTTTGAAAATTATGGTTGGCTAATATTATTCGGGACCATAGTTTGTCAATTGGACTCCATGTTCCCACTAAGGAAAACAGTTTCCCGTTTTCACTAGAGGGTAGTGAAATCGTTAAAATAGTGGGAGTGAGATTCATAAAATAAATTTTGCCTATTTTATGTCTTAGTAAATTAATTAAACAATCACTGATTATTGTCTGTTTCTTTTCAGTATTTCATTAAGATGAATTCGCGCAATCCACTATTCTCTATCCTCGAACAAAATAAACTGACTGGCGCAAACTATACGGAATGGTTCCGTAACTTGAAGATTGTCTTGACCTCGGAGAAGATGCTCTATGTGTTAGAAAAATCTCCTCCAAAGGAAGCACCAGCTGATATAAGTCCGGAAGAGTTGGCCAAACTTGATATATGGCGGGACCATGATATCAAGGCCAAATGCTATATGCAAGCTTCGATGTCTGACGAACTCCAGAGGCGATTAGAGGATACCGTGAATGCTGCTGACATTCACGTACAACTCAAGGAACTTTTTGTGGCTCAATCGAGAGCTGAAAGATTCGCTACTGTAAAAGAGTTAATGACGTGTCGCATGCGTGAAGGGACTTTGGTCCGTGATCATGGGGTATGCGTGATTTGGCTCATTCAGAAGTTGGTAACACTTGATTTGGTATTGGATCATGAACTCAATGTGGACTTATTACTTCTCTCTCTTCCTTCATCGTTTGACGGTTTTGTGGTGAATTTCAATATGAACAAGATAGAGGCCTCCCTTGAAGAAATGGTCAATATGCTTGTAACATATGAAGCCACTTTAAAGAAGGATAAACCAGTTCTCTTGGTGGGCTCCTCTTCTTCTGCTAAGAAGGGGCCAAGTACAAAGGGTAAGAAACGTTCTGCCCCATCCAAGAAAACCGGACCCGAGAAGAAGAACAAGACAAAGGCTTCAAACATGGAAAAGTCCAAGGATGTTTGCCATCACTGCAAGAAACCCGGTCATTGGAAACGTAACTTCAAGGAATATCTAGAGCAGTTGCGAACTGCAAAGGGTATGTTTTATATTGAAATAAATGTTTTACTTAATACAACTTCTTGGGTATTGGATACCGGATGTGGATCTCACATTTGCAATGATTTGCAGGTGATGACAAGAAGTCGCAAGCTTAGAATGGGTGAGACCCAGCTGAGGCTCGGAAATGGTTCTAGAGTTGAAGCCAAAGCTGTGGGAGACGTTTATTTAATTTTGCAGAACGATTTTAAGTTACTTTTGAGAGATGTTTTATTTGTTCCAGATTTGATTAAAAACATTATTTCTGTTTCTATGCTTGATAGAGATGGTTTTTCTTGCAATTTTGTGAATGGGATTTGCAATATTTACAAGAATGAATGTTTGATTGGAAATGGACAACTTGAAAACGATCTATATAACTTAAAATTAAAAGACGTTTCAATAAATTATGTCGATAAACCGGTAACAACAAATAAAAGGAAAAACGATAGTCAAAACCCGGCAAATCTTTGGCATGCTAGGCTAGGTCATATTTCCTCAAGGAGGATGAACAAGCTAGTGGGAGAGGGCATGTTTGATATGTCTGATATTAACTCTCTACCTACTTGTGAATCTTGCTTGAAAGGAAAAATGACTAAATCTCCATTTAAGGGGAAACCTGAGCGTAGTCAAAATCTGTTGGATTTGATCCATACAGATGTTTGTGGTCCATTTAGAATTGGTACTCAATTTGGTTACACCTACTTCATTACCTTTACTGATGATTATTCAAGGTATGGGTATTTATATTTAATGAAATATAAGTCTGAAGCATTTGAAAAGTTCAAAGAATTCAAGGCTGAAGTAGAAAACAAGCTAGGTAAAAGTATTAAAGCACTTCGATCGGATCGAGGTGGAGAATACTTAAGTACCGAGTTTTTGGACTATCTGAAAGAGAATGAGATTCTCTCTCAGTGGACTCCTCCTATGACACCTCAGCTGAATGGTGTATCGGAGCGTCGTAATCGAAATTTTTTGGACATGGTTTGATCCATGATGAGCTTCACTGAGCTTCCACCTTCGTTTTGGGGCTACGCGCTTGAAACGGCGGTATTGTTGTTGAACAACGTCCACACCAAAGAAGTGGATAAAACACCATACGAGTTATGGAATGGCAAAGATCCTAAGTATTCGTACTTGAGGATTTGGGGATGTCCTGCTTACGTGAAGCAGACAGTGGGAGATAAGTTGGATAGTCGATCCACCTTATGTTATTTTGTAGGGTATCCAAAGAATTCAATCGGATATTATTTCTATCATCCTACTGAAACAAAAGTGTTTGTTTCAAGGAATGCCACCTTCTTGGAGAAGGAGTTCTTATTGGATAAGAAAGGCGAGATGATGGAACTCGAAGAAATTCGAGAAGAACCCAAGATACAAAATAATGATTCTACACCTCAGGAACCATTGATGGACACGCATATACCTAGAAGATCCGAGAGGACTTCTAGACCTCCTATTCGATATGGTCTTCTTCTTGAAGGGGATCAAGATGAACCCGACGTTGGATGTGATCCAAGAAACTTCAAGGAAGCAATTTCTGATGCGGATTCAAATTTATGGCTTGAAGCTATGCAGTCGGAAATAGATTCGATGCATACAAACCAAGTTTGGTCTTTAGTAGATCCTCCCGATGGAATTGTTCCAATAGGGTGTAAATGGATCTACAAGAGAAAGCTTGGACCTGATGGTAAGGTATTGACCTACAAGGCACGATTGGTGACGAAAGGTTATACTCAAAGACAAGAAGTTGACTATGATGAAACCTTTTCACCAGTTGCAATGTTCAAGTCCATAAGAATCCTTATTGTCATAGCTGCTTGGTATGACTATGAGATATGGCAAATGGATGTGAAGACTGCATTTCTTAATGGAAACATTAAGGAAGAGATCTATATGACGCAGCCTGAGGGATACACATCCATGGGAAGCGAGCATAAGGTATGCAAGCTTCAGAGATCGATCTATGGTCTCAAACAAGCATCAAGAAGTTGGAACCAGAAATTTGATGAAACAATAAAGGATTTTGGTTTCATCAAGAACCCGGAGGAACCGTGCGTGTACAAGAAAGTAGTTAAGGATGCTGTGACATTCTTAGTACTTTATGTTGATGACATCCTACTCATTGGGAATGACGTAGGGATGTTGCAGTCAACAAAGATATGGTTATCAGGTAGATTCTCGATGAAGGATTTAGGTGAGGCATCCTATATTCTAGGAATTCAGATCTATAGAGATAGATCTAAAAGAATGATAGGACTCACTCAATCAACTTACATCGAAACCATATTGAAAAGGTTTTCAATGGATGGGTCCAAGAGAGGACATCTACCTATGTGTTATGGAGTTTCTCTATCCAAGTCCATGTGTCCCAAGACTGATGAAGAGATAGAGAAAATGACACATGTACCATATGCGTCAGCCATAGGTAGTATCATGTATGGGATGATATCTACCAGACCGGATGTAGCATTTGCTCTGAGTGTCACGAGCAGATATCAAGCCAATCCCGGTCAAATGCATTGGAAAGCCGTGAAGGACATTCTTAAGTACTTACGAAGGACTAAGAATATGTTCATGGTATATGGAGGAAGAGAACTGAAATTGGAAGGCTATACCGACTCTATCTTCCAAAGTGACGTGGATGACTCGAAGTCAACCTCTAGATTTGTGTTCATGCTCAATGGCGGTGCTGTCTCTTGGAAGAGTTCCAAGCAGGACACCACAGCAGATTCCACCACTGAGGCAGAATACATTGCGGCATCAGCTGCTGCTAAAGAGGCCGTTTGGATGAGGAATTTCGTCCAAGAGTTGGGCGTTATTCCTGAATTTGTTGGTCCAGTCCCGGTGTACTGTGACAACACGGGTGCCGTTGCTCAGGCAAAGAAACCAAGGTCTCATCAAAGATCCAAACACGTACTGAGGAAATACCACATCATCCGGGAGATCGTGGAAAGAGGAGACATCACTGTCGAGAGAGTGGCCTCTGCAGACAATATCGCTGATCCACTTACTAAGCCCTTGCCAGGACCATTATTTGACAAACATCGCGAAGCAATGGGACTGCGTAGTATGACTAGTTGGCTTTAGGGCAAGTGGGAGATTGAAAGAGTGGGTGCCCGGTGAGCCAACTTGTGGCTAAGGGCTTTTATGACTCTATGTATAAACAATGTTTTGTTTAATATAATTTACACTTTTATAATGGCGTTTACTTTATCTTTTATCATATTATTATGTTGTGACATACTATAAGATGTTTAGATGAAGACCTTGAATATACTATAGTGTATGTAAGATGTGGTGGCACATGGGGATGGCTATCATGAAACACATCTTATAGTCACTGTATATTCTAAACAGTTCCTAGTCGATTGAGCCGTCCGTTAATAAGGATAAGGATCGCTCGAGATTGAGACTAGCATTTGCGATGCCGAGTACCACGTTTCATTGGTATGGAACATAGAGATGTTCAAAGCATGCAAATGGATATTCATACGATGAATGATCGAACTACCCTATCCGGACTTTCCAAGTGGTTATCACTTATCGAGTGGATAAAGTCCGCGGTTTTGGTTGTACACCATTAGTCCTTACTACTTGAAACATCATTGAGACTCTATATGCTAGTACTGTACTTTGACTCGTTTACCGACTCTATTGGGGTCATCAGGTGTCGGGATTGGGTACAGTTACGACACATATAGGAGTCGATGCTTTGTTGTCAAGGATTCACCACATACTTGCTAGTGTGGATATCCTATGCAATCTGAGGAGATATTAGTGTGACGAATCTCTGGCCAGAGTACATGATGTGTTTTAAGAAATGGTTTCTTAGTAGCACATGTGATGTCACTATTTGATCTTCAAGATGCATTGCATAGTTATCGAATATCGAACGACTCTCGATTTACCAATAGTTGTTGATTCGATCGGGATATATGGATGAAGGGACCGTACTATACGCTAACCAAAATCTATTGGTTCTTGCAGGCACTATCAGTGATACCTAGGGAATCATGGGGCGATGTTGCTAGGCGCTCTTACCATGATTCGATGGGCAAGTCGGAAATTGTTGTTCCGAGTCACAAGGAGTTGTGAGCCCACGGCTAGCTGTAACCCTGAACCAGTGAGGGTCACACAAGTAATGGATTTTTAATCCCCGTTGAGATATTTAAATTTAAAGAGTTAAATTTAATGAACAAAGAAGTAGGACTTCTTATATCAGAGTAGAAGAGTAAGATTTCCTAAAATGACATAGGGAAGGGCATTTTTGGAAATCACTGAATTCGGATTCAGAAAATTTATCTTGACTTTAAAAGATGCAGAAATGGTTTCTGTGCACATTGTTGAAATTGGTTTATCAATCTGAGTCACGATGAATTTTATATTAATTTCTGAACATGCGGGCTTTTCTTGTCAGGCTTGAACTTATGACTAATGGGACCTAAGCTGTTAGCAGCCCACATTATAAATAAGTTATTGCAGTACAAAAATTACACAACAGAGGTCACAAAATTTTTGAAAACCCTAGCTGTTTTCTCTCTAGTGGCCGCCGCCCCCCTCTCCTCTCTCTTCTTGAAAATTCCAGCCTGTGAATTTTGAATTTGCAGTCTGGTTTAACGGATCAAATTCGTTAATTCTCTTCGTAGAAACTTTTGATAGATTTTCTAGTGCAATCTATCAGAGGGATTAAACTTCTGTTCATGGACCTGATTGAAGAATTGTTCGTCCATCAGTTCCTGGGATATACAACAAGAGCAGAGTTATCTGTTGGTGTCCATAATCTCGTTTCAAGATTTAAGGTAAAAATTTAATTGTTATTTAATTTTTACACGCACAATTTAATCGTAAAGTTTTGATACCCATGATATGGAATCGCTCCATATAAAATTTTAAAACTTCCGCTGCACCGGGTATCAATTCTGATTGATCTGAACACCGTTTTCCAACAGCAATTGTATGTGCGGGAGATTTTTCGATTGCATGGGATTCCGTTGAGCATTGTCAGTGATAGAGATCCGAGATTCACCTCGAGATTTTGGGGTAGTTTCCAGCGAGCCCTTGGTACTACTTTGAGCATGTGTACGGTTTATCATCCAGAGACGGATGGACAATCCGAGAGTACTATTCGCACTTTAGAGGATATGCTTCGTGCGGCGGTGATGGATTTTGGCCAAGCGTGGCATGATCATTTACCCTTGGTGGAGTTCACTTATAACAATAGTTTCCATCGCAGCATTGGCATGACACCATTTGAGGCTCTTTATGGACGTCGTTGTCTTACACCTTTGTTTTTGGATGAGGTTGGCGAGCGTCGGGTTGAGGGTCCTCAGATGATTCAGAAGATGACTAATGCAGTGGAGTTGATCCGACGCAGGATTAAGGCGGCCCAGGATCGACAAGCTAGCTACGCGAACACTCACCGGAGACCGTTACACTTCGAGGTGGGAGAGCATGTGTTCTTGCGTGTGTCACATTTCCGGAAGGTGATGAGATTCGGTCGCAAGGGTAAGCTGACACCAAGATTTATTGGTCCTTTCGAGATTCTCGAGAAGGTTGGGGATGTGGCTTATCGTCTGGCCTTGCCACCCGATCTTTCGGAGATTCACGATGTGTTCCACGTGTCCTTGTTGAGGCAGTACGTTGCGGATGAGTCGCATATTTTGCATCCGACCGAGGTAAAGGTAGATCAGGATCTATCATATATGGAGAAACCCCTGCGGATTCTAGACAGGAAGGACAAGATACTTCGTAGAAAGCGTATACCGTTGGTGATGGTACAGTGGCAGCGCAGAGGTACAGAGAAAGCTACTTGGGATTTGGAGAGTCGGATGTTAGCCGAGCACCCCGAGTTATTTTAAGATTTTGTACTTCTTTGTACCGAGTTTGTACTTGTTCAGTTGTAATAAAGAATATTCGTGTTGAATCCTGTACTTTTCCTCTGACTTTAATTTCGAGGACAAAATTTTTTAAGTGGGGGAGAATGTAGTATCCCGCATCCAAAATTAATGATTAATAGGTAATTAATCAAGTGATCATGTTTAAATTTAATAAAACATGATTAAAGAAATTCCAAATCAATTAACGGAGTCCGAAAATAGATCCAGGACACTCGAAAATTGTGGGCATGGCTCGGGAGGTTCGGACTCTCCGAACTGGTGTTCGGAGGACCAAAACGTGATCGGAGTCAGGATCGGAGGCCGGAGGAGTTCGGAGGATCCAAAGAGGAGTTCGGAGGATCCGAAGAGGATCGGAGGCTCCGTCGGTGGAATCGGAGGACCCGAACAGGGTTAGGGCTTACGTCATCAATTACGTCAGCAAGATTACGTCATGGGTGACATCACTCATGGGACTTCGGAGGACCCGAAGTTAGGATCGGACGATCCGATCGTGTTCGAATAATCCGAAGTCATGATCGGAGGATGCGAACCAGTTCGGAGGGCCCAAAGCCTAGTTCGGACGGCCCGAACTTCGTCTATAAATAGAGGAGCCGAGGTTCATTTGTGACTCGCTCAATTCCTCTCTTCTCTCCCAATTCCTAGGCTTTCTAACTCAGATCTAGGGAGATCTAGGTGCCCTACGAGAAATCCGGAAGTGGCTTAGTGATCTAGACATCGTCGTGGAGCTGTGGCCTAGTTTTGAGGCTATCGACAGCAAAGGGCTAACGACGGACGCAGGTATAGCTTTGGCATCCTAAAAATATTTAGGAGCATGCATTAGCTTAGTTAAGGCTTTTAGAGCTTTATTGTTGATGCATGGATATTTGCATTGTAGTAGCAGTAGACTGGACTATAGGCTTGGTGTATAGGCCAGTGGAGCTAGGTTTTGACCAGTAGTGTTAGAGGTACGTAAGTACTGACCGAGATAGCCGGCATGATATATTTGCATGTATGTTGCATTAGTATGTGCTATATGTTTTATTATGTTTTAACATGTTTTACCGCCTTAGCACATGAACGATTTTACGTGTGACTGCATCCTGAGAGATGTGAGTCATTGACAGTCTCTATAGGGAACAATGATCTCATTTTGGACTCGAGTCAGGTATGAAAGTTTCCATATGAGACTTGTATCCTATTTTGGATTCGGGTCAGGATGGGGTAGGCTCAGCCCTGATATGGAATATACGAGTATCCTGTGGAGTCGCTCTCTAGCCGGTACTGTATATTTCTGGCGCCATGAGCAAGTGTTTTCACTTGAGTTTTACATCATATTGTTTGCGCATATTTGTATTTATATCATTGCTTCGTATTGAGCGTTCTAGCTCACGCCCCTATGTTTAAGTATTGTGGTGTACCTTGTGGCGGGGCAGGTTTGAGGCTAGACGGTTCAGGCGGCTCTCAGCAGGATTGTGCTTGGGAGAGTGCGAGGTTGTAGAGGGTAGGGATTTGTTTACCTGAACCTTCGATTTGGTTCTATTTTTACACGATTGTTATCGTCGGTTGTATTCTGCCGATTGGTTTTGTTGTATTTTAATTATCCGCTCTTTACGCTTTAAGTTTTAATTGCATGCGTTTTTATCGTAACTCTGATTAGTAGTGGATCCGGGTTGGGTCACTACAATGCACGTCCGCACCATCTGAGATGCGTGCCCACGCCACTGACTTTTACACACACCGAGCATGTTTGTGTATGTGTTCGGGAATTCAACTATTTTGGAATTATATTCCTATTTTAAGACTTTTAAGCATACTAGGAATCTTTTAGGAGATATCTTTGATATCTTTAGATATAATTTGAATTATTTTGCAATATCTTTTATTATTTTTTAGTTGTATTATAAATACAACAATGAAATTCATTATTGAATATAATTCAGATTTTTTATTATCAATACATAAAATTCTCTCTAGAATTTTACTAAAGCTTTTTCTTTGCATTCAAATCAAACTTATCAAAGTATCAAAACATTGTGGCGTTTGTCGATCTATTCTTCACTTGGGTTGTCAAAGACATGTTCCTTTGAAGGTCCAACTGAATTATTGGTTGTTTTTCTATCGTCATTGTTTGTTTCTAGTTTCAAGTAAACTAGAGGTGAATAATCAAAATTCATTACTTGTTTTAAGATCGGGCAACATCTTTGATTTCTTTTTGTTATCGGATTGAGGGTGAAATTCAATATAATCGTGTTTGCCTTCCATACAACGAGAATTCATATCAGTTGGTATCAAAGCCAAAGTTTTGAATTAAGTAAGTATCATATCTTCATCGATATATATTCTTCGTGTTCTTCGTTCTTCATCTGAGTTTATTCTTTTTGAAATTTCATAGTCGTTTTGGTGTCAATCTTGTCGCCCAAGTTTTCGTGTCTTGTGCTACAAGCTATATAGAAAAAAAGAGAAAATTCAAAAATTTTAAAAAAATCAAAAAAATCAGTTAAAAAAAAATTGATAGACCGAAAAGCTTTAAAAAATATTGAAAAAGCAAGATAACTTGTGGTCAATTATTTTCTCTTGTTCATCCTTGGGTACAAGTAAAAAATGGACGTCCATTAATTTCTTCTCTTGTTTTTGTCAATCTTCTAGAGTCAATCTTCAAGTGTCTACAAGTTGAGAACTTGAGAGTTTGATTCACTTATACACAAATCAAAAAGCCTTCTACATAAAATTTGAGTGAAAAAAAAAAGCGGTTGAGTGAATTCTTTTGGAGAGACTTGTGAGATTTTGGGTGAGGAAATTTTTATTACTAACCTTTTCTTGCAGGTACAATGAGTTCTACTAGCCAAAATTTTTCTCAAGGTCAAATGGATGAATTGACCAAGATGATGGTGGCGGCTTTGGGGCCAATACATGAGAAGTTGGATAGGCTTGAAGTTAGTGGAGGTGGTAGTAAGAAAAAAAATAAAATAATTGAAGAAGAGGATGATGGTGGTGAGGATGAAGTGAGTTTGAGTGAAAATTGGGGTAGAAATAGGAGGGTGAAAGAAATAGAAGGGGAGCGGTGAGAGGAAGATACATTGAAGGGGGTCGAGAGTATGGGAATGTTAGTGGGATTAAGATGGAGATTCCTTCGTTCCATGGAAAATCTGATCCGGAGGCTTATTTAGAGTGGGAGATGAGAGTGGAGTCGGTGTTTGATTGCCACAACTACAGTGACTCGAACAAAATATAATTGGCGGTTGTTGATTTCGTGGATTATGCTCTAATTTGATGGGATCAATTTGTTATTTCTAGGAGGATAAATCGAGAGCGTCCTATTGAGACATGGGATGGGATTAAGCAAATTATGTAGAAGAGATTTGTGCCAAATTACTAATATCGTGACATGTTTAGGCGGCTACAAAATTTGAAGCAAGACTCAAAGAGTGTAGAGGATTATTTCAAGGAGCTGGAAGTTACTATGATTCGGGCTAACATTGAAGAGGATCGTGAAGCAACTATGGCTCGTTTTTTATGTGGTTTGAATATTGTTGTGTTTATTCCTCGCAAGCGTACGAGTGTCAAGTTTTAATATAGTGATTAAATCAGATATCGATCCCACAGGGAGTAAAATAAAAATATTTAGTACTTGTAATTAGAATAGTCCAAACTTTATCTAGAAAATCAAACTTTGAGAAATTTGCAATAAAATAAATAATCATATGATTTAAAAGCACACACACAACTTTCAGATTAAAAATCAATCAGAGAAAAATGGTCTAGAGGTATAGATTTCACCTGGTTTCAACAACAATCAATCCTAATTAATTAATCTTCATGAATTCCAATCAATTAATAGCCAAGAACACTTAAGTTTATTATTTCCTTCTCCCGAGAAACAAATAATGTTTATCAACTACAATTCAATTCCAATATTCCTATTAAGAATTTATTGCAGTGATCTATCACAAAACGATGTTCTCTTTAAAAGCTCTGTTAAAATCATACACTCTCCCGAGCTGTATAAATAATTAACAGTGTAGATTCTAATGTCCTATTGAAATTCTCCTCTCCCGAGTGCCAGATTTTAAATAAATATTACAAATCAATTATTGATCAGATAATTGAAAAGACAATCAATTCTAGAAAAAAAAACAATTAATCTAGAAGAAATTCAATTCAATAAAATCAAAAATTCATGAAAGCGTCTACACCAAGTTCCATCCGACCTCTAGACTATAAAAATTAGTTCATACTAAAATTCTGAAAAAAATAAATAATAAATCCAAACATGTTCAGAATTAAATAAAAGATAAGAAACAAATCCGTCGTCGATGCCGTGTCCGGACTATCAAACTCCGTATTCGTTCTTCAGATTAAGCTCCAAAAATCTTCTCAGGAAAATCTCACGATCAAAATCTGTTCTCTGATATGTGTGTGATGTGTTATGGCGGCTCTCTTCTTTTCCAAGTCTGACAAAAATCCTTTTATAGCGTGCACAAAAGCCCACAAAATCAAGCCCAATAAAAATTTCCCGATTTAATAAAATTCCCAAAACACAGCAACGGGGCGGGCGCTCAAGTGAAGGCGCGGGCGCGCCTTGATCTCGAAATTTCCAGTTCTCAGAATTTCCCAGGAACAAGCGCGTTAGCTCTTGAAGAAGCGCTAAAGATAAGCGCTATCTTTCTTTACTCAAAGCCCAATAAAGTAAAGCCCATTAAGAAATCTCCTGTACGTTTCTTCTCTTCTTTATTCTTTTCTTTTTCTTTCTCTTCTAAACTTCTTATTTTTCTCCTCAAAATTCCATAATTCACAAAATCACCATAATTTTCTACAATCACAAAAACAACACAATACCCACATAAATCTGCTCGAAACAAATATTTAACAATTAAAATCATATATAAATTAAGTGTATAAAATACACTTATCAAATACCCCAAAACTTAGACTTTTGCTAGTCCCGAGCAAAACTATTAAATTCCAACAACTCATTCTATCAAACCCACAAAAATAGTCAAGAAATATTATGGAACAATGGCCTCAACAATGATTTCAAAAATATCAAATCCAAATCATATCCAACCTACTAACACTTGAAAGTTTTAGCCAATCACAAAATAATAACCGCATAAACTCACAATCTCCGCAACTCAAGTTCAAAACACCATTCTCCAAATTCAATTCAAAAATTCATAGATCATGAGGACTTTTCAAGGATAGCATAGGATCAAATATAGGATATTAATAAAAAACACTCACAATTAGGTAAATGCAAATAATAAACGTGTAATTGTTTAGATCAAAATTCATAATCATTAAAAGCATCAATCAACAGTCCATATGCTAAATTCTCGCAACTCTTCTCCACTAGTATATTGGGCAACTGAGACTCGGTCAATAGGACTTATTCAGCTTATAATGTAAGGCCTGGCTCATGGCAACAAATGAAGGATAAGAATTCAAAATAAGGAGTAATTCATATTATCAAACTCAATTACAACTCCTTTTTCATTTACAATTTCACATTCTTTCAATTCACTTCATTTCTCAACTTTTTCACAACTCTTCTTTTCAGAACTTTTTCAACTCTCTACCACATTTTTACACTCTTTTTTTCTACTACCTTTTTTTTCATCTTTTCAATTCATCCACCACACCAATCCTTTTTTCACAAATAAAGCTAGGAGCATACAACATTTTAGCATTCAAATTAATCCCTTAAAGGTAGGAAATAGTGTTTAGGCTAATTAGGTAGTCAATGTAGGACCTTGAAATAATGACGAATGGGGGTATAATCACACGTTTACACGCATGCCATTCGATTTTCAATAAAGCTCAAACAAGGTACTAGGGATAAAATAGATAATTAGGTAGCTTGAAAGTCTCAAACGAATTCAGAAAAATCGCCTAAATCATTCCTAATCTCAGTTTTGCCCGTATTTCGCCTCGAAGAGTGTCCGAACTAGGTCTAGACAAGTCTCAATCCACAATTAAATCATACAAATTTAATCAGTGCAGAAAAAAAATAATCATCAGCAGTTAAAGATGATTTTCAACAAATTTCAGATTTCTCGTACCTCAATGTACTAATATACAAGTGTAGCTCAAATGGGCAACTAAGGATAAATTCAATGAAAATTAGGCCCAAAAATTTCAAACAGTGCCTAAATCATATCTATGTCTGTATGTCTCAAAAATCAGATTCAAGCATTAATCACAGAGTATATAGGAAATTGTTCATCTAATTGGTTCCATATTTTCAAAAATATTTGTCAGATAGGTGGACAATCATGGATTTCAGTTATCGCACAAAAATATTTTTCATTGGCCATGCATCCATTTCTTTCTCAACTTCTTTTAAATTCAACTCAACTCAACAAAAAACAACTAAACTCAACAAAAAATTTTATCTATGAAATTCAAAACTCAACTTTCAACCAAACAATCAAACAACTAAATCAAACTAAATCAAACATTGATTCATCCCCCCAAACTTAATGTAATCATTGTCCCTAATGATTAAAAACAATAAAAATAACAAGGGACTCATACCTTCGACACCGAGCATCAGGACTCGGCGTCATCATCATCATCTCCATGGAACGAAGGTGCAGCAGCAACAGTATCATCAGAAGACCACTGCGGAGGAACTGGATAAGGCACAACAGTGGGCGGATAATTCTGGGCGAGAGCGGCAGTGAAGTCATGCATATATGTCATGTGTGCTCGCATCATCTTCCACTGCTTCTTCATCTGAGAAAGCATGGCCGTAAAATCATCACGAGTAGAATACTCAGTGGCCGGATGCGTCGGTAGTGACATAGGTCCTTCCAAATGGGAAGGTGCTGGCTCAAAGTGTGGTAGTGGCTCCGAGGGTTGCGGTGGTTCAGCTGCCTGTTCAGAAGTACTGGCTGTTTTCTTCTTCTTGTCCCGTCTCAATGCACCAGTAATTCTTATAGGTCCTTCCCTCGAACTCGAACTTTCAGATTCACGTCTTTGACCATCAAATTTGCATAAAACTCATGAATCAATGATATAACAGCATCTGGTGGACTCCTAACAAATGTCTCCCAACCTCTTCTCTTAGCTTCAATTAACGCCGGTGCACTATGCTCTCTCAAACTCATTCCTCTTTCTTTGTGCATCCCTCGCTCCATTACATCAAAACAATATTCCTCTGCTGTGGCATTCCAAAATCTGTGTCTATCATATGAAGCAGCAGAGGATGAAGAAATTGCTCCTTTCCCTTTGGTTTTCGGTGGCATTGTAACTCAAAAACTCAATAATTCAACTCAAATCAATTACAGATGGAATTCTCACAATCCCAACACTAAACTTCAACCGACTCCAGCAATGTGCAAACACAACTTTAACCCAAACAATTTAACAAACATTTGGCGTGCATGAAGACAATAATATAGAAAGTTCACTGCCAAATGTGCTTCACCCCACAATTCAAACAACCAAACAGCCTCAACACACCAACTTTTATCACGGCATAAATGTAATAGATAAAATTTTTGCTTTGTACCATTCAAGAAAGAAAACGCCCCAAACCCCGGTAGATTCCCATGTTCTGTGCGAGGCGTGGATGGAGCAAGATCAAATTCTGAGAATCCCAGATTTACAATGGCCTTGTAATGAAGATCAAAATTCCAGAAATGATGACATTTTGTTGAGTGCAAGACTTTCGATGATTGTGCCAAAATGTGAGATTTAGAGCGGGACTCAAAAGAGAGATCGTGACTTTTGAAGTCTGGGAGGAGCAAATTAGGATTTTAAATCTCAAATGTTGCGCTTTAAATCTCAGATGTTGCGCGATAGCGCCTCGTGTAGCGCAGACAGATAGAGCGATAGCGCTTAGATTAAGCGCGGTTGACGGGCGCGATAGCGCAAGATCTTGCGCTTAGAGGGAGCGCGTTAGCGCTTGTGTAGCGCGGTTCCGGAGGGCGATAGCGCTAGTGGATGAGCTATTGTGTATTACTGCAACGAAGGAAAGGCGCGGGGGCTCGAATGGAGTGGCGCGAGCGCGCCTTTAAGTCGCAAAATAACTCCACTTTGGTCAGGTAAGGCGCGGGCGCTCCCATACATGGGGCGGGCATGCCTCTTGCTCGAATTTGAGATTTATGGAGCCTGAAAATTTTTGAAAATTAAGAAAAATTAGCTCAAAAATTTAAAATAAAAAACTTAAAACAATTAAATAACAAAAATTAAATAAACTGAAAATAAAAACAAATAAAATAAAATAAAATAAAATGCTTGGGTTGCCTCCCAAGTAGCGCTTGGTTTAAAGTCGTCAGCCCGACTTTCACGGGATTAATTCTTCCCCTTCTCTTTCACTCGCCAAATAAATTCCACGAACCGCCTTTTAAATTTTGCTTTTTTCGTGGCCTTATTTGGTGGTTTTGGCGCTCTCGCGTTCGATGAATCAACCCCAATGTCGGCTTTTGAACGACCCTCCAAATTCATAACCGGCTCTATCAAGCATAATTTTTCAATAGGGGTGTTAGATGACTTCATGAATATATTAAAAATTACACTCTCACCATCCACACCCATTGACAATGCACCTCTCTTCACCTCTATCTTGGCATCGGCAGTGGCCAAGAAAGGTCTCCCCAATATCAGGGGCATGTTTGCATCCTCCTCCATATCTAACACAACAAAATCCGCTGGAAAAATAAATTTATCTACTTTTACCAAAACATCTTCAATGATTCCAAGCGGATATGTGATAGAACGATCAGCCAACTGCAACGCGATCATGGTGGGCTTCACCTCACCAAGTCCTAAGCTTCTGAAAACAGACAAGGGCATGAGATTAATGCTAGCTCCTAAATCGCAAAGTGCATTATTAAAATAAGAAGAGCCAATAGTGCAAGGAATAGTAAAACTCCCTGGATCCTTAAGCTTTTGTGGCATCTTCTTTTGGAGCACCGCACTGCACTCTTCCGTTAAATTCACTACCTCGTTCTCTAGCAGCCTCCTCTTCTTGGACATCACCTCCTTGATAAACTTCGCATAATTCGGCATTTGCTCCAAAGCTTCAGCAAAGGGAATGTTGATGTGAATCTTCTTAAAAATCTCCAAGAACATGGAAAATTGCTCGTCCAATGCTTTCTTCTTGAACCTTTGCGGGTATGGAAGTGAAGGCTTATACATCGGTTTTGGCTCAGATTCAAGCTCCTTCTCTTTCTCCTCAACTTTTTCCTCAAGTTTCTTATCCGCAACAGTATGAATTTGAACTCCAACGTCTTTGGCATTCCGCACTTTTATGGAATTGCACTGCTCCTTGGGATTCACCTCAGTATTGCTAGGGAACTGGCCGCGATTGTTGTCCTTCAGTGCGCTCGCCAACTGCCCAATACTAGTCTCCATGGATTGCAACACTGCACCCATGTTGGCCATGTGCGTCTCCAAGCTGTCAAGGCGAGACTCAGTTCTTTCCATCCGCTTACCTGATTCCTGCACAAAGGTAATAACCATATCCTCCAAAGACAACTTACCATCACCCTTATTAGTATTGTTAGTATATGAAAAATTTTCATTATTCCGCAAATTAGGGTGAAAAGTATTGGAAATAGGATTACCTCTGTACGCTCCATAACCTCGGTAGCCATTTGGATTTATATAATTGACTTGCTCTATGGCCGGTGATCCTTCAACTCCAGTTGAATCTGCAATATTAATTTTATTCAGAGAAGCTACCTGTGTAGTCAGTGCAGATAATTGAGCAGTGATGGACGTGAGAGGATCCACTGCATACACTCCAGCCGGCTTCTTTACTCCTATACGCTCAGATGGCCATTGGAAACTATTGACCGTCATCTCCTCCAACATATCATAAGCCTGAACATGATCCTTCGCAAATATAGTACCTCCAGCCGCTGAGTCCACATTCATTCTCGTAGGCGCATTCAGTCCGTTGTAAAACCACTCAATCTGTTCCCAATCTGCAAAATTGTGGTTAGGACAACGTCTTAATAATTCTTTATACCTTTCCCACGCCTCGTATAACTGTTCAGTGTCCATCTGCCGGAAGGTGCTGATCTCGATCTTCAGTTGGGTGGTTTTGGCAGGAGGAAAATATTTTGCAAGAAATTTTTCTGCCATTACCTCCCAAGTAGTGATGCTTCCAAGCGGCAGTGATTGCAACCAACTTCTGGCTTGATCCCTGAGAGAAAACGGAAACAAGCGTAAGCGTATAGTATCCTCAGACACACCATTAATTTTTACCGTATCGGTTATCTCCAAAAAGGTGCGTAGGTGTAGATAAGGATCGGCAGTGGCGCTCCCATTAAATTGGTTCTGTTGAACCATGTTGATCAATGCAGGCTTCAACTCAAAATTGTTTGCATTGATAGTTCCTCGAGCGATTCCAGAATAGTGACCCTGGATCGTCGGTCTGAAGTGATCTCTAATAGGCACTAGGGGAGCTTGGTTTTCTTCTTGTTCAGCCATTCTTTCAAGTTCTTCTCTTCTAGCTCGTCTTAAAGCACGTGCAGTGCGCTCGATCTTCGGATCAAACAGTAGAGAATTAGCACTTTGAGATCGTCGCATAGACTGCAATTAAAAATAATAAGAAATTAATTAGCAACTTAAAATTAAAATAAAAAAACTCTAAATTAAAATCTAGACTAATTGGTAACAAGACTAAAAAATAATCAAATTTACTCCCCGGCAACGGCGCCAAAAACTTGTTGTGTTTATTCCTCGCAAGCGTACGAGTGTCAAGTTTTAATATAGTGATTAAATCAGATATCGATCCCACAGGGAGTAAAATGAAAATATTTAGTACTTGTAATTAGAATAGTCCAAACTTTATCTAGAAAATCAAACTTTGAGAAATTTGCAATAAAATAAATAATCATATGATTTAAAAGCACGCACACAACTTTCAGATTAAAAATCAATCAGAGAAAAATGGTCTAGAGGTATAGATTTCACCTGGTTTCAACAACAATCAATC
Organism: Henckelia pumila; assembly: GCF_033568475.1. Taxonomy (NCBI): domain Eukaryota; kingdom Viridiplantae; phylum Streptophyta; class Magnoliopsida; order Lamiales; family Gesneriaceae; genus Henckelia; species Henckelia pumila. Next base: position 47,515,896 of record NC_133121.1, read on the forward strand.
CTAATTAATTAATCTTCATGAATTCCAATCAATTAATAGCCAAGAACACTTAAGTTTATTATTTCCCTCTCCCGAGCAACAAATAATGTTTATCAACTACAATTCAATTCCAATATTCCTATTAAGAATTTATTGCAGTGATCTATCACAAAACGATGTTCTCTTTAAAAGTTCTGTTAAAATCATACACTCTCCCGAGCTGTATAAATAATTAACAGTGTAGTTTCTAATGTCCTATTAAAATTCTCCTCTCCCGAGTGCCAGATTTCAAATAAATATTACAAATCAATTATTGATCAGATAATTGAAAAGACAATCAATTCTAGAAAAAAAAACAATTAATCTAGAAGAAATTCAATTCAATAAAATCAAAAATTCATGAAAGCGTCTACACCAAGTTCCATCCGACCTCTAGACTATAAAAATTAGTTCATACTAAAATTCTGAAAACAATAAATAATAAATCCAAACATGTTCAGAATTAAATAAAAGATAAGAAACAAATCCGTCGTCGATGCCGTGTCCGGACTATCAAACTCCGTATTCGTTCTTCAGATTAAGCTCCAGAAATCTTCTTAGGAAAATCTCACGATCAAAATCTGTTCTCTGATATGTGTGTGATGTGTTATGGCGGCTCTCTTCTTTTCCAAGTCTGACAAAAATCCTTTTATAGCGTGCACAAAAGCCCACAAAATCAAGCCCAATAAAAATTTCCCGATTTAATAAAATTCTCAAAACACAGCAACGGAGCGGGCGCTCAAGTGAAGGCGCGGGCGCGCCTTGATCTCAAAATTTCCATTTCTCAGAATTTCCCAGGAACAAGCGCGTTAGCTCTTGAAGAAGCGCTAAAGATAAGCGCTATCTTTCTTTACTCAAAGCCCAATAAAGGAAAGCCCATTAAGAAATCTCCTGTACGTTTCTTCTCTTCTTTATTCTTTTCTTTTCCTTTCTCTTCTAAACTTCTTATTTTTCTCCTCAAAATTCCATAATTCACAAAATCACCATAATTTCCTACAATCACAAAAACAACACAATACCCACATAAATCTGCTCGAAACAAATATTTAACAATTAAAATCATATATAAATTAAGTGTATAAAATACACTTATCAAATATGGAGATTCAAGACCAAGTGGAGCTTAGACATTGCATGGATCTTGAGGAGATGGTGCAAATTGCCATGAAAGTGGAGCAACAACTCAAAAGGAAAGGCATGAGTCGAAATCCTACAGCTGGAGGTTCTTCCAATTCTTGGCGTCCAAACGTTGTAAAACGAAAGGATGTTAAGCCACTGTCCAAGCCAAAAATTGACACCAAGCAAGAGACACCAAATCAAGGGGTGCAAGATAAATCTGAAACTTCTAATAATCGTTCTAGAGATATCAAATGCTTTATATGTCAAGGTGTTGGTCATATTGCTAGTCAATGTCCTAATAAAAAAATTATGATTGTGAATGCTTGTGGTGAGTTTGAGTCGGAGGGTGAGAAGGAAAATTATGATGATATGCCTGCGTTGGAGGATCCCAATGATTAGGGATATGATGCGATTTTTGGAGAGTTATTGGTGACTAGAATAATTTTGAGTGTGCAACAAAAGGAGGAGGAAGAAAATCAAAAAGAAAATTTATTTCATACTAGATTCTTTGTGAAAAATAAGGTGTGTAGTGTCATTATTGATGGAGGTAGTTACACTAATGTAGCGAGTTATGAGCTTGTGGAGAAGTTGAGTTTGCCTACTATAAAGCATCCTCAACCTTATAAATTGTAGTGGTTCAATGATAGTTCGGAGGTGAGAGTAGCCAAGAAAGTTGTGGTACCGTTTTATATTGGGAAGTATGTGGATGAAGTAAAGTGTGATGTGATGCCTATGAAAGCTTGTCATATCTTGTTGGGTAGGCCATGACAATTTTATAGAAGGGTGATACATGATGGGTTTAAAAATTGTTACTCCTTTCTTTAAAAAAGAGGCCTATTGTATTGTTGCCTATGACTCCAAAGCAAGTGTTGGAGGATCATTTGAAAAAGAAAAAGAGAGAAGAGGCCGAAAAGGTTCACGAGCGAAATTATCTCTATAGAGAACGTTGTCATATTTTCACGAAGAATGATAATACTCGTGCTGTGATTAACGTTTTCTTCAGCTCATTGAAGCACTTCTCACATTTCTCAGTCCACTCGAATTTCACACCTTTTTTATTCAGTGAAGTCATTGGCATAGAGATACCTGAAAAATCATGTATGAATCTCTGGTAGTTACCTGCCAGTCCCAAGAAACTCCGATTCTCAGTGGCATTCTTCGGAGTAACCTAGTTACGAATTATCTCTACCTTTGTTGGGTAGACTTCAATTCCTCTCTTAGAAACTATGTGACACAAAAAAGCAATCTGCTCCAACCAAAATTCGCATTTACATAATTTTTCATACAAACGTTTCTCCTTCAATATCTGTAAAACAGTAGCCCAGATTTACTGATGTTCATCTGTGCTACGAGAGTAGAGCAATATCTCATCAATAAAGACAACAAAAAGTTGATCTAAAAACGGCTGAAAAACTCGATTAATCAATTCCATGAAAGCTGCTGGAGCATTGTTCATTCCAAGCGGCATAACAAGGAACTCATAGTGGCCATAACGAGTCCATAACCCGGCCTCAAGTCAATATTTGAAAATAATATAATATGGCCCCTTGAAACTGATCGAAAAATTCTAATTTTCTTAGCAGTGGGTATTTATTCTTCATTGTAACCAGGTTCAACTCACGGTAGCCTCTACGCAACCTCCTATACCCATCTTTTTCGCGAACAAAAACTGCTGGTGCGCCGCATGGAGACAAACTCGGCCTAATAAAGCCTTTATCGAGTAACTCCTTTGACTGATTTTTCAACTCTTTGAGCTCAGAAGGTGCTAATGAAATGACTCTTAACTCTATTTTAAATTAATTAATAAAGAAAAAAATGCGGATTTTTTAAAAAAATTTGGCATGACCTATTTGTTTATGTTCAAATCCACCTGTCACAGACAGAAAACTAAAAAAAGAAATAATGTAGACAGAAAATCATAACACGAATAGCACAAGCTTACCTAAAAGAACCAACCCTAGACAGCGATGAAAAAGGGTTAACAGATTTACATGCCATAATTTAAAATCTACAAGTTTATTCAATTACATTTACTCAACGATAAAAAAAAAAACTATTTCTAAACATTTAAGTTATATTAATCTCTGCGAAAGACTAGCATAGGTCGGAGGGATGTGCCGTGCCCGCATCGCAATCCGCTCGATTGTCATGCCCCTCGATCTCAACAATAATCTAACTTGCGCCAAGCAAAGGTAGTGAGCCTAAAGGCCCATCTAGTATAAACCGTGGAATAACAAGGGTTTAAAAATACAAGCGAAAATACTTAAAATATTGTACTTAATATTCCTTGAAACTTACTCAGAAGAGTTGAATGATAAAAGAGAATGAGACTTAATGCATGCAATGAACTCACACATAACTCACACTTTTAAACTTTGAAATTTCTTAAACTTTACTTAATCTCATGCGTGACTGAAACTGAATATAAAATAAGTCGAGTCAAATTAGAACTGATCTGTAACTAAAATTGTACCTGTAAATTGTGAACTGTGAACTTAGATCCTTGAATTGTGACTCTGTGATTTTGATCGCGATCATGGCTGTAGTACACTATGCCGCAAGAAATTTAGGATATCTCCCAACCCATCTTGCCCTATGAGTGGTATGGGAAGCCAAGATTTCTCCCAGCCCGTCCATACACATGAATTTTTTGTAAGGGAAGCCAAGGCGTCTCCCAGCCCGTCCAAACACATGAATTTTACTGTAGTCACAACCAACTCACTTCGTTCATAAAAATATTTTTTTTCATTCTTTTCTTGACAGGACTCAAAGATATAGCATGCATTTATGAAAATTTCTCTCTTTGAAAATATTTACTCAATTATTCGATTTATGAAATAAATGATGCAAGATGGTTGACAAGGTTGAAAAGCATGATTTAAAACACGGAATCAATAATGTTTAAGTGGCTGCCCCTAGGCTAGACTAATCAACCAAAACTCCCCTTTCTCCTCAACTAAGACTCATCACGAGCGTTCAAGCCGAAAACCCATAATTCAACCTTTCTTTATCTAAATTGACTTCCGCTTGAACCGAAATCTCATACACACTCCAAACTAACCCAAGGATCATTCTTTAACCTCCCATGCTAACCCGAGAAGCCCGAACAAAACGGAATTCCGAGCAGCAACTATGCTAAAAAAAATTCTGCACTAACCACCTCGACTCGTAACCCTCCTAACTCGATCAAAACTAACCCGAATTGCTCCCAATTTGAACCGACATGCTCCTCACATCCTATATTTTTCCTGGAACCAGACCCCGGGCAGCCCCTGCTACCCGAGCCAGTCACTTGAACTAATTAACTGCAGGCTTTGCGCAAAAGCGCTAAAATTTTGCACTACACACTTAAGAACATTTCACCCCTTTTTCACCGCTTAACCTCAAACAAACTTGTTCCAGCCCCTATCCATACACCATGGATCATCACTTGAAGCACACCTAGCCCCTGGACCAGCCATGGATCGAACACAGCCACCAATGACCCAAGTCAAGCACGACAAGCCTACGCTACTCAACCGAACTAATCGATTCGATGTTCCCTACTCGACCAGCCGTTGCTCCACCCATCCAAACCACTCAAAACACATTCAAAACATTACAATGGGTGCTCAAATAACTAGCCTTGGCAGCCCCTTCAACATTACATGCAAAATTTTTGAAATTGCACTTAAAACTCCAATCAACATGCATCAAAATTCAAGTACCAAGCATAACAAGTGTAGCTCATTAAAAGATTCATAACATATCTCGAAACCAATAAAAACACTACATAATTTTCGAATTTGAGCATGAACCCTACTAAAAATTTGGGGGAAAATCGAAACCCTAGCTAATTTTTACAAGAAATTCGGAATATAGCAAGAAATCATGGCATAGAACATAATATTTTTGCTCAGTGGCCAAATGAAAGATTTATACTTGCCTTAAACTTCCCATAACTCACGAAAATAGGTAGATAAGGGGCTGTAAAATTCGAAATCTAGCAGCTAAGACCTCCTAAGGCGTGCTCCGACCGGAGAGATGGTGGTATGGTGGTGGCAAGGTGGAAGATGGAGGTGGCTGATGGGTCTTGAGAGTGAGGGAGAGAGATGGGGCGGCTCCTTGAGCAATTTGGGGGCTAGGGTTTGGGTTTTAATTTGTTGTGTGTGTTGTGTTTTAAATAAATATAATATGTAATTTTTTAAATCGTGTGTGTAAAAGTGCAAGTTTCCAAATTATAAAAATGCTACTATAGTTATTACAACTTTTGCACTACACACTCTAAGCCCCTCAAACACTCTAAGTTTAAAAATTCAAGAATTGAATTAAATACTTAAATCTCATTTGTCGGGTTTGAAAAATGCTAATTTTTGGAAAAGTATTAAAATAACTTCAAAAAAGCAATAAAGTGATTTTAGGCACCGGGAAAAATCCAAAGATCGAAATTTCGTTTATTTACCTCAATTCATACAAATATTAACTTCTCGAAATAAAATTTAAGAATATACCGCCAAAATCCACCGTCACCTCATGCCAGAACCGGAAGCCACTGAACTCAAGAATCTCATGAATAATTACCTTAATAATAAAACAAATAAACATTTGAAAAAATTTAAACACTAACTTATAAATTAAAATCAATATTTAAATATTTTGATGTCGCAGCGATAAATAAAAAATTTTAAATAATAAACGGAGCGATTAAAATAATTTAAACAAACCAGACGAACGTTTAAAAGCAATTTAAATAAATACACAAGCGGAATAAAAAAAAACCTTTAAAACGATTTGGACAATAAAAAAGGATTTAAATAAATAATCTAGATATTTAAAATAATATAAAGTAGTTAACCGCTAAACTTAAGTTATTTAAATTTAAAAATAAATAAGTTGGACAATAAAAGTCATTTAAATAAACAAGTTTATACCTTTAAAAGCTTTAAATCAAATATGTAGTGTAATAAAATAATTTAAATGAGTAACTTAGACAATTAAAATCATTAATTAAATAGTTAGTACAATAAAATTATTTGAATAAATAATAAAATATTTTATTAACACATAATTCACATAAAGAATTTAAATCAATTAAACCTAAAAAATAATAATCCTAATATTTATTACATTTAATGCATATAATTTAGTAAATTGGATTTTAGGCGCCACAACTAATATGTACGATGCCTTAGAAATTGGTGAGGCACCTGGTACAAGATCAATCCCAAATTCCACCTCTCTTGCTAGAGTTTATCCTACAATATCACCAGGAAACACCTCTAGAAAGTTTCGTGCCACTTCTACTTCATCCAATTTTGGCGGTGGCAATTCCGGATCTACTATAATGCTTGCTATAAATCCTTCACATCCCTTACTCGTCATACGCCGAGCTTTATTGGAAGAAATAACTTAAGATATATTGGGTCTCGGCACAATATAAAATACCAATGAATCAACATTTGGTGGTTTCAAGGTGACAGTGCGCTGCTTAAAATCTATAACATCTTCATGCTAGGATAACCAGTCCATCTCAAAGTCATATAAAACTCAGCCATGCACAAAACAATAACATCAACATACACAATGCAGTAGCCCGGTTCTTAATTCAGTCAATCAACCGCCTAAACATGTTTAATTTGTCAAAACATGATTAAGTGTGATCCTCATTTGGGTTTATAGAGTAAAAAATCGGATTCAGGAAGTCCAAAAAATTGTCTGAAAAACCCTAGGGCCCCAAGTATTTCCGAAGATCCAAACTAAGACCAAGAATAGATCGGTGGTTTGGAACCTTTTGGAAGAAATATTGATGTTTGGATGCAGAGTGTGAGTTCAGAAGTTTCGAACTCAAGATCGAAAGCACCAGATTGGTTCCGAACTGCAGAGAGGAAAGTCCGATCTCCTTTGGATAAGAAATTATGGGTTTTATATTTGGTGAATTGACTCAAGGGAGTTGGGAATATCCAAACTATGCAAGAATAGTGGGTTGTCCAATCACATGACACACGTTTGGTGGAGAGTGTTTGAAATCTCCGAAGCCACATTCTGAAATTCCAAACGTAGATCGGAAGTTCCGATTGTCATTATAAATATTCCATCTGAGTTCATAATTTCTTCCTTACTTCCAAACCTTCTCTCCCTTTTCAATGGTATCTTAGGCACAATAGCCATCAGATCGGGGTCCGTGCACCAGCGGAGCGCTACCGAGATTGTTGCAAAGTTGTGCCTAGTGTTTGGGGTCATCGCCATCAAAGGGCTAGTGACGGAGGCATCTATAATTCTAGACTCTGGTTATCTTTTGAAAGTAGCTATTAGTCTAGTCAATGCTTTTAGTACGCAAAGAGTGATATGATGATTACATTCTTATAGGCTTTGACTTGAGAAGTCGAGTTGTTAGGTTTCTTGAGTAGAGGAACAGACGTACTATAAGAGATATCCTAGTTGATTATCCATGCTCTATTTTTCATGTTTATTTGGCATGTTTTATGTGCAGATATTGTGTCTTGATTTATGCTGCATATATTATAATGTTGAGCCTGTAACTTAATAAAACCTGTAGTGAGGTCACTCTGCCTCAAGTTATTGAGTGGATGGTTGAACCCATTGGTGCGGGATAAGATCAACGATATCCACAGATTATTTAAGGTGTGTGAGCCACCACCTGATGCGACATCCCAGTGTGCTACATACCATGGCACCACTTGGCTGAGCAAGAGATTTACCATGATAGATTTCTAGTATCTGTTCATTTGCATTAGCATTGGCATTCATATCATGTGTATACTCATACTTTCATATTGGGAGTTGTTATCTCTCACGTTCTCAAATTTGTCTTGGACACTCCTTTCCATGGGCCAAGGCCTAGGTTGGTCGGACCCGTAGATAGCGGTCGCTGAGGTTGCAGCAGTTCGGTGGGTTGTGCTCGTTTCCAGCATCAAGTTTCTGTTGAGGGTGTTTTTTCAGTACTGTTTTTTTAGGTTGTAGAAAATATGTTTCACCTTGGGTTTTAGGGTCGGTTGATTTTTTTTTAAGACATTATATTTATGTTGTTTTATTGGGTATATAATTTTTATTTATCTACATGCTTAAGAATATTTAGTAGGCGATCTCGGAGCGGGTCACTATATTTATGGTATTAGAATATGCATGATGATATGAATCTTGATGAGTAAGATTACCAAACTAGATTATAAATTAAATCGAACCCTCTAACCAATAATCAAAAGATCCAAAGAGTTTTTTCCAATCTTTGAAACAAGTAAAATTGATAGAATTTGGATTTCCACCTTTAATCAACGGAACAATTAACCACCGAAATCACGAACAATCGAAACCAAAGAAAACATTCAGATAACTTTTATCTGACAATCTTCAGTAAGAAATCAATTGACAAACGCTTCCAAGTAATTAAACTCGAAAAATTTTGATTTGAAAACCCAAAGCAAAGCTTTAAAAAAAATTCTAAAGAGAATTTCAATAATTTGTGTATAAACTGAATCTTAATTATTATTAATGAAAATAAACAAAGTTTTATAGTTTACAATCAAAAATAAAATATAATGCAAAATATTGCCTAAAGATATCAAAGATATCATCTAGAAAGTTTCCTATTTGGTCTAAAATACTCAAAATAGACAAAACTTATCAAAAATCCATGCACACACAACACACGCCGAAGTGTGTGTTTTTCCCGGAATTCCTCGCTCGCTCGCTCGCTCGATCGGTAAGAAATGGCGGATCTAGCGGCAAACACTATGCCAAAATATTTTTCCTGAACAATACAGCTCGCTCGATCGGTAAGAAATGCCCGATCAAGCGGACAATGCTCTGCCAGAAAATTAACTTGGCTTCGCTCGAGCGGTAGAAAGTAGCCGCTCGGGAGAGAGCACTTATGTCCGAAAATTGTTTTCTTCACTCTTTTTAACTTCTAACAATTTAATGTAATTTCAATGGCCTCCAAATTGATCTTCAAATACTTCAACTAGATTTCCATGAATCCCAAATCCTTCAATTCTCGAGGAAAAATTACGAACCAAATCATGGAATAATATGAATCGTTGAGCACCTCCTAGATTCATATCACATGAGATTTTGGGATTTAGGAAAAAAATATCGGGTTAATAATTGTTACATTTTGTAGAGATGGCGAATCTTGGCGATGAGAGTCACGGGAGCGTTCGAGGATGTTGGGGTGACGAAGATGATCGCGAGCACCATCGGCACTGAAACGACCCTAACCTCTAAACTCAATTAAATAATAAGGGAAAAAAATACGGATTAATATAAAAATTTTGCCATGAATTGTTTGTAAGTAAACAAAACCACCCTGTCACACGCAGAAATTCTAAGTAAACGTGATAAAAAGAAATCCAAACTGCGATATTCATGAACACCGGAAAGAAAGGCAACCTCGCACGATTGCAATAATAGCGATAACAAATTTCAAGACTAAAATTCAAGTACAGGGAAAAACATCCTGACTAATACTGAAAGTGTTCATGGTAAAGTTCTTTATTTCAAACATAGTCTTATGTGGAACATAAAATAAAAACAGCAACGGTCATAGGGCCTTGCACCGCCAGCAACCTCAACCTCGAGGATCGTGCCCCTCGGTCCCTATATACTCCTCCTCACCTGGCAAACAAACAAGCATAGTGAGTCTAATGGCTCAGCTAGTATACACAGTGTAATAACAAGGGTTTAAAGTAACTGAAGTAATACTCAAAATACTATACGTAATATACTTGAAACTTCAACTATAAAAATGTGCATGCTACAGGAGAATGAGACAACATGTAAACAATGAACACACGCCAACTCACGCTATGAAACTATTGAACTTTCTTAACTTAACTGAAATTCATGCATGACTGAAAACTGAATAAATTAAGACGAGTCAAACTGATGCTAAAACTGAAACTGTAAACTTATATCCTTGAATTGTGACCCTCTGTTTTTCATCGATTAATGGCTGCAGTGCACTATGCCGGCAAGACGCCGAGATTTCTCCCTATGCGACTTACCTCTTTATCTGTCATTTGGTAGGGATCCCGAGATTTCTCCCGATCTCAAAATACCCGTCTATTTTGGTAGGGATCCCGGGTTGTCTCCTGATCTCGTTCTACCCGTCTATTTGGCAAGTGAGTGAGGCATCCTCCAACCCATCAATACCCTATCTTGTCACAATCAACTCACTTCGTTCAAAAAAAAATTTTCTTTTTCCTTCTTTGGCTCGACTCAAAATACTTAGCATGCATGAATAAAAACGACTCCCTTTGTAAACATTCGCTCAGCTCAAAGATGAGACTCAAGCACACAAGTATGAAACTTTATTAATTGAAACTCAACACAAAAATGTGGGTATTGGGTGAGAGAGTGGCTGCCCCTAGGTGAAATTCCCAACTTTAACTCAAATTCATACTAACAAGGCATAGCCCGAGCAATCAAACCGAAAAGCCCATAACTTATTCTTACCTTGACCGAAATCGACCCCTCTCAAACCGACACTCTCCAAACACTACAAAATATCTTTAGGAATAGGTTATGAATTCATTTGACAGCCCAAGCAACCCAAACAAAAACCATTTCTGGACATCCCCTTATACCCTAGAAAATTCTGCACCAACACCTTAAATTTAAAAGACCCTTAAATTATCCAAATCTTAACCGAAACGATCCCATTTTATACCGAAGCGATCAAAACATCGTAAAATTGACCTAGGACCAGTCCATGACACGACCAGACCAGATTTGATGCCTCCCCTGCCCCAAATTAAGTAACCCCTTCCCAAAGAATCCAACATCGTACTTCACTACTACTTTGAGGAATCAACGCCATTACCTTTATCCTTAACTCTACCTCATTTCAAACCACCAAACACACCTATTAACACCTCCTAGGACTTAACACAAGCACCTAGGAAGCCCTCAATCACACTTCAACTCCACAATTCAAAAATAACAAATTCATGCACCAAAAAGCCTTAAATTCTTGAACAATCAATGAAACCAATTTCCAAACAACAAAATGCAAACACAACCTTCAAACACAGCCCTAAAATCATATAAATTCGAAAATTCAGGGCATGCTACTTCTGAAATTTCAAAAATACCTATATGCCTTCAAAACCCCTCATGTTTCAAATCACAAATCATCATGCAACTCCTTAAGGTCCATGCTCAATCAAATTTCGAAAATTACAATAAACCTTGCTGAAAATGTGAAGAAACCGAACTCTAACATGCTGAAAATCACATGAATTTTGAAATTAAATAAAAGATTTAGAGCAAGATCATAATAGCTAGTTTGAATGCCCAAGGAATTGCATGTACTTGCCTTCTAGCCAAAAAAAACTAAATAAAATGAGGTGGAACAAGCTGAAACTCGAACCACAGCTGCTGGACCTTCCTTGGCCTGAGCTCCTACGACGGTCGTGGTGGCTGGACGGCGGCGCGGCGGTCGGAAAACTGAAGGAGAAAAAGAGCCGACGGCTCTTGTCTGAAGGGAGAAGTGAGGCGTGAGGTTTGGGGGGGCTAGGTTTTGGAGTTTTGTTTTGTGTTGTGATTTAAGTGTTGAGTGTGTATGTGTGTGTATGTATAGATGTATGTATGTATAGGTAGGTGTGTGAGTGAGTTTAAAAAGTTCTACTACTAATAATAAAAGTGTTACTCTAGTTATTACAAATCTTCTTTTAAATAAACCTTGCACTATAAAATTCCTATGTTTAAAATCCCCAACTTAAAATATTAAATTGGATTTTACTAGTCTAAGTCTAAAAATGTTAATTTTTGAAAAAGTTTAAAAGTAAGCTCAAGAATGCGATAAAAGCGATCTTTGGCACCCGAAAAATTCTAAAAAATCAAACTTTCATCTAATTTCCTCATTTCTATCAACTTATAAATCTGGAAATAAAACCTTGGAATTTACCGCCGAAATCCACCATCGTCGTATGCCGGAACTGGAAGTCACTGAACTCAAGAATCTCAAAAATAAATAACTTAAATATTTGAGCAACTTAAACTTTAAAGAAAACTTAAGCAATTAAATCCAAGAAATTAAAATCAACACTTAAAATATTTTGGTGTCACAACAATAACTGAAATATTTAAATAATAAATAGAGTGATTAAAATAATTTAAACAAACTAGACGAACGATAAAAAGCCATTTAAATAAATACACGAGCGGAAATAAATAAAAAAATCTAAAAAAAAAGATTTGGATAGATAAAAGCCTTTAAATAAATAAGCTAGGCATTTAAACTAATTTAAAATAACAAACCGCTAAACATTAGTTATTTAAAATGAATAAGTTGGACAATAAAAAGTATTTAAATAATTAAACTAATTAATTAAAATCATTTAAATAAGCAAACTTATACTTTTAAAATATTTAAAATAAATATGTTGCACAATAAAATAATTTGAATAAATAAATAATATTCTATTAACACATAATTCAAATAAAGAATTTAAATCAATTAAACTTAAAAATAATAATCATAACGTTATTTAATTTAATATATGAAAATTAGTAGATTGGATTTTTAGGTAATACAATTCATTCCCCCTCAAATGAAATTTCATCCTCGAAATTCAAGACTTACTAACTAGATCCAGATACATTAGACCTGACCGGCAGTAACTACTCTTGCCTTGCACCCACATAAGTCGACGCTAAATCGGCTTTCGCTGCACACCCTGATACTCATTGAGATCTATATCATCAAGGATCAGACTAACTCTTACTGCAATAAATATTCACAAATTCTTATTTGTTCTCAAATGATTGCTTCCTAAGAGGTATTTCAAATCACTGCTTCAACGTGACTTTAAAGTTTTTAATTCGCCACCTAAAGTCCTAAGATACCCGATAATTTCCTTAGTACGATGATCTTAAATCCCTAATCACCGCTTCATGCAGTAGATTCCGCATAACCAATAAATAATTTATGTCGATCTTTTCCATAGGTGAAAGCTTTCTCATGATGAGGCTATGCTCAAAGTCCACTTACCGATTAAGCTTATCATAAATAATATAGATCTCGAGCTCTTAAGAAGTCAAAATACTTAGCAACCAAATACCTAACTTTTCTAACTACGGTAGCTAAGGGGAACTATAAAATTCTACCTCATCGGCCCTCAAGATACGAGATGGATCTGACCCCATACTTCCACATCATCGGCACCTGAAACCCATCATGTATTGCAATAAAACTCTGCGGCAAGATCGAACGATAAAACAAATTACGAACCTCCTTAATAATCACATAAGGACCGACAAAATGAATTAATTTCCATTAAAAACCAAATCACTAATATTACAGAACATCGATAGCTTCAAGGGCAACTTAATATCCAAATTCAAAATTCAAGAGGCCTACGCCACTTATTAGTGGTGCTTTTGCTTAATGATCATGGACTATATATATGCTCAATTCCTTATCAGTTACTACAACTCTTTACGCTTCTAAGGACGATAAAAATTTTCTTAAACAACGACTCTTGCTCAGCTAACCTTCAAGTGGAACAAATGACTTTCCTTAACTTAGGATTGATTGACCCAATTCTATAAATAAATCTAATCTAATCCTTGAAAATGAAACTTAACAACAAAATTCATTGTTGTTCAGTTCCAAGATACTGACCGACAATATATAGAATCCAAATAGGTAACTAAACAGATCTCATTCATCCATTCACCAATATATACTTTCGTCCTTAGGCATTCTTGATTCTACAATAAGTTCAATAATACGGTCATGAAACCTCAAAATTTTGGTTCACCCAATTTGTTAAACGACTTACTTTCCTTCGGTGGTATTACAATTCTTAGTTAAAATTTTTCAAAGGATTTACCCACATTAACTATCTCAGACGCAACGAATAAATAACACATATTTCAAGAACATAGTTTACAATTGGACATCTCAAAGGGTTTGCAATCCGATCGTAAATTCTCTCATTGTACCTCCAGTACAATTAGTATTTCATCGCTACAAAAATCTACAGCTTACCCAGGAACTTCCTAAATATTCTATTGATCGTTCTGTACCCAAAAGTATTCTAGGGATAGCTCTATTTCCCTACAATGTTCTAAATCATAATCAGGTTATTAACACACCCAATCAGCTTACGAAAATCGTATGTTCACTCTTAATGATCATGTTTAAAATTGAAAAAACCCATTCAATTAATTCACTAAGTGGCAGTCTTCCTACTAGGACTTGATATAATTAATAATCATCATTCCTCGGAACGCAAATTTAACTTAGGATTTTATCTAGTACTATTACTAAATTCCAACAGTCTAAACACTCACTATGCGGTTACGAGTCAATTCTCCATTAAAGAAATCAAAATGATAATTGAAACTATAATCCACCAAAATTCTCATCATGATGGATCATGCAAGGAAACAAGCATACACGTAATGCTTCTTAATACGAAATAAAATGATGCAATCATTACAAACAAACGAGCTGAAAATAAAAATCTAGATAAGTGAAAACAACTCACTCATAATTCAATTCTAGGGATGGTTGAATAATAAAGGAGGCTCCAAGAATAATGAATATGAGCCAACAGGGCACAAATCTTGTGATCATCCATCCACGAGTAATGAAATCATGCTCAAACAAGCAAAGCACAATTAAGAGAAATCGGTGTGACTTCAGTTGAGGGAAGAACACACAAGTCAATAATTAGGAAAAACAACGGTCCCAAAATAAAATCAGTTGTCAGCCACACAACATGAGTAGATTACCAAAAAGAAAAAGTGAGTCTTACTCATATCAACATGTGGCTCTAGAACCAAAGGAAAAATTTCAAGAAGTATGAAACATTAACAAGATTTTACTAAGAAGTTCAACCAATGCCAATGTGGCAACATTCAACGATGATTAATGTCATACAAATCCATAAATTCTCAAAGGAAGTGCAAGGAAGGTTCGGATACTTAAAAATTATATGTTGCAACGGATCTGAGCACCAAAGAAGGAAAAAAGAAGTAACGATCGGAATAATAGTTCACATAATTGAAAGGCTCATGGTAACCGTCTCACTATTTCCAAAATCATGTTTGCCCAAATAACAATAAAAAAAAAACTCAAACTTTCCCTAATAATATAAAACAAAGTACGTATCTCAAGTCTTCACACCAGTTCGATTCACAACTTAACTGACAAAACATACATCTATAAATTTCTAAGCAAACTATACACTTAGTTTTATCCGCTTAAATTTCATCCATAAGAGAATAAATTACTACAAGGACACATCAATTAATATCTCCAAATGCTCCTAAAATCTCGTCAAAAATTACTAACACTAACTAATAACTCAAATAACTCCCATGAATGGCCTAGAACTGGAAGGAATACTGGTACACAAACACCGCTTAACTTGAAGTTGCATGCTATAAAATAGACATTTGAATGGTACACTTTAAACTACTAAAAGAAATTTTAAACAAAAATAAACACTAAACTACACACTTAAACAAATTAAACATCTAGTTTTGAAAATAATTAAAGATAAAGTTACATCAAAACATTTAAAGTAATAAATCAATTATGACTACCATATAAAATTTATTAAAACTTACAGACTTTGAGGCGAGATCCTTTGAGTTTTGGCAACTGGCAGTAGGCACAGCCCAAACCAAGACCGTGCTTTGATACCAACTGAAACGACCCTAACCTATAAACTCAATTAAATAATAAGGGAAAAAACACGGATTTATATAAAAAAATTTCCATGAATTGTTTGTAAGTAAACAAAGCCACCCTGTCACACGCAGCAATTTTTAGTAAACATGATAAAAAGAAATCCAAACTGCGATATTCATAAACTCCGAAAATAAAAGCAACCCCACACGGTTGCAATAATAGCAATAACAAATTTCAAGACTAAAATTCAAGCACAGAGAAACACATCCTGGCTAATACTGAAAGTACTCATGGTAAAATTGTAGTACCCCGTACCCGAAATTGGTAATTAAGAGATTAATTATGTTAATTAAACCAATTTGGTATCGGACGGATCGGAAGCTCCGAAGGTGAGATCGGAAGCTCCGATGAACTATCGGAAGCTCCGATCGATATTACGTCATGCATGACATGTGGCAGGATCGAAAACTTTGATCGGGATCGGAAACTCCGATCGCCCTATCCGAAGTCAACCAGTGATATTTTGACATGTGGCGGATAATGCAAGATCGGAAGCTCCGATGGCAGGATCGGACGTTCCGATCGTGTTCGGACGGTCCGATCACGGTTCGGAAGCTCTGATCGCCGTCTATAAATAGGGTGTGCCGAGCTCATTTTTGAAGTGCACCATTCCTCTCTTCTCTCTCGATTCCTTAGCCTTCTAACTCAGATCTAAGGAATTCTAGGCGTCCCGTGGGGAATCCGAAAGTGGCATAGCGATCCAGGCGTCGTAGAGGAGCTGTGGCCTAGTTTTCAGGCACTCGATAGCAAAGGGCTGACGACAGACGCAGGTATAGCTATGGTCTCCTTAAATTATTTAGGAGTATGCAATAGCTTAGTTAAGGCTTTTAGAGCTTATTGAATGATGCATGGGTATTTGCATTGTAGACTTGATGATAGGCTTGGTACCTAGAGTGGGACTACTAGAACTGCCTTAGGAAAGGTACGTAAGTACTGACTGAGATTGCCAGCGGATATGCATGCTTATATGTTGCATTTATGTGTTTGCATGTTATTATTGTTATGCGGCATGTGCATATCATCTTGTGCCTGTACATCTGTATATCTTTTGAGATGAGCCAGTTAGGGTTGCTTAGCCCTGCTAGGACATCTGATATCGAGTACCCTTAGGTACTGATACCTCGAGGACTCCATGGTCCGCATTCGGGATTCGGGAATGAGTGGTCGCACATAGTGGTTTGCTACCCCGATGGGACGAGCTTATATCCCAGGCGCCAGTTTGAGCAGTTTGTATATAGTTATCCCAGATTTGGATACACGGTCATTTGCATGCATCATATTTGTATGTTTATCCGTGCTTTCGTATTGAGCTTAGAGCTCACGTCCAGTATTTTCTGTGTATCTGGATACCCTATGGGGCAGGTGTAGGTGCAGGATTGAGCACCAGGAGCCTGGAGTAGCCAGTGATCTTGAAGACAGCAGGATTAGCTGTAGGTTTTATTTAAAGTAATTTGATTGGGTTGTATAAATCCAGTTTGATTAGCCGGTTGTATTCTGCCGGTCTACTTGTATTTAGTCTTCCACAGCGATTTTATTTAATGCATGCTTAATTATGCTCTTAACTCTGATTAGGTAGTGGATCCGGGTCGGGTCGCTACATTTATGGTATCAGAGCACTGCATGCAAGGGACTTAGGAAATTGATAATAAGACTTCTTGATTATCCTTGTAGGATTGATTGAGGCTAGCGAAAGAAAATTTGGTTCTTCATTGCCAAGGTTTGCGGAAGAAGTTTTTACTATAAGGAATGCAACAGTGATGAGAACACCAGTAGTAGCATATCGATATATAGACTGACTGCTGTGGACGGTTCATCATTCAATTCATTGGGATGTTGATCGAAAAACATATGGATTCCAGCCAGGGAAGACTGGAAGAGAAGATCGGTTATATCGCATCAGATACCTCTGAGGGCTTTTTGGAATGAATGGTGTTTAGTAATCCATGTGGTTCCAGTCCTTGAAGATTCTCCACTCGTAGTTGGAGAGATTGTCAGATAGACCTTCACCAGAGAATGCCTCGAGTGCCTAAAGAATGACAGGTTTCGAGAGTGAGGTCTTTAACCTCATGCAGAACATGGTTTTGCCGGTATGATAATATCGATGCGTTCGGTAGGCACACTGGAAACTTCATGTTCAAAAGCATGATTTGGGTACAAGAAGAACGCTGATGGTAGATCGTGAGCAGAAGAAGTCGACTGACATGCACTGACGCAGAGCATAGCTGGTTAGCTAACACGTGTCATTTCTCCGGAGTTCTTCGCTGGAGGACATGTAGAGAGACTTGGACGGGAGTATGCTTGTATCGATGCATGTGTCGATTGGAAGCTTCATGCTCAAGGAGCAAAGACAAGTGAGATGATTTTAAATACTGTATTGAAGTATTTGTAAATAGTATTTCAGTTGTAATATATCATCAGAATTTGGTTGTATCATTTCAAGTTATTGGATTTACATGTTGTTGTAATTTCTGGATACTGTAATGATATTACATGGGATTGTAATAAAGAAATTGAACACTTGAAGTAATGATACATGTGTTATGTAACGCCCCGAATTATTTAATTTTAATCCGAGAATAATTAATTTGGGAATATTTGGAGTTTTGATTTAAATTCTAATATTCTTAAATTGATTAGGATTGAAATTGAATGAATTGAGTAATTGAGGACTGAATTGCAATTATTGGACTCTTGAGAGACTAAAGTGCAATAATGACTAAACTTATCAGAATTGGAGTGATGTATCAGCATGTGCACGTGTCAATCAACACATTTCATCAGATTTCCAAGCCAAGAAACCGAGAGCAAGTTTCCGGAGAATTTCCAAGCTTTCACTCATCTTCAAATCTTCATATCTTGAGCTACGGTTATCCGTTTTCGATTCCGAAAGATGTTCTGGAATCCTCTCAACAAGACCTTTGATATGATGTAAGTTTTTCTGTCTTTCATGTTGGTTTGAGAATTCGAAATGGACAGGGATCAGAAGTTGGAATGAATTTGATGGTTTTGATCTTCTAGCTTTGATGTTCTTGAAGTTTGGTTGAAGAGTGATGTGTATATCATGTCCTTATGATTTCCAGATATGTTTCGATTGATATATACTTGCTGATATGTTGAGTTGAGTTGTTGAACATCTGATATGAATGTGAGAAATGATTTAGAGTTGTTCGGGATCGCCGAAGTAATACCGAAATGCTGTCGAACTCTTGAATCGAAGTGATTTGCTATTGTTTTTGGAATTTGAAGTTGTTGAGCTCTTAGCTGATGATTCTTTGCTTGTTATGTTGTTGTTTCAGTGCTTGAACAGGACATTTCAATTGATTAATCTCGACTTCGAAACCGATAGACGATAGCACAAGGTTGGTAGAGTTTCCTTTGGCATTCTTGTTGAAGTTTGGGGTTGATCTTGAGCAGATTTTGAGTTGTGCTTGGTGCTTGATATTGTACAGCTTTTGACAAGTTTGAAGACCTCCTAGACATTACATTTGAAAGGTAAAAGTGGACTACAATTTGATTGGGATTATAACTCGAGATGGTTTGTATCGAGTTCCCTCAATTCACATACTTGTTTGTTTAAGTGCTCTTATGTGCTTTCTTTTGATTACTTGAATAAGTTCTTGATATAATGAATGCCCTGATTATGTTACATGTTGCATTCATCTTGATGACTTATTCCCTTGAGTTTGAAATGAACGGATACGTTCGAATAGACGATTTGAGGGATTGTATATGTATGGCCTGGGTGGTTGTTTGAGCCTAGCGTCTGAGCTGCATATATAATGGCTTCAAAGTCTAGAGGAGCAAGATAGTAGCCCCACCTCGATAGGGTGTGTCGGTGGATTAGCTATGATATCTTCTTCTCGGGATCCCAATTGATGAATGATGAAAAGAACCTTGTTTTGAAAGCATGCATTGTATTTATTTCTATATCATGATTGTGATATTGATTATGCATATTTAGTTGCTTTTACTGGGAAATCTATTTCTCACCGGAGTTATCCGGCTATTGTTTTGTTGTATGTGTCATTGCAATAGGAGGAAGTGGAACCGGACAAAGGCGGACTTAAAGAACAAGGGATGAAATCGATATAGCGTGAGGATCCGAGTTAGGAGTTATGTGTGCTGTCATGAAGTTTAATGAGTCTTAATCATGATCATGTTTAAGGATACTTGTACCAAGACTTGTAGATGATTGAGTTGTGGTTTTGTTGATGTTTATAGGATTGGAAATATGTTGTAAATCCTTGAATCAACATAAGGTGTCTTGATCTGGATATATGACAATGTTATTGCATGTTATGAGAATGATGATTATGTTGTAAAGCCTTGGAATGGTTTATTACTAGCATTAAAAGCATGTTAGAATGCATGGTAGTTGTTATGCTTGATTTCATCATGTCTAGACTTTGGTAGGATATGATCTTGAATCAATCATAGGCATGATCTCGTTTTTGACAGCAGCTGAGCCATTATTTTTTTTCTGTTGGTTTGGCTGGCGCACGGGCGAGCTCCTGCTCGCGCGCGCGCGAGCCAAGCCAGGGGACCTCGGTCCCATTGGCCGGCGCGCGCGCGAGGGGTGATGCCCGCGCGTGCGCAGTGCAACTTATTTAAAAAAATTTTTTTTTTTTTATTCTTTTGTTTAGACTTTGATTATTGTCTAACATGGTTTAATAATGATTAATGAGACTAATGAGAGATTAGAACTCGGGTCATCACAACAGGTGGTATCAGAGCAAGAACATTCTGGACTTAGATAGACAGTGAGTGGGGTAGATCGAGTCTTCTGCCTTACTTATTTATGTTTTTTTTTTTATCATGCTATGATTTAATTACGTGATTGAATTACATGTTTTAACTTCTATCATGATTTACTTTCAAGTATTTTATTACAAGATGTTGTATTTATTTTATTTGAAAGTATGATTACGATGATTAAAGATGCATGCTTATTGGAATATCTGAACTGATAGAGGCATGTATCCTGATGAATTATGACATGCTACCTGATTATCTGAATTGATTGGAAGCATGTTTTATTTGAAGAGTATGATTATTTATTTAAGACTGAATCAGAACCGAGTCTTGATCATAGGTAAGATGATCAGAGGAGGACTGAGATAATTTGATGATTTGGTATCCTAACCATTTTGATAATCAGATATGTCTCGAAGACCAGGCCGACCTCCTCTGAGACCCCATGTTCCTATTTCTCTACCAGAACAGACAGTTCATACTCCACCGACAGTTGTTACACCGATAGTGCCTCAAGCTACTGCAGTGCCGAGGAATGAACAGGGAAGTACGTCAAGAGATATGACTGATATGACCGCAACTCCTATGGAAACACTTCTGAAACGTTTCCAATCCTACAAGCCGCCTACTTTGAAAGGTACAGAAAATGCTGTTGAATGCGAGGGATGGCTTGATGATATGGAGATGCTATTTGATTCACTTGACTACGGGGATGAACGGAGAGTTAGATTGATTGGGCACCAGTTGCATGAAGTTGCGAAGAGCTGGTGGTTCACTACAAAAAGAGCTTTGGAGCGTAGAGGAACTGTACTGACTTGGAATGTCTTCAAAACTGAGTTCTACCAACGCTTCTTTCCTGTGTCTTACCGCAAGGATAAAGGGGCTGAGTTTGCAAATCTGAAACAGGGGAATTTGAATATCGAAGACTACGTTGCAAAATTCTCTACATTGCTACGTTTTGCTCCACATGTTGCTGACAGTGACGAGGCTATGGCTGATCAGTTTATCAATGGCCTGAGTCCGGATGTTTTTACACTGGTGAATACAAGGCGACCGAATACCTTTGCTGATGCCTTGAACAGTGCCAAGGGAGCGGAAGCTGGTTTGATACAGCAGCGAGGAGCTTTGTATACCGCACAACCTCCAATACAGTCACAACCTGCAGCTCCAACTCCGCAACAGCAACCTTTTCGGTTTGAAGGTGGTAGTAGCAGTGGAAAGAAAGGGTTCTTGCAAGCAAGAGGAAAACAGTTTAAGAAGTCTGGGAGCAGTTCTTCGAGTTCCAGTGCTACGAAGCAGAAGTCAGGAGTGTTCTGCAACAGTTGTGGTGGAAATCATCCAACCGATCAGTGCCGAGGTGTATCTGGGAGGTGCCATATATGCCAACAGACAGGTCATTTTGCAAGGGTGTGTCCTCAGAGAAATACTGGACAGGCAAGAGGTGCAGAGTCATCACGATCAGTGGCTCAACCTGGAAGACAGGCCTCTTCTGTTCATTTTTTCCAGCCAGCACATACACAGCAGCAGACTCGACCAGGTGGAAGTCAGGCAGGCAATCAGCCTCAGAGACAGCAGGCTCATGTCTTTGCTTTGACTGAGGAGCAGGCACAGGGAGCACCTGATGATGTGATTGCAGGTAACTGTTCTATTTCTGGTTATTCTGCTTATGTGTTGTTTGATACTGGTGCATCCCATACGTTTCTATCTGCCAAATTTGTTGCATTGCATTCTTTGCCTGTTGAGTCATTACCAGTTGTAGTATCTGTTTCTTCTCCTTTGGGGAGGGGTCTTATCTCGATTCAGATAGTAAAGAATTGTGTACTACAGTATGAGGGTAATGAGATTGAGATCGATTGTTTTGTACTTGGTATGTCTGATTTTGATTGTATTATTGGGATTGATATGCTGAATTAGTACAGAGCTACCGTCGATTGCTTTCAGAAGGTAGTGAGATTCAGACCTGAGATGGCTGGAGAATGGAAGTTCTATGGTAAGGGTTCACGTGCTAAGATTCCTCTTATTTCTGTATTATCTATGACCCGACTTTTGCAGAAAGGAGCGGAGGGATTTCTTGTTTATGCAGTGGATTTGTTGAAACCTAGCCTGAACCTGGCTGACTTGCCAGTGGTTAGTGAATTTGCGGACGTCTTTCCGGATGAGATTCCAGGATTACCTCCGTATCGTGAGATTGACTTCAACATTGAACTGATGCCTGGAACTGCACCGATTTCGAAAGCACCTTATCGAATGGCACCAGTTGAACTGAAAGAATTGAAGGAACAGTTAGAAGATTTACTGGCCAAGGGATACATTCGACCCAGTGTTTCTCCTTGGGGAGCTCCAGTACTGTTTGTTAGAAAGAAATACGGTTCAATGAGATTATGCATTGACTACCGGCAACTGAACAAGGCTACGGTAAAGAACAAATACCCTTTGCCTTGTATTGATGATTTATTTGATCAGTTGCAGGGTTCTTCTGTGTATTCCAAGATCGATCTGAGATCTGGATACCATCAGCTGAGAGTTAGGGATTCTGATATTCCTAAGACTGCGTTCAGAACCAGGTATGGCCATTATGAGTTTATAGTTATGCCGTTTGGTTTGACGAATGCTCCAGCTGTATTCATGGCTTTGATGAACCATGTGTTTCAGAAGTATCTCGATGATTTCGTGATTATATTTATTGATGATATTCTGATCTATTCCTGTAAGAGTGGGTGCCCAGTGAGCCAACTGTGTGGCTATGGGCTTTGATGACTCTTTGTATAAACAATCTTTTGTTTAATATTATTTACACTTTTATGGCAATGACTTTATATTACTTCATATTGTTATATTGTGATATACTATTGTTGTTTTGATAAAGACCTTGAATATACTATAGTGTATGTAAGATGTGGTAGAACATGGAGATGTCTATCATGAAATACATCTTATAGTCACTGTATGTTCTAAAACCGTTCCTAGTCGATTGAGCCGTCCGATAATAAGGATAAGGATCGCTCGAGTTTGAGACTAGCATTTGCGATGCGGAGTACCACGTTTCATTGGTAGGGAACATGGAGATGTTCGAAGCATGCAAATGGATATTCATAGGATGAATAATCGAACTACCCTATCCGGACTTTCCAAGTGGTTATCACTTATCGAGTGGATAAAGTCCGCGGTTTTGGTTGTACACCATTAGTCCTTACGACTTGAAACATCATGGAGACTCTATATGCTAGTGCTGTGCTTTGACTCGTTTACCGACTCTATGGGGGTCATCAGGTGTCGAGATTGGGTACAGTTACGACACATATAGGAGTCAATGCATTGTTGTCAAGGATTCACCACATACTTGCGAGTGTGGATATCCTATGCGATCTGAGGAGATATTAGTGTGACAAATCTCTGGCCAGAGTACTTGATGTGATTTAAGAAATGGTTTCTTAGTAGCACATGCGATGTCACTAATTTGATCTTCAAGATGTATTGCATAGTTATCGAATCTTGAGCGACTCTCGATATACCAATGGTTGTTGATTCGATCGGGATATATGGATGAAGGGACCGTACTGTACGCTAACCAAAATCTACTGGTTCTTGTAGGCACTATCAGTGATACCTAGGGAATCATGGGGCGATGTTGCTAGGCGCTTTACCATGATTCGTTGGGCAAGTCGGAAAGTGTTGTTCCGAGTCACAAGGAGTTGTGAGCCCACGGCTAGCTGTATCCCTGAACCATTGAGGGTCACACAGTGTAATGGAGTTTTAATCCCCGTTGAGATAGTTAAATTTAAAGAGTTAAATTTAATGAACTAAGGAGTTGGACTTCTTAAATAAGAGTAAGGGAGTAGGATTTCCTAAAATGACATAGGGATGGACATTTTTGGAAACCACTGAATTCGGATTCAGGAAAATTTATTTTGACTTTAAAATGTGCAGAAATGGTTTCTGTGCACATTGGTGAAATCAGTTCATCAATCGGAGTCACGATGAATTTTATATTAATTTCTGAACGAGCGGGCTTTGCTTGTCGGGCCCCAGCTTATGACTAATGGGCCCTAAGGTGTTAGTGGCCTGCATTATAAATAAGTTATTTCAGTACAGAAATTACACACAACAGGTCATAATTTTTGAGAGCAAAAATCGAAAACCCTAGTTCCTCTCAAAGATTGTTTCGGCCGAACCCTCCCCATACTCTGCCCGAGATTTTCCGGTCTGTGATTTTGAATCGCAGTAAGGAATAACGAATCAGATTCGTTTATTCTCTTCGCAGAAAACTTTTGATAGATTTTCTAGTGCAATCTATCAGAGGGATTAAACCTCTGTTCGTGGACCTGATTGAAGGAGTTCATCGGTTCCAGGGAGAGACAACAAGAGCAGATAAAATCTGTTGGTGTCCAGTAATCTCGTTGCGAGATTGAAGGTAAAATTTAATTAATTGTTATTTGAATTTTACACACACAATAATTTAATCGTTGAATGGTTGATACCCACACCATGGAATTGTTCCATGATAAAAATTTTAAACTTCCGCTGCACCGGGTATCAATCGTGATTGATCTGACCGCCAGTTTTTTCCAACAGTTCCAAGAATCTGATTGATCATGCTGAACATCTGAGAACAGTTTTGAAAACCTTACGAGCCGAGAAATTGTATGCTAAACTTTCGAAATGTGAGTTTTGGCTGAAACAGGTTGTCTTTCTTGGACATATTATATCTGGAAATGGTATTTCTGTGGATCCAAGTAAAGTTGAAGCAGTGATCAATTGGGCTAGACCGACATCTGTTCCTGAGATCCGGAGTTTTATGGGATTGGCTGGGTATTATCGTCGATTCATCAAAGATTTTTCTAGTATTACGAAGCCGATTACTCAGTTGACTCAGAAAAATGCTCCTTTTATCTGGTCTGAAGCTTGTGAATCTAGTTTTCTTGAGTTGAAGACACGACTGACCAGTGCACCAGTCTTGACAATTCCTTCAGGTACTGGTGGTTTCACTGTTTACTGTGATGCATCTCATCGAGGATTAGGGTGTGTTTTGATGCAGCGAGGACATGTGATTGCTTATGCCTCGAGACAGTTTAAGCCTCATGAAACCAGATATCCGATTCATGATCTTGAATTGGCCGCCATTGTATTTGCTTTGAAGATTTGGCGACATAATCTATACGGGGAGCAGTTTGAGATTTATTCTGATCACAAGAGTCTGAAGTATCTATTTTCACAGTCAGAATTGAATATGAGACAACGGAGGTGGCTTGATTTGCTTAAAGACTTTGATTGTGAGATTAAGTACTATCCAGGGAAATCGAATGCGGCAGCAGATGCACTCAGTCGAAAGGTATGTTCTTTGTCCTTATCGACGATTGGTGTATCGAATTTGATTGAAGACTGTTGTCTGTCTGGGTTAGTATTTGATACGAATTATCAACCTCTTCGACTCTATCAAATGCAAGCTGAACCAGCTTTATTGGTAAGAATTCGAGATGCTCAGAAATTTGATCAGAATATACAGAATTCGATTGAGAAAGTCAGATCAGGGCATGTATCTGAATACCGGGTTCGAGATGATCTTCTTTACGTTCACAATCGTCTAGTAGTGCCTGATATTTTTGATGTACGTCAACAACTACTGGAAGAGGCGCATTGTAGTCGTTACAGTATTCATCCTGGTGGTAGGAAGATGTATAATGATCTGAAAGCTCAGTATTGGTGGAAGCAAATGAAGACTGATATCACTGATTTTGTAGCTCGATGTTTGAATTGCCAACAGGTGAAGGCTGAGAGGAAGAGACCGCCTGGTTTGTTACAGAGTTTGTCTGTACCGGAATGGAAATGGGATCATATTTCCATGGACTTTGTGACTAGATTACCTCGATCTTCTAGAGGCTGTGATGCTATCTGGGTGATTATTGACAGATTGACGAAATCAGCGTGTTTTATACCTTATCGTATGACGTACAGACATGATCAGATGGCAGAAATTTATGTCCGTGAATTTGTTAGATTACATGGTGTGCCGAAGTCTATTGTATCAGATCGTGATCCTCGATTTACATCTCACTTCTGGCGTAGCTTACAGAGTGCTTTGGGTACTCAGCTTCGTTTGAGCACAGCTTATCATCCACAAACAGACGGGCAGTCTGAGCGTACCATTCAGACATTGGAGGACATGTTGAGAGCTGTAGTGCTTGATTTTGGCACGAGTTGGCAAGATTCATTACCTCTTTGTGAATTCTCGTACAACAACAGCTATCAATCGAGTATTGGAATGGCTCCTTTTGAAGCTTTATACGGAAGAAAATGTCGATCTCCTTTGTACTGGGATGATATTTCTGAAGTACCTGATATTGGTCCGGATATGATCCGTGATATGAATGACCAGGTGAAGCTTATTCAGAAACGAATGAAGACAGCTCAAGATAGACAGACGAAATATGCCAACATTCGACGTCGACCTTTGTCTTTTGAACAAGGGGATCGTGTATTTTTGAAGATTTCTCCGTTCAGAGGCACTGTCAAATTTGGCAAGCGAGGGAAGTTGTCTCCACGATATATTGGTCCTTATGAGATTTTGGAGAAAATAGGCAATCTCGCCTATCGATTAGCTCTTCCTCCATCGCTATCTGGAATACATGATGTCTTTCATGTATCGATGCTTCGAAAATACCTTGCTGATGAATCACATGTACTTCAATCTGATGAGGCTGAACTCGACGAGACTTTGAGTTATTTTGAAAAGCCGATTCAGATTCTTGATCAAAAAGAGAAGCAACTACGAACGAAGACTATTCCACTTGTGAAAGTTCAGTGGAGTCGTCATGGTATTGAAGAAGCGACGTGGGAGACAGAATCAGATATGAGGCAACGATATCCAGAGTTATTTCATTGATGTGAGTTTTCTTTAGTTTCTGTTATCTGATATTTGATGTATTATTGAGTGATCCTACTTAAGATTTCGAGGACGAAATCGTGTCTTAGTGGGGGAGAATTGTAACGCCCCGAATTATTTAATTTTAATCCGAGAATAATTAATTTGGGAATATTTGGAGTTTTGATTTAAATTCTAATATTCTTAAATTGATTAGGATTGAAATTGAATGAATTGAGTAATTGAGGACTGAATTGCAATTATTGGACTCTTGAGGGACTAAAGTGCAATAATGACTAAACTTATCAGAATTGGAGTGATGTATCAGCATGTGCACGTGTCAATCAACACATTTCATCAGATTTCCAAGCCAAGAAACCGAGAGCAAGTTTCCGGAGAATTTCCAAGCTTTCACTCATCTTCAAATCTTCATATCTTGAGCTACGGTTATCCGTTTTCGATTCCGAAAGATGTTCTGGAATCCTCTCAACAAGACCTTCGATTTGATGTAAGTTTTTCTGTCTTTCATGTTGGTTTGAGAATTCGAAATGGACAGGGATCAGAAGTTGGAATGAATTTGATGGTTTTGATCTTCTAGCTTTGATGTTCTTGAAGTTTGGTTGAAGAGTGATGTGTATATCATGTCCTTATGATTTCCAGATATGTTTCGATTGATATATACTTGCTGATATGTTGAGTTGAGTTGTTGAACATCTGATATGAATGTGAGAAATGATTTAGAGTTGTTCGGGATCGCCGAAGTAATACCAAAATGCTGTCGAACTCTTGAATCGAAGTGATTTGCTATTGTTTTTGGAATTTGAAGTTGTTGAGCTCTTAGCTGATGATTCTTTGCTTGTTATGTTGTTGTTTCAGTGCTTGAACAGGACATTTCAATTGATTAATCTCGACTTCGAAACCGATAGACGATAGCACAAGGTTGGTAGAGTTTCCTTTGGCATTCTTGTTGAAGTTTGGGGTTGATCTTGAGCAGATTTTGAGTTGTGCTTGGTGCTTGATATTGTACAGCTTTTGACAAGTTTGAAGACCTCCTAGACATTACATTTGAAAGGTAAAAGTGGACTACAATTTGATTGGGATTATAACTCGAGATGGTTTGTATCGAGTTCCCTCAATTCACATACTTGTTTGTTTAAGTGCTCTTATGTGCTTTCTTTTGATTACTTGAATAAGTTCTTGATATAATGAATGCCCTGATTATGTTACATGTTGCATTCATCTTGATGACTTATTCCCTTGAGTTTGAAATGAACGGATACGTTCGAATAGACGATTTGAGGGATTGTATATGTATGGCCTGGGTGGTTGTTTGAGCCTAGCGTCTGAGCTGCATATATAATGGCTTCAAAGTCTAGAGGAGCAAGATAGTAGCCCCGCCTCGATAGGGTGTGTCGGTGGATTAGCTATGATATATTCTTCTCGGGATCCCAATTGATGAATGATGAAAAGAACCTTGTTTTGAAAGCATGCATTGTATTTATTTCTATATCATGATTGTGATATTGATTATGCATGTTTAGTTGCTTTTACTGGGAAATCTATTTCTCACCGGAGTTATCCGGCTATTGTTTTGTTGTATGTGTCATTGCAATAGGAGGAAGTGGAACCGGACAAAGGCGGACTTAAAGAACAAGGGATGAAATCGATATAGCGTGAGGATCCGAGTTAGGAGTTATGTGTGCTGTCATGAAGTTTAATGAGTCTTAATCATGATCATGTTTAAGGATACTTGTACCAAGACTTGTAGATGATTGAGTTGTGGTTTTGTTGATGTTTATAGGATTGGAAATATGTTGTAAATCCTTGAATCAACATAAGGTGTCTTGATCTGGATATATGACAATGTTATTGCATGTTATGAGAATGATGATTATGTTGTAAAGCCTTGGAATGGTTTATTACTAGCATTAAAAGCATGTTAGAATGCATGGTAGTTGTTATGCTTGATTTCATCATGTCTAGACTTTGGTAGGATATGATATTGAATCAATCATAGGCATGATCTCGTTTTTGACAGCAGCTGAGCCATTATTTTTTTTCTGTTGGTTTGGCTGGCGCACGGGCGAGCTCCTGCTCGCGCGCGCGCGAGGGGTGATGCCCGCGCGTGCGCAGTGCAACTTATTTAAAAAATTTTTTTTTTTTTTTATTCTTTTGTTTAGACTTTGATTATTGTCTAACATGGTTTAATAATGATTAATGAGACTAATGAGAGATTAGAACTCGGGTCATCACATGTTACTTATTCAGCAATTCGTGATTGATTGCAAGTAATTTTATAAAGTTTGACCTGGAATTAGTTGACTAATCAACTAGGATAGCTCATGGATTTTGAGTAAGTCAACGATAACGGATTGACATTGGGTTAGTCTAGGTATTTTCCTAGGGTTGACCTAATTAGTCGTTTGACTGGGTTAGTGCCAGTGATGAGGTGATTCATCTGGGAGCATGGAAATATCGATCCTATTTGGAATTTTGAGTTTTTGTTCTAAGTTGTTTCCTTAGGACAGTAGTTTGATTGACCTTAATAGGTTGAGACTTCGTGATGATGGGATTTCATCGGGATACCAAGTCGGGTATATGCCGAGAGTTGTGGACTATGACCATGACTAGACATGATGGAGCGCGACCCTATGCCAGCATTACTCTGGGAGTCTTTCGTACTTCGAAGAATGCCTGGAAGCTTTCGTGCTTCAGGATTTGGCGGTGGAAAGGCTACTTAGTCTAGAGTTTTGGTAACAGTCACAACGGGGTATGGCATTGGATTGGATGGCTGGTTAGGTATCGGCGGTTTAGATATCGTCTGACTGTCGTCAGAGATATTGGTTTGTAGTTTTGTCATAAGTACCAGTCTTGGAGGGATTTTCCTTGACGAGTACGTACTCTGAGCAAATAGTTTTAGTCTATTGGATACTGCTAGACTAGTTGATCTAGTCGGGGTTTGGATGCTCTTGCGATAGGGGCTATCCAGGAGTTTTGATTTGTGAAATTCCTGAAATATTTGACTCGGAGATGAGTAGTTTTCAGCATTAATGGTTTCCTTCAGTGATAGATCATATCCGATGCTAAGGATTATACATGACTATTTGAGGCGTGAGGATAGCGTGATTTATGCCAGTGTACACTTGGTGGTGATTTCAGGTGGGACACCGCGGCAAGTAACCTCAGTCTCAATTTGTTGCAGTCTTAGCAAGAGATATAGTTATCAGGAGCAAGTTCAGCAACAGTTGGTAGTGAGCCAGTATCGATGCGAGATTGGTACTGGTGACTACTAATAGCTATTGTCTGACTTTGTCAGAGATAGGTGAGTTGAATCAAGTGTGATTCTTGTAAATTCTAAGTGTTTGGAAACCGTATGACTTATGGCAGTGAGATCATGATTATTGATCGAGCCATGTGAGATTTCAAAATGACCAAAACCTGGCGGATGGTTGCCATATTTTGGTTGGTACTGACAGGTTGTGTGATAGTAACAACTTATCGACGAGGTCGATTGGTTGAGTAGATCTGTGATTGAGATATCATGAATCGAGAGATAATTGGGACGATACTATAAGCCGTCGTGCTTATGAGTTTGGATCCTTTAAGTAAATGTCTCGGAACAGTAAGAGAATTATTTGCATTCAGGATTCTCGGGTGGTTGAGATTTTCGGAGTGCAGTCGTTTGGACTTTCATGTTCGATAGATCACGGGAGGTGATTGCATGTTTTGACTTTGGTAAGTCATGGCTAGTTCGATAACTCGGGTAAAGTTATCAGTGGTAAGCAGAGACATTCGGATTTAGTGACGTTTCAGGAAGAGTATCTTCTCGGTAAGAGAAGACATAATTGATCTGAACATTGCTTGGTATTAGCAATGGTTGACCCAGTTTTGGAAATAGAATTGTTCCATGCTATTGGATTACAGTTTTGGGAACTGTTAGCCGAGTACTTGTTTAGGCGTTTCCAGCAGTTTTCTCGGAGGATTTTCGTTAAATTGTGATTCGACGAGTGTTGCGGAATTCAATGAGCATTAGCATGCCGATATCAGTTGTTTGTTCGTGGGATGATACGACAGCTGAGACTGTGTTCAGAGTCTAGGGAGATTGTTGTCGATGATTTCCCAGTACGTTCTGATGTGCTATTCCATTGAGGTGTTGGGATCGACCGAGATCGATCGGGTAAATTCGTTGGTTTACCGCATGTGTCGTGGATTGCGCGAAGGGTTGAGGTGAACTAGTTTTGTTCTTCTTGGTAGCAATTCAAGTGTGACTTGGGATTGTTATCTATGGTTGGATAACCAGTGTTGCGAATTCAATTGATATCTCGAGTGACAAGATAGTGGTGATCTTTAATCTAGACTACTAATGTTGTAGGTGTTGCGGTCCCATCTATGTGTTCAGCATTATAGCGGTGATATTCTTTGAGAATATTAGTCAGCATCGAAGAAAATAAGTACGGAATGTAAGTCTGTCGATGCTAGGAACTTTTGGGATTGGTTGTTATCCATGGCAGGACGTCAAGTGGGAATCGATTGGTTAACACTTGCGGTTACCTCTGGGATTCGATGTCAGTGTTAGACCAGTGGAGATACAGGTTGGTTGTATCTGGCTTTCTCGTTAGTACGAACTGATTCTAGCAAGAGGGATAGTCGGTATCAAGTGGTATACTTGACGAGGAACTATCACTGCTAAGGTTCGCAGGAACAGTGGGTATTCGAAGAGCAGTCGAGAGCACTCTATTGATCGTAGGGCTCGGTTATACATCCAGAATATCATTCTACTTCATGGATGCCGGTGGGCATTGTCAACGATCGAGACCCAGGTTTACTTCCATATTCTGGGGAAGTGTCCATCATGCTACGAGCACTGCTTTCAGTTTAAATACTGAATATCATCCAGAGACAGATGGTCAGATGGAGAGAGCTATCCATACCTTGGAGGACATGTTTTGGGCGTGTACTATGGATTTTTGGTTCAGTTTAGCCAGAACAGTTGTCATTGATTAAGTTCGCGTACAACAATAGGTACCATCGTAGCATTGGGAGGACACCTGTTGAGGCATTGTACGGGCGACTTGTCATACTCCATTCTTCTAGGAAGAAGTGGGGGAGACAGTATTTCTGAGAATGTCACCTTTCCGTAAGATTCTCAGATTTGGTCTTAAGGGCAAGTTGTCTCCCAGGTTTATCGGTCCGTTTGAGATCTTGGAGAGCATCGGCGATTCGGCTCATATATATTATTTAGACAATAGCGTGGCTCTGCCGGTTGTTCTAAATAATATATTGTGATTTGATCTAACATTTACTTTCTTGTAACAAACATTTACTTTCTCGCAACTAACATTTACTTTCCGCAATTAACATTTACTTTACGCAACTAATATTTACATTTCCGCAACTAACATTTACTTTATCGCATCTAACATAAAAAGTCATATATTTTATTTAAACGATAGCGTGGCTCTGCCGGTTGTTCTAAATGAAATATGGTGATTTGATCTAACATTTACTTTTATGTCAATTTATATTTATGCACTTATATATATATTATTGGTACCATATATTAATTATCGGTTAATATGATATTAATATAGTGGGAACTATATTATATGATATATTTGTTTAAATATTTAATTATTCTTTAATGTTTATATTTATGCATTTATATATATATTATGGGTACCATGCATTAAATATCTGTTAATTTGAATTTAATATAGTGGGAACTATATTATATGATATATTTGTTTAAATAGTTAATTGTTCTTTTATGTTAATTCTTATTTTAGTTTCTTTTATTTATTTTTGTTAAGCAATCTTAAATAAACCAACAATGAACCTTTGAAGCCTTGACAAGTTTATAATTTGTGTATTTGAAGTTTTATATTAATATTTCCATCTATAATATATCATTGCTAAAATTAAACTTACAGCATCCTCTCCGTGGATCGATCTCGTACTCACGAGTATATTACTTGTAGACAACCTACACTTGGGTGAATTACAATTTAAGTTGTAGCAAGTTTTGGGCGTCGTTGTCGGAGAGGTATAAATTAAGTTTAATTTTTGTTATTTATGTAAATAGTATGTTGTTTTTAATTGTATGATTGTTTGGAGTCGTAAACAAAGTGGTAGACTTGTTCGAGTATCTGAAAATACTTTAAACATGGAGGATAATTCTAATAATCAAGATGATAATAATAATAATAATAATCAAGAACATGAACAACCAAGAACACTTAGGTACCATATGAATCCAATAAGAACTAGTACACCATCTTGTTTAGTTTTTCCTCCTGATGCATCTAATTTCAATTTTAAGCCACAAATCATTCAACTTTTACCAAATTTTCATGGCCTAGATTCTGAAAATCCATATTTGCATTTAAGAGAATTTGAGGAGGTTTGCAACACTTATAATGATCAAAATTGTAGCATGGATATTGTTCGATTAAAGCTTTTTTCTATTTATTTAAAAGATAAAGCTAAAACATGGTTGCAAAATTTGAGATCAAGTTCAATAAGATCATGGAAAGAAATGCAACAACAATTTCTAAAAAAGTTTTTTCCTTCCCATAGAGCAAACTCTTTTAAAAGACAAATTATAACTTTTTCTCAAAAACAAGGGGAAACATTTTATCAATGTTGGGATAGATATAAAGAGTTACTTAATACATGCCCACATCATGGTTTTGAAATATGGAGGATAGTTTCTCAAATTTATGAAGGTTTAATACCTAAAGATAGGCAAATGATAGAATTCATGTGTAATGAAACTTTTGAAGATAAAAACCCAAATGAAGCTATGGAATATTTGGAGTCATTAGCAGAAAATGCTCAAAATTGGGATAATATAGGCTCAATTGAACCACCAAGTAAAAGAAATAATTCAACAAATGGGGGTGGTATTTATCATCTTAAAGATGATGTAGATGTTCAAGCTAAACTTGCATCTTTAGCAAGAAAAATCGAGTCATTAGAAATGAAAAAGAGTGATCAATTAAAAAGTGTTCAAGAAATTGTTTGTCATATATGTGACACACATGATCATCTTACAAAAAATTGTCCTACTTTGCCTTCATTTAAAGAATGCCTCCATGAACAAGACAATTATGTTAACAATTTTAAAAAACCAACATTAGATCCTTTTTCACAAACATATAATCCTGGTTGGAGAAATCATCCTAATTTTAGTTGGAGGAACAATAATAATGCACAACCTTCACAACAACCTTTTCAAAATAACCAAAATCATCAATGTTATGCTCCTTATATCCCACCTCCAAAAAAACATTTTGAAGATGCAATTCATGCATACATTCAAAAGCAAGAGTCTATCAATATTCAAAACATTCAATCTATGAATGATTTGAAAAAAACTCTTGCAAAATTTGCATCTGCATTTAATATTCATGAAAAAGGAAAATTTCCATCTCAACCACAACCTAATCCTAAAAATCAAAATCAAGAAAAATTTGATCAAGAAAAATCTATTATTACTCTTAGAAATGGTAAAATAGTTAATGATCCATATAGTGATGAAGACAAAGATTAGTCAAACTCAAAGAGTAAGGATGAAAATCTTGATATTTTTGAGAAAGATGATACTTTGAATCCCAAAATTAAGAAAGTTGATGATAAATTATCTGAAATAATATGTGAGTCAAATAAACATGTTCCTTTTCCTCATGCATTAGTAAATAATAAAAAAAATGATTCTGATATTTATGAAGTTTTTAAACAAATAAAAATAAATATTCCATTATTAGATGCTATTAAACAAGTGCCTTCTTATGCAAAATTTTTAAAAGATTTATGTACTGTGAAAAGACAATTGCATGTAAAGAAGAACGAATTCTTTAACTGAACAAGTAAGTTCTATTATTCAAAATAATTCTACTTTGAAATATAAAGATCCAGGTTGTCCAACAATTTCATGTATTATTAGAAAAAATAAAATTAAAAAAGCTTTGTTAGATTTGGGAGCAAGTGTGAATTTACTTCCTTATTCAATTTATGAAAAACTTAAGTTGGGAGATTTAAAACCTACATCTGTTACTCTTTTACTAGCCGATAGGTCAATCAAAATACTTAGAGGTATCGTAGAAGATGTGTTAGTTCAAGTTGATAAATTCATATATCCCGTGGATTTTATTGTCTTGGATACACAACCAATAGAAGTACATAACGAAATTCCAGTAATATTAGGACGTCCATTTCTAGCAAAATTCAAATGCTTTAATTAATTGTCGAAATGGAATAATGAAATTGTTTTTTGGAAATATGACTTTAGAACTTAATGTGTTCAATTTATGTAAACAACCAAGTATTAATGAAGATGAAGATGATAATGCTGGAAGAAAATATACACCAAGAAAACTTAAATCAACAGTATGATGTTTGTTTAGTGGAAAATTTTGATTTGGAAAATATTTTTGAATCAAAATTATTTGGAGAAAACAATCAACTTGAAGAATAAAAAGAAAATGTAATAGTCGATCATTTATCAAAAATGATTTTTGAATCATCTCAAAATGAAATGCCAATAAATGAAATTTTTTCGGAAGATCAACTATTTTATGCTACTACTATGCCTTGGTTTGCTAATATTGTAAATTTTCTTGTGACAAATAAAATGTATTCTCATTGTATTTCACAAGATAAAAACAAATTCTTGAAAGAGGTAAAAAAATTTTATTGGGATGATCCTTATTTGTTTAAGTATTATCCTTATCAAATTTTTCGACGATGCATACCCGACAATGAGGTAAGTAGTGTCATTAAATTTTTTTGTTCTGAGGTATGTAGAGATCAATTGTTGTCAAAGAAAACAACTAAAAATGCAATGATTTATAAAGATAAAACAAAAATCTTTCATGATAAAAATATTATGAGAAAATCTTTTGAAATCGGACTAAAAGTTTTACTTTATAATTCTCGCTTGCATTTATTTTCAAGAAAACTTAGATCGCGATGGTTTGGATCATTTATTGTTAAATCTATCTATTCTCATGGTGTTTTTTATGTTAAAAATCTTAAAAATAATAATGTGTTTAAAGTTAATGGACAAAGACTTAAACCATTTTTAGAAAATAAAATTCTTAATGATGAGTTTATGCCTTTATATGATCCAAATTAATTGTTGCTTATATTTTCATTTTATTCTTACAGAATTGAGTTCACTTCCCGGTTAAGTGGCGGATAACGGTACTCCGTGGCTCTTATAGTCGGTTAAATTGGTTTCCCATAATAACTGATCCAAAAATAAAAAATATATATATTTTTTTTTTGCTTTATTTTCAAAATGGAAGAAGCTATCAAAAAACATGGAAAAGTTTTCACTTCTTCTCTTCCTAAAAAGGTTCGAAGAATGATTTTTGAATGCAGGCGTGAAAGATTGAGAATTCTTATGCAAAAAGGAATTCCGGAGGATATTCGTCTTATAATTGAAGCCAATATTCGATTAGGTGGCGAAGTTCCAAAAATCTTACCTATTCGAAATATGTCTGGAC
The DNA here is from genome assembly GCF_033568475.1 of Henckelia pumila. Lineage (NCBI taxonomy): Eukaryota > Viridiplantae > Streptophyta > Magnoliopsida > Lamiales > Gesneriaceae > Henckelia > Henckelia pumila. The sequence goes on from NC_133121.1 coordinate 47,552,857, forward strand.
TAGGAAAAAACACTTATGCAAAGAAAAGGAGGGTTAAAAGAAAATTGGATGGGAAGCCAACCCTCAACTCATAAGAAGATGTTGAAGTCATCATTGATTCAACATGTCACGAAATGGTTTGTGTTTGTTCCTCATGATCTTCAATAAATTCCAGGTGATATCTCTTTCATCGTGTACACTTTATTTTTCTTAAAAAATAAAAAAAATGTCATATTCGGGTTTGGGGGAGGGTTTATCCTTTTAAAAAAAATTATTAAAATTTTAAAAAAAAATATTTCTATAATAATATTTATTTTTCTTTTTCAATGGCAGAGTAAGGAGTCAAAAACTCCTAACACGCATTAGTTTTTATTTATCATATTAGCACAATAGATTAGATTTTAATATTCCGTATATATTTAAATTGTAAACTACTAAGAAAATGAAGTCTTTTTGTATAGATTTTTATTTATTCTTCTTTTTATCAATTTAATAGAAAATATATAATTGGTGGGATATAAGTTATAAATAATAAATAATTATGTGTTTTCAAATAACATATTTTCTTAAACTTTTATGAGTATATAATTAAAGTGATATTGATTGAATGAATAATAACATGTATAATTGAGGGAATTAATTTGTAAAAGTGCAATATTTACTCACATAAATTTTGTGAGTGAGATGTGAGAATTGAGAAAACAACTTATAAGCTTTTATTGATTATTAAGAAATGGTTGATTACTAGATTAAATCCATTTTAAAAAAAATATTGTTCATATTAAAATTGGCGGCAAAGATTGTTTGAAGTTTGATTGTAAAGATGTAGAGTATTAATATCTCTACTATAATTATCAATGTAATAGATTTACCTCATAAAAAAATAAACAAATAAATAAACTTTGAAAAAAAAAATGTTACATTTTCAAAGTTTATTAGAGGTACTTGGTTATGTAAAAACAATTTTGCAGCCAAGAAAAAAAAATTAAGAAAAATAGAAAAAAAAATAAAAACAAAATGGGTTTATTTTTTGTAAATTATCCTATCTTATTTTAAATATTAGGTTATTTGATTGTCTGCTTTACATAATAACCATTTTCAATGAGTGTATAATTTTCTTCCAACTCCATGAGTGAAAACCAGTTATATATAAAAAAAAAAATATCATAACCCGATAGAATATGGAGTTGAGACTTTTACATTAAAATTCCTGAAGATATACATGTTATAAAAAGGATTTCTATTATCATTTTGATTATAATATTCTCAAAGTTTTTAGAAAATATTTATATAAAAAAAAATTTATATATATTTAATATTTTAATATTGTGTGAAATATATATGTATACCCCATCCAATTATATATTAATATATTAGTTGATAACAAGATTTATAAATAAACATATGATCTCCTCACAAGTGTGTTTTTAAAATTTCAAAGTTTGCAAATTTGAATATATATATTAGGGAATAAAAATCTAACTTGTGATTTTATGATATTTTATTACTAAGGGGCAAGTCATTAACCGGTTTGGGGGTGTGATGAAACTTAAAATTTGTAATTATTTATATGTTAAAAAGTGTGTTTTAAAATTAAAGTTTAATTAAAATTATGAAGTAGTATTATTTTAGTGTTATGTGTTTATATTTAAATGTTTTACTACAATGTTGTATTTTACGGTTTGCGCAGGTTTGGTAAAAATAAAATTACTCAAGCTACAGAGGTCATAATAGAGTAATTTTAAATCCTGTAGAATTAAAAAAGAGGCATCTTCAACTTTTTATAAGACAAAAAATTCCAAAAACTTCATTAAGATGATCAAAATAATCAAACATCAAAATGGAGACAGATTTACTTTTACTATGACCAGCTTTGAGTACAAATATCATAAGTATTTCATATTTTATCCAAAAGAGGTGAATGAGTTGTCAAAACACATCTACAGACAAAGGGCTACGTGTTATATGTTTTGTGCAGAAGCCAAATCGGAAGTCTAAGGCATCAAAAATGCCAATTAAAGTTGGGTCAATGTATTGACATTCAAGGAGACAAGCACCCAACAACTTTACTATTCCACATTTAATGAGCCTTGGACTCTTGCTCTCATTTGGCCTATAAATAGATGTGTTGTTTAAGCTTTGTAGTATGAAAAAGTGTAGAGAATTCCTCATTTGTAAAATAAATATTGTATGTGTGAGAATAAAAGTTTGAGTGTGCAAGTTTCTCAAGTTCAAGTATGAAATTTCTTTTATCCTTATTCTTGAGTTTCATGTTCATGGAAATCTAAATCTTTTTATGTCAAGGTGAAAAGGTTTCATTGTTGGTCAAGTAAGATTGTTTATATTTTGTATATTCTTTCCTATTAATTGATCTTTATTTGTAGGTATAATTTGGATGATTTATTGTTATCTATTTACATCAAATACTTGGTACCTTGAATGTGGTTATCTTGATTTGTTGTCTAATATGATACAATAAAAACTACAATAATTATATACTATAAATATATGTATCAATTTAGAATAAAGTCATATATATTATTTAGACAATAGCGTGGCTCTGCCGGTTGTTCTAAATAATATATTATGATTTGATCTAACATTTACTTTCTTATAAATAACATTTACTTTCTCGCAACTAACATTTACTTTCCGCAATTAACATTTAAATTTTTGCAACTAACATTTACTTTATCGCATCTAACATAAAAAGTAATATATTTTATTTAGACGATAGCGTGGCTCTGCCGGTGGTTCTAAATGAAATATGGTGATTTGATCTAACATTTACTTTTATTTCAATTTATATTTATGCACTTATATATATATTATGGGTACCATATATTAATTATCGGTTAATATGATATTAATATAGTGGGAACTATAATATATGATATATTTGTTTAAATATTTAATTGTTCTTTTATGTTTATATTTATGCATTTATATATATATTATGGGTACCATGTATTAAATATTGGTTAATCTGAATTTAATATAGTGAGAACTATATTATATGATATATTTGTTTAAATAGTTAATTGTTCTTTTATTTTTATTCTTATTTTAGTTTCTTTTATTTATTTTTGTTAAGCAATCTTAAATAAACCAACAATGAACCTTTGAAGCCTTGACAATTTTATAATTTGTGTATTTGAAGTTTTATATTAATATTTCCATCTATAATATATCATTGCTAAAATTAAACTTACAGCATCCTCTCCGTGGATCGATCTCGTACTCACGAGTATATTACTTGTAGACAACCTACACTTGGGTGAATTACAATTTAAGTTGTAGCAACTTGCACTTCCTCCATCTTTATCGGGTATTCACGACGTTTTTCACGTCTCTATGCTGCGGAAGTATCATCCAGATCCTTCTCATATTCTTCAGCCTTACGAAGCCGAGTTAGACGAGACTCTGAGCTACTTTGAGTGACCGATTCAAATTTTTGATCGTAAGGAGAAGCAACTCAGAACCAAGTTAATTCCGTTGGTGAATGAGAAGTGCATTTTATGCACTTAATTTATATATGTTTTGACTTGGCTTTTGTGATGTATTTAGTGTATATTACGCATATTTGTTGTTTTTTTTGTGAGTTGCAAGGATTGGAGCAAAAGTAGCTATAAGAAGCGGAAGGTAAATTTTGGAGCAGCAAATTCAGAAAATTACTGGGAATTCTTTAGACATCCAAATCACATCTTCAACATTCATAATCAAATATAGGATGTTTTGAAACTAGTGTCAAAATTTCAGCTCAATCCGACGGTTAGTTTGGGAGATATGATTTTTTGAAAATTGTCGCGCATTGCAGAACAGCACATGCGAGAGTAGGGCGCACCCTCACTGTTTCCTAGCGCGCCCGCGCCATCCATAGACGTAAAAAGAAGTGTAAATTTGAGGCTCAGGCGCACCCTTGCCATTCTACTGCGCGACCGGCCCGTCGCGAAGTCAGATTTTGTAATTTTTTGGGAAGGAGACTTTGAGACTTTTTCGGGCTTTCTTTGACGGGATTCGAGGACATACAAAAGAGATTTCAAAGACACAATAGGAGGGGGGCAGCCGCAAAAATCTAAATCACACAACACACGCACAAGGAAGAAGAGATTTAGGGAGGAAAAATCTGCACAACAACGTGAAGAAGAAAATTGGAAAAGTTCGAAGACGAAGGACGCGGAAGCTACTTCGGATTTGTTTTTCTTTCCCATTTCTTATTAAATTGGAATTGATGTTTAGTTTCATAAACATGAATTGTGTTTATCTATTTTAGATCATGAACTAATTTTTTAGAGTCTAGAGGTCAGATGGAACCTGGTGTAGATACTTTCATGATTTTTTGATTTTATTGAATTGAGTTTCTTTTAGATTAATTGTTTTTTTTCTAGAATTGATTGTTTTTTCAATTATCTGATCAATAATTGATTTGTAATATTTATTTGAAATCTGGCACTCGGGAGAAGAGATTTTGAATAGGACCATTAAAAAATACACTATTAATTATTTATATTGATCGGGAGAGTGTATAATTTTAACAGGGCTTTTAAAAAGAACATTGTTTTGTGATAGATCACTGCAAGCCGATTCTTAATAGAGATATTGGAATTGAATTGTAGTTGATAAAAATTATTTGTTGCTCGGGAGAGGGAAACAATAAACTTAAGTGTTCTTTGCTATTAATTGACTGGAATTCATGAAACTAAATTAATTAGGATTGATTGTTGTTGAAACCAGGTGAAATCTAAACCTCTAGACCATTTTTTCCTCTGATTGATTTTTATCTGAAAGTTGTGTGCGTGCTGTTAAAAACTCATTTATTATTTTATTCTGCAAAATTTTGAGATTTTTATTCTCTAGATAAACTTTAAACTATTTTAATTACAAGAACTGAATATTTTCATTTTACTCTCTGAGGGAACGATACTTGATTTTTCACTATATTAAAACTTGACAATCGTTTCACAACAAGTTTTTGGCGCCGTTTCCGGGGAGTAAATTTTGATTATTTTTTAGTCTTGTTACCAATTAGTCTAGATTTTAATTTAGAGTTTTTATTTTATTTTAAGTTACTAATTGATTTCTTCTTATTTTTAATTGCAGTTTATAAGACGATCTCAAAGTGCGAATTCTTTACTGTTTGATCAGAAGATCGAGCGCACTGCACGTGCTTTGAGAAGAGTTAGAAGAGAAGAAGTCAATATAATGGCTGAAGAGAATGTAAATCAAGCTCCCCTGGTCCAATTAGAGATCACTTCCGGCCGACGATCCAGGCTCACTATTCTGGAATCTCTCGAGGGACCATTAACGTCAACAATTTTGAATTGAAGCCGGCTTTGATCAACATGGTTCAACAAAACCAGTTTAATGGGAGTGCAACTGCCGATCCTCATCTACACCTGCGGACTTTCTTGGAAATAACTGATACGGTAAAATTTAATGGTGTTCCTGAGGATATTATTCGATTACGCTTGTTTTCTTTTTCTCTCAGGGATCAGGCCAGAAGTTGGCTCCAATCACTGCCGCTAGGAAGCATCACTACTTGGGAGGGGATGGCAGAAAGTTTCTCGCAAAATATTTTCCACCTGCCAAATCCACCCAACTGAAGATTGAGATCATCACATTCAGGCATATGGATTCTGAACAGCTCTACGAGGCGTGGGAAAGGTATAAAGAATTATTAAGACATTTTCCTAACCACAATTTTGTAGATTGGGAACGGATCGAGTGGTTTTACAACGGACTGGATGCGCCTACAAGGATGAATGTGGATTCTGCGGCGGGAGGTACTATATTTGCAAAGGATCCCGCTCAGGCATATGATATGCTAGAACAGATGACGATCAACAGTTCTCAATGGCCATCTGAGCGTATTGGAGTCAAGAAGCTAGTTGGAGTGTATGCAGTGGATCCTCTCACATCTTTCACTGCCCAATTATCCGCACTAACTACACAGGTAGCTTCTTTGGATAAGATTAATGTTACAGATTCAGCTGGAATTTCAGTTGTTAATGAAGGATCTCAGTCCCTAGAAGAAGTGAACTATATAAATCCTACGGGCTACCGAGGGTATGAAGGCTACAAAGGTAATCCTGTTCCAAATACTTATCACCCTAGTATGCGTAATCATGAAATTTTTTCTTACGCTAATAATAAAAATGTTTTAAAATGATGTTAGTAATTTTGTGTAGGAATCTGGTAAGAGGATGGCGAGGACTGAGACTCGTCAAGATAGCTTGGAGACGTACATGGCCAACATGGGTGCTGTATTGCAATCCATGGAGACTAGCATTGGGAAGTTGGAAAATTCCTTGAAGGATAACAACAGAGGCCAGTTTCCAAGCAACACTGAGGTAAATCCAAAGGAGCAGTGTAATGTCATAGAGTTGAGGAGTGAGAAAGAAGTTGGAGTCCAGAAACATGCAGCTGATGTAGAGAAACAGAAGGAAGTCGAGGAGAAAGAGATTGAGCCTGAACTTGAAGAGAAACCGATGTACAAACCTCCTCTTCCATTCCCCCAAAGGTTCAAGAAGAAGGCAGTGGACGAGCAGTTCTCAAAATTCTTGGAAATTTTCAAGAAGATGCAAGATTGAGAGAGTTGTGAAGCTGGATGGCCATCCCAAACTTGTTCATGAGGTAGATTCAAAGAAAAATGATCCGAAGGTGCCAAAGAAGAAGAAGAAAACGAAAAAGAAATCAAAGTTTAAAAAGGTTGTTGAATATATTTGGAGGGTGAAAGCGAAAGGGAAGACCCTCAACAAAGCGGAACCGGGCTAGAATTAGAATACAATCGGGCTATGGACTATAAACTAAGCGCTTCTTGAGAGGCAACCCAAGCTAGTTTTTATGCGTTTTTTATTTTCTTTTAGTTGTTTTTGTTTTTATTTTTTTCATGAGGAAACTATACATTAATAATGAATTTGAATTGTGTAGGTGAAAGAGTTTAGTAGCCACCCCTGATGAAGAGTTTTGAGTGATTAAGATGGTGCTGAGTACTGACGCTTGGTGCCTAAGGTATGTGTCCCTTTTTTTTACTGAATACTGTACATTGAGGGAAATGCACAATTTAAGTTTGGGGGGGATGTTTAAAAAATTGTGAAAATCTAAAAATTTTTGTGTTAGTGGAGTTGAAGGCATGATGTTATAATTGTGTTGGCCTATGATGAAAATAAAGTTTTTTTCGCTAAAAAAGTTCATGTTAGCTATATTTAATCTTGAGTTCTCAAATTTATGCACGAATGCCATGATTTTTGATACTCCTATAAATTAGAAAAATTATGTGGATTTGTGATGTGGATTAGAGGATTTGATTCTTAACTCTTGTGATTTTTACTTGAAACTGAGGTAGATTTTTAAGAGCACAGAAGTGATTTAAGCATTTTTGAATTCGTTGAGCCTTTTTAGCCATTATTCATTTGTTAGTCATATAAATCATGAAAAATCCAAAACAAAATGAGTAGCTAAAAATTTCAAAGAAAATTAATGGCGGAGAAAGTAAGGTGAGGGGAGGCCTTGAAAAGAAGAAAAAAAATGGATTGAAATTCTAGTCCAATTACAAGGCATAAAGATGGAGGTGTATGGAGTAGAAGAAAGCCAAGACTAATGTCTCGCAATGAAAATAAAAAATTTTAGCTACTCATCTTCCTGCACAAACTGAAAATATTCAATTCCCTTTGCTTTGAATTCTGAGTCCTTGTTTACATTGATATACATATGGATGCTTATCTCCTGCTGATTATACTTGAGTCTAATGTTAACCGAAAAAGTCCTGTTGATCTGTGCAATTAGAAATTGAACTTGGTGGAGAGTTTCTTAACTTGAGGGCGGGATTAATGAATCTGTGAAACTTACGGATTGCATGATTTTATCAAAATTTGGGTGGGTAGATGAGATTGGCAAATCACACACACACGAGAACTCTTGAGAAAATTAGCCTACATGTGAATTTAATCTTGGAATGTAAAAATTCGGAGGCCGACTATATTGCTCATTATTGTTTTGCTCGGAACTAGCAAAAGTCTAAATTTGGGGGAATTTGATAAGTGCATTTTATGCACTTAATTTATATATGTTTTTACTTGGCTTTTGTGATGTATTTAGTTGATATTACGCATATTTGTTGTTTTTTTTGTGAGTTTCAAGGATTGGAGCAAAAGTAGCTATAAGAAGCGGAAGGATGAATTTTGGAGCAGCAACTTCAGAAAATTATTGGGAATTATTGAGACATACAAATCCAATCTTCACCGTTCATAATAACATTTAGGATGTTTTGAAGCTTCTGTCAAAATTTCATTTCAATCCGACAATTAGTTTAAGAGATATGATTTTTTGACAATTGTCGCGCATTGCAGAACAGCACATGCTAGTAGGGCGCGCCCTCGCCATTCTACTGCGCGCCAATGCCATCGCGAAGTCAGATTTTGTATTTTTTGGGAAGGAGACTTTGAGACTTTTTCGGGCTTTCTTTGACGGGCTTCGAGGACATATAAAAGAGATTTCAAAGACACAATAGGAGGGGGGCAGCCGCGCAAATCTAAATCACACAACACACGCACAAGGAAGAGGAGATTTAGGGAGGAAAAATCTGCACAACAACGTGAAGAAGAAAATTGGAAAAGTTCGAAGACGAAGGACGCGGAAGCTACTTCGGATTTGTTTTTCTTTCCCGTGTCTTATTAAATTGGAATTGATGTTTAGTTTCATAAACATGAATTGTGTTTATCTATTTTTGATCATGAACTGATTTTTTAAAGTCTAGAGGTCAGATGGAACCTGGTGTAGATACTTTCATGAATTTTTGATTTTATTGAATTGAGTTTCTTCTAGATTAATTGTTTTTCTAGAATTGATTGTCTTTTCAATTATATGATCAATAATTGATTTGTAATATTTATTTGAAATCTGGCACACAGGAGAGGAGATTTTGAATAGGACCATTAGAAAATACACTGTTAATTATTTATATTGCTCGGAAAAGTGTATAATTTTAACAGAGCTTTTAAAAAGAACATTGTTTTGTGATAGATTACTGCAAGCCGATTCTTAATAGAGATATTGAAATTGAATTGTAGTTGATAAAAATTATTTGTTGCTCGGGAGAGGGAAATAATAAACTTAAGTGTTCTTGGCTATTAATTGACTGAAATTCATGAAACTAAATTAATTAGGATTGATTGTAGTTGAAACCAGGTGAAATCTAAACCTCTAGACCATTTTTTCCTCTGATTGATTTTTATCTGAAATTTGTGTGCGTGCTATTAAAAACTCATTGATTATTTTATTCTGCAAAAATTCTGAGATTTTGATTTTCTAGATAAAGTTTAAACTATTTTAATTAAAAGCACTGAATATTTTCATTTTACTCTCTGAGGGAACGATACTTGATTTTTCACTATATTAAAACTTGACACTCGTACGCTTGCGTGTAATTTTCACAACAGTGAAAGTGCAGTGGAGCCGTCACGGATTTGAGGAAGCAACTTGGGAGACAGAATCCAACATGAGACAGCGTTTTCCTGAGTTATTCGGATGACGTGAGTTTTTCTTACTATCTTTAGTTCTTTATTCTATCTTATGAGTTGTGATTCTTATTGATTTCGAGGACGAAATCTCTTCATAGTGGGGGAGAATTGTAATGCCCCATTTTTATCTTAAATGAGTTTATTTGAGTTAATCGGAGATTACAGAGTTCAAGAGCCGACTAGATTTTGATCAGGGTCTACTTTGCAAATTTTGGAAATTTCAGGGACTAAAACGCAATTTTTGGATTTGTTATATTATTAAGACTTGACTAAGTCTTCTTCTCTTTCATTCACCTCCTCCAAGCCGCCATATCCACCATTGAAGCGCCCCTTTTGAGTTTTGAGCTTTCAAAATCCAGTCCGAGCTCGATCCGTCCGTTGGAATTTATTTCCGAAGGCAGTTTAGCGATCACTGCAGCGAGAGCTTCGTTATATCGTAAGTTTTTCTACAATCCAATACATTCTATTTTTCGGATTTTGTTAGAATCGTTCGAGATTCGAGTATGTTGTTCTTGACAGAGTTCTGATCATTTATTATCTGTCGGTTTTGAATTAGAGCGACGTTCGGAAATGTTATGATTTTTGGAAGCCTTTTTCGAAAATGAGCTTTTGAGATTTGTTGGAATTGCCTTGTTATTGTTGTATTAGCATTGATACGAGTTGATATCGATATTGAACTGCTGTCTGCATTTCTGGTTGTTCAGTTTTTAGCCGTTATGCCGCCGGTTTGAGTTTTTGGGAGATTTGAACTGTTTTGAGTTGTTGATCTTTGGCTTGTAAATTGATCATCGTTGTTGATCATATATTTGTATCGGAACATTTTTGTTTGGAGTTGTCAAGCCCGGAGTTAACAGCTGTTGATCGTCAAGAGTTGGACGAAGATTGGTAAAGAGATTACCTTGAGCCGTTGTTGTTGTTGTTGGATTGTTTAGTTTTTTATTAAACTTTTTATTGTAGCATTTCCAGAGTTGGGGCTACTGCATTGAAAGGTAAAAGCAGTCATAGTTAGCGGGATAGCATACTCGGGACAGTTGGTTCTCGAGTTTCCCTTAAAATCACATACTTGCATCAATACTTGTTCTAGATGTGGAACTTGTATTTTGTGTTGATTGAGTGTTGTTATATGGCTTAATTCTTTATGTTTTCTTATGCGTTCATATTGAGCCAAACCTTTGATTTCATTGGGCAGAATAGTCCTTTTAATGTTAGACGTTTTGGAGGCTTTAAGCGAGTGGCCTGGGCGTAGAGGTTCGCCTAGTGTCAGCATACTCCTTATAGTCGCACCAAAGTCTTGGGGAGTGGGATACGTGGCACCACCTCGATAGGGAGAGTCGGTGAGTCGTTACGTGATCTCATCCTCGGGATCCCAAAAGCACATCAGCAACCCCTTGTTTATCAGAATTGATATCCCTATTTTAAAGACATGCATATCATTTGTTTTGATTTGATTATGTTGTCTTGAAAGTAAGTTGTTGGTATATTACTTGTTATGTTGCTTTTTCTGGGAATATCTTTTTCACCGAAGTTATCCGGCTGTTGCTTGGTTTTGTATGTGTACTTGGCAACATGTGGGGCAGGATCGAGTCAGCGAAGACCCAGTTAGCATCAAGAGGGAGAACTAGTAGTGGGACTCAGTTTAGAAGTCGAATCAGCATGTCAATCTAGTTTACTTTTGGAACATGTTGAGAATTCGAACTTTGTCATTTTATTGTATTGTCTATGCGAGTTTCAGGGTTGGAATGTCGTCGTTGCATGTACTAATAATCTTGATATGCACCTTGATGTATTGGACTTGAGCTTTTGCATGTTGTGATATTGCGTGTATTCTCTACACCCCGTTTTGTGTATGTATTTGAAGGAACGTCAGAAGCGAGCGCGGGAATGAATTTTAGCCTGAGCATTTCTGCCCAGGTATTCCGCGCACGGGCGAGGTGGTTCCTCGCGCGCGCGCGTGTTCTTCCATGGGCTCGGGTTTGTTAGCCCACGCGCGCGTGAGAGGTGTACCTCGAGCGGGCGCGAGCCTTCAGCCGGGGCCGTGGATGTGTTGCCTGCGCACGCGCGAGACGTTATCTCACGCGGACGCGAGGCGTTCTTGTTTTTTTTAAAAAAAAGTCTAATGGCTTTTTTGGTTGGATCTTGTTTGTGTTATTAGTTGTTTAGAACCGAGGTCTCACATATATACATGTGTCAAGTACAAGCACAAGTTTCTAGTTTTCTTACATCATCTACTAGTCTAAAGTCTAGCCAAAAGCACAAATACAAAACATGTTCAAAATGTATTGCAAAACATAACATGTTATAAGTTCTCAACATGCTTGACAATACCTATAAGTTCATCATTAAGCTATACAACCTGAGTCCACACTTCTAGACTCTCTCTCGAGCTACACTCGTTGATTCTGGCCAGCTCCTGCCCCATCTATTGTCATGCACACATACAAAACAAGACAACAGCCGGAAACATCCGGTGAGAATATAATTCTCAGTATTATCAACATATACATGCGTTAAAATAAAGTCATATCGACTCTAAACATTTCAATTCAAGAATAGATTAAACGCATATATTAAGAATTGATTCATATCACACTCTTTGCCATCAAGATTCGTATACGATCTTGACATGGATATCCATCTATCGTCATGTCATCAGACTCAAAAATAAGGTCCATCTGACCATGGCATAAGAATCAGCTCATATCTCATATCATATCATATCAAATAAAGATCCACTACCTGAAATGGATCGACAACATCAATAATATAAACACAAACGATAAATAAGTATGTGGTTTTTGCGGAATAACTCAAGAGGTGTCATTCTTGAGTATCAAATTCCTGACTCACGATGTTGTCTTATACCTTCTCGTTTCGTCTTGGTTCTTGAGGCTTCAGCTCTAAAACATAACAACAAGAACACATATATCAACTTTATTCAAACATCATCACTAAATCTTCAAAGAAACACTTCAAACCTAGCTCAACTTCTTCTTTGGTTCGAAAGCGGATTTCCCGAGTCAATCAAGCTCCTATAAAATTTGAAATGACATATAGTCAATGGTAGCGCTTAATCTTGTCACGCCCAAATTACCCGACTCAATCAGATAAACAAATAATGTAGTAGTGTGAGTAGGGATCGTTCCCAAGAGGAAAGGTAAATTTAATGTGTTCTAAATAAACTAAAGGGGGTTTTTGAGTTTTGGAATTAACTACTAAAAATTGAAGCAATTAAAAAGAAATATTATCACTATCATGCAAGATTGAAAATTAAACTAGAGAAATCAATAAGAGACAAGCCTTGGTATCGGTCGAATACACCCTTGATATTCATTCATTCAATCATTGATTCCCTAAAAATAATTAATCCCATCAAATATTCATCATTGGAAATCAAATTCCTATTTCACCTTATTCTTAGTTAATTAGACACCAGCGTTCTAGATTAACCCTTACCAATAAATCAACCCAAATACCAGCGATCTATATTTAAATATAAGGTATCATTCAAACGAGTAAAACTGACGAATCTAGACAACACATGCACCAGCGGATGTATTTAGCCTAGTCAAAAGTTGTTCCTACGAATTAATAAATTCAACAGCAGAAAATATCAAACGTAGTTGCTTCGCGAATTAGTTGATTCAAACAATTACGGATTTGAATTCTAATTTAGTTGTAATTTGCATAGCAAAATCCTAAGATGGCCAATTCGAAAATTTTTCATACAACCATGAAATAAAACAGATCAACTATTGATACTCAATAAGAATTAAACACTGAAAATCAAATCTCATGAATAAATTATATCAAGCTTTCGTCTCCCTCTACCAAGTATAAAAATTTTAGCTACAACGATTCTTCAAAAACTCAAGAAAAATTCCAAAAGAAAGGAAGAAAACTTGAGAGAGATGTAATACAAAACCTAGCCGCTAAAGAGAGAGTGCAAGTCCGATAATAATCTCCAGAAAAAAGGAATAAAAACCTAATAAAAGTCTAGAGTCCAAAATAAAAGAGTTTCTAAAAATAAAAATTCTTTCTCGAACCGACATCCGCGCTCGATCCTATGAGTACGTCCGATCGAGCGCATGAAAAGTTGCAAACACACTGTTTTAAAAATTCCTCGGCCGCGCTCGATCCTATGAATTGGTGCGATCAAGCGCATGAAAACTGGGTTGCCTACTGCCTTGAATCTTCAGATGTCGCACTCGATCCTATGAGTTTCTTGGATCGAGAGCATGAAACTTACTGAACCTTCTGACTTACTTCTTCTTGGGTCGCGCTTGATCCTATGAATATGTCCGATCGAGCGTATGAGCAAGCATCCGATTTCTTCTTAAAACTTGATAATTCCTACACATTAAACCCGGGAGTATATTATGTAGCTCAATGCATGCATAAAACAAAACTAAGATAAAACATGAACAAAGACATAAGAATGTATGCAAAACACTAACAAAATGACCCTAAAATATGCAAACAAAACGACATTATCAAATACCCCCACACTTAATCTTTGCTCGCCCTCGAGCAAGTCATGCAAAAAAAAACAAAATGAAATAGAATGAAACACATAAGCCAGGATGAATCATGCACAAAATAGCCTCAGAGAAGATTCTCATCTAAAAACAAGTTCACAACCACTCTCGATCATCAATGATACACCTTCAGTCGAATGCGAACGTGCGTGTGTGACATGTTACCCCAGTTACATGCAACTTCAAAAGACAAAGTTTCAAGACTGTTCGCCGACCTAAAAAAAATTCAGTGCATGTCTCACAATCAAGAACTCTCCTCCCAACAATCCATCAACAAAACACAAACTCTCTCAAGCAGATTACGCACCAATTCTCGATTTCTTTTACAGTTCCAATAATTACCCGCATACTTAGCTATGAAATAGTGAATAGGATTTCATTCACATTCCAAGCCCGGATGGAACTGATACCTTGCTTAATTAATTTTTTTTTCAAGGCTTAACCCCATTTTATCTGCAAACTTAGCCACAAATAAGACGAATAGGATTTCAAACATCTCGCTCGCAACCCGGATGGAGTCAATTTCTCATAAACATGTAATAAAAGTTTGTTTTTTTTTTCTTCTTTTTCAAAAAGTACCCAAGAGAGTAAATGCTATATCAACAAGATCATCGAGACTCAAGAACCATCAAGTTCCACAAACACCTATTGTCGTGCAATGGTCCAACAGACAACCACAATATCAAATACATCACTACACTTAACCAGTTAAACATGCGTGCTTAAGAATATTCAACAATCAACCTATGGTTTCTCATATGCAATCAAGAGTAAAATTTTTCAAAAATTTCATTTTTTTCACTTCAATCATCATAGGCTAACAATCATCATCCTAATGCACATGAAACAAACAAAAACAACATGAATTCAATGAATGTAATGAATGCACCCCCCCCCCCCCCCCACACACACACACTTAAATGAAGCATTGCCCTCAATGCATCAAAACACAAGACACAAGCAAACAAGTAAACACAATTCAATGCACAAATGTAAAACGAAACTCCCCTGGTTTAAGTGTTTGGCACTGTCCTCTTCATCATCTGACAGCATCACGGAAGAATCATATTGAAACTTTGACTGCGGAGGTAGCGTCATTTGGTTTCTGAAATCAATGAAAATAAAAAGCAAAAACAAAATGAAAGATAAAAACTAACTAAAAGAAAATAACACTGGGTTGCCTGCCAGTCAGCGCCTCTTTTTACAGTCGTTGGCTCGACTGCATTTTTCTTTTACTCATGGTGGTTCACATCTAGTTTTTCTAACAACCTTCACCCACTTGCGCAGTTTTGTAGTAAGTTTAGGTCTTTTATTCCTCGGCTTTGATTTCCTGGATACCTGCAGATCAGAACAAAAACTTTCAGCAGTAAAATTCTCAATAGGTCTTGCAATAACCTTCTTAACTTTATCCCTATTCACAACCTTCTTGTGTTCTTGCGACAAGTGATTAATGACATCAATATTATTAACAACACTTTCACAATCATGAAGTTGCAAGGTATCAAAAATATGAAACTTAACAACCTCCCTATCAAACTCCATATTGAGAGTACCATTATTCATATCTATAACAGACTTTGAAGTTTTAAAAAATGGTCTTCCTAGCAAAATTTGACTATTCAAATCATTATTTTTCATATCAAGCACATAGAAATCAGCAGGAAAAACCAAATTACCAACTTGCACAAGAACATCTTCTAACAGCCCCCTAGGATAAATAGTAGATCTATCAGCCATTTGGATAACGATTGCAGTTTCAGTCAAAGGCCCAAGATTTAAGGAAGCATAAACAGAGTATGGCATGACATTAATCGATGCTCCTACATCTAGCATGGTCGTATCAAGATGAACATCTCCTATCTTACAAGGAATAGAAAACATATCTGGGTCCTTGCATTTTGAAGGTATTTTTCTTTGAATTACGGCAGAGACCTGTTCTCCCAATTCAACTTTCTGACATCCCTTCAATTTTTGTTTCCTTTTCTTAGTACACAATTATTTTAAAAATTTAGCATAGCGAGGTACTTGTTTGATAGCATCTAACAAAGGGATATTTACCTTGCATCTATGAAAAATTTCATACATCCCCTTAATTCCATCATTTTTCCTAGACTCTTTCAATGCTAAGGGAAAAGGGGCTACAGGTTTATACTCAGAAAAGGAGGGAACTTACCTCTTGGTGTTTCCTGAATTGTTTTGTCCTCCTCTACCTTGGATTCCTGCTCATCTTTGTTATGTACTAGTTCTTTCACTACTTTTTCATTAACATTCAACTCCTTTCCACTCCTCAAGGTGATTGCACTCACATTCTACCTCGGATTCACAAGTTTGTGAAGGTAAGTTGTTCGAATTTAGTGCCTCCAACCTGTTGACTGCGGTTGCCAACTGCCCCATTTTAGTGTTCAACTATTGGATACTTGCTTGAATTTCCTGTTGAAAAGTTACAGTATTAGTAGCAAGATCTTTAACAATGTTTTCTAGAAACTCACCAGGCGTTGGAACTTGAGGACACTGTGGATATTGAGGATATGGTGGACTATAAGATTGATTGTGCGGTGGTGCCTGAGGCCCCGGTTGATTCGCTTGTGTTGGAGAACGCGGCGATCAGATCAATTATGATTGATACCCGATGCAGCGGAAGTTTAAAATTTTGTATGGAACGATTCCATAATGGGTATCAACCTTACGATTAAATTGTGTGTGTAAAAATTAAATAACAATTATAAAATTTTTACCTTTAATCTCGAATCGAGATTTTGGACACCAACAGATTTCTCTGCTCTTGTTGTATATCCCTGGAACTGATGGACGAACTGTTCTTCAATCAGGTCCACGAACAGAGATTTAATCCCTCTGATAGATTGCACTAGAAAATCTATCAGAAGTTTTCTACGAAGAGATTAACGAATTTGATCCGTTAAACCAGACTGTAATTCAAAATCACAGGCTGGATTTTTCTGACAGAGAGAGGGAGGGGGGCGACCACTTTTTAGAAAAATACTTAGGGTTTTCGAAAATTGTGACCTGTGTTGTGTAATTTCTGTACTGCAATAACTTATTTATAATGTAGGCCACTAACAGCTTAGGGCCCATTAGTCATAAGTTCAAGCCCGACAAGCAAAGCCCGCATGTTCAGAAATTAATATAAAATTCATCGTGACTCCGATTGATAAACCAATTTCACCAATGTGCACAGAAACCATTTCTGCACCTTTTAAAGTCAAGATAAATTTTTCTGAATCCGAATTCAGTGATTTCCAAAAATGGCCATCCCTATGTCATTTTAGGAAATCTTACTTCTCTACTCTTAAATAAGAAGTCCAACTTCTTAATTCATTAAATTTAACTCTTTAAATTTAACTATCTCAACGGGGATTAAAAATCCATTACACTGTGTGACCCTCAATGGTTCAGGGATACAGCTAGTCGTGGGATCACAACTCCTTGTGACTCGGAACAACAATTTCCGACTTGCCCATCGAATCATGGTATGAGCGCCTAGCAACATCGCCCCATGATTCCCTAGGTATCACTGATAGTGCCTACAAGAACCAGTAGATTTTGGTTAGCGTACAGTACGGTCCCTTCATCCATATATCCCGATCGGATCAACAACCATTGGTATATCGAGAGTCGCTCGAGATTCGATAACTATGCAATGCATCTTGAAGATCAAATAGTGACATCGCATGTGCTACTAAGAAACCATTTCTTAAATCACATCATGTACTCTGGCCAGAGATTCGTCACACTAATATCTCCTCAGATCGCATAGGATATCCACACTCGCAAGTATGTGGTGAATCCTTGACAACAAAGCATCGACTCCTATATGTGTTGTAACTGTACCCAATCCCGACACCTGATGACCCCAATAGAGTCGGTAAACGAGTCAAAGCACAGTACTAGCATATAGAGTCTCAATGATGTCTCAAGTAGTAAGGACTAATGGTGTACAACCAAAACCGCGAACTATATCCACTCGATATGTGATAATCACTTGGAAAGTCCGGATAGGGTAGTTCGATGATTCATCATATGAATATCCATTTGCATGCTTCGAACATCTCTATGTTCCTTACCAATGAAACGTGGTACTCTGCATCGCAAATGCTAGTCTCAAGCTCGAGCGATCCTTATCCTTATTATCGGACGACTCAATCGACTAGGAACAGTTTAGAATATACAGTGACTATAAGATGTGTTTCATGATAGACATCTCCATGTTCTACCACATCTTACATACACTATAGTATATTCAAGGTCTTTATCAAAGCAACAATAGTATATCACAATATCACAATATGAAGAAAGACAAAGTCATTGCCATTAATAAAAGTGTAAATTATATTAAACAAAAGATTGTTTATACAAAGAGTCATCAAAGCTCTTAGCCACAAGTTGGCTCACTGGGCACCCACTCTTTCAATCTCCCACTTGCCCTATAGCCAACTAGTCATACTACGTAGACCCATTGCTTCGCGATGTTTGTCAAATAATGGTCCTGGCAAGGGCTTAGTAAGTGGATCAGCGATATTGTCTGCAGAGGCCACTCTTTCGACAGTGATGTCTCCTCTTTCCACAATCTCCCGGATGATATGGTATTTCCTCAGTACGTGTTTGGATCTTTGATGAGACCTTGGTTCCTTTGCCTGAGCAACGGCACCCGTGTTGTCACAGTACACCGGGACTGGACCAACAACTTCAGGAATGACGCCCAACTCTTGGACGAAATTTCTCATCCAAACGGCCTCTTTTGCAGCAGCTGATGCTGCAATGTATTCAGCCTCAGTGGTGGAATCCGCTGTGGTGTCCTGCTTGGAACTCTTCCAAGAGACAGCACCGCCATTGAGCATGAACACAAATCCAGAGGTTGACTTCGAGTCATCCACGTCACTTTGGAAGCTAGAGTCGGTATAGCCTTCCAATTTTAGTTCTCTTCCTCCATATACCATGAACATATTCTTAGTCCTTCGTAAGTACTTAAGATTGTCCTTCACGGCTTTCCAATGCATTTGACCGGGATTAGCTTGATATCTGCTCGTGACACTCAGAGCAAATGCTACATCCGGTCTGGTAGATATCATCCCATACATGATACTACCTATGGCTAACGCATATGGCACATGTGTCATTTTCTCTATCTCTTCATCAGTCTTGGGACACATAGACTTGGATAGAGAAACTCTATGACACATGGGTAGATGTCCTCTCTTGGACCCATCCATTGAAAATCGTTTCAATATGGGGTCGATGTAGGTTGATTGAGTGAGTCATATCATTCTCTTAGATCTATCTCTATAGATCTGTATCCCAAGAATATAGGATGCCTCACCCAAATCCTTCATCGAGAATCTACCTGATAACCATATCTTTGTTGACTGCAACATCCCTACATCATTCCCAATGAGTAGGATGTCATCAACATAAAGTACTAAGAATGTCACAGCATCCTTAACTACTTTCTTGTACACGCATGGTTCCTCCGGATTCTTGATGAAACCAAAATCTTTTATTGTTTCATCAAATTTCTGGTTCCAACTTCTTGATGCTTGTTTTAGACCATAAATTGATCTCTGAAGCTTGCATACCTTATGCTCGCTTCCCATGGATGTGTACCCCTCAGGCTACTTCATATAGATCTCTTCCTTAATGTCTCCATTAAGAAAAGCAGTCTTCACATCCATTTGCCATATCTCATAGTCATACCATGCAGCTATGACAATAAGGATTCTTATGGACTTGAACATTGCAACTGGTGAAAAGGTTTCATCATAGTCAACTCCTTGTCTTTGAGTATAACCTTTTGCCACCAATCGCGCCTTGTAGGTCAATACCTTACCATCAGGCCCAAGATTTCTCTTGTAGATCCATTTACACCCTATTGGAACAATTCCATCGGGAGGATCTACTAAAGACCAAACTTGGTTTGTATGCATCGAATCTATTTCCGACTGCATAGCTTCAAGCCATAAATTTGAATCCGCATCAGAAATTGCTTCCTTGAAGTTTCTTGGATCACATCCAACATCGGGTTCATCTTGATCCCCTTCAAGAAGAAGACCATATCGAATAGGAGGTCTAGAAGTCCTCTCGGATCTTCTAGGTACAGGCGTGTCCAGCAATGGTTCCTGAGATGTAGGATCGTTATTTTGTATTTCGGGTTCTTCTCGAATTTCTTCGAGTTCCATCATCTCGCCTTTCTTATCCAATAAGAACTCCTTCTCCAAGAAGGTGGCATTCCTTGAAACAAACACCTTTGTTTCAGCAGGATAATAGAAATAATATCCGATTGAATTCTTCGGATACCCTACAAAATAACATAAGCTGGATCGACTATCCAACTTATCTCCCACTGTCCGCTTCACGTAAGCAGGACATCCCCAAATCCTCAAGTACGAATACTTAGGAGGTTTGCCATTCCATAACTCGTATGGTGTTTTGTCCACTGCTTTAGTGTGGACGTTGTTTAACAACAATACCGCCGTTTCAAGCGCGTAGCCCCAAAACGAAGGTGGAAGCTCAGTGAAGCTCATCATGAACCGAACCATGTCCAACAAAGTTCGATTACGACGCTCCGATACACCATTAAGCTGTGGTGTCATAGGAGGAGTCCACTGAGAGAGAATCCCATTCTCTTTTAGATAGTCCAAAAACTCGGTACTCAAGTATTCTCCACCTCGATCCGATCGAAGTGCTTTAATACTTTTACCTAGCTTGTTTTCTACTTCAGCCTTGAATTCTTTGAACTTTTCAAATGCTTCAGACTTATATTTCATTAAATATAAATACCCATACCTTGAATAATCATCAGTAAAGGTAATGAAGTAGGTGTGGCCATATTGAGTCCCAACTCTAAATGGACCACAAACATCTGTATGGATCAAATCCAACAGATTTTGACTACGCTCAGGTTTCCCTTAAAAGGAGATTTAGTCATTTTTCCTTTTAGGCAGGATTCACAAGTAGGTAGAGAGTTAATATCAGACATATCAAACATGCCCTCTCCCACTAGCTTGTTCATCCTCCTTGAGGAAATATGACCTAGCCTAGCGTGCCAAAGGTTTGCCGGGTTTTGGCTATCGATTTTCCTTTTGTTTGTTGTTGCCGGTTTATCAACATAATTTATTGGAACATCTTTTAGTCTTAAGTTGTATAGATCGTTTTCAAGTTGTCCATTTCCAATCAAACATTCATTCTTGTAAATATTGCAAATCCCATTCACAAAATTGCAAGAATAACCATCTCTATCAAGCATAGAAACAGAAATAATGTTTTTAATCAAATCCGGAACAAATAAAACATCTCTTAAAAGTAACTTAAAACCGTTCTGCAAAATTAAATAAACATCTCCCACGGCTTTTGCTTCAACTCTGGAACCATTTCCGAGCCTCAGCTGGGTCTCACCCATCCTAAGCCTGCGACTTCTTGTCATCACCTGCAAATCATTGCAAATGTGAGATCCACATCCGATATCC
The DNA here is from genome assembly GCF_033568475.1 of Henckelia pumila. NCBI lineage: Eukaryota > Viridiplantae > Streptophyta > Magnoliopsida > Lamiales > Gesneriaceae > Henckelia > Henckelia pumila. The sequence goes on from NC_133121.1 coordinate 47,574,367, forward strand.
AATACCCAAGAAGTAGTATTAAGTGAAACATTTATTTCAATATAGAACATACCCTTTGCAGTTCGCAACTGCTCTAGATATTCCTTGCAGTTACACTTCCAATGACCGGGCTTCTTGCAGTAATGGCAAACATCCTTGGATTTTTCCATGTTTGAAGCCTTTGTCTTGTACTTCTTCTCGGGTTCGACTTTCTTGGGTGGGGCAGAACGTGTCTTACCCTTTGTACTTGGCCCCTTCTTAGCAGAAGAAGAGGAGCCCACCAAGAAAGCCGGTTTATCCTTCTTTAATGTGGATTCATATGTCACAAGCATATTGACCATCTCTTCAAGGGAGGCCTTTATCTTGTTCATATTGAAATTTACCACAAATCCGTCAAACGAAGAAGGAAGAGACAGAAGTAGTAAGTCCACGTTGAGTTCATGCTCCAACACCAAATCAAGGGTTACCAACTTCTGTATGAGCCAAATCACTCGTACCCCATGATCACGGACCAAAGTCCCTTCACGCATGCGACACGTCATTAGCTCCTTTACAGTAGCGAACCTTTCAGCCCTCGATTGAGCCCCAAAAAGTTCCTTGAGTTGAACGTGAATGTCAGCAGCATTCACGGTGTCCTCAAATCGCCTCTGGAGTTCATCAGACATCGAGGCTTGCATATAGCATTTGGTCTTGATATCATGGTCCCACCATGTATCAAGCTTGGCTAACTCCTCCGGACTTACGTCAGCTGGTGCTTCCTTCGGAGGAGATTTTTCTAACACGTAGAGCATCTTCTCCGAAGTCAAGACAATCTTCAACTTATGGAACCATTCCGTATAGTTTGCGCCAGTCAACTTATTTTGTTCGAGGATCGAGAAAAGTGGATTACGCGAATTCATCATATGAAATACTGAAAAGAAACAGACAAATATTAGTGATTGTTTAAGCAATTTACTAAGACATAAAATAGGCGAATTTTATTTTATGAATCTCACTCCCACTATTTTAACGATTTCACTACCCTCTAGTGAAAACGGGAATCTGTTTTCCTTAGTGAGAACATGGAGTCCAATTGACAAACTTATGGTCCCGAATAATATCAGCCAACCATAATTTTCAAATGGTAGAGCCCAATTGCTTCCAAAGCAACCTCCATGTTTTTACCTCATGTCCAATAAGGGCCCAATAATATGACGCCGTTTATTGTGACATGTCAAGATGACCCATCAATATTAAGTTGTGATGGACGGTCGCCATGTGGATCCCCCAATAATATGAGCCGATCCCATGGGAGTTCCACCCAACTTACAACATGTGTCGATCCAATGTACAGCTTTCCGAGGAATGGGCCCCCCCAATAATATGAGTCGGACCGTATCCGCGGGTAGCATCTCATACATTGATCGTTGATGGAAGGTAGGAACATTTAAACAAATTTAAATTTCCTTTATTTATCTTGATATCAATTTTAAATCATATTTAAAATGAGGGATTTTTAATTATAAAAATTTGTCTCATCATTTTTAAAAAATTTTGTATGCTTGCCGGATTCACACAATTATGTCTAAAACATGCATACAACTATAATATCACATATTATATAGGATGATCGATTCCATTTCTAATCGACCCGTGGTTGCCAATCACGAGTCTTAGTCCAATCCTAGGTAATATGCAGTATGCAATGCAATCCTATTACATTTGCTTCCAATTTACATTTCTTCTGTCTTTATTGTCTGCTGGGCCCACCTCCATCTTCAAATCTTGATCTCCCACTAAATCTAATGTATTTACAATAAATAACAATGACAAGTAGGGGATACATTTTTAAGGGGTGGGAACGGGCCATAAACCAAGCCCACTTTTATTACATATGACATTCATATTGGGCCATAAACCAGGCCCATTAATAAATCCAACAACAATAAAACAAATGTAAATTCCTAACATACACCTACAAAATTGGTCATGGCAATCGATCATCCTTATCCAATAACATTTAATTCAAAATTAATTTATTGGATAACATGCAATGGCAATTTAAATTTAAAAGGATAAAATCATATTTCATACATAAAATCTTATTTTACATATAAAAACATATTTTATCTTTTTATCAAATAAAATCATATTTTATCTATAAAATTCAATTTTATACATAAAATCATATTTTACTCAATATATCCATAAGATCATATCTTATCATCAATTGTACCAAAAATAATTAATTTCAAAATTCAATTAAAGGATAAAATATTAAAATTTTCCAAAAATTCAAATTTATCCAAAAATCAATTTTAAAATTTTCGGACTCGAACAATTCGATCCGACGCCTCGTGGACCAATCAAAACAATTTTCTATCGGACCAAAAATAGAATTTTAACATATTAAAATTTAATTTAAAAATTAAAAAAAAATAATTTTTCCCGCGGGCCGCCCGGGACGTTCCCGGGCCGGGCATCCCGGCTGCCTCTAGGGCAGCGACGATCGCTGCCCTGGGCAGCGCCGGGTATCAATCTTAATTGCCCGGGTTTTTGCCCGAAAAAAATAATTTTTTTATTTTTAAAATATTTATTTTGTTTCAAAAAACCGAGGCCTAAAAATTTTTTGTACAATCGATTAATTTAATCGCTTGAACTGAGCAACCTGGCTTTGATACCACTGTTGGAGAACGCGGCGATCAGATCAATTATGATTGATACCCGGTGCAGCGGAAGTTTAAAATTTTGTATGGAACGATTCCATAATGGGTATCAACCTTACGATTAAATTGTGTGTGTAAAAATTAAATAACAATTATAAAATTTTTACCTTTAATCTCGAATCGAGATTTTGGACACCAACAGATTTCTCTGCTCTTGTTGTATATCCCTGGAACTGATGGACGAACTGTTCTTCAATTAGGTCCACGAACAGAGATTTAATCCCTCTGATAGATTGCACTAGAAAATCTATCAGAAGTTTTCTACGAAGAGATTAACGAATTTGATCCGTTAAACCAGACTGTAATTCAAAATCACAGGCTGGATTTTTCTGACAAAGAGAGGGAGGGGGGCGGCCACTTTTTAGAAAAATACTTAGGGTTTTCGAAAATTGTGACCTGTTGTGTGTAATTTATGTACTGCAATAACTCATTTATAATGTAGGCCACTAACAGCTTAGGGCCCATTAGTCATAAGTTCAAGCCCGACAAGCAAAGCCCGCATGTTCAGAAATTAATATAAAATTCATCGTGACTCCGATTGATAAACAAATTTCACCAATGTGCACATAAACCATTTCTGCACCTTTTAAAGTCAAGATAAATTTTTCTGAATCCGAATTCAGTGATTTCCAAAAATGGCCATCCCTATGTCATTTTAGGAAATCTTACTCCTCTACTCTTAAATAAGAAGTCCAACTTCTTTATTCATTAAATTTAACTCTTTAAATTTAACTATCTCAACGGGGATTAAAAATCCATTACACTGTGTGACCCTCAATGGTTCAGGGATACAGCTAGCCGTGGGCTCACAACTCCTTGTGACTCGGAACAACAATTTCCGATTTGCCCATCGAATCATGGTATGAGCGCCTAGCAACATCGCCCCATGATTCCCTAGGTATCACTGATAGTGCCTACAAGAACCAGTAGATTTTGGTTAGCGTACAGTACGGTCCCTTCATCCATATATCCCGATCGAATCAACAACCATTGGTATATCGAGAGTCGCTCGAGATTCGATAACTATGCAATGCATCTTGAAGATCAAATAGTGACATCGCATGTGCTACTAAGAAACCATTTCTTAAATCACATCATGTACTCTGGCCAGAGATTCGTCACACTAATATCCCCTCAGATCGCATAGGATATCCACACTCGCAAGTATGTGGTGAATCCTTGACAACAAAGCATCGACTCCTATATGTATTGTAACTGTACCCAATCCCGACACCTGATGACCCCAATAGAGTCGGTAAACGAGTCAAAGCACAGTACTAGCATATAGAGTCTCAATGATGTCTCAAGTAGTAAGGACTAATGGTGTACAACCAAAACCGCGGACTATATCCACTCGATATGTGATAACCACTTGGAAGTCCGGATAGGGTAGTTCGATCATTCATTATATGAATATCCATTTGCATGCTTCGAACATCTCTATGTTCCTTACCAATGAAACGTGGTACTCTGCATCGCAAATGCTAGTCTCAAGCTCGAGCGATCCTTATCCTTATTATCGGACGGCTCAATCGACTAGGAACAGTTTAGAATATACAGTGACTATAAGATGTGTTTCATGATAGACATCTCCATGTTCTACCACATCTTACATACACTATAGTATATTCAAGGTCTTTATCAAAGCAACAATAGTATATCACAATATCACAATATGAAGAAATACAAAGACATTTCCATTAATAAAAGTGTAAATTATATTAAACAAAAGATTGTTTATACAAAGAGTCATCAAAGCCCTTAGCCACAAGTTGGCTCACTGGGCACCCACTCTTTCAGCTTGTGGGTTTCCGTATCTCAAATTTGGATGGTCCTTCCAACCAGGATTGTATGTGTTGGAGTATGGATCATACTTTTGTTGTGGAGGTCCAGGAAATCCACCAGTAGCATTCACATGTTCGACCGACTCCTCTTGATGTGTGGGACACATGTCAGTAGCGTGTCCCATCGCATTGCAAATTCCACACCCTTTCACAGTTTGTCCATTCCCTACAGCCATTAGATGCACAAGAGACGTCAGATCAATCAGTTGTTGTTCAAGGGAAGAAACATTTACGTCATTTCCCCGTCTGGGCGCATGATCACTCCTGTTGGTGCCAAATTGCTGAGAATTGGCAGCCATATTCTCTATCAAGTTCCTTGATTGGACTGGAGTTTTATCCACAAAAACTCCTCCACTGGCCGCATCCAGCATATTCCTGTCATGAGACAATAATCCTTCATAGCACAATTGAATTAATTGGTTTTCACTTATCTAATGTTGCGGACAGCTAGCACAAAGCTTTTTGAACTGCTCCCAGTATTCATGATGTGATTCCCCTGTGTATTGATTTATCCCATAGATTTCCTTCTTGATATTTGCGGCTCTAGAAGCTGGGAAGTACTTCTCCAGAAAAATTCTTTTCATCTCAGTCCAAGTCATGATGGATCCAGAGGGTAAATAATACAGCCAATCCTTAGCAGCACTCTTCAAAGAGAAAGGAAAGGCCCTTAGCTGAATTTGCTCCTCTGTCACTCCATGGGATTTCATACTCGTGCAAACCACGTGGAATTCCATCAAGTGTTTAATCGGGTCCTCACCTGCAAGACCATGAAAAGCAGGTAACAATTGAATCAATCCAGATTTATGCTCAAAAGTAGCATTATTTTCTAATGTAGGAAAAGTAATGCATAAAGGTTGTTGATTGGGATCAGGAGTGCCCAATTGTCTAAGACTCAGATTCGCATTAGCAGTCATCTCTTCTTCTGGGAATGCAGCTCGAGCAGCTTCCTCGTGTTGTTGCCTACGAAGTTCTCTCCTTCTCCTGTGCAAAGTCCTTTCGATCTCCGGGTCGTAGAGAAAGTCTTCTTCAGCAAAATCACCTGAAAGCATGAACGAGAGAGAACTAGAAACAAATAAAAGAGAGGAGAGTGAGATTAAACAAAACAAAAGAAAAATAAAAAGAACACAATAAATTAAACGCCGTTCCCCAACAACGGCGCCAAAATTTGATAGCACTTAATCGTGTCACACCCAAATTACCCGACTCAATCAGATAAACAAATAATGTAGTAGTGTGAGTAGGGATCGTTCCCACGAGGAAAGGTAAATTTAATGTGTTCTAAATAAACTAAAGGGTGTTTTTGAGTTTTGGAATTAACTACTAAAAATTGAAGCAATTAAAAAGAAATATTATCACTATCATGCAAGATTGAAAATTAAACTGGATAAATCAATAAGATACAAGTCTTGGTATCGGTCAACTACACCCTTGATATTCATTCATTCAATCATTAATTCCCTAAAAATAATTATTCCCATCAAATATTCATCATTGAAAATCAAATTTCTATTTCACCTTATTCTTAGTTAATTAGACACCAGCGTTCTAGATTAACCCTTACCGATAAATTAAACCAAATATCAGCGATCTAGATTTAAATCTAAGGTAGCATTCAAATGAGTAAAATTGACGAATCTAGAAAACACATGCACCAGCGGATGTATTTAGTCTAGTCAAAAGTTGTTCCTACGAATTAATAAATTCAACAGCAGAAAATATCAAACGTAGTTGCTTCGCAAATTAGTTGATTCAAACAATTATGGATTTGAATTCTAATTTAGCTGTAATTTGCATAGCAAAATGGTTAGATGGCCAATCCGAAAATTTTGCATACAAACATGAAATAAAACAGATCAACTATTGATACTCAATAAGAATTAAACACTATAAATCGAATCTCATGAATAAATTATATCAAGGTCTCGTCTCCCTCTACCAAGTATAAAAAGTTTAGCTACAACGATTCATCAAAAACTCAAAAAAAATTCCAAAAGAAAGGAAGAAAACTTGAGAGAGAGATGTAATACAAAACCTAGCCGCTAAAGATAGAGTGTGTAAGGCCCGAAAATATTAAATTATTAATTATGGGATTTGAGAATTAAATTCCATATTATGGGCTAATATTGATTTGAGAAGTTATGGAAATGATAGATTTAATTTTCGAGCCGAAAATATTTAATTTGAGAATTTATGGATTTTGCGAATTAAATTCCGAGAATTCTTAAATTAATAGAATAAATATTCGATTTGAATATTTATGGAATTTAAGATTAAATTCCATGTTTCGGGAATTAACGAAGATTAATTTTGAAGATGAAACCCAACCAGGGGTTGATTTGAAAATATCGAAGATTCGAGGGCTAAAGTGCAAAAGGTCGGGATTATTGATTTAATCTGAATTTAATTTATTTTAATCCGAGTATATTTAATTTGGGAATATTTAGGGTTTCGATTTTAATTCTAATATTCTTAAATTATTTTGGATTGAAATTGAATTAAAAAGAAGGCTGAAAACTGAATTGCAATTATTGAAGAATTGAGGGACTAAATTGCAAATTATGCAATACATATCAGATTATTAATCAGATTATCAGCATGCTACGTTTATATGTTATGTGTATGCAGAATTATTCATAAGTGAAGAACAGAGGAAGCCGAACCCTCTTATTCTTTTTTCGTTTTGAGTTTCAAATTGCCGTAACTTTTGATCCGCTCGTCCGATTTCAATTCCGAAAGATGTTCTGGAATCCTTGAGATGAGGGCTTCTATTTGATGTAAGTATTTTGTTCTCTCGGCATGTTTTGAAGAACGAAATATGTCAGAGATCAGATTATGAAACTATGTTGTGTTTTTGAGTTCGTATGCCGTTCGATATCGCAGTCGGATTGGAAATGAATTAAGAAACGAACTTGTCATGGTTTCAGCATGTTTTTGCCTTGTTAACATGTGATTATAGCTGCTGATATGATGAATTGAATGATGACTTCAGCTGATATAAGTGATACGAATGACTGAATTGATTAGAAAGGAATTCGATAATGAGTCGGTTCCCGATTTTCAATCGCTATGCCGTCGGTTGATGATTTGACTTCGTTTTGATAGCCTATAACTTAGTTGAGATAGTTGTTTAGATGTTATGAATGTTATGGCATTTTTATTTCTCGATTTCAGTTGAGTTTCGAAGGCTAACGATTCACGACTCCGAGTTGTATCGAATAAGAAGAAGTTGAAGTTTGAAATGATGTTGATTGAATCTTTATTGATGATTTTGATTCAATTCTGAAATGATTGAATAGAATGATATTTGATATGTATGTTTTGATGATATGTTTCAGAGTTTAATAGGAGACTATTGACTCAAGAACCTCAACTTGAAACCAAAGAAGAAGTGATCAAGATGGAAGCGAATGTGAGTGAAGATGATTGATGTTTGAATGATCAGATTCTTGTAGGCGTTGTTGATGTACTTCCTATCTAGTTGTGGAACATCGTAAACTCGAGAATGAAAGGTATAATGACGAAATCGCGAGTCAGGGACAGTGAAACTCAAGAACGACTATTCTTGAGTTATCCCGAACAAACCACATACTTGTTCAAGTATTTGTTCTTGAGGTAGAACTTATGTTATAGTCGATCCATCATAGGTAGTGGATCTTTATTGCTTTTGATATGATTGTATATTGAATTGATTCTATGCAAAGGTTGCGGTTAACATTATTTTCTAGCCCGGAATGGCTACGATAGATGGATATCCATGTCAAGATCGGATACGAATCTTGATGGCAACGAAGTGATAAGAATCAATTCTTGAGATAAGCGCGCTATATAAATTGAGTCTTGATTTGAAGTTGAGTCGATATATGCGTTATTTTTACTCTATTCTTGAGTTGATATGTTTAGAGTTGATATGAATTTATTTAACGCATTTATATGTCGATTATTGTAGTGACCCTACCCGGATCCACTACCTAATAAGAGTTAAGAGCATAATTAAACATGCATTAAATAAATCGCTGTAGAAGACTTAAATAAAAACAGACCGGCAGAATACAACCGGTTAAATAAATTCGATTTATACAACCAAATCGAATAAATAGCCTAAAGGCAAATCCTACAGCTAATCCTGCTGTCTTCACTGGTCACTGGCTACTCCAAGCTCCGGGTGCTCAATCCTGCACCTACACCTGCCCCGTCGAATGGGGTGTCCAAATGCACAGAAAATACTAGACGTGAGCTCTAAGATCAATACGAAAGCACTGGGTAAAACATACAAATATGATGCATGCAAATGATAGGGTATCCATATCTGGGATAACTGTATATAACTACTCAGTAATGGCGCCTAGGACATGAGTGGTACAACCCGGGGAGCAAACCCTACGTACACTGCTCATTCCTATAGGATGTGGACCATGTCCCCCGATGCTAGCCACCCATGACCCGTCAGTCAATAGGCCCTAGACATCAATCGTCCAGACAAGGCTGAGCGGCCCTACATGGCTCATCTCACAAGATGGACAGGAACAATATGATATGCACATTCTGCATAATAAATGACATACAAAATGCAACATATAAGCATGCAATACCCGCTGGCTATCTCAGTCTGTACTTGCGTACCTTACTACAGGCAGTTCCTAGCAGTCCCGCTCTAGGTTCCAAGCCTATATAAACTCTACAATGAAAATACCCATGCATCAATAATTAAGTTCTAAAAGCCTTAACTAAGCTATTGCATACTCCTAAATAATTTCAGAAGACCATAGCTATACCTGCGTCCGTCGTCAGCCCACTAATGGCGACTATCCCGCAACTAGGAGTACACCCTTGTTGCAGCTCCACAACCTCGAGCACTGTTCTGCTACACGAGTACCGCTCCGCTAATATGTCAGACACTGTCTAACTATACTGAAATATATTACCTACTCCAACTCTAAAATAAGAGTACCCAAAGCCCTAAAATAGAGCCACGCGGGCGAAGGAGAGGATTTTGGAATTTGCACCAAATGATTCTCTGCGACCCTATATTTATAGAACAAGTTCGGGCCGTCCGATCTAGCCTTCGGAGCGTCCGAACTGCTTCGGGCCGTCCGATCGTCTCATCAGATCGTCCGATCTCCGCCACGTGTCAATCCAATCGCATGCAACCATGCACCTGTCCCGAACACTATTCGGATGGTCCGAACTCACCCTTCGGATTGTCCGAACATCTCCTGGATGACTTCATCAATGACATAATATTTTGGGACAGCTGGCTGGACTACAGTTCGGATCGTCCGAACCCACTTCGGATCGTTCGAAGTCTTCAGAGCCTCCGAAGCCTGGCTCCGTCCAAGTTCGGATCCTCCGAACTCTAGTTCGGATCGTCCGATCCTTCCGAACCTTACCCACCATTTTTAAGTGTCCTGAATCCATTTCTGGACTCCGTTAATCCTTTTGGAATTTCCTTAATCATGTTTTACATAATCTAAACATGATTACACGATTAATATACTCATTAATCGCTAATTCTGGATACGGGTTACTACATTCTCCCCCCTTAAAAGATTTCGTCCTCGAAATCTAAGGTAGAAACTCGAGAACGTAAGATAGACCACTACTTGAGTGTCTGGTCGAAATAGCTTTCGACAAATTCAGAATCTCGTCGAATTCTCTGCAAGCTCCATTAATGCTTAACCGCATTAATATTTTCCCAGCTGAAAATTTCTGCGCTACTTGATGACAACAAATATTCCTTGACACTAACGTATCACAGCACTGATACTTCCTCTGTCGTAACCAAGATTTCACTGATCACGAAGGATTCAATACCCGCTTGTTTAAGATTATCGTCTCAAAGGAAGTCTTATACTAACGAAGACCAAGTCATAACCTGACTGGTTTTACTGCATTCGTCGAATCACTAATCAAAACTAACCATCTAATGGTTCCAAAATTTCTCGGTGCTCGACACCTCTAGTTAGGAAAATACTAATCCCAACATTGTGCTGGCACATTCTAACATGAATCTCGCTTTAAGATAACCCAGTGGACTCAAGTCTATACTCCAACGTAACTGCTCACAATGTTCCCTAGACTGGTTATCCTCCCCACTCTCCCTGAAGCACAACCGGCTTCCCAAGAAATACTGGGAACTTAAACCATCATGTCTAGTACATTATGCTGTCCACGTTTCTTAGCATAACCTCAACACTGTGCCTTGATGATAACTATCATCACTTGCAATTTATGACGCTACGTCATCTCCTAGCCATTGTCCTACGAAGTCATGCATACATTGCAATAGAAGTCATTACACCTCTGATGATCTACATCATCTCGATCATAGGTTATTCACCTCATGAATTTCCATCGATAGACATCCTCCTGATAGTTATACATACTCGCAATCACTGTACGCTCATCAAGACTAAGGCAAGCTCCCACCAATATGCTCGACTGGGACATTCCACAGTGCACAGACATATGGAAATGCTTCCTATTCCGTTTCGAAACTCGACAGCCATTGCACCTGATATAACTAAACTCAAAGTCTCTGATAATACCATCAGCTCATACCAACCTCACAAGGTCGAATCATAAAGATCCTGGAACTAAATCACAACGAATTCTCAATAGTCAAATCTCTCCCTTTGCCGAACGCATCAGTCTCAGCACTGAATGATTTAATTCGTCAATTCCCTAGTCAATCCTGGGAAATACTTGTGCTCGAAGTAACTTGCCACACAATGCATCTCTGATTGTCGTTCATTGCTACCACGCAATATCTTTGACAAATATTCCGCACGGATGTGACTCACGGCTTGAAAGAAATAACTTGATCCGTCACGATCTTGCGAAATCTTCTATCCCAAAGGCAAACCTCGTTGGCTACTAAGTCGATCCTTGACTATCTCTGTCATTTCAGAGACATCGTTCATCATACGCTAGAAGACTAGTGACACATCCTGCTAGATCTCGAGGATCAGATCCTAGCTAATGTCACACAGATCAGACAACTGATGTTTCCTTGCTAATGTCCATTAGCATTTCCAACTATTCGTCGGATCCAACCACAACGGTTCACATAGATGTCCTCACTTAACCGAAATGTCCGGTCAACAATCTTCACTATTGTTGTTCAATGGAAAACTCTCACATGAAAAAACAACATGATCCTTTCCTGACCTATTGCTATCACTAAGCAAATTGATTGGATAAATATAAGTTTCCTTCTTAACAAGAATTCACTATACTGGAAACTACCAACTCACTTGCTTTTCTCCACTGTCAAGTTAGCACCTAAATTGATCATACAAGTCCACTTGCAATCGTTCCCGATTACAGCAATCCCAGAAGATTCATCTCTGGCGATCATTGAGACTAAATATCTCAAATATCCGATTTCTCTGAGATGGTATTCAGTACTCATCCCATAAGCATTACTCGACAAAATACTATCCCAAGTATTTCTTAATTGCTACATCCTGATCAACCCTGATTGGCTCAACCAATCAAATTTGTCGATCTACTTAAGCTCGTACTTATCAGATCAGACCACCACTGATCATCCAACCTATATGGCTGGGTCAATAACCATGACTTAGCTGCCACAAGGAACCATTTTCCAACGGTGTCAGATCACAGTACATAAGTAGTTTACTTGGCACAAGTCTTGCGCCTTTTCAGCACTACTAACCGCTGCTTCGTATTTTGAACTTAATCATCCTAATTCTGACAGAGTTACCCAATAACCACTAGTAGTCACTAGCACAGATCCCGTGCCACTTTAGCACTACTAATCGTTGTCTTGTTCACCCAAGGCAAACATCAAGATAAACTAAGCTCATTTCCATCCCATGGAAAATCCTACGCTCAACCTCTGAAAATATCAGGCAGTACTTAGTGCAATCACCGGACTCACTATCCTTGCCTCGTTCATTCAGAATGAACACCACGGCTCGTCAAGTCCAAGAAGAATAACTGAAGAATCCCAAAATTTTCCACAATCTTCGAACACTCTCTTGATCATATCCCTTGTTAAGATTGTGCAACAGTTCAAGACTAAGGTAGCTTACCTCAATAACCCACCGGGACAACCACCAAGGTTTCACGGTCATAGGCCATGCTTCCCTCATATCTAAGATAGCTCTGTACAATCCTTAGAGTCTGACATGATCTATCATAGATGAAGTCAATCATCAAGGAGTAGTCCTCGTATTCGAGTCTAAGTCTCGTAACAACATCCCATCCAATATCTTGGATAATTCCTATCACAAGGAAATTCTAACCACAACTCTGATGACAAACCCTAGTCGTCGCTGGTAGAAATCCATCCACCTACTAGATCCACACGTCTAGCAGTAACTTAAAGGTTAAGACCTAACTGCTCAAAATACACACTCGTCAAGGAAATCCCTCCAAGACTGGTTCTTACAGCAGAATATTCAAACTATATTTCTGGCACACCAGATGATATCAAACCATCGATATCAAACCTGATATCTAATCCAAGGTCATGCCCTGTCGTGACTGCTACCAAATCCCTAGACTGAATAGCCTTCCCACCGCCAATCCTGAAGCACCAAGGCTCCCAGATAACCTCTGAAGTACAAGGACTCCCAGAGTAACACTGGAATAGGGTCGCGCCCCATCATGTCTAGTCATGGTCATAGTCCACAACTCTTGGCATATACTGGACCTGGTATCCCGATCAAAACCCATCATCACAAGTTTCAACCTAACAAAGGTCAGACAGCCTACTGTTTCTCAAGGAAACAACTTAGAATGAAGCCCAACATTCTAAACCGAACAATACCCTTAATGCCTCTAGATGAGTCCACTCATCGCTGGCACTAACATAGTTCACTGACTAACTAGGTCAATCCTAGGAAAACGCCTAGACTAACCACAAGTCAAACAGTCACAGTTGGCTCACTCAAATCCCATGAGTTACAGTAGTTTGAACACTAATCAACTAAAACAATGCCAATCCTAGCAAAATCACTCGCATGTTGGATAACCTTTGTTCAGATCAATCATGATTGATACCCGGTGCAGCGGAAGTTTAAAAATTTTATATGGAACGATTCCATAATGGGTATCAACCTTACGATTAAATTATGTGTGTGTAAAAATTAAATAACGATTATAAAATTTTTACCTCAATCTCGAATCGAGATTATTGGACACCAACAGATTTCTCTGCTCTTGTTGTATATCCCTGGAACTGATGAACGAACTGTTCTTCAATCAGGTCCACGAACGGATATTCAATCCCTCTGATAGATTGCACTAGAAAATCTATCAGAAGTTTCTACAAAGAGATTAACGAATTTGATCCGTTAAACCAGACTGTAATTCAAAATCACAGGATGGATTTTTCTCGAGCAGAAGGGAAGGGGGCGGCGGCCACACTCAATAAAATTAGGGTTTTCGAAAATTATTTTTGTGACCTGTTGTTTGTAATTTCTGTACTGCAATAACTTATTTATAATGTAGGCCACTAACACCTTAGGGCCCATTAGTCATAAGTTCAAGCCCGACAAGCAAAGCCCGCATGTTCAGAAATTAATATAAAATTCATCGTGACTCCGATTGATAAACCGATTTCACCAATGTGCACAGAAACCATTTCTGCACCTTTTAAAGTCAAGATAAATTTTTCTGAATCCGAATTCAGTGATTTCCAAAAATGGCCATCCCAATGTAATTTTAGGAAATCTTACTCCTCTACTCTTAAATAAGAAGTCCAACTTCTTCGTTCATTAAATTTAACTCTTTAAATTTAACTATCTCAACGGGGATTAAAAATCCATTACACTGTGTGACCCTCAATGGTTCAGGGATACAGCTAGCCGTGGGCTCACAACTCCTTGTGACTCGGAACAACAATTTCCGACTTGCCCATCGAATCATGGTAAGAGAGTCTAGCAACATCGCCCCATGATTCCCTAGGTATCACTGATAGTGCCTACAAGAACCAATAGATTTTGGTTAGCGTACAGTACGGTCCCTTCAACCATATATCCCGATCGAATCAACAACCATTGGTATATCGAGAGTCGTTCGAGATTCGATAACTATGCAATTCATCTTGAAGATCAAATAGTGACATCGCATGTGCTACTAAGAAACCATTTCTTAAACCACATCATGTACTCTGGCCAGAGATTCGCCACACTAATATCTTCTCAGATCGCATAGGATATCCACACTCGCAAGTATGTGGTGAATCCTTGACAACAAAGCATCGACTCCTATATGTGTTGTAACTGTACCCAATCCCGACACCTGATGACCCCAATAGAGTCGGTAAATGAGTCAAAGCACAGTACTAGCATATAGAGTCTCAATGATGTTTCAAGTAATAAGGACTAATGGTGTACAACCAAAACCGCGAACTTTATCCACTCGATAAGTGATAACTACTTGGAAAGTCCGGATAGGGTAGTTCGATCATTCATCATATGAATATCCATTTGCATGCTTCGAACATCTCTATGTTCCTTACCAATGAAACGTGGTACTCTGCATCGCAAATGCTAGTCTCAAACTCGAGCGATCCTTATCCTTATTATCGGATGACTCAATTGACTAGGAACAGTTTAGAATATACAGTGACTATAAGATGTGTTTCATGATAGACATCCCCATGTTCTACCACATCTTACATACACTATAGTATATTCAAGGTCTTTATCAAAACAACAATAGTATATCACAATATAACAATATGAAGAAAGATAAAGTCATTGCCATTAATAAAAGTGTAAATTATATTAAACAAAAGATTGTTTATACAAAGAGTCATCAAAGCCCTTAGCCACAAGTTGGCTCAACGGGCACCCACTCTTTCAATCTCCCACTTGCCCAAAAGCCAACTAGTCATACTATGTAGACCCATTGCTTCGCGATGTTTGTCAAACAATGGTCCTGACAAGGGCTTAGTAAGTGGATCAGCGATATTTTCTTCAGAGGCCACTCTTTCGACTGTGATGTCTCCTCTTTCCACAATCTCCCGGATGATGTGGTATTTCCTCAGTACGTGTTTGGTTCTTTGATGAGACCTTGGTTCCTTTGCCTGAGCAACGGCACCCGTGTTGTCACAGTACACCGGGACTGGACCAACAACTTCAGGAATGACGCCCAACTCTTGGACGAAATTCCTCATCCAAACAGCCTCTTTAGCAGCAGCTGATGCTGCAATGTATTCATCCTCAGTGGTGGAATCCGTTGTGGTGTCCTGCTTGGAACTCTTCCAAGAGACAGCACCGCCATTGAGCATGAACACAAATCCAGAGGTTGACTTCGAGTCATCCACGTCACTTTGGAAGCTAGAGTCGGTATAGCCTTCCAATTTTAGTTCTCTTCCTCCATATACCATGAACATATTCTTAGTCCTTCGTAAGTACTTAAGAATGTCCTTCACGGCTTTCCAATGCATTTGACCGGGATTAGCTTGATATCTGCTCGTGACACTCAGAGCAAATGCTACATCCGGTCTGGTAGATATCATCCCATACATGATACTACCTATGGCTGACGCATATGGTACATGTGTCATTTTCTCTATCTCTTCATCCGTCTTGGGACACATAGACTTGGATAGAGAAACTCCATGACACATGGGTAGATGTCCTCTCTTGGACCCATCCATTGAAAACCGTTTCAATATGGTGTCGATGTAGGTTGACTGAGCGAGTCCTATCATTCTCTTAGATCTATCTCTATAGATCTGTATCCCTAGAATATAGGATGCCTCACCCAAATCCTTCATCGAGAATCTACCTGATAACCATATCTTTGTTGACTGCAACATCCCTACATCATTCCCAATGAGTAGGATGTCATCAACATAAAGTACTAAGAATGTCACAGCATCCTTAACTACTTTCTTGTACACGCATGGTTCCTCCGGATTCTTGATGAAACCAAAATCCTTTATTGTTTCATCAAATTTCTGGTTCCAACTTCTTGATGCTTGTTTTAGACCATAAATTGATCTCTGAAGCTTGCATACCTTATGCTCGCTTCCCATGGATGTGTACCCCTCAGGCTGCTTCATATAGATTTCTTCCTTAATATCTCCATTAAGAAAAGCAGTCTTCACATCCATTTGCCATATCTCATAGTCATACCATGCAGCTATGGCAATAAGGATTCTTATGGACTTGAACATTGCAACTGGTGAAAAGGTTTCATCATAGTCAACTCCTTGTCTTTGAGTATAACCTTTTGCCACCAATCGCGCCTTGTAGGTCAATACCTTACCATCAGGCCCAAGCTTTCTCTTGTAGATCCATTTACACCCTATTGGAACAATTCCATCGGGAGGATCTACTAAAGACCAAACTTGGTTTGTATGCATCGAATCTATTTCCGACTGCATAGCTTCAAGCCATAAATTTGAATCCGCATCAGAAATTGCTTCCTTGAAGTTTCTTGGATCACATCCAACATCGGGTTCATCTTGATCCCCTTCAAGAAGAAGACCATATCGAATAGGAGGTCTAGAAGTCCTCTCGGATCTTCTAGGTATAGGCGTGTCCAGCAATGGTTCCTGAGGTGTAGGATCGTTATTTTGTATTTCGGATTCTTCTCGAATTTCTTCGAGTTCCATCATCTCGCCTTTCTTATCCAATAAGAACTCCTTCTCCAAGAAGGTGGCATTCCTTTAAACAAACACCTTTGTTTCAGCAGGATAATAGAAATAATATCCGATTGAATTCTTCGGATACCCTACAAAATAACATAAGCTCGATCGACTATCCAACTTATCTCCCACTGTCCGCTTCACGTAAACAGGACATCCCCAAATCCTCAAGTACGAATACTTAGGAGCTTTGCCATTCCATAACTCGTATGGTGTTTTGTCCACTGCTTTAGTGTGGACGTTGTTCAACAACAATACCGCCGTTTCAAGCGCATAGCCCCAAAACAAAGGTGGAAGCTCAGTGAAGCTCATCATGGACCGAACCATGTCCAACAAAGTTTGATTACGATGCTCCGATACACCATTAATCTGTGGTGTCATAGGAGGAGTCCACTGAGAGAGAATCCCATTCTCTTTTAGATAGTCCAAAAACTCGGTACTCAAGTATTCTCCACCTCGATCCGATCGAAGTGCTTTAATACTTTTACCTAGCTTGTTTTCTACTTCAGCCTTGAATTCTTTGAACTTTTCAAATGCTTCAGACTTATATTTCATTAAATATAAATACCCATACCTTGAATAATCATCAGTAAAGGTAATGAAGTAAGTGTGGCCATATTGAGTCCCAACTCTAAATGGACCACAAACATCTGTATGGATCAAATCCAACAGATTTTGACTACGCTCAGGTTTCCCCTTAAAAGGAGATTTAGTCATTTTTCCTTTTAGGCAGGATTCGCAAGTAGGTAGAGAGTTAATATCAGACATATCAAACATGCCCTCTCCCACTAGCTTATTCATCCTCCTTGAGGAAATATGACCTAGCCTAGCGTGCCAAAGGTTTGCCGGGTTTTGGCTATCGATTTTCCTTTTGTTTGTTGTTGCCGGTTTATCAACATAATTTATTGGAACGTCTTTTAGTTTTAAGTTGTATAGATCGTTTTCAAGTTGTCCATTTCCAATCAAACATTCATTCTTGTAAATATTGCAAATCCCATTCACAAAATTGCAAGAAGAACCATCTCTATCAAGCATAGAAACAGAAATAATGTTTTTAATCAAATCCGAAACAAATAAAACATCTCTTAAAAGTAACTTAAAACCGTTCTGCAAAATTAAATAAACATCTCCCACGGCTTTTGCTTCAACTCTGGAACCATTTCCGAGCCTCAGCTGGGTCTCACCCATTCTAAGCCTGCGACTTCTTGTCATCACCTGCAAATCATTGCAAATGTGAGATCCACATCCGGTATCCAATACCCAAGAAGTAGTATTAAGTGAAACATTTATTTCAATATAGAACATACCCTTTGCAGTTCGCAACTGCTCTAGATATTCCTTGCAGTTACGCTTCCAATGACCGGGCTTCTTGCAGTAATGGCAAACATCCTTGGATTTTTCCATGTTTGAAGCCTTTGTCTTGTACTTCTTCTCGGGTTCGATTTTCTTGGGTGGGGCAGAACATTTCTTACCCTTTGTACTTGGCCCCTTCTTAGCAGAAGAAGAGGAGCCCACCAAGAAAGCCGGTTTATCCTTCTTTAATGTGGATTCATATGTCACAAGCATATTGACCATCTCTTCAAGGGAGGCCTCTATCTTGTTCATATTGAAATTTACCACAAATCCGTCAAACGAAGAAGGAAGAGACAGAAGTAGTAAGTCCACGTTGAGTTCATGCTCCAACACCAAATCAAGGGTTACCAACTTCTGTATGAGCCAAATCACTCGTACCCCATGATCACGGACCGAAGTCCCTTCACGCATGCGACACGTCATTAGCTCCTTTACAGTAGCGAACCTTTCAGCCCTCGATTGAGCCCCAAAAAGTTCCTTGAGTTATACGTGAATGTCAGCAGCATTCACGGTGTCCTCAAATCGCCTCTAGAGTTCATCAGACATCGAGGCTTGCATATAGCATTTGGCCTTGATATCATGGTCCCACCATGTATCAAGTTTGGCTAACTCTTCTGGACTTACGTCAGCTGGTGCTTCCTTCGGAGGAGATTTTTCTAACACGTAGAGCATCTTCTCCGAAGTCAAGACAATCTTCAACTTACGGAACCATTCCGTATAGTTTGCGCCAGTCAACTTATTTTGTTCGAGGATCGAGAAAAGTGGATTACGCGAATTCATCTTTTTGAAATACTGAAAAGAAACAGACAAATATCAGTGATTGTTTAAGCAATTTACTAAGACATAAAATAGGCGAAATTTATTTTATGAATCTCACTCCCACTATTTTAACGATTTCACTACCCTCTAGTGAAAACGGGAAACTGTTTTCCTTAGTGAGAACATGGAGTCCAATTGACAAACTTATGGTCCCGAATAATATCAGCCAACCATAATTTTCAAAAGGTAAAGCCCAATTGCTTCCAAAGCAACCTCCACGTTTTTACCTCATGTCCAATAAGGGCCCAATAATATGACGCCGTTTATTGTGACATGTCAAGATGACCCATCAATATTAAGTTGTGATGGACGGTCGCCATGTGGATCCCCCAATAATATGAGCCGATCCCATGGGAGTTCCACCCAACTTACAACATGTGTCGATCCAATGTACGACTTTTCGACGAACGGGCCCCCCCCAATAATATGAGCCGAACCGTATCCGCGGGTAGCATCTCATACATTGATCGTTGATGGAAGGTAGGAACATTTAAACAAATTTAAATTTCCTTTATTTATCATGATATCAATTTTAAATCATATTTAAAATGAGGGATTTTAATTATAAAAATTTGTCTCATCATTTTTTAAAATTTTTGTATGCTTGCCGGATTCACACAATTATGTCTAAAACATGCATACAACTATAATATCACATATTATATAGGATGATCGATTACATTTCTAATCGACCCGTGGTTGCCAATCACGAGTCTTAGTCCAATCCTAGGTAATATGCAGTATGCAATGCAATCCTATTACATTTGCTTCCAATTTACATTTCTTCTGTCTTTATTGTCTGCTGGGCCCACCTCCATCTTCAAATCTTGATCTCCCACTAAATCTAATGTATTTACAATAAATAACAATGACAAGTAGGGGATACATTTTTAAGGGGTGGGAACGGGCCATAAACCAAGCCCACTTTTATTACATATGACATTCATATTGGGCCATAAACCAGGCCCATTAATAAAACCAACAACAATAAAAACAAATGTAAATTCCTAACATACACCTACAAAATTGGTCATGACAATCGATCATCCTTATCCAATAACATTTAATTCAGAATTAATTTATTGGATAACATGCAATGACAATTTAAATTAAAAGGATAAAATCATATTTCATACATAAAATCTTATTTTACATACAAAATCATATTTTATCTTTTTATCAAATAAAATCATATTTTATCTATAAAATCCAATTTTATACATAAAATCATATTTACTCAATATATCCATAAGATCATATCTTATCATCAATTGTACCAAAAATAATTAATTTCAAAATTCAATTTAAGGATAAAATATTAAAATTTTCCAAAAATTCAAATTTATCCAAAAATCAATTTTAAAATTTTCGGACTCGAACAATTCGATCCGACGCCTCGTGGACCAATCAAAAACAATTTTCGATCGGACCAAAAATAGAATTTTAACATATTAAAATGTAATTTAAAAAATTAAAAATAATTTTTCCCGCGGGCCGCCCGGGACATTCCCGGGCTGCCCGCGCCCTAATTGGGTCGGGCCGGGCAGCGACGATCGCTGCCCCGGGCAGCGCCGTGCGCTGCCCCTGCCCCGGGCAGCGATCCAATCGATGCCCGGGTTTTTGCCCGAAAAAAAATATTTTTATTTTAAAATATTTATTTTGTTTCAAAAACCGAGGCCTAAAAATTTTTTTTGTACAATCGATTAATTTAATCGCTTGATCTGAGCAACCTGGCTCTGATACCAATGTTGGATAACCTTTGTTCAGATCAATCATGATTGATACCCGGTGCAGCGGAAGTTTAAAAATTTTATATGGAACGATTCCATAATGGGTATCAACCTTACGATTAAATTATGTGTGTGTAAAAATTAAATAACGATTATAAAATTTTTACCTCAATCTCGAATCGAGATTATTGGACACCAACAGATTTCTCTGCTCTTGTTGTATATCCCTGGAACTGATGGACGAACTGTTCTTCAATCAGGTCCACGAATGGATATTCAATCCCTCTGATAGATTGCACTAGAAAATCTATCAGAAGTTTCTACGAAGAGATTAACGAATTTGATCCGTTAAACCAGACTGTAATTCAAAATCACAGGCTGGATTTTTCTCGAGCAGAAGGGAAGGGGGCGGCGGCCACACTCAATAAAATTAGGGTTTTCGAAAATTATTTTTGTGACCTGTTGTTTGTAATTTCTGTACTGCAATAACTTATTTATAATGTAGGCCACTAACAGCTTAGGGCCCATTAGTCATAAGTTCAAGCCCGACAAGCAAAGCCCGCATGTTCAGAAATTAATATAAAATTCATCGTGACTCCGATTGATAAACCGATTTCACCAATGTGCACAGAAACCATTTCTGCACCTTTTAAAATCAAGATAAATTTTTCTGAATACGAATTCAGTGATTTCCAAAAATGGCCATCCCAATGTCATTTTAGAAAATCTTACTCCTCTACTCTTAAATAAGAAGTCCAACTTCTTCGTTCATTAAATTTAACTCTTTAAATTTAACTATCTCAACGGGGATTAAAAATCCATTACACTGTATGACCCTCAATGGTTCAGGGATACAGCTAGCCGTGGGCTCACAACTCCTTGTGACTCGGAACAACAATTTCCGACTTGCCCATCGAATCATGGTAAGAGCGTCTAGCAACATCGCCCCATGATTCCCTAGGTATCACTTATAGTGCCTACAAGAACCAATAGATTTTGGTTAGCGTACAGTACGGTCCCTTCAACCATATATCCCGATCGAATCAACAACCATTGGTATATCGAGAGTCGTTCGAGATTCGATAACTATTCAATTCATCTTGAAGATCAAATAGTGACATCGCATGTGCTACTAAGAAACCATTTCTTAAACCACATCATGTACTCTGGCCAGAGATTCGTCACACTAATATCTTCTCAGATCGCATAGGATATCCACACTCGCAAGTATGTGGTGAATCCTTGACAACAAAGCATCGACTCCTATATGTGTTGTAACTGTACCCAATCCCGACACCTGATGACCCCAATAGAGTCGGTAAACGAGTCAAAGCACAGTACTAACATATAGAGTCTCAATGATGTTTCAAGTAATAAGGACTAATGGTGTACAACCAAAACCGCGGACTTTATCCACTCGATAAGTGATAACCACTTGGAAAGTCCGGATAGGGTAGTTCGATCATTGATCATATGAATATCCATTTGCATGCTTCGAACATCTCTATGTTCCTTACCAATGAAACGTGGTACTCTGCATCGCAAATGCTAGTCTCAAACTCGAGCGATCCTTATCCTTATTATCGGACGGCTCAATCGACTAGGAAAAGTTTAGAATATACAGTGACTATAAGATGTGTTTCATGATAGACATCCCCATGTTCTACCACATCTTACATACACTATAGTATATTCAAGGTCTTTATCAAAACAACAATAGTATATCACAATATAACAATATGAAGAAAGATAAAGTCATTGCCATTAATAAAAGTGTAAATTATATTAAACAAAAGATTGTTTATACAAAGAGTCATCAAAGCCCTTAGCCACAAGTTGGCTCAACGGGCACCCACTCTTTCATCGCAATCATTCACGAATTGCTGGATAAATAAAACATGTATCATTGCTTCCATTTATGTACAATTTCTCAGTTACAATCCCATGTAATACATACAGTATGAAATGTACAATCCAACTTGAAATGATACAACTAAAGTATGATGATTCTTTTACAACTGAAATACTGTTTACAACTACAACGATACAGTATTAAAATCATCGTACTAGTCTTCGTTTCTTGAGCATGAAGCTTCTAATCGACACACGCATCGATACAAGCATACTCCCGACCAAGTCTTTCTACATGTCCTCCTACGAAGAACTCTGGAGAAATGGCTCGTGATAGCTAACCAGCTATGCTCTGTGTCAGTGCATGTCAGTTGACTCCTTCTGCTCCTGATCTACCATCAACGTTCTTCTAGTATTCATATGATGCTTTTGAACATGAAGTTTCCCGTGTGCCTACCGAACGTATCGATATCAGCATACCGGCAAAACCATGTTCTGCATGAGGTTAAAGACCTCACTCTCGAAACTTGTCATGCTTTAGGCACTCGAGGCATTCTTTGGTGAAGGTCTATCTGACAATCTCTCCAACTACTAGTGGAGAATCTTCAGAGTAGTGTCGTCATGGTAATGACTGTACAGATGCAAGCATCAAGTAAGTCCCTACCAATCCTCTGCCACTGCCTCTGGCATCCGGTACTCGATCCAAAACTAGGATCCACATGAGTAGAAATCTTGAAAACTCGGACACGATCCATCACTCCTGTCCGCACTTGCTGGAATCCCATAAGACAAATCTTCAGAAATCTTGCCGATGATGATAGTATTCGGGCAATTTGATCGCTGCATCATCACCTCTTCCAAGGTCTCATCAATCCTATAAAGATAACCCAAAGTCTCATTACTATATCCCAAGTCTCATGCATGCATATGCTCTGATACCAATAAATGTAGTGACCTTACCTGGATCCACTACCTAATCAGATTTAAGAGCATAATTAAACATGCATTAAATAAATCGATGCGGAAGACTTAAATAAAAACAGATAGGCAGAATACAACCGGTTAAATAAATTCGATTTATACAACCAAATCGAATAAATAGCCTAAAGGCAAAACCTACAGCTAATCTTGCTGTCTTCACTGGTCACTGGCTACTCCAAGCTCTGGGTGCTCAATCCTGCACCTACACCTGCCCCGTCGAATGGGGTGTCCAAATACACAAAAAAGACTAGACGTGAGCTCTAAGATCAATACGAAAGAACTGGGTAAAACATACAAATATGATGCATGCAAAAGATAGGGTATCCTTATCTGGGATAACTGTATATAACTGCTCAGTAATGGTGCCTAGGACATGAGTGGTACAACCCGGGGAGCAAACCCTGCGTACACTGCTCATTCCTACATGACGTAGACCGTGTCCCCCGATGCTAGCCACCCATGACCCGTCAGTCAATACGCCCTAGACATCAATCGTCCAGATAGGGCTGAGCGGCCCTACATGGCTCATCTCACAAGATGGACAGGCACAATATGATATGCACATGCTGCATAATAAATGACATACAAAATGCAACATATAAGCATGCAAAACCCGCTGGCTATCTCAGTCTGTACTTGCGTACCTTACTACAGGCAGTTCCTAGCAGTCCCGCTCTAGGTTCCAAGCCTATATCAACTCTACAATACAAATACCCATGCATCAATAATTAAGCTCTAAAAGCCTTAACTAAGCTATTGCATACTCCTAAATAATTTCAGGAGACCATAGCTATACCTGCGTCCGTCTTCAGCCCACTGATGGCGACTATCCCGCAACTAGGAGTACACCCCTGTTGTAGCTCCACAACCTCGAGCACTGTTCTGCTACACGAGTACCGCTCCGCTAATATGTCAGACACTGTCTAACTATACTGAAATATATTCCCTACTCCAACTCTAAAATAAGCGTACCCAAAGCCCTAAACTAGAGCCACGCGGGCGAAGGAGAGGATTTCGGAATTTGCACCAAATGATTCTCCACGACGCTATATTTATAGAACAAGTTCGGGCCGTCCGATCTAGCCTTCAGAGCATCCGAACTGCTTCGGGCCATCCGATCGTCTCATAAGATCGTCCGATCTCTGCCACGTGTCAATCCAATCGCATGCAACCATGCACCTGTCCCGAACACTGTTCGGATGGTCCGAACTCACCCTTCGGATCGTCCGAACATCTCTCGGATGACTTCATCAATGAAGTAATATTTTGGGACAGCTGGCTGGACTACAGTTCGGATCGTCCGAACCCACTTCGGTGTTGGAGAACGCGGCGATCAGATCAATCATGATTGATACCCGGTGCAGCGGAAGTTTAAAAATTTTATATGGAATGATTCCATAATGGGTATCAACCTTACGATTAAATTGTGTGTGTAAAAATTAAATAACAATTATAAAATTTTTACCTCAATCTCGAATCGAGATTATGGACACCAACAGATTGCTCTGCTCTTGTTGTATATCCCTGGAACTGATGGACGAACTGTTCTTCAATCAGGTCCACGAACGGATATTCAATCCCTCTGATAGATTGCACTAGAAAATCTATCAGAAGTTTCTACGAAGAGATTAACGAATTTGATCCGTTAAACCAAACTGCAAATTCAAAATTCACAGGCTGGGTTTTTCGAGCAGAGAGGGGAGAGGGGGGCGGCGGCCACTAGGTCTCAAAACCCTAGTTAATTTCGAAAATTATGCCTGTTATGTCTAATTTCTGTACTGCAATAACTTATTTATAATGTAGGCCACTAACAGCTTAGGGCCCATTAGTCATAAGTTCAAGCCCGACAAGCAAAAGCCCGCATGTTCAGAAATTAATATAAAATTCATCGTGACTCCGATTGATAAACCGATTTCACCAATGTGCACAGAAACCATTTCTGCACCTTTTAAAGTCAAGATAAATTTTTCTGAATCCGAATTCACTGATTTCCAAAAATGCCCATCCCTATGTCATTTTAGGAAATCTTACTCCTCTACTCATAATTAAAAAGTCCAACTTCTTTGTTCATTAAATTTAACTCTTTAAATTTAACTATCTCAACGGGGATTAAAAATCCATTACTCTGTGTGACCCTCAATGGTTCAGGGATACAGCTAGCCGTGGGCTCACAACTTCTTGTGACTCGGAACAACAATTTCCGACTTGCCCATAGAATCATGGTATGAGCGCCTAGCATCATCGCCCCATGATTCCCTAGGTATCACTGATAGTGCCTACAAGAACCAATAGATTTTGGTTAGCGTATAGTACGGTCCCTTCATCCATATATCCCGATCGAATCAACAATCATTGGTAAATCGAGAGTCGTTCGATATTCGATAACTATGCAATACATCTTGAAGATCAAATAGTGACATCGCATGTGTTACTAGGAAACCATTTCTTAAAACACATCATGTACTCTGGCCAGAGATTCGTCACACTAATATCTCCTCAGATCGCATAGGATATCCACACTCGCAAGTATGTGGTGAATCCTTGACAACAAAGCATCGACTCCTATATGTGTTGTAACTGTATCCAATCCCGACACCTGATGACCCCAATAGAGTCGGTAAACGAGTCAAAGCACAGTACTAGCATATAGAGTCTCAATGATGTTTCAAGTAATAAGGACTAATGGTGTACAACCAAAACCGCGGACTTTATCCACTCGATAAGTGATAACCACTTGGAAAGTCCGGATAGGGTAGTTCGATCATTCATCATATGAATATCCATTTGCATGCTTCGAACATCTCTATGTTCCTTACCAATGAAACGTGGTACTCTGCATCGCAAATGCTAGTCTCAAACTCGAGCGATCCTTATCCTTATTATCGAACGGCTCAATCGACTAGGAACAGTTTAGAATATACAGTGACTATAAGATGTGTTTCATGATAAACATCCCCATGTTCTACCACATCTTACATACACTATAGTATATTCAAGGTCTTTATCAAAACAACAATAGTATATCACAATATAACAATATGAAGAAAGATAAAGTCATTGCCATTAATAAAAGTGTAAATTATATTAAACAAAAGATTGTTTATACAAAGAGTCATCAAAGCCCTTAGCCACAAGTTGGCTCACCGGGCACCCACTCTTTCAATCTCCCACTTGCCCTATAGCCAACTAGTCATACTACGTAGACCCCTTGCTTCGCGATGTTTGTCAAATAATGGTCCTGGCGAGGGCTTAGTAAGTGGATCAGCGATATTGTCTGCAGAGGCCACTCTTTCGACAGTGATGTCTCCTCTTTCCACAATCTCCCGGATGATGTGGTATTTCCTCAGTACGTGTTTGGATCTTTGATGAGACCTTGGTTCCTTTGCCTGAGCAACGGCACCCGTGTTGTCACAGTACACCGGGACTGGACCAACAACTTCAGGAATTACGCCCAACTCTTGGACGAAATTCCTCATCCAAACGGCCTCTTTAGCAGCAGCTGATGCTGCAATGTATTCTGCCTCAGTGGTGGAATCCGCTGTGGTGTCCTGCTTGGAACTTTTCCAAGAGACAGCACCGCCATTGAGCATGAACACAAATCCAGAGGTTGACTTCGAGTCATCCACGTCACTTTAGAAGCTAGAGTCGGTATAGCCATCCAATTTTAGTTCTCTTCCTCCATATACCATGAACATATTCTTAGTCCTTCGTAAGTACTTAAGAATGTCCTTCACGGCTTTCCAATTCATTTGACCGGGATTAGCTTGATATCTGCTCGTGACACTCAGAGCAAATGCTAAATCCGGTCTGGTAGATATCATCCCATACATGATACTACCTATGGCTGACGCATATGGTACATGTGTCATTTTCTCTATCTCTTCATCAGTCTTGGGACACATAGACTTGGATAGAGAAACTCCATGACACATGGGTAGATGTCCTCTCTTGGACCCATCCATTGAAAACCGTTTCAATATGGTGTCGATGTAGGTTGATTGAGTGAGTCCTAACATTCTCTTAGATCTATCTCTATAGATCTGTATCCCAAGAATATAGGATGCCTCACCCAAATCCTTCATCGAGAATCTACCTGATAACCATATCTTTGTTGACTGCAACATCCCTACGTCATTCCCAATGAGTAGGATGTCATCAACATAAAGTACTAAGAATGTCACAGCATCCTTAACTACTTTCTTGTACACGCATGGTTCCTTCGGGTTCTTGATGAAACCAAAATCCTTTATTGTTTCATCAAATTTCTGGTTCCAACTTCTTGATGCTTGTTTTAGACCATAAATTGATCTCTGAAGCTTGCATACCTTATGCTCGCTTCCCATGGATGTGTACCCCTCAGGCTGCTTCATATAGATTTCTTCCTTAATGTCTCCATTAAGAAAAGCAGTATTCACATCCATTTGCCATATCTCATAGTCATACCAAGCAGCTATGACAATAAGGATTCTTATGGACTTGAACATTGCAACTGGTGAGAAGGTTTCATCATAGTCAACTCCTTGTCTTTGAGTATAACCTTTTGCCACCAATCGCGCCTTGTAGGTCAATACCTTACCATCAGGCCCAAGCTTTCTCTTGTAGATCCATTTACACCCTATTGGAACAATTCCATCGGGAGGATCTACCAAAGACCAAACTTGGTTTGTATGCATCGAATCTATTTCCGACTGCATAGCTTCAAGCCATAAATTTGAATCCGCATCAGAAATTGCTTCCTTGAAGTTTCTTGGATCACATCCAACATCGGGTTCATCTTGATCCCCTTCAAGAAGAAGACCATATCGAATAGGAGGTCTAGAAGTCCTCTCGGATCTTCTAGGTACAGGCGTGTCTATCAATGGTTCCTGAGGTGTAGGATCGTTATTTTGTATTTCGGGTTCTTCTCGAATTTCTTCGAGTTCCATCATCTCGCCTTTCTTATCCAATAAGAACTCCTTCTCCAAGAAGGTGGCATTCCTTGAAACAAACACCTTTGTTTCAGCAGGATAATAGAAATAATATCCGATTGAATTCTTCGGATACCCTACAAAATAACATAAGCTGGATCGACTATCCAACTTATCTCCCACTGTCCGCTTCACGTAAGCAAGACATCCCCAAATCCTCAAGTACGAATACTTAGGAGCTTTGCCATTCCATAACTCGTATGGTGTTTTGTCCACTGCTTTAGTGTGGACGTTGTTCAACAACAATACCGCCGTTTCAAGCGCATAGCCCCAAAACGAAGGTGGAAGCTCAGTGAAGCTCATCATGGATCGAACCATGTCCAACAAAGTTCGATTACGACGCTCCGATACACCATTCAGCTGTGGTGTCATAGGAGGAGTCCACTGAGAGAGAATCCCATTCTCTTTCAGATAGTCCAAAAACTCGGTACTCAAGTATTCTCCACCTCGATCCGATCGAAGTGCTTTAATACTTTTACCTAGCTTGTTTTCTACTTCAGCCTTGAATTCTTTGAACTTTTCAAATGCTTCAGACTTATATTTCATTAAATATAAATACCCATACCTTGAATAATCATCAGTAAAGGTAATGAAGTAGGTGTGGCCATATTGAGTACCAACTCTAAATGGACCACAAACATCTGTATGGATCAAATCCAACAGATTTTGACTACGCTCAGGTTTCCCCTTAAAAGGAGATTTAGTCATTTTTCCTTTTAGGCAGGATTCACAAGTAGGTAGAGAGTTAATATCAGACATATCAAACATGCCCTCTCCCACTAGCTTGTTCATCCTCCTTGAGGAAATATGACCTAGCCTAGCGTGCCAAAGGTTTGCCGGGTTTTGGCTATCGATTTTCCTTTTGTTTGTTGTTGCCGGTTTATCAACATAATTTATTGGAACGTCTTTTAGTTTTAAGTTGTATAGATCGTTTTCAAGTTGTTCATTTCCAATCAAACATTCATTCTTGTAAATATTGCAAATCCCATTCACAAAATTGCAAGAATAACCATCTCTATCAAGCATAGAAACAGAAATAATGTTTTTAATCAAATCCGGAACAAATAAAACATCTCTTAAAAGTAACTTAAAACCGTTCTGCAAAAATAAATAAACATCTCCCACAGCTTTAGCTTCAACTCTGGAACCATTTCCGAGCCTCAGCTGGGTCTCACCCATTCTAAGCCTGCGACTTCTTGTCATCACCTGCAAATCATTGCAAATGTGAGATCCACATCCGGTATCCAATACCCAAGAAGTAGTATTAAGTGAAACATTTATTTCAATATAGAACATATCCTTCGCAGTTCCCAACTGCTCTAGATATTCCTTGCAGTTATGCTTCCAATGACCGGGCTTCTTGCAGTAATGGAAAACATCCTTGGATTTTTCCATGTTTGAAGCCTTTGTCTTGTACTTCTTCTCGGTTTCGATTTTCTTGGGTGGGGCAGAACGTTTCTTATCCTTTGTACTTGGCCCCTTCTTAGCAGAAGAAGAGGAGCCCACCAAGAAAGCCGGTTTATCCTTCTTTAATGTGGATTCATATGTCACAAGCATATTGACCATCTCTTCAAGGGAGGCCTCTATCTTGTTCATATTGAAATTCACCAAAAATCCGTCAAACGAAGAAGGAAGAGACAGAAGTAGTAAGTCCACGTTGAGTTCATGCTCCAACACCAAATCAAGGGTTACCAACTTCTCTATGAGCCAAATCACTCGTACCCCATGATCACGGACCGAAGTCCCTTCACGCATGCGACACGTCATTAGCTCCTTTACAGTAGCGAACCTTTCAGCCCTCGATTGAGCCCCAAAAAGTTCCTTGAGTTGTACGTGAATGTCAGCAGCATTCACGGTGTCCTCAAATTGCCTCTGGAGTTCATCAGACATCGAGGCTTGCATATAGCATTTGGCCTTGATATCATGGTCCCACCATGTATCAAGTTTGGCTAACTCTTCCGGACTTACGTCAGCTGGTGCTTCCTTCGGAGGAGATTTTTCTAACACGTAGAGCATCTTCTCCGAAGTCAAGACAATCTTCAACTTACGGAACCATTCCGTATAGTTTGCGCCAGTCAACTTATTTTGTTCGAGGATCGAGAAAAGTGGATTACGCGAATTCATCTTTATGAAATACTAAAAAGAAACAGACAAATATCAGTGATTGTTTAAGCAATTTACTAAGACATAAAATAGGCGAAATTTATTTTATGAATCTCACTCCCACTATTTTAACGATTTCACTACCCTCTAGTGAAAACGGGAAACTGTTTTCCTTAGTGAGAACATGGAGTCCAATTGACAAACTTATGGTCCCGAATAATATCAGCCAACCATAATTTTCAAAAGGTAGAGCCCAATTGCTTCCAAAGCAACCTCCACGTTTTTACCTCATGTCCAATAAGGGCCCAATAATATGACGCCGTTTATTGTGACATGTCAAGATGACCCATCAATATTAAGTTGTGATGGACGGTCGCCATGTGGATCCCCCAATAATATGAGCCGATTCCATGGGAGTTCCATCCAACTTACAACATGTGTCGATCCAATGTACAGCTTTCCGACGAACGGGCCCCCCCAATAATATGAGCCGGACCGTATCCGCGGGTAGCATCTCATACATTGATCGTTGATGGAAGGTAGGAACATTTAAACAAATTTAAATTTCCTTTATTTATCTTGATATAAATTTTAAATCATATTTAAAATGAGGGATTTTATTTTTGAAAATTTGTCTCATCGTTTTTAAAGTTTTGTATGCATGTCGGATTCACGCAATTTTGTCTAAAACATGCATACAACTATAATATCACATATTATATAGGATGATCGATTCCATTTCTAATCGACCCGTGGTTGCCAATCACGAGTCTTAGTCCAATCCTAGGTAATATGCAGTATGCAATGCAATCCTATTACATTGAGCTTCCAATTTACATTTCTTCTTTCTTTATTGTCTGCTGGGTCCACCTCCATCTTCAAATCTTGATCTCCCACTAAATCTAATGTATTTACAATAAATAACAATGACAAGTAGTGGATACATTTTTAAGGGGTGGGAACGGGCCAAAAACCAAGCCCACTTTTATTACATATGACATTCATATTGGGCCATAAACCAGGCCCATTAATAAAACCAACAACAATAAAAACAAATGTAAATTCCTAACATACACCTACAAAATTGGTCATGGCAATCGATCATCCTTATCCAATAACATTTAATTCAAAATTAATTTATTGGATAACATGCAATGGCAATTTAAATTTAAAAGGATAAAATCATATTTCATACATAAAATCTCATTTTACATACAAAATCATATTTTATCTTTTTATCAAATAAAATCATATTTTATCTATAAAATCCAATTTTATACATAAAATCATATTTTACTCAATATATCCATAAGATCATATCTTATCATCAATTGTACCAAAAATAATTAATTTCAAAATTCAATTTAACGGATAAAATATTTAAATTTTCCAAAAATTCAAATTTATCCAAAAATCAATTTTAAAATTTTCGGACTCGAACAATTCGATCCGACGCCTCGTGGACCAATCAAAAACAATTTTCGATTGGACCAAAAATAGAATTTTAACATATTAAAATTTAATTTAAAAATTAAAAAATTAATTTTTCCCGCGGGCCGCCTGGGACATTCCTGGGCTGCCCGCGCCCTAATGGGGTCGGGCCTGGCAGCCCGGCTGCCCCTAGGGCAGCGACGATCGCTGCCCTGGGCAGCGCCGTGCGCTGCCCCCCGGGCAGCGATCCAATCGCTGCCCGGGTTTTTGCCCGAAATTTTTTTTTTTATTTTTAAAATATTTATTTTGTTTCAAAAACCGAGGCTTAAAAATTTTTGTACAATCGATTAATTTAATCGCTTGATCTTAGCAACCTGGCTCTGATACCACTGTTGGAGAACGCGGCGATCAGATCAATCATGATTGATACCCGGTGCAGCGGAAGTTTAAAAATTTTATATGGAACGATTCCATAATGGGTATCAACCTTACGATTAAATTGTGTGTGTAAAAATTAAATAACAATTATAAAATTTTTACCTAAATCTCTAATCGAGATTATGGACACCAACAGATTGCTCTGCTCTTGTTGTATATCCCTGGAACTGATGGACGAACTGTTCTTCAATCAGGTCCACGAACGGATATTCAATCCCTCTGATAGATTGCACTAGAAAATCTATCAGAAGTTTCTACGAAGAGATTAACGAATTTGATCCGTTAAACCAGACTGCAAATTCAAAATTCACAGGCTGGGTTTTTCAAGCAGAGAGGGGAGAGGGGGGGGGGCAGCCACTAGGTCTCAAAACCCTAGTTAATTTCGAAAATTATGCCTGTTGTGTCTAATTTCTGTACTGCAATAACTTATTTATAATGTAGGCCACTAACAGCTTAGGGCCCATTAGTCATAAGTTCAAGCCCGACAAGCAAAGCCCGCATGTTCAGAAATTAATATAAAATTCATCGTGACTCCGATTGATAAACCGATTTCACCAATGTGCACAGAAACCATTTCTGCACCTTTTAAAGTCAAGATAAATTTTTCTGAATTCGAATTCAGTGATTTCCAAAAATGTCCATCCCTATGTCATTTTAGGAAATCTTACTCCTCTACTCATAATTAAAAAGTCCAACTTCTTTGTTCATTAAATTTAACTCTTTAAATTTAACTATCTCAACGGGGATTAAAAATCCATTACTCTGTGTGACCCTCAATGGTTCAGGGATACAGCTAGCCGTGGGCTCACAACTCCTTGTGACTCGGAACAACAATTTCCGACTTGCCCATCGAATCATGGTATGAGCGCCTAGCAACATCGCCCCATGATTTCCTATGTATCACTGATAGTGCCTACAAGGACCAATAGATTTTGGTTAGCGTACAGTACTGTCCCTTCATCCATATATCCCGATCGAATCAACAACCATTGGTAAATCGAGAGTCGTTCGAGATTCGATAACTATGCAATACATCTTGAAGATCAAATAGTGACATCGCATGTGTTACTAAGAAACCATTTCTTAAAACACATCATGTACTCTGGCCAGAGATTCGTCACACTAATATCTCCTCAGATCGCATAGGATATCCACACTCGCAAGTATGTGGTGAATCCTTGACAACAAAGCATCGACTCCTATATGTGTTGTAACTGTACCCAATCCCGACACCTGATGACCCCAATAGAGTCGGTAAACGAGTCAAAGCACAGTACTAGCATATAGAGTCTCAATGATGTTTCAAGTAGTAAGGACTAATGGTGTACAACCAAAACCGCGGACTTTATCCACTCGATAAGTGATAACCACTTGGAAAGTCCGGATAGGGTAGTTCGATCATTCATCGTATGAATATCCATTTGCATGCTTCGAACATCTCTATGTTCCTTACCAATGAAACGTGGTACTCTGCATCGCAAATGCTAGTCTCAAACTCGAGTGATCCTTATCCTTATTATCGGACGGCTCAATCGACTAGGAACAGTTTAGAATATACAGTGACTATAAGATGTGTTTCATGATAGACATCCCCATGTTCTACCACATCTTACATACACTATAGTATATTCAAGGTCTTTATCAAAACAACAATAGTATATCACAATATAACAATATGAAGAAAGATAAAGTCATTGCCATTAATAAAAGTGTAAATAATATTAAACAAAAAATTGTTTATACAAAGAGTCATCAAAGCCCTTAGCCACAAGTTGGCTCACCGGGCACCCACTCTTTCATTCGGATCGTTCGAAGTCTTCAGAGCCTCCGAAGCCTGGCTCCGTCCAAGTTCGGATCCTCCGAACTCTAGTTCGGATCGTCCGATCCTTCAGAACCTTACCCACCATTTCATCAAAGACGTAATATTTTGGGACAGCTGGCTGGACTACAGTTCGGATCGTCCGAACCCACTTCGGATCGTCCGAAGTCTTCAGAGCCTCCGAAGCCTGGCTCCGTCCAAGTTCGGATCCTCCGAACTCTAGTTTGGATCGTTCGATCCTTCAGAACCTTACCCACCATTTTTGAGTGTCCTGAATCCATTTCTGGACTCCGTTAATCCTTTTGGAATTTCCTTAATCATGTTTTACATAATCTAAACATGATTACATGATTAATATACTCATTAATCGCTAATTCTGGATACGGGTTACTACAATTATACTGAGAATGATTTCTCACCAGAGTTTATCCGGCTGTTGCTTTGTTTTGTATGTGTGCATTGCAACAGGTGGGGAAGGAGCTTTGTTAAGACGACATTGATAGCTCGGGAGAGAGATGTAGCAAGTGTGGACTCGGGTTTATAAGTTAAAGCTTGATATAGTGATAACATCAAACATAGCAAGAACTTAAGACATGAAGTTATTTATGCTATGTTGAATAGCTTGTAGTTTCTTTTATCCCTTAAGCTATTCATTTGATGTAATACATGTATGATTTGATGATAGGAACCTGGTATATGAAAGTATGCATGTTCTCAGAATTTATAATATGTTTAGACTCGAATTTTGTTGGTTGATTCATGCCATTGTTCCAAGCTTGACAGCAGAAAATGTCTTCTGATGTTTTCTGGAAATGGTGCCCGCTCGATCGGGTGTAGTTCACCGATCGAGCGAGGCCCTTAAATTGAAGGCAGAAAATCGAGCATTTTGGGCTCTCTCGATCGGTAGTTTTTGACCGATCGAGCGAGACCAAAAATGTGCAGACCCGAGAGCATGATTTAATTGCTCGCTCGATCGGCTGACTTTGCCCGATCGAGCGAGGCTCTGAAATTTTTATATAAAAAAATAATTCTGCTCTTGATTTATTATTCTTTAATTGTTTGATTAATTGTTTAATTAATCATTAGTGGCCCTAAAACGAGATTAGCAACCCGAGGTCCCCACAACAGGTGGTATCAAAGCGTAGGTTCTGGACTGAGATAGAAGCTGAGCGGGGTAGAGTGAGTCACATGCATTTATAGTATTGCATGATTATGCAGTATTTGATTCGATGATTTAATAAATTGCATGTACTCTTGATCTACCTTTGAAATTGAATTGATTAATTTACTGATTTGTAAATTTTCAAATTCTTATCGATGTTATTATAAGAATTTCCCCGGGTGATGTAAACACCCAAAATCGAAGAGAATATTGTTCTCTGGGTGATGTAAGCACCCCAGACTGACAGAGTGGTATGGCCAGACTGAACAGAATGGTATGGTCAGATTGAACATAACTGTATTATTGCTCAACTGAATGAAATATCTCTGATTGAACAAAATAGAATATCAGTGAATGAATAGATATATTGTAGGTGGAAGTTGGCCTGAAGAACATGATCAATCTTTCAGATACCTGAAAGATACCGATGAATGATGTATTAGATTGACTGTCTACCAACTTCGAAACCTAGCAATCAGCTGATGAAGAAATGATGAAAGAATAGAG
Organism: Henckelia pumila; assembly: GCF_033568475.1. Classification (NCBI taxonomy): domain Eukaryota; kingdom Viridiplantae; phylum Streptophyta; class Magnoliopsida; order Lamiales; family Gesneriaceae; genus Henckelia; species Henckelia pumila. The sequence goes on from NC_133121.1 coordinate 47,610,690, forward strand.
GTATATTTATTTGTTGGTATGTGCTTGGGACAGAGTTTTATTAATGTTTCTTTGCCACAAAAGATAGAAATGATAATAAGGAAACAAAAATACCTTTTAAAAGCTGAATATTTTGAGTATTGAAGAATGTTTTATTAGATTTTCAAGCCTATTATAATTCTTTGAATTGGAGATGATGAAAAATCTCAAGATTGAGTTGTTTAATTATGGCTTGAATTCAAAAAATAGGTCTGAATAAATGCTAACGAATGAAGTATGTTATGAAAGACATAGTCTTGTTTAATAGAACTGAAGCTGAATGATGAAGCAAAAGGACTGAAATTGTAAAGATGCTACGGTGTGTGAGAAAAACACATAATTAGCTACAATTTTTTTTTTTTTTAAAAAACACCTCCGGAAGCGGGGGGTTAGGCAGACCCCTACCTGTATATAAACATAAAAAAGCGATACAAATAAAACCTAACGGAGGAGGGGGACTAGGCCAAGACCTCCCCAAAAGGCTATACAAAGGTAATAAGAACATCAGAACAGCTAGGGTATCGAAAAATATACAACCAAAGCATCCCTAGGAAATAAGTATAAACAAATAACATCAAAGATAGTTAACTAAGTCAACGTCAGCAGTCATCCTGCTCCTCTGTCACTCCATGGGATTTCATACTCGTGCAAACCACGTGGAATTCCATCAAGTGTTTATTCGGGTCCTCACCTGCAAGACCATGAAAAGCAGGTAACAAGTGAATCAATCCAGATTTATGCTCAAAAGTAGCATTATTTTCTAATGTAGGAAAAGTAATGCATAAAGGTTGTTGATTGGGATCAGGAGTGCCCAATTGTCTAAGACTCAGATTCACATTAGCAGTCATCTCTTCTTCTGGGAATGCAGCTCGAGCAGCTTCCTCTTGTTGTTGCCTACGAAGTTCTCTCCTTCGCCTGTGCAAAGTCCTTTTGATCTCCGGGTCGTAGAGAAAGTCTTCTTCAGCAAAATCACCTGAAAGCATGAACGAGAGAGAACTAGAAACAAATAAAAGAGAGGAGAGTGAGATTAAACAAAACAAAATAAAAATAAAAAGAACACAATAAATTAAACACCGTTCCCCAACAACAGCGCCAAAATTTGATAGCGCTTAATCGTGTCACACCCAAATTACCCGACTCAATCAGATAAACAAATAATGTAGTAGTGTGAATAGGGATCGTTCCCACGAGGAAAGGTAAATTTAATGTGTTCTAAATAAACTAAAGGGGGTTTTTGAGTTTTGGAATTAACTACTAAAAATTGAAGCAATTTAAAAGAAATATTATCACTATCATGCAAGATTGAAAATTAAACTGGATAAATCAATAAGATACAAGTCTTGGTATCGGTCGACTACACCCTTGATATTCATTCATTCAGTCATTAATTCCCTAAAAATAATTAATCCCATCAAATATTCATCATGGAAAATCAAATTTCTATTTCACCTTATTCTTAGTTAATTAGACACCAGCGTTCTAGATTAACCCTTACCGATAAATCAACTCAAATACCAGCGATCTAGATTTAAATCTAAGGTAAGCATTCAAATGAGTGAAATTGAAGAATCTAGAAAACACATGCACCAGCGGATGTATTTAGCCTAGTCAAAAGTTGTTCCTACGAATTAATAAATTCAACAGCAGAAAATATCAAACGTAGTTGCTTCGCAAATTAGTTGATTCAAACAATTACGGATTTGAATTCTAATTTAGCTGTAATTTGCATAGCAAAATGGTTAGATGGCCAATCCAAAAATTTTGCATACAAACATGAAATAAAACAGATCAACTATTGATACTCAATAAGAATTAAACACTAAAAATCGAATCTCATGAATAAATTATATCAAGGTCTCGTCTCCCTCTACCAAGTATAAAAAGTTTAGTTACAACGATTCATCAAAAACTCAAGAAAAATTCCAAAAGAAAGGAAGAAAACTTGAGAGAGAGAGATGTAATACAAAACCTAGCCGCTAAAGAGAGAGTGTGTAAGGCCCGAAAATATTAAATTATTAATTATGGAATTTGAGAATTAAATTCCATATTATGGGCTAATATTGATTTGAGAAGTTATGGAAATGATAGATTTAATTTTCGAGCCAAAAATATTTAATTTGAGAATTTACGGATTTTGCGAATTAAATTCCGAGAATTTTTAAATTAATAGAATAAATATTCGATTTGAATATTTATGAAATTTAAGATTAAATTCCATGTTTCGGGAATTAACGAAGATTAATTTTGAAGATGAAACCCGACCAGGGGTTGATTTGAAAATATCGAAGATTCGAGGGCTAAAGTGCAAAAGGCCGGGATTATTGATTTAATCCGAATTTAATTTATTTAAATCCGAGTATATTTAATTTGGGAATATTCAGGGTTTCGATTTTAATTCTAATATTCTTAAATTATTTTGGATTGAAATTGAATTAAAAAAAAGGCCGAGGACTGAATTGCAATTACTGAAGACTTGAGGGACTAAATTGAAAATTATGCAATACATATCAGATTATTAATCAGATTATCAGCATGCTACGTGTATATGTTATGTGTATTCAGAATTATTCAGAAGTGAAGAACAGAGGAAGCCGAACCCTCTTATTCTTTTTTCGTTTTGAGTTTCAAATCGCCGTAACTTTTGATCCGCTCGTCCGATTTCAATTCCGAAAGATGTTCTGGAATTCTTGCGACGAGGGCTTCGATTTGATGTAAGTATTTTGTTCTCTCGGCATGTTTTAAAGAACGAAATATGGCAGAGATCAGATTATGAAACTATGTTGTGTTTTTGAGTTCGTATGTCGTTCGGTATCGCAGTCGGATTGGAAATGAATTAAGAAACGAACTTGTCATGGTTTCAGCATGTTTTTGCCTTGTTAAAATGTGATTATAGCTGCTGATATGATGAATTGAATGATGACTTCATGTAACGCCCAGAATTATTTAATTTTGATCCGAGAATATTTAATTTGGGAATATTTAGAGTTTTGATTTAAATTCTAATATTCTTAAATTATTTAGGATTGAAATTGAATAAATTGAGGACTGAATTGCAATTATTGCATAGTTGAGGGGCCAAAGTGCAAAATCCTTATTTGGGCTGGACACTTGTGATTTTTCCTAGCACTCACGTGTGAAACAACATTTCTTCCATCAGATTACTCAGCAAAGAAAAGAAAAGGAAACCGAGAACAAGAACAGAGAATTTCCAAAGCTTCTTCGTTTTTTTCCAATCCACATATCTTGAGCTACGGATATCCGATTTCGATTCCGAAAGATGTTCTGGAATCCTCGCAAGACGACCTTCGATTTGATGTAAGTTTCTTCTTTGTTCATCAAGGTTGGAGAAGTCGAATTGGACAGATATCAGATGTTGATATGAAGTGTTGTTTTTAAGCTTCTATCTTTTGTGTTCTTGAGATTGGCTTGAAGATTGATTTTTATATCGTGTTCTTATAATCTCCAGCTATGATTCGATTGTTTTATCAGATGTTATCTTGAAGATTATGTTTGTTTTGAATCGTATATAGCTGTTATTGGTATTGAGATGTTCGGAATCGTCGAAGTTATACCGATATGCCGTCGAACTCTTGATTTGAAGTGATTTGCTATTATTCTTGAATTTAGAAGTTGCTGAACTATTAGCTGATGATTCCTTGATTGTTATGCTATTGTTTCAGTGCATAAACAGAGTATATAAACTCAAGAAGTCGACTCCGAAACCGATAGAAGATAGAACAAGGTTGGTACAGTTTGCCTTGAAGTTCTTGTTGAAGTTTGGGTTGATTTTGAGCAGATTTTGAGATGAGTTTGGTGACTGATCTTGTACAGATTTGGACAAGCTAGAAGACATTCTAAACACCATATTTGAAAGGTAAAAGTGGACTACTATTTGATTGGGATTACAACTCGAGATGGTTTGTATCGAGTTTCCCTAAATCACATACTTGTTTGCTTAATTGCTTTTATGTGTTTTTATTTGAGCTGTTGAATAAGTTTTGGATGTTATGAATGCTTTGATGATGATATATGTTGCATTCATCTTGAAGACTTATTCCTTGATTTTGAAATGAACGGAAACGTTCGAATAGACAATTTGTAGAATTGTATATGTATGGCCTGGGTGGTTGTTTTAGCCTAGCGTCTGATTTGCATATATGATTGCTTCAAAGTCTAGAGAAAAAAGATAAGTAACCCCACCTCGATCGGAAGAGTCGGTGGATTAGTTATGATATCTACTTCTCGGGATCCCAAACGACGAAGGACGAAATGAACCTTGTTTTGAAAACATGCATTGTATTCACCTTTATATCATGATCTTGATATATGTTTGTTATGCATGTTTAGTCGCTTTTACTGGGAAATCTATTTCTCATCGGAGTTATCCGGCTATTGTTTTGTTGTATGTGTCATTGCAATAGGAGGGAGTGGAACCGGGCAAAGGCGTGCTTAACAAACAAGGGATGAGTTGAACATAGCGTGATGATCCGAGTTAGAAGTTGTATGAGCTGTCATGATGTATATTTGAGCCTTGAACATAATCATGTTATAGTTATGGTATCAAGACCTGTTGATGATGATATTATGATCTTGTTTTTGTATTTAGAACATGTGAGATGTTGTAAATCCTTTGAAAACAATATGATGTATCTTGAACTTGAATTGTATATAGCTTCTTGTGTATCTTGATGCATCTTGGTTATGTTTTAAGGCCTTGGAGTGATCTAATTGTATTCCTTGTATAGCATGATAGATGTTGCTATTGACTATACCATGTCTATACCTTGGTAGGAGATGATCTTGAATCAAAGGGATGCATGAACTCAGTTTTTGAACAGCAGCAGAGTGCAGCCAAGTTCTGGCCGATTGGCCTGCGCACGGGCGAGCTACTGCTCGCGCGCGCACGGGCCAAGCCAGGGGGCCTCGGTCCCATTGGCTTGCCCGCGCGTGCGCAGGGCAATCCATTTTTTTTTTTTAAAAAAAATATTTTTTTTTATTCTTTTGTTTAGACATTGATTGTTGTCTATTATTGTTGATTAATGGTTATTGAGAGATTAGAACTCGGGTCGTCACACTTCAGCTGATATAAGTGATGCGAATGACTGAATTGATTAGAAAGGAATTCGATACCGAGTCGGTTCTCGATTTTCAATCTCTATGCCGCCGGTTGATGTTTTGACTTCGTTTTGATAGCCTATAACTGAGTTGAGATAGTTGTTTAGATGTTATGAATGTTATGGCATTTGTATTTCTCGATTTCATTTTAGTTTCGAAGGCTAACGATTCACGACTCCGAGTTGTATCGAATAAGAAGGAGTTGAAGTTTGAAATGATGTTGATTGAATCTTTATTGATGATTTTGATTCAATTCTGAAATGATTGAATAGAATGAAGTTTGATATGTATGTTTTGATGATATGTTTCAGAGTTTAATAGGAGACTATTGACTCAAGAACCTCAACTTGAAACCAAAGAAGAAGTGATCAAGATGGAAGCAAATGTGAGTGAAGATGATTGATGTTTGAATGATCAGATTCTTGTAGGCGTTGTTGATGTACTTCCTATCTAGTTGTGGAACATCGTCAACTCGAGAATGAAGGTTATAATGACGACATCGCGAGTTAGGGACTGTGAAACTCAAGAACGACTATTCTTGAGTTATCCCGAAAAAACCACATACTTGTTTAATTATTTGTTCTTGAGGTAGAACTTATGTTATTGTCGATCCATCATAGGTAGTAGATCTTTATTGCTTTTGATATGATTGTATATTGAATTGATTCTATGCCAAGGTTGCGGTTAACCTTATTTTCTAGCCCGGAATGGCTACGATAGATGGATATCCATGTCAAGATCGGATACGAATCTTGATGGCAACGAAGTGATAAGAATCAATTCTTGAGATAAGCGCGCTATATAAAATGAGTCTTGATTTGAAGTTGAGTCGATATATGCGTTATTTTTACTATATTCTTGAGTTGATATGTTTAGAGTTGATATGAATTTATTTAACGCAGTTATATGTCGATTATACTGAGAATGATTTCTCACCGGAGTTTATCCGGCTGTTGCTTTGTTTTGTATGTGTGCATTGCAACAGGTGGGGCAGGAGCTTTGTTGAGACGACATTGATAGCTCGGGAGAGAGATGTAGCAAGTGTGGACACGGGTTTATAAGTTAAAGCTTGATATAGTGATAGCATCAACATAGCAAGAACTTAAGACTTGAAGTTATTTATTCTATGTTGAATAGCTTGTAGTTTCTTTTATCCCTTAAGCTATTCATTTGATGTAATACATGTATGATTTGATGATAGGAACCTGGTATATGAAAGTATGCATGTTCTCAGAATTTATAATATGTTTAGACTCGAATTTTGTTGGTTGATTCATGCCATTGTTCCAAGCTTGACAGCAGAAAATGTCTTCTGATGTTTTCTGGAAATGGTGTCCGCTCGATCGGGTGAAGTTCACCGATCGAGCGAGGCCCTTAAATTGAAGGCAGAAAATCGAGCATTTTGGGCTCGCTCGATCGGTAGGTTTTGACCGATTGAGCGAGACCAAAAATGTGCAGACCCGAGAGCATGATTTAATTGCTCGCTCGATCGGCTGACTTTGCCCGATCGAGCGAGGCTCTGAAATTTTAAAAAAAAAAAAAATTTTTGCTCTTGATTTATTATTCTTTAATTGTTTGATTAATTGTTTAATTAATCATTAGCTGCCCTAAAACGAGATTAGCAACCCGAGGTCCCCACAGAGTGCAAGTCCAATAATAATCTCCTGAAAAACGGAATAAAAACCTAATAAAATTCTAGAGTCCAAAATAAAAGAGTTTTAAAAATAAAAATTCTTTCCCAAACCGACATCCGCGCTCGATCCTATGAGTACGTCCGATCGAGCGCATGAAAAGTTGCGAACACACTGTTTTAAAAATTCCTCGGTCGCGCTCGATCCTATGAATTGGTGCGATGGAGCGCTTGAAAACTGGGTTTCCTACTGCCTTGAATCTTCAGATGTCGCGCTCGATCCTATGAGTTGCTTGGATCGAGCGCATGAAACTTGCTGAACCTTGTGCCTTACTTTTTCTTCGGTCGCGCTCGATCCTATGAATACGTCCATTCGAGCGCATGAGAAAACATCCGATTTCTTCTTAAAACTTGATAATTCCTACACATTAAACCCGGGAGTATATTATGTACCTAAATGCATGCATAAAACAAAACTAAGATAAAACATGAACAAAGACATAAGATGAAACGACCCTAACTCTAATATTAATAAATAAATATGCGGAAATTTTTTTTTTTTATATATACTTACTAAATAAAATATGTACATATATGCCCATACATATATGCACAGAATAAAAAGATTTAAAATAAATAAATAAATAAATAAACAATTAAATACTTAAATAAAAATGCATTCTTTAAAATAAAATAAACATCTGAGTCAAACATTTAATTAAAAAAAATACTGCATGAATAAAATGATTAAAATTTGCATGCACTGACAATATTCAATAAAATATTCAAAACTCACAACTACTGAAAAATAATATAAAATGTAACGTGCTGACATAAATAAACATGCACGTGACTCAGAAATCTATCACGGTCACAGTGTCACTGCATGTTCGCTCATACATCCTCGCCTCCGGTGGGTACAACATCCTCCTCAATGTACTCACCTGCACCATACCAGTGTAGTGAGCCTAGAGGCCCAACATGCTAACATAACAAGGGTTTAAAATAATTTAAAACAATTAAATACTAATACATACATATACATGAATGAGCATGCTTAAAAATTACATAACATAACTTAACTTAAATAAACTTAAATAACATAATACATAACATTGTTGAGCAATTAATTTTCTAACATCGCATGGTTGTATCCGTAGTGTAACCTTAAATCATACATTAAATACTGATCAGCGTGGAAACCAACGTACGTGGCGGTGACGAATCACCTCTTAAATTGGCAGTAAACTGCCCTTCAATAGGTCACATATGGGGACGAATCCCCCTTAAATTGTCACACTACTTCAACTTCCAACATAAAATATTTTATTATTGCTCAACCTTAAACATTCAATTATGCATAAAATTATTTCATGAATGCATGTACTTAATTAAATATGTGTGTCCTTCATATATATTTAATTTAAATTTCTTACTAACATATAAATATTTAAAATATCTTCAATGCATAAAAATAATTAAATATATAATCAGGACACATGCAATTTTCTCATGGCTGGTCCTGGACTGCTGGCCCTAACACTCAAGCCCATTTACTTAAATCTGGCCCATTAATACTAAGACTGGCCCAATAACATACTTAAGCCCAATAAAATTATTCTAAGCTCAATTAAATAATTTAAGCCCATTTAAAACATTCTAAGCCCAATAACAACTTAAACTGGCCCAACGGGCCCAAAAGCCCAAATACTGGCCCAATAACTTTTATGGGCTCAAAAGCCCATAAAATTAATGGATTAACTTAATTAAAATTTTAAAAGTCCAAATAAAATTATTTGGGAGTCCAAATAATTTTATTTCAAATTAATTGACCAAAAAACCCATAAATTCATAAAATATTTTAAAAATAAAAAGACTCGAGCCCGGCCCACCAAACCCGGACCCGAACTCACTTAACCCGACCCACTACCCTACTAACCCGACCCGGGCCCCTCAGACCCGGCCCAGACCCGCATTTAGCCCAGCCCGATCCCCCCTCTCTCAAATCCCCTCGGCTGCGTGCAGCAGCTCTTCAAGGGCTGCTGCCGCACCAGTCCGGCCACCACTGGCCGGACCGCCACCGGCAGGACCTTCCCAAGGTCCTGCTGGTCCTAACCTGTGCACCCGCCAGGCCCCTACCTGCCCTGCATGACCGCACACTCACCCCTTCCGCTAAACCCTAATCTGTCTACTAAGGGGGCCGATCTGCACATGGTGGTTTCCTGGGCTCATTTGGCTCAAACCACTCGAGCCACTCGAGTCCAGGCCACGCACCATGCCTTCTGAACCCCTACCAGCAGTCGTACCATGCATGGATGAATAAAAAACGTGAGCATGTCCATCACAACCATCAAAACCGAGCGCCTACCACAAACATGATTTGTTTTCTGAAAAATTTTAAATGAAAATCTGATGTTCACACACACACACGCCTAAAACAGATATGGCACGAAAAAGAAGGGAAAGAATCATGCCTTTCACCGAAAAACGAAGAGAAAACGAGCGTGAGACGATTCCGGGACGACGGGACGACGACAAGCTTTGGACCTTCAAAAGTGTGGCTATGGTGTTCTTCTTGGAGCTTGCTCGATCGAAGAAGATGAAGATTAGTGAGGGTGGCGGCTGATGGGGGTGAGTGATCGGTTGAGAGGGTTTTGGGTAGCTTAGGTTTTGATTTTTGTGTTAATTAAAAATATAGGTTAATTAAATATAGATAAAAGGATTTTAAATATAAAATATACAACTTAAACTCCTAATTATAAGTTAAAATCTGATAACTAAATTTAAAATCTCGAAATTACAATTCAAGGAAATTTTAAAAATACTAAAAAGTCAATATTTTGGCTAATTTTGAATAAAATGGACTCCTAAAATTATATAAAATTAAATACTTAAAATTTTGAGATAATAAAACTCAAAATAATATTTTAGGGCTCTAAAAGGACTCATAAAGTAATTTGGGTGGAAAGTTGTCATCTCGTCCGTCCACGGTCCCGTCTACGCGATAAAATAATTAAAATACTAAAAATCATAAAAATCACTAATTATGGGTTAAATGCTTAAAAATAAATTAAATCATGCACAAATAATTCACATAATTATTTAACCCATAAATCTAAAATTTAAATAATTAAATATCCTAATTATGCATGCGGATTTACGTATTTAAAAATACCGGGTGTTACAATTCTCCCCCCCCCCCCCTTAAATTGAATTTCGTCCTCGAAATTAAAGTACTTACCCGAACAACTCCGGGTAGCGAGTCCTCATGTCTGCCTCGGTCTCCCAAGTAGCTTCCTCCTCTGAGTGATTCAGCCACTGGACTCTGACCATCCGTATGACCCACGTCCTAAGCCTCTGCTCCTCCCTAGCCAAGATCCGCACTGGCCTCTCCTCATACACCAGATCTGGTGGCAACTGTAAGGGCTCGAAATCCAACACATGCGACGGGTTGGAGACATATCTCCGAAGCATGGATACATGGAAAACGTTGTGCACTGCCGCTAGCCCCGGTGGTAGAGCTAAACGGTAGGCCAACGTGCCAACTCTCTCCAAGATCTCGAATGGCCCTATATACCTCGGATTAAGCTTGCCTCTCCGGCCAAAACGCACTACTCCCTTCATAGGTGACACCTTCAGGAATACTTGATCACCTACAGCGAACTCCAAATCTCGTCGTCTGGCATCTGCATAACTCTTCTGCCGACTCTGAGCAGTCCTCATCCTATCTTGAATCTGAGTCACAATGTCAGCTGTCTGCTGCACAATCTCAGGACCCAGCAAAATCCGCTCACCAACCTCATCCCAATGCACAGAAGATCTGCATCTCCTCCCATACAATGCTGCATAAGGAGCCATACCTATAGACGACTGAAAACTGTTGTTATAGGTAAACTCCACTAATGGCAGTCTAGTCTCCCAAGAGCCCCGAAAATCAATGACACAAGCTCTCAGAAGGTCCTCGAGAACCTGGATCACCCTCTCAGACTGACCATCTGTCTGGGGATGAAATGCTGTACTGAACAATAGCCTCGTCCCCAAAGCTATGTGCAGACTCTTCCAAAACAGATGTGAATCTCGGATCTCTGTCTGACACAATAGACACTGGTATGCCATGCAGTCTAACAATATCTCTGATGTAAAGCTCTGCATACTGTGTCAAAGTATAAGTAGTCCTCACCGGCAAGAAATGAGCTGATTTGGTGAGTCTATCCACAATCACCCAAATCGCTGTGCAACCTCTGGCACTCCTCGGTAAGCCAACCACAAAGTCCATCGTAATATTCTCCCATTTCCATTCCGGAATAGGAAGAGGCCTAAGAAGTCCTGCTGGACGCTGATGCTCTGCCTTGACTTGCTGACAAGTCAAGCACTCTGACACCACTCTCCCGATGTCACTCTTCATCCCGGGCCACCAATACAATAGCTGCAAATCTTTGTACATCTTCGTACTTCCGGGGTGAATGGAGTACGGAGATGTGTGAGCCTCTGCTAAAATCTCAGCTCTCAACTGATCGACGTTCGGTACCCACATCCTACCACGGTACTGAACGATACCATCCACTACTGTATACAAGAGGTTACCCCTAGCCTCATCTCTTTGTCTCCATCGCTGCAACTCCTCATCAGTAGACTGTCCCTCCCTAATCCGATCTCGCAGAACTGGCTGCACCGTCAACACTGACAAGCTCGGTGCACGACCACTCGGATAACACTCCAAGCCAAATCTCTGAATCTCGCTCTGTAGTGGTAACTGTACGGTCAAACATGATACCACTGACGACTTCCGACTCAAAGCATCGGCCACTACATTAGCTTTACCCGGATGGTAGCTAATGTCACAATCATAGTCCTTCACCAACTCCAACCATCTGCGTTGTCTCATGTTCAACTCCTTCTGTGTGAAGAAGTACTTGAGACTCTTGTGGTCTGTGAAAATCTTGCACTTCTCGCCATACAGATAGTGCCTCCAGATTTTCAAAGCGAAAACCACTGCTGCCAACTCCAAGTCATGCGTCGGATAATTCTGCTCATGAATCTTCAGCTGTCTTGACGCATACGCAATAACCTTACCACACTGCATAAGCACTGCGCCTAAACCTAGTTTAGACGCGTCGGTGTACACCACTAACTCCTCGTGTGGTACTGTCATCGCTAACACTGGTGCAGTAGTGAGTGCTTCCTTCAGCTAATCGAAGCTCCTCTGACAGTCTGAACTCCAGATAAACTTCGCATTCTTCTTGGTCAAGGAAGTCAAGGGTACTGCAATAGAGGAAAAACCCTTGATAAATTTCCTATAATATCCTGCCAAACCCAAGAAACTGTGAATCTCTGAAGCATTCTTCGGAATACCCCAATTCTGCACTGCCTCAACCTTAGACTGATCAACTGCAATCCCATCCCTTGAAATAATGTGGCCAAGAAATGCCACCTGCTCAAGCCAAAACTCGCACTTGCTAAACTTGGCATACAACCGATGCTCCCTCAAAGTCTGCAAGGCCGTCTGAAGATGCTGTCTATGCTCCTCGATGCTCCTAGAATAGATCAAAATATCATCAATAAAGACTATGATGAACTGATCTAAATACGGCTGAAAGACTCGGTTCATGAGATCCATGAAAACCGCTGGAGCATTGGTCATCCCAAATGGCATCACTAAGAACTCGTAATGCCCATATCGTGTCCTGAAAGCAGTCTTGGACACATCTGCATCCCTGACACGCAACTGATGATACCCAGATCGCAGATCGATCTTGGAGAACACTGAAGCTCCCTACAACTGGTCAAATAAATCCTCTATCCTCGGCAGTGGATACTTGTTCTTCACTGTGACCCTGTTGAGCTCTCGGTAATCGATGCACAGTCTCATACTGCCATCCTTCTTCTTCACAAATAACACCGGAGCCCCCCACGGAGAAAAGCTAGGACGAACAAAGCCTTTCTCTAACAACTCCTGAATCTGCTCCTTCAACTCTTTCATCTCGGTAGGAGCAAGTCTGTAAGGTGCCTTAGAGATAGGCACGGTGTCTGGCACTAAGTCGATGCTGAACTCCACCTCTCTCACTGGTGGAATTCCGGCAACATCCTCCGGAAAGACATCCGGAAAGTCACGAACCACCTCTATCTCTGATAATGATCTGCTAGATGGCTCTGAAGTCGTGACAATACTCGCTAGAAACCCCTGGCAACCCCGTCTCAACAACTTCCTCGCCTGAATATGAGATATCACCTGAGGAATATCACTGCTCTGAGATGCATGAAAAGTGAACGGGTCGCCTACTGTAGGTCTCACTGACACTGATCTCCGACGAAAATCAATCGAAGCTCAATTTACTGTCAACCAGTCCATGCCCAAAATCAAATCGAATCCACTCAAAGGCAAAACTACTACATCTGCTCGAATGGAGTGTCCCTGCAGCTTCAACTCCAGTCCTCGAATAATCTTCGAGGTAGAAATAATCTGCCCTGACGACATAATAACATCATACCCACTGTCACTACTCTCAGGTGTGATGCCTACCCGCCTGATAAACTCCAGGGAGATAAACGAATGCGTAGCCCCTGAATCTAGCAATGCAAACGTGGAGTTGTCTCCAACTAGGATTCTCCCTGCACGCAGAAAATTCCCAACAGTTTCATACCACTACTAAATTTTCCCCAACGAGTCACTACAAATTCTTAATTCTAATCACAAGTAAAACATACTTCCTATTTTAACATGCAGTTAAATAACCCAAATAACAATAATTCCAAATTAAAGACTAAATTTTTAACCAAAGGAAAATTATTAAGATGCTAGGGATAAGATATACCGGTGATCAAGGAGGTGTCTGGATCTACCTCCTCAGCCTGCATCACAAACACCCTACCAGCGGTGTTCTTCTTCTTGGGGCAGTTAGCTATCTGATGCCCTGGCTCCCTACAGTGGTAGAAAACTCCTGCTCCCAATAGACAAGGTCCCGAATGCATCTTCTGGCACTTCGGGCAAGTAGGATAAGCTATGGCATTAGGGGCCCCGCCCCTCTGCTGCTGCGGCCTCTGCTGCTGTGGCCTCTGCTGCTGATTCGGGCCCTTAGCCGGCCCTGTATACTTCTTCTTCGCAGGAGGCTGCGAAGATGGTCGCTGGTACCCAGCCTGAAACTGCCTCTTCCCCTGCTGCTCCCTCTGGATCACTCTCCGACCCTCCTCGGAACGCAAGGCTCTACTGACTGCAGACTCATAAGTAAGGACGTCTGCCATACGAACATCATGCCTAATATCAGCCTTCAGGCCCTCCACAAACTGCCTCAACTTCTCCTGCGGACTATCAGCAATCAAGGGCACAAAGTGACAGCCCCTCTCGAACAGCCTCACATACTCAACCACGGCCTTGTCCCCCTGACGGAGACTCATAAACTCACGGATCATGCGACTGCGCACATCCTCAGTAAAGTACTTGGCGTAGAAGATACGCCTAAACTCTGCCCAGGTCAGTGTAGGAAGGTGAACTCCCCTGGCTGCACCCTCCCACCAGAGCGCTGCATCACCCCACAGCATGTACGTCGCACAGTTCACCCTGTCGGTGTCTGTGGTCCCCATATAAGCAAATATGGACTCCAAAGAGCGAATCCATCCCTCCGCCACCAAAGGATCGGTGGTACCAACAAACTCCTTGGGTCCCTTCTTCTGGAACCTCTCAGCAACGTCCTCCTCATGGGAAAACCTGGGACAAGTAGCCTGCTGCTCTAACAGAGCAGTAATCCCTGCCATCATATTTGCATTGGCCTGCTCCAATGCTGCAATAGGGTTCTGCGGAGGTGGAGGTGGAGGTGGAGGTGGAGGTCCCCCACGTCTGTTAACTGGTCTCGGAGGCATTCTGCACCACCACATATTTCTTTACGTAAATCGCCATGCATAACTAAGTGGTTTAAAATTAATGCTAACTCAAATCCTTAAAAATAAATAAATCATACTATAAACACTTAAAACTTACAGACCGGTAGCGTGGATTTCTGAGCTCGCATAACAGTAATGACCCCTCCAAGGACCGTGCTTTGATACCAACTGAAACGACCCTAACTCTAATATTAATAAATAAATATGCGGAAATTTTTTTTTTTATATATACTTACTAAATAAAATATGTACATATATGTCCATACATATATGCACAGAATAAAAAGATTTAAAATAAATAAATAAATAAATAAACAATTAAATACTTAAATAAAAATGCATTCTTTAAAATAAAATAAACATCTGAGTCAAACATTTAATTAAAAAAAAATACTGCATGAATAAAATGATTAAAATTTGCATGCACTGACAATATTCAATAAAATATTCAAAACTCACAACTACTGAAAAATAATATAAAATGTAACGTGCTGACATAAATAAACATGCACGTGACTCAGACATCTATCACGGTCACGGGGTCACTGCATGTCCGCTCATACATCCTCGCCTCCGGTGGGTACAACATCCTCCTCAACGTACTCACCTGCACCATACCAGTGTAGTGAGCCTAGAGGCCCAACATGCTAACATAACAAGGGTTTAAAATAATTTAAAACAATTAAATACTAATACATACATATACATGAATGAGCATGCTTAAAAATTACATAACATAACTTAACTTAAATAAACTTAAATAACATAATACATAACATTGTTGAGCAATTAATTTTCTAACATCGCATGGTTGTATCCGTAGTGTAACCTTAAATCATACATTAAATACTGATCAGCGTGGAAACCAACGTACGTGGCGGTGACGAATCACCTCTTAAATTGGCAGTAAACTGCCCTTCAATAGGTCACATATGGGGACGAATCCCCCTTAAATTGTCACACTACTTCAACTTCCAACATAAAATATTTTATTATTGCTCAACCTTAAACATTCAATTATGCATAAAATTATTTCATGAATGCATGTACTTAATTAAATATGTGTGTCCTTCATATATATTTAATTTAAATTTCTTACTAACATATAAATATTTAAAATATCTTCAATGCATAAAAATAATTAAATATATAATCAGGACACATGCAATTTTCTCATGGCTGGTCCTGGACTGCTGGCCCTAACACTCAAGCCCATTTACTTAAATCTGGCCCATTAACACTGAGACTGACCCAATAACATACTTAAGCCCAATAAAATTATTCTAAGCCCAATTAAATAATTTAAGCCCATTTAAAACATTCTAAGCCCAATAACAACTTAAACTGGCCCAACGGGCCCAAAAGCCCAAATACTGGCCCAATAACTTTTATGGGCTCAAAAGCCCATAAAATTAATTGACTAACTTAATTAAAATTTTAAAAGTCCAAATAAAATTATTTGGGAGTCCAAATAATTTTATTTCAAATTAATTGACCAAAAAACCCATAAATTCATAAAATATTTTAAAAATAAAAAGACTCGAGCCCGGCCCACTAAACCCGGACCCAAACTCACTTAACCCGACCCACTACCCTACTGACCCGACCCGGGCCCCTCAGACCCGGCCCAGAACCGCATTTAGCCCAGCCCGATCCCCCCTCTCTCAAATCCCCTTGGCTGCGTGCAGCAGCCCTTCAAGGGCTGCTGCCGCACCAGTCCGGCCACCACTGGCCGGACCAATGCCGGCAGGACCTTCCCAAGGTCCTGCCGGTCCTAACCTGTGCACCCGCCAGGCCCCTACCTGCCCTGCATGACCGCACACTCACCCCTTCCGCTAAACCCTAATCTGTCTACTAAGGGGGCCGATCTGCACATGGTGGTTTCCTGGGCTCGTTTGGCTCGAACCACTCAAGCCACTCGAGTCCAGGCCACGCACCACGCCTTCTGAACCCCTACCAGCAGTCGTACCATGCATGGATGAATAAAAAACGTGAGCATGTCCATCACAACCATCAAAACCGAGCGCCTACCACAAACATGATTTGTTTTCTGAAAAATTTTAAATGAAAATCTGATGTTCACACACACACACGCCTAAAACAGATATGGCACGAAAAAGAAGGGAAATAATCATGCCTTTCACCGAAAAACGAAGAGAAAACGAGCGTGAGACGATTCCGAGACGACGGGACGACGACAAGCTTTGGACCTTCAAAAGTGTGGCTATGGTGTTCTTCTTGGAGCTTGCTCGGTCGAAGAAGATGAAGATTAGTGAGGGTGGCGGCTGATGGGGGTGAGTGATCGGTTGAGAGGGTTTTGGGTAGCTTAGGTTTTGATTTTTGTGTTAATTAAAAATATAGGTTAATTAAATATAGATAAAAGGATTTTAAATATAAAATATACAACTTAAACTCCTAATTATAAGTTAAAATCTGATAACTAAATTTAAAATCTCGAAATTACAATTCAAGGAAATTTTAAAAATACTAAAAAGTCAATATTTTGGCTAATTTTGAATAAAATGGACTCCTAAAATTATATAAAATTAAATACTTAAAATTTTGAGATAATAAAACTCAAAATAATATTTTAGGGCTCTAAAAAGACTCATAAAGTAATTTGGGTGGAAAGTTGTCATCTCGTCCGTCCACGGTCCCGTCTACGCGATAAAATAATTAAAATACTAAAAATCATAAAAATCACTAATTATGGGTTAAATGCTTAAAAATAAATTAAATCATGCACAAATAATTCACATAATTATTTAACCCATAAATCTAAAATTTAAATAATTAAATATCCTAATTATGCATGCGGATTTACGTATTTAAAAATACCGGGTGTTACATAAGAATGTATGCAAAACACTAACAAAATGACCCTAAAATATGCAAACAAAACGACACTATCAGTAAAGCTACAAATATCAGCAACAACTCATTTCAATTTCAGCTCAATCAACAAGGATTCAAAATGACTCCAAATCATAAGCCAACGGCATAACGACGGAAATTTGATAACAGAAACTTTATCAGCTTCGATCCAACAACCATACACAACATATATTAGCAATATAATATCATAAACCAGCACTTCAGCAGTTATAAATCTCGACATACATGCTGAAAATCATATCAAATACAAACGACGTTCGTTCTTCGATCCGGTTTTGAACATATAAGATATAAAAGCTCAAGAACATGAAGATATACACAATTTCTGATTCCCTTCATTTCTGAACTTTCAAACATGATGGAATCATCAACATACTTACATCAAATCGAAGCTCTCGTCGCAAGGATTCCGGAACTATGCTCGGAATTAAATTCGGCCAATCGGATCAAAAGATACGAAGGTTTGAAGATCAATTCCAAATGAAGAAAATGATGCTATCGGTTTTGTTCTGAATTTTCTGAATGAAATAGACATAATACACGTATAAAAGCTGACTCCTAAAATAAGAATTGGATATATTCAATCCAAATTGCATTTCAGCCCCTACAAACTTAAAAAATTGCAAAACAGTCCTCGACCCTCTTTTTAATTCCATTTCAATCCTAATTATTTTAAGAATATTAGAATTTAAATCTAAACTCCATATATTCTCAAATTAAATATTCTCGGATCAAAATTAAATAATTTTGGGGCATTACAAATGAGCTCCAAGGATGACCTTTCCAAAGCATAAAGTTTAAATGGCCGATGTCATATGATAGTTGTACAACGAATCCGTGATCACGGGACTCAATGATGTGCTCGTAATGATGGTTGCCACAATTTCACGTATTTCATCACCCCAAAATGAAAAAGTTTACTTTTATGTTATTTTTATGCATGATGTTTATCACTACAACAAAAATGCACAAACACAACATTTAAAAGTCAACGCTTTTAATGAAAAGTGTTGTCTTTTTAAAAAAGACAACGCTTTTAGGGAAAAGCGTTGTCGTTTTATATTTTTTATTAATCAAAGACAACGCTTTTTTTAAAAAAGCGTTGTCTATAAGCGTTTTTTTGGGTCAAAGACAACGCTTTTAAAAGTGTTGTCTATTAGCATTTTTTTTCCTATGTATTACAACACTTTTTTAAAAAGTGTTGTAGAAGAACTATTATTTTTATTTAAAATAAAACTTAAAATAAAAATAAATAATACTATTTGCTTATCGAATCCCCAAAATCCCCAAACATCTTCTCGATTTTCTTCTCGATCCCTCAGTGCCGCGACGACATTTCCACTTCTTTTTCCTCCAGATCCGCCTTATGCTGTGTTATTTCCTCCTCCAACCTGGAATGCGTGGATTTCCTCTCAATTCCTCGCTGCTTTCCTTCCACGCACGAAGATACGCGCCTCCATTGACTACTCTGTCACTGCGGACTCCGAACTATGCATCACCACCAGCGCACCGGGAGAAAGAAGGCTCAATCTGCTGCAGAGAAATGGGTCTTGTTCGGTGATTTTATTTTACCATTTTCATTTTTCCCGTGATTATCCATATTTTACTTTGATGTCAAGCTATTGCCTTGCGATTTGAGTCACGATTTAGGCCAAAATGCTTTGATTTTTTTGTTCTTCGATTTCTCATCTGCTCTTTCTCAAAATTTTAAGACATTCTCGAACGTAGAATCCACAGATTTGCTTCGTTGCTGTTTTGATTTTTGCAGTTGGCGATGTCTGGAAGCTCCGGTGAACTGTGGTACCTGGAAGGTTTTCATTGACAGAAAAATACTTCTTGTTAGACAAAGTCAAAGACTTGTTCGATCCCGGATATGCCAGTCGAGCAAGGTTATCTCGCTACGGCTCGCGAGGGCTGCCGTGCCTCTGCCGTCGAGGAAGAATGTTCCCCTTTCAGTGTATTTTAATTTTGTGATGTTTAGAGTTTAATTTTACGCTTGGAATTTTAAATGAATTCATGATGGCGACATCATTTCTTGATAGTTTGATTACCGTTTGGGAGAGTTGGATCCTTGGATTTCAACTCTTTGTTTTATTGATAGAAATGCTACTTACATTAATGTGAGCTCGTCTAATTCCACTCTAGGCTAGGGCAAAATGCTAAGAAGTGCACCCTAGGAAATGCAGATCATCAACATTTTGGATTAAAAGGGTCAGAAATCGAATTGGGCTCTGGATGACATAAATTTTGACCTCAAAAACGAAATCAAAGACTTAACAATGCACTATAGGACATAAGGACTAAGGTCTAAGGAGTCGGTGGAATCGAGCTGGGGTGCTGTGTTTCTTTTTTTTGCATGGTATGATTCGATACAGAAATGATGATCATGTTGTTCGAAACGGTGTTCAGATCAATCAGAATTGATATCCGGTGTAGCGGAAGTTTTAAAATTTTATATGGAACGATTCCATATCATGGGTATCAAAACTTTACGATTAAATTGTGCGTGTAAAAATTAAATAACAATTAAATTTTTACCTTGAATCTCGAAACGAGATTATGGAAACCAACAGATAACTCTGCTCTTGTTGTATATCCCAGGAACTGATGAACGAACAATTCTTCAATCAGGTCCACGAACAGAAGTTTAATCCCTCTGATAGACTGCACTAGAAAGTCTATCAGAAGTTTCTACGATGAGAATTAACGAATTTGATCCGTTAAACCAGACTACAAATCAAAATTCACAGGCTGGATTTTCTGACAGAGAGAGGAGAGGGGCGGCGGCCACTAGAGAGAAAACCCTAGTGTTTTCGAAAATTATGCCTTGTTCTATTCAATTTCTGTACTGCAATAACTTATTTATAATGTGGGCTGCTAACAGCTTAGGGCCCATTAGTCATAAGTTCAAGCCTGACAAGCAAAGCCCGCATGTTCAGAAATTAATATAAAATTCATCATGACTCCGATTGATAAACCGATTTCACCAATGTGCACAGAAACCATTTCTGCACCTTTTAAAGTCAAGATAAATTTTCTGAATCTGAATTCAGTGATTTCCAAAAATGTCCATCCCTATGTCATTTTAGGAAATCTTACTCCTCTTCTCTCATATAAGAAGTCCTACTTCTTTGTTCATTAAATTTAACTCTTTAAATTTAATTATCTCAACGTGGATTAAAAATCCATTACTTGTGTGACCCTCAATGGTTCAGGGATACAGCTAGTCGTGGGCTCACAACTCCTTGTGACTCGGAACAACAATTTCCGACTTGCCCATCGAATCATGGTAAGAGCGCCTAGCAACATCGCCCCATGATTCCCTAGGTATCACTGATAGTGCCTGAATGAACCAATAGATTTTGGTTAGCGTACAGTACAGTCCCTTCATCCATATATCCCGATCGAATCAACAACTATTGGTAAATCGAGAGTCGTTCGAGATTCGATAACTATGCAATGCATCTTGAAGATCAAATAGTGACATCGCATGTGCTACTAAGAAACCATTTCTTAAAACACATCATGTACTCTGGCCAGAGATTCGTGACACTAATATCTCCTCAGATTGCATAGGATATCCACACTAGCAAGTATGTGGTGAATCCTTGACAACAAAGCATCGACTCCTATATGTGTCGTAACTGTACCCAATCCCGACACCTGATGACCCCAATAGAGTCGGTAAATGATTCAAAGTACAGTACTAGCATATAGAGTCTCAATGATGTTTCAAGTAGTAAGGACTAATGGTGTACAACCAAAACCGCGGACTTTATCCACTTGATAAGTGATAACCACTTGGAAAGTTCGGATAGGGTAGTTCCATCATTCTTCGTATGAATATCCATTTGCATGCTTTGAACATCTCTATGTCCCATACCAATGAAACGTGGTACTCGGCATCGCAAATGCTAGTCTCAATCTCGAGCGATCCTTATCCTTATTAACGGACGGCTCAATCGACTAGGAACTGTTTAGAATATACAGTGACTATAAGATGTGTTTCATGATTGTCATCCCCATGTGCTACCACATCTTACATACACTATAGTATATTCAAGGTCTTCATCTAAACATCTTATAGTATGTCACAACATAATAATATAATAAAAGATAAAGTAAATGCCATTATAAAAGTGTAAATTATATTAAACAAAAGATTGTTTATACATAGAGTCATAAAAGCCCTTAGCCACAAGTTGGCTCACCGGGCACCCACTCTTTCAATCTCCCACTTGCCCTAAAGCCAACTAGTCATACTACGCAGTCCCATTGCTTCGCGATGTTTGTCAAATAATGGTCCTGACAAGGGCTTAGTAAGTGGATCAGCAATATTGTCTGCAGAAGCCACTCTCTCGACAGTGATGTTTCCTCTTTCCACGATCTCCCGGATGATGTGGTATTTCCTCAGTACGTGTTTGGATCTTTGATGAGACCTTGGTTCCTTTGCCTGAGAAACGGCACCCGTGTTGTCACAGTACACCGGGACTGGACCAACAGCTTCAGTAATGACGCCCAACTCTTGGACGAAATTCCTCATCCAAACGGCCTCTTTAGCAGCAGCTGATGCAGCAATGTATTCTACCTCAGTGGTGGAATCCGCTGTGGTGTCCTGCTTGTAACTCTTCCAAGAGACAGCACCGCCATTGAGCATGAACACAAATCCAGAGGTTGACTTCGAGTCATCCACGTCACTTTGGAAGCTAGAGTCGGTATAGCCTTCCAATTTCAATTCTCTTCCTCCATATACCATGAACATATTCTTAGTCCTTCGTAAGTACTTAAGAATGTCCTTCACGGCTTTCCAATGCATTTGACGGGATTTGCTTGATATCTGCTCGTGACACTCAGAGCAAATGCTACATCCGGTCTGGTAGATATCATCCCATACATGATACTACCTATGGCTGACGCATATGGTACATGTGTCATTTTCTCTATCTCTTCATCAGTCTTGGGACACATGGACTTGGATAGAGAAACTCCATGACACATAGGTAGATGTCCTCTCTTGGACCCATCCATTGAAAACTTTTTCAATATTGTGTCGATGTAGGTTGCTTGAGTGAGTCCTATCATTCTCTTAGATCTATCTCTATAGATCTGTATCCCTAGAATATAGGATGCCTCACCCAAATCCTTCATCGAGAATCTACCTGATAACCATATCTTTGTTGACTGCAACATCCCTACGTCATTTCCAATGAGTAGGATGTCATCAACATAAAGTACTAAGAATGTCACAGCATCCTTAACTACTTTCTTGTACACGCACGGTTCCTCCGGGTTCTTGATGAAACCAAAATCCTTTATTGTTTCATCAAATTTCTAGTTCCAACTTCTTGATGCTTGTTTGAGACCATAGATCGATCTCTGAAGCTTGCATACCTTATGCTCGCTTCCCATGGATGTGTATCCCTCGGGCTGCGTCATATAGATCTCTTCCTTAATGTTTCCATTAAGAAATGCAGTCTTTACATCCATTTGCCATATCTCATAGTCATACCAAGCAGCTATGACAATAAGGATTCTTATGGACTTGAACATTGCAATTGGTGAAAAGATTTCATCATAGTCAACTCCTTGTCTTTGAGTATAACATTTCGCCACCAATCGTGTCTTGTAGGTCAATACCTTACCATCAGGCCCAAGCTTTCTCTTGTAGATCCATTTACACCCTATTGGAACAATTCCATCGGGAGGATCTACTAAAGACCAAACTTGGTTTGTATGCATAGAATCTATTTCCGACTGCATAGCTTCAAGCCATAAATTTGAATCCGCATCAGAAATTGCTTCCTTGAAGTTTCTTGGATCACATCCAACGTCGGGTTCATCTTGATCCCCTTCAAGAAGAAGACCATATCGAATAGGAGGTCTAGAAGTCCTCTCGGATCTTCTAGGTATAGGCGTGTCCTCTGAAGATTCTTGAGGTATGGGATCATTATTTTGTATTTCGGGTTCTTCTCGAATTTCTTCGAGTTCCATCATCTCGCCTTTCTTATCCAATAAGAACTTCTTCTCCAAGAAGGTGGAATTCCTTGAAACAAACACTTTTGTTTCAGTAGGATGATAGAAATAATATCCGATTGAATCCTTCGGATACCCTACAAAATAACATAAGGTGGATCGACTATCCAACTTATCTCCCACTGTCTGCTTCACGTAAGCAGGACATCCCCAAATCCTCAAGTACGAATACTTAGGAGCTTTGCCATTCCATAACTCGTATGGTGTTTTATCCACTGCTTTGGTGTGGACGTTGTTCAACAACAACACCGCCGTTTCAAGCGCGTAGCCCCAAAACAAAGGTGGAAGCTCAATGAAGCTCATCATGGATCAAACCATGTCCAACAAAGTTCGATTACGACGCTCCGATACACCATTCAGCTGAGGTGTCATAGGAGGAGTCCACTGAGAGAGAATCCCATTCTCTTTCACATAGTTCAAAAACTCGGTACTTAAGTATTCTCCACCTCGATCCGATCGAAGTGCTTTAATACTTTTACCTAGCTTGTTTTCTACTTCAGCCTTGAATTCTTTGAACTTTTCAAATGCTTCAGACTTATATTTCATTAAATATAAATACCCATACCTAGAATAATCATCAGTAAAGGTAATGAAGTAGGTGTGGCCAAATTGAGTACCAATTCTAAATGGACCACAAACATCTGTATGGATCAAATCCAACAGATTTTGACTACGCTCAGGTTTCCCCTTGAATGGAGATTTAGTCATTTTTCCTTTCAGGCAGGATTCACAAGTAGGTAGAGAGTTAATATCAGACATATCAAACATGCCCTCTCCCACTAGCTTGTTCATCCTCCTTGAGGAAATATGACCTAGCCTAGCATGCCAAAGGTTTGCCGGGTTTTGTCTATCGATTTTCCTTTTGTTCGTTGTTACCGGTTTATCAACATAATTTATTGGAACGTCTTTTAATTTTAAGTTATATAGATCATTTTCAAGTTGTCCATTTCCAATCAAACATTCATTCTTGTAAATATTGCAAATCTCATTCACAAAATTGCAAGAAAAACTATCTCTATCAAGCATAGAAACAGAAATAATGTTTTTAATCAAATCTGGAACAAATAAAACATCTCTCAAAAGTAACTTAAAATCGTTCTGCAAAATTAAGTAAACGTCTCCCACAGCTTTGGCTTCAACTCTAGAACCATTTCCGAGCCTCAGCTGGGTCTCACCCATTCTAAGCCTGCGACTTCTTGTCATCACCTGCAAATCATTGCAAATGTGAGATCCACATCCGGTATCCAATACCCAAGAAGTAGTATTTGAAAAGTGGGTGCTTGGTGAGCCAACTTGTGGCTAAGGGCTTTGATGACTCTTTGTATAAACAATCTTTTGTTTAATATTATTTACACTTTTATTAAAGGCAATGACTTTATCTTTCTTCATATTGTTATATTGTGATATACTATTGTTGTTTTGATAAAGACCTTGAATATACTATAGTGTATGTAAGATGTGGTAGAACATGGAGATGTCTATCATGAAACACATCTTATAGTCACTGTATATTCTAAACTGTTCCTAGTCGATTGAGCCGTCCGATAATAAGGATAAGGATCGCTCGAGTTTGAGACTAGCATTTGCGATGCAGAGTAACGTTTCATTGGTAGGGAACATAGAGATGTTCGAAGCATGCAAATGGATATTCATATGATGAATGATCGAACTACCCTATCCGGACTTTCCAAGTGGTTATCACTTATCGAGTGGATATAGTCCGCGGTTTTGGTTGTACACCATTAGTCCTTACTACTTGAAACATCATTGAGACTCTATATGCTAGTACTGTGCTTTGACTCGTTTACCGACTCTATTGGGGTCATCAGGTGTCGGGATTGGGTACAGTTACAACACATATAGGAGTCGATGCTTTGTTGTCAAGGATTCACCACATACTTGCGAGTGTGGATATCCTATGCGATCTGAGAAGATATTAGTGTGACGAATCTCTGGCCAGAGTACATGATTTGATTTAAGAAATGGTTTCTTAGTAGCACATGCGATGTCACTATTTGATCTTCAAGATGTATTGCATAGTTATCGAATCTCGAACGACTCTCGATATACCAATGGTTGTTGATTCGATCGGGATATATGGATGAAGGGACCGTACTGTACGCTAACCAAAATCTATTGGTTCTTGTAGGCACTATCAGTGATACCTAGGGAATCATGGGGCGATGTTGCTAGACGCTCTTACCATGATTCGATGGGCAAGTCGGAAATTGTTGTTCCGAGTCACAAGGAGTTGTGAGCCCACGGCTAGCTGTATCCCTGAACCATTGAGGGTCACACAGTGTAATGGAATCGTTAATCCCCGTTGAGATAGTTAAATTTAAAGAGTTAAATTTAATGAACGAAGAAGTTGGACTTCTTATTTAAGAGTAGAGGAGTAAGATTTCCTAAAATGACATAGGGATGGCCATTTTTGGAAATCACTGAATTCGGATTCAGAAAAATTTATCTTGACTTTAAAAGGTGCAGAAATGGTTTCTGTGCACATTGGTGAAATCGGTTTATCAATCGGAGTCACGATGAATTTTATATTAATTTTTGAACAAGCGGGCTTTGCTTGTCGGGCTTGAACTTATGACTAATGGGCCCTAAGCTGTTGGTGGCCTGCATTATAAATAAGTTATTGCAGTACAGAAATTAGATACAACAGGCCACAAGAATTTTCGAAAACCCTAGTTAATTTTCTAAAAGGTGGCCGCCCCCTCTCCCTCTGCTCGAGAAAAATCCAGCCTGTGATTTTGAATTACAGTCTGGTTTAACGGATCAAATTCGTTAATCTCTTCGTAGAAAACTTCTGATAGATTTTCTAGTGCAATCTATCAGAGGGATTGAATATCCGTTCGTGGACCTGATTGAAGAACAGTTCGTCCATCAGTTCCAGGGATATACAACAAGAGAAGAGAAATCTGTTGGTGTCCAAAATCTCGATTCGAGATTAAAGGTAAAAATTTTATAATTGTTATTTAATTTTTACACACACAATTTAATCGTAAGGTTGATACCTATTATGGAATCGTTCCATACAAAATTTTAAACTTCCGCTGCACCGGGTATCAATCCTAATTGATCTTATCGCCGCGTTTTCCAACAGTGGTATCAGAGACAGGTTGCTCAGATCAAGCGATTAAATTAATCGATTGTACAAAAAATTTTTAGGCCTCGGTTTTTGAAACAAAATAAATATTTTAAAAATAAAAAAAAATATTTTTCGGGCAAAAACCCGGGCAGCGATTGGATCGCTGCCCGGGGCAGTCGCTGCCCCGGGCAGCGCTGGGCGCTGCACAGGGCGGCGCACGGCGCTGCCCTAGGGGCAGCCGGGCTGCCCGGCCCGACCCCATTAGGGCGCGGGCAGCCCGGGAATGTCCCGGGCGGCCCGCGGGAAAAATTATTTTTAATTTTTAAATTAAATTTTAATATGTTAAAATTCTATTTTTGGTCCGATCGAAAATTGTTTTTGATTGGTCCACGAGGGGTCGGATCGAATTGTTCGAGTTCGAAAATTTTAAAATTGATTTTTGGATAAATTTGAATTTTTGGAAAATTTTAATATTTTATCCTTAAATTGAATTTTGAAATTAATTATTTTTGGTACAACTGATGATAAGATATGATCTTATGGATATATTGAGTAAAATATGATTTTATGTATAAAATTGGATTTTATAGATAAAATATGATTTTATTTGATAAAAAGATAAAATATGATTTTGTATGTAAAATAAGATTTTATGTATGAAATATGATTTTATCCTTTTAAATTTAAATTGCCATTGCATGTTATCCAATAAATTAATTTTGAATTAAATGTTATTGGATAAGGATGATCGATTGCCATGACCAATTTTGTAGGTGTATGTTAGGAATTTACATTTGTTTTATTGTTGTTGGTTTTATTAATGGACCTGGTTTATGGCCCAATATGAATGTCATATGTAATAAAAGTGGGTTTGGTTTATGGCCCGTTCCCACCCCTTAAAAATGTATCCCCTACTTGTCATTGTTATTTATTGTAAATACATTAGATTTAGTGGGAGATCAAGATTTGAAGATGGAGGTGGGCCCAGCAGACAATAAAGACAGAAGAAATGTAAATTGAAAGCAAATGTAATAGGATTGCATTGCATACTGCATATTACCTAGGATTGGACTAAGACTCGTGATTGGCAACCACGGGTCGATTAGAAATGGAATCGATCATCCTATATAATATGTGATATTATAGTTGTATGCATGTTTTAGACATAATTGTGTGAATCCGGCAAGCATACAAAACTTTAAAAATGATGAGACAAATTTTTATAATTAAAATCCCTCATTTTAAATATGATTTAAAATTGATATCAAGATAAATAAAGGAAATTTAAATTTGTTTAAATGTTCCTACCTTCCATCAACGATCAATGTATGAGATGCTACCCGCGGATACGGTCCGGCTCATATTATTGGGGGGGGCCCGTTCGTCGGAAAGCTGTACATTGGATCGACACATGTTGTAAGTTGGATGGAACTCCCATGGGATCGGCTCATATTATTGGGGGATCCACATGGCGACCGTCCATCACAACTTAATATTGATGGGTCATCTTGACATGTCACAATAAACGGCGTCATATTATTGGGCCCTTATTGGACATGAGGTAAAAACGTGGAGGTTGCTTTGGAAGCAATTGGGCTCTACCTTTTGAAAATTATGGTTGGCTGATATTATTCGGGACCATAAGTTTGTCAATTGGACTCCATGTTCTCACTAAGGAAAACAGTTTCCCGTTTTCACTAGAGGGTATTGAAATCATCAAAATAGTGGGAGTGAGATTCATAAAATAAATTTCGCCTATTTTATGTCTTAGTAAATTGCTTAAACAATCACTGATATTTGTCTGTTTCTTTTCAGTATTTCATAAGATGAATTCGCGTAATCCACTTTTCTCGATCCTCGAACAAAATAAGTTGACTGGCGCAAACTATACGGAATGGTTCCGTAAGTTGAAGATTGTCTTAACTTCGGAGAAGATGCTCTACGTGTTAGAAAAAATCTCCTCCGAAGGAAGCACCAGCTGACGTAAGTCCGGAGGAGTTAGCCAAGCTTGATACATGGTGGGACCATGATATCAAGACCAAATGCTATATGCAAGCCTCGATGTCTGATGAACTCCAGAGGCGATTTGAGGACACCGTGAATGCTGCTGACATTCACGTTTAACTCAAGGAACTTTTTGGGGCTCAATCGAGGGCTGAAAGGTTCGCTACTATAAAGGAGCTAATGACGTGTCGCATGCGTGAAGGGACTTCGGTCCGTGATCATGGGGTACGAGTGATTTGGCTCATACAGAAGTTGGTAACCCTTGATTTGGTGTTGGAGCATGAACTCAACATGGACTTACTACTTCTATCTCTTCCTTTTCGTTTGACGGATTTGTGGTAAATTTCAATATGAACAAGATAGAGGCCTCCTTTGAAGAGATGGTCAATATGCTTGTGACATATGAATCCACATTAAAGAAGGATAAACCGGCTTTTTTGGTGGGCTCCTCTTCTTCTGCTAAGAAGGGGCCAAGTACAAAGGGTAAGAAACGTTCTGCCCCACCCAAGAAAATCGAACCCGAGAAGAAGTACAAGACAAAGGCTTCAAACATGGAAAAATCCAAGGATGTTTGCCATTACTGCAAGATGCCCGGTCATTGGAAGCGTAACTGCAAGGAATATCTAGAGCAGTTGCGAACTGCAAAGGGTATGTTCTATATTGAAATAAATGTTTCACTTAATACTACTTCTTGGGTATTGGATACCGGATGTGGATCTCACATTTGCAATGATTTGCAGGTGATGACAAGAAGTCGCAGGCTTAGAATGGGTGAGACCCAGCTGAGGCTCGGAAATGGTTCCAGAGTTGAAGCAAAAGCCGTGGGAGATGTTTATTTAATTTTGCAGAACGGTTTTAAGTTACTTTTAAGAGATGTTTTATTTGTTCCGGATTTGATTAAAAACATTATTTCTGTTTCTATGCTTGATAGAGATGGTTATTCTTGCAATTTTGTGAATGGGATTTGCAATATTTACAAGAATGAATGTTTGATTCGAAATGGACAACTTGAAAATGATCTATACAACTTAAAACTAAAAGACGTTCCAATAAATTATGTTGATAAACCGGCAACAACAAACAAAAGAAAAATCAATAGCCAAAACCCGGCAAACCTTTGGCACGCTAGGCTAGGTCATATTTCCTCAAGGAGGATGAACAAGCTAGTGGGAGAGGGCATGTTTGATATGTCTGATATTAACTCTCTACCTACTTGTGAATCCTGCCTAAAAGGAAAAATGACTAAATCTCCTTTTAAGGGGAAACCTGAGCGTAGTCAAAATCTGTTGGATTTGATCCATACAGATGTTTGTGGTCCATTTAGAGTTGGGACTCAATATGGCCACACCTACTTCATTACCTTTACTGATGATTATTCGAGGTATGGGTATTTATATTTAATGAAATATAAGTCTGAAGCATTTGAAAAGTTCAAAAAATTCAAGGCTGAAGTAGAAAACAAGCTAGGTAAAAGTATTAAAGCACTTCGATTGGATCGAGGTGGAGAATACTTGAGTACCGAGTTTTTGGACTATCTAAAAGAGAATGGGATTCTCTCTCAGTGGACTCCTCCTATGACACCACAGCTTAATGGTGTATCGGAGCGTCGTAATCGAACTTTGTTGGACATGGTTCGGTCCATGATGAGCTTCACTGAGCATCCACCTTCGTTTTGGGGCTATGCGCTTGAAACGGCGGTATTGTTGTTGAACAACGTCCACACTAAAGCAGTGGACAAAACACCATACAAGTTATGGAATGGCAAAGCTCCTAAGTATTCGTACTTGAGGATTTGGGGATGTCCTGCTTACGTGAAGCGGACAGTGGGAGATAAGTTGGATAGTCGATCCAGCTTATGTTATTTTGTAGGGTATCCGAAGAATTCAATCGGATATTATTTCTATTATCCTACTGAAACAAAAGGTGTTTGTTTCAACGAATGTCACCTTCTTGGAGAAGGAGTTCTTATTGGATAAGAAAGGCGAGATGATGGAACTCGAAGAAATTCGAGAAGAACCCGAAATACAAAATAACGATCCTACACCTCAGGAACCATTGATAGACACGCCTATACCTAGAAGATCCGAGAGGACTTCTAGACCTCCTATTCGATATGGTCTTCTTCTTGAAGGGGATCAAGATGAACCCGATGTTGGATGTGATCCAAGAAACTTCAAGGAAGCAATTTCTGATGCGGATTCAAATTTATGGCTTGAAGCTATGCAGTCGGAAATAGATTCAATGCATACAAACCAAGTTTGGTCTTTAGTAGATCCTCCCGATGGAATTGTTCCAATAGGGTGTAAATGGATCTACAAGAGAAAGCTTGGGCCTGATGGTAAGGTATTGACCTACAAGGCACTATTGGTGGCAAAAGGTTATACTCAAAGACAAGGAGTTGACTATGATGAAACCTTTTCACCAGTTGCAATGTTCAAGTCCATAAGAATCCTTATTGCCATAGCTGCATGGTATGACTATGAGATATGGCAAATGGATGTGAAGACTTCTTTTCTTAATGGAGACATTAAGGAAAAAATCTATATGAATCAGCCTGAGGGGTACACATCCATGGGAAGCGAGCATAAGGTATGCAAGCTTCAGAGATCAATTTATGGTCTAAAACAAGCATCAAGAAGTTGGAACCAGAAATTTGATGAAACAATAAAGGATTTTGGTTTCATCAAGAATCCGGAGGAACCATGCGTGTACAAGAAAGTAGTTAAGGATGCTGTGACATTCTTAGTACTTTATGTTGATGACATCCTACTCATTGGGAATGATGTAGGGATGTTGCAGTCAACAAAGATATGGTTATCAGGTAGATTCTCGATGAAGGATTTGGGTGAGGCATCCTATATTCTTGGGATACAGATCTATAGAGATAGATCTAAGAGAATGATAGGACTCACTCAATCAACCTACATCGACACCATATTGAAAAGGTTTTCAGTGGATGGGTCCAAGAGAGGACATCTACCCATGTGTCATGGAGTTTCTCTATCCAAGTCTATGTGTCCCAAGACTGATGAAGAGATAGAGAAAATGACACATGTACCATATGCGTCAGCCATAGGTAGTATCATGTATGGGATGATATCTACCAGACCGGATGTAGCATTTGCTCTGAGTGTCATGAGCAGATATCAAGCTAATCCCGGTCAAATGCATTGGAAAGCCGTGAAAGACATTCTCAAGTACTTACGAAGGACTAAGAATATGTTCATGGTATATGGAGGAAGAGAACTAAAATTGGAAGGCTATACCGACTCTAGCTTCCAAAGTGACGTGGATGACTCGAAGTCAACCTCTGGATTTGTGTTCATGCTCAATGGCGGTGCTGTCTCTTGGAAGAGTTCCAAGCAGGACACCACAGCGGATTCCACCACTGAAGCTGAATACATTGCAGCATCAGCTGCTGCTAAAGAGGCCGTTTGGATGAGGAATTTCGTCCAAGAGTTGGGCGTCATTCCTGAAGTTGTTGGTCCAGTCCCGGTGTACTGTGACAACACGGGTGCCGTTGCTCAGGCAAAGGAACCAAGGTCTCATCAAAGATCCAAACACGTACTGAGGAAATACCACATCATCCGGGAGATTGTGGAAAGAGGAGACATCACTGTCGAAAGAGTGGCCTCTGCAGACAATATCGCTGATCCACTTACTAAGCCCTTGCCAGGACCATTATTTGACAAACATCGCGAAGCAATGGGTCTACGTAGTATGACTAGTTGGCTATAGGGCAAGTGGGAGATTGAAAGAGTGGGTGCCCGGTGAGCCAACTTGTGGCTAAGGGCTTTGATGACTCTTTGTATAAACAATATTTTGTTTAATATTATTTACACTTTTATTAAAGGCATTGACTTTATCTTTCTTCATATTGTTATATTGTGATATACTATTGTTGTTTTGATAAAGACCTTGAATATACTATAGTGTATGTAAGATGTGGTAGAACATGGAGATGTCTATCATGAAACACATCTTATAGTCACTGTATATTCTAAACTGTTCCTAGTCGATTGAGCCGTCCGATAATAAGGATAAGGATCGCTCGAGTATGAGACTAGCATTTGCGATGCAGAGTACCACGTTTCATTGGTAGGGAACATAGAGATGTTCGAAGCATGCAAATGGATATTCATATGATGAATGATCGAACTACCCTATCCGGACTTTCCAAGTGGTTATCACTTATCGAGTGGATATAGTCCGCGGTTTTGGTTGTACACCATTAGTCCTTACTACTTGAAACATCATTGAGACTCTATATGCTAGTACTGTGCTTTGACTCATTTACCGACTCTATTGGGGTCATCAGGTGTCGGGATTGGGTACAGTTACAACACATATAGGAGTCGATGCTTTGTTGTCAAGGATTCACCACATACTTGCGAGTGTGGATATCCTATGAGATCTGAGGAGATATTAGTGTGACGAATCTCTGGCCAGAGTACATGATTTGATTTAAGAAATGGTTTCTTAGTAGCACATGCGATGTCACTATTTGATCTTCAAGATGTATTGCATAGTTATCGAATCTCGAACGACTCTCGATATACCAATGGTTGTTGATTCGATCGGGATATATGGATGAAGGGACCGTACTGTACGCTAACCAAAATCTATTGGTTCTTGTAGGAACTATCAGTGATACCTAGGGAATCATGGGGTGATGTTGCTAGACGCTCTTACCATGATTCGATGGACAAGTCGGAAATTATTGTTCCGAGTCACAAGGAGTTGTGAGCCCACGACTAGCTGTATCCCTGAACCATTGAGGGTCACACAGTGTAATGGATTTTTAATCCCCGTTGAGATAGTTAAATTTAAAGAGTTAAATTTAATGAACGAAGAAGTTGGACTTCTTATTTAAGAGTAGAGGAGTAAGATTTCCTAAAATGACAAAGGGATGGCCATTTTTGGAAATCACTGAATTCGGATTCAGAAAAATTTATCTTGACTTTAAAAGGTGCAGAAATGGTTTCTGTGCACATTGGTGAAATCGGTTTATCAATCGGAGTCACGATGAATTTTATATTAATTTCTGAACATGCGGGCTTTGCTTGTTGGGCTTGAACTTATGACTAATGGGCCCTAAGCTGTTAGTGGCCTGCATTATAAATAAGTTATTGCAGTACAGAAATTAGATACAACAGGCCACAAGAATTTTCGAAAACTCTAGTTAATTTTCTAAAAGGTGGCCGCCCCCTCTCCCTTTGCTCGAGAAAAATCCAGCCTGTGATTTTGAATTACAGTCTGGTTTAACGGATCAAATTCGTTAATCTCTTCGTAGAAAACTTCTGATAGATTTTCTAGTGCAATCTATCAGAGGGATTGAATATCCGTTCGTGGACCTGATTGAAGAACAGTTCGTCCATTAGTTCCAGGGATATACAATAAGAGCAGAGAAATCTGTTGGTGTCCAAAATCTCGATTCGAGATTAAAGGTAAAAATTTTATAATTGTTATTTAATTTTTACACACACAATTTAATCGTAAGGTTGATACCTATTATGGAATCGTTCCATACAAAATTTTAAACTTCCGCTGCACCGGGTATCAATCCTAATTGATCTGATCGCCGCGTTTTCCAACAGTATTAAGTGAAACATTTATTTCAATATAAAACATACCCTTCGCAGTTCGCAACTGCTCTAGATATTCCTTGCAGTTACGTTTCCAATGACCGGGTTTCTTGCTGTGATGGCAAACATCCTTGGACTTTTCCACGTTTGAAGCCTTTGTCTTGTTCTTCTTCTCGTGTCCGGTTTTCTTGGATGGGGCAGAACGTTTCTTACCCTTTGTACTTGGCCCCCTCTTAGCAGAAGAAGAGGAGCCCACCAAGAGAACCGATTTATCCTTCTTTAAAGTGGCTTCATAGGTTACAAGCATATTGACCATCTCTTCAAGGGAGGCCTCTATCTTGTTCATATTGAAATTCACCACAAAACCGTCAAACGATGAAGGAAGAGAGAAGTAATAAGTCCACATTGAGTTCATGCTCCAATACCAAATCAAGCGTTACCAACTTCTGAATGAGCCAAATCACGCGTACCCCATGATCACGGACCGAAGTTCCTTCACGCATGCGACACGTCATTAGCTCTTTTATAGTAGCGAACCTTTCAGCTCTCGATTGAGCCCCAAAAAGTTCCTTGAGTTGTACGTGAATGTCAGCAGCATTCAAGGTATCCTCAAATCGCCTCTGGAGTTCATCAGACATCGAAGCTTGCATATAGCATTTGGTCTTGATATCATGGTCCCACCATTTATCAAGTTTGGCCAACTCTTCCGGACTTATATCAGCTGGTGCTTCATTCGGAGGAGATTTTTCTAACACATAGAACATCTTCTCCGAGGTCAAGACAATCTTCAACTTACGGAACCATTCCGTATAGTTTGCGCCAGTCAGTTTATTTTTTTCGAGAATATAGAATAGTGGATTGCGCGAATTCATCTTAATGAAATACTGAAAAGAAACAGACAATAATCAGTGATTGTTTAATTAATTTACTAAGACATAAAATAGGCGAAATTTATTTTATGAATCTCACTCCCACTATTTTAATGATTTCACTACCCTCTAGTGAAAACGGGAAACTGTTTTCCTTAGTGGGAACATGGAGTCCAATTGACAAACTATGGTCCCGAATAATATCAGCCAACCATAATTTTCAAAAGGTAGAGCCCAATTGCTTCCAAAGCAACCTCCACGTTTTTACCTCATGTCCAATAAGGGCCCAATAATATGACGCCGTTTATTGTGACACGTCAAGATGACCCATCAATATTAAGTTGTGATGGACGGTCGCCATGTGGATCCCCAATAATATGAGAAAATCCCATGGGAGTTCCACCCAACTTACAACATGTGTCGATCCAATGTAGAACTTTCCGACGAACGGGCCCCCCCTAATAATATGAGCCGGACCGTATCCGCGGGTAGCATCTCATACATTGATCGTTGATGGAAGGTAGGAACATTTAAACAATATTTAAATTTCCTTTATTTATCTTGATATCAATTTTAAATCATATTTAAAATGAGGGATTTTAATTTTGAAAATTTGTCTCATCATTTAAAATTTGTATGCTTGCGGGATTCATACAATTTAGTCTAAACATGCATACAACGATAATATCATATATTATATTTTAGGATGATCGATTCCATTACTAATCGACCCGTGGTTGCCAATCACGAGTTTAAGTCCAATCTTAGGTGATATGCAAGTATGCAATGCAATCCTATTACATTGTGCTTCCAATTTACATTTCTTCAGTCTTTATTGTCTGCTGGGCCCACCTCCGTCTTCAAATCTTCATCTCCCACTAAGTATAATGTATTTACAATAAATAACTATGACAAGTAGGGGATACATTTTAAGGGGTGGGAACGGGCCATAAACCAGGCCCACTTTTATTACATATGACAATTCATATTCGGCCATAAACCAGACCCATTAATAAATCCAACAACAATAAAAACAAATTTAAATTCCCTAACATACACCTACAAAATTGGTCATGACAATCGATCATCCTTATCCAATAATATTTAATTCAAAATTAATTTATTGGATAACATGCAATGACAATTAAATTAAAAAGGATAAAATCATATTCCATATATAAAATCTTATTTTACATACAAAATCATATTTTATCTTTTTATCAAATAAAATCATATTTTACATATAAAATCCAATTTTATATATAAAATCACATTTTACTCAATATTTCCATAAGATCATATCTTATCATCAATTGTACCAAAAATAATTAATTTCATAAAATCTGATTTAACGGATAAAATTTATAAATTTTCCAAAAATTCAAATTTATCCAAAAATCAATTTTAAAATTTTCGGACTCGAACAATTCGATCCGACGCCTCGTGGACCAATCAAAAACAATTTTCGATCAGACCAAAAATAGAATTTTAACATATTAAAATTTTAATTAAAAATAAAAAATTAATTTTCCAGGGCCGCCCGGGACGATCCCGGGCAGCCCGTCGCTGCCCCTTGGGCAGCGATCCAATCGCTGCCCTTGGGCAGCGACGTTCGCTGCCCCGGGTTTTCCCATTAATTTTAATTTTTTTTTTTAAAATTCTTTTGTTTCAAAAACCAAGGCTTAAAAATTTTTGTACAATCGATTAATTTAATCGCTTGATCTGAGCGACCTGACTTTGATATCACTGTTGGAAACGGTGTTCAGATCAATCAGAATTGATACCCGGTGCAGCGGAAGTTTTAAAATTTTATATAGAACGATTCCATATCATGGGTATCAAAACTTTACGATTAAATTGTGCGTGTAAAAATTAAATAACAATTAAATTTTTACCTTGAATCTCGAAACGAGATTATGGACACCAACAGATAACTCTGCTCTTGTTGTATATCCCAGGAACTAATGAACGAACAATTCTTCAATCAGGTCCACGAACAGAAGTTTAATCCCTCTGATAGACTGCACTAGAAAGTCTATCGGAAGTTTCTACGATGAGAATTAACGAATTTGATCTGTTAAACCAGACTGCAAATTCAAAATTCACAGGCTGGATTTTCTGACAGAGAGAGGAGAGGGGCGGCGGCCACTGGAGAGAAAACCCTAGTGTTTTCGAAAATTATGCCTTGTTCTATTCAATTTCTGTACTGCAATAACTTATTTATAATGTGGGCTGCTAATAGCTTAGGGCCCATTAGTCATAAGTTCAAGCCTGACAAGCAAAGCCCGCATGTTCAGAAATTAATATAAAATTCATCATGACTCCGATTGATAAACCGATTTCACCAATGTGCACAGAAACCATTTCTGCACCTTTTAAAGTCAAGATAAATTTTCTGAATCCGAATTCAGTGATTTCCAAAAATGTCCATCCCTATGTCATTTTAGGAAATCTTACTCCTCTTCTCTCATATAAGAAGTCCTACTTCTTTGTTCATTAAATTTAACTCTTTAAATTTAATTATCTCAACAGGGATTAAAAATCCATTACTTGTGTGACCCTCAATGGTTCAGGGATACAACTAGCCGTGGGCTCACAACTCCTTGTGACTCGGAACAACAATTTCCGACTTGCCCATCGAATCATGGTAAGAGCGCCTAGCAACATCGCCCCATGATTCCCTAGGTATCACTGATAGTGCCTGCAAGAACCAATAGATTTTGGTTAGCGTACAGTACGGTCCTTTCATCCATATATCCCGATCGAATCAACAACTATTGGTAAATCGAGAGTCGTTCGAGATTCGATAACTATGCAATGCATCTTGAAGATCAAATAGTGACATCGCATGTGCTACTAAGAAACCATTTCTTAAAACACATCATGTACTCTGGCCAGAGATTCGTCACACTAATATCTCCTCAGATTGCATAGGATATCCACACTAGCAAGTATGTGGTGAATCCTTGACAACAAAGCATCGACTCCTATATGTGTCGTAACTGTACCCAATCCCGACACCTGATGACCCCAATAGAGTCGGTAAACGAGTCAAAGTACAGTACTAGCATATAGAGTCTCAATGATGTTTCAAGTAGTAAGGACTAATGGTGTACAACCAAAACCGCAGACTTTATCCACTCGATAAGTGATAACCACTTGGAAAGTCCGGATAGGGTAGTTCAATCATTCATCATATGAATATCCATTTGCATGCTTTGAACATCTCTATGTTCCATACCAATGAAACGTGGTACTCGGCATCGCAAATGCTAGTCTCAATCTCGAGCGATCCTTATCCTTACTAACGGACGACTCAATCGACTAGGAACTGTTTAGAATATACAGTGTCTATAAGATGTGTTTCATGATAGCCATCCCCATGTGCTAGCACATCTTACATACACTATAGTATATTCAAGGTCTTCATCTAAACATCTTATAGTATGTCACAACATAATAATATGATAAAAGATAAGGTAAATGCCATTATAAAAGTGTAAATTATATTAAACAAAAGATTGTTTATACATAGAGTCATAAAAGCCCTTAGCCACAAGTTGGCTCACCGGACACCCACTCTTTCACATGTTACATGGTTCAGATTTGCCCCATAACAAATTATGAGACCTTAGTAGTAACTTAAGTTTATCCTTTTTTTCTCGTGAACTCACCATTGCACTGATCTGAGATGGACCATAGTAATAGTTGTTTTTTAGTTTTGGTTGTTTTTAATATTTTAATCAGGTAGAGAAGTAGACTGAGTTCTAAAGGCCAACGCTAATTAAACTTTATGCCGATTTCATGTGTCCACACATTTGTTGAATTGTAGGAAAATAAATATCATATAAAGCATGAAAACTTTTGATTATTCTATGTTGTTAGTCATTTCTTGAACTGTGATGTCTGTTAATATTTTGTTACAGCACTGCTTTTACCCTGTGATTTTCTTTGGCAACTTGTGAGGCATGAATGGTTAATGAATATCCATGATATCAAGTATGTAAACCATATCACCATACTATAATCGATTCTAGCAACAAAAGGAAATTTTGCAAGTCCCAAATGATTTGTGACATGTTTATTACATTTGATATATCAGCAAAATTAAAAGTTGATGTTGTACTGCTGCCTTTCTCCACATTCGTGGATTAAATTGGCTAGTAATTCTCAAGGACGATAAATGATAAAGTATTCGTTTTGGGGTGTTGAAGCTTATGTTTTTTGAAGGCTGATGAGG
Source organism: Henckelia pumila (assembly GCF_033568475.1). NCBI lineage: Eukaryota > Viridiplantae > Streptophyta > Magnoliopsida > Lamiales > Gesneriaceae > Henckelia > Henckelia pumila. The sequence goes on from NC_133121.1 coordinate 47,650,048, forward strand.
AAGAAAATACATTGAGTGGTTTTTTTCCTTTTTCAATTTCCAATTCACGTGTTTGTGTGACTTCAAGCCTTCTGTCCTGGTAAACCAACGGCTCTGTCAGTGGGGTTATATGATAGGGAAATGGAAGAAATATTGAGGTTAGGAGACGGTCAGTGGGGAAAATGTAGGCAATGGAACTAGTTTTTTGGTGGAACCTTTTGCTCTTCATTAATGAAAGCATTTTCGCATTAATTTGTATTCTTTACATGATGGATGACTTTATACTTACCTACACGATGTACAAATAGTTGGCTTTTTGGCCATCTATGCTTTATACATAAAAAGATGGCATCTTCCATTCGAGAATATGTGACCAAGAACAGGTACTTATCAAACCAGTGTATTAATGATAATTTTATGTCGTAGTTCATGTTCTTTTACTGATAAATATCTTTTTAAGTTTACTTTTCATTTTAATCTATTCATATTTTTTTTATGTTTGTTTTTATTTTTAATAATTTACAGTATGGAGATACAAATTAAAGGAAAAGAGATTGTTGCGGCTTTTATGAAAGCTCGGGATGTTAGCATGTGCTGAAGTGATGAATCAAAGTTTTTCAAGATTAATGCATATTTTTTCCTAGTGTTCATTAATTTATAATTCGATTATTTTTTATATTTGAATTATATATAACATTGGAAGATTGTATATTAAATTTTATTTTAGAAATTTTTGAATTTTGAGTATTTGATATTATTAAAAAGTTGTGATTTAATTTTTTTTTTTTTATTTAAAAAAAGACAACGCTTTTTTAAGCGTTGTCTTTTTCGAATACCACAACGCTTTTTCAAATACCACAACGCTTTTAAAGCGTTGTATTTTCCGAATACCACAACGCTTTTCCAAATACCACAACGCTTTTAAAGCGTTGTCTTTTTCGAATACCACAACGCTTTTAAAGCGTTGTCTTTTTCGAATACCGCAACGCTTTTTTCGCGTTGTCTTTGACCGCAGTCTTTTACAACACTGCCTATGACAACGCTTTTTTTGGGACAACAAAAACGCGGAAAAAGCGTTGTGGTTTGCCTTTTTTCTTGTAGTGTATGTTCAAATATTGCACGTCCAAAATATGATGGATTTTATTATGTATTAGCTACGTAATGTATGTTTTTTGCTAAGTCATTAGACTCACTATGCTTGATTAATGCAGTTTAAATTGAGAAGTAAATGAATTAAAAGTTTTGGTAGAAAGACTGAAAAATCGAAGAGGCGAAGACATTGCTTGACACGACTATTCGAATCTCTAGAATTTTAAAACGAAAGAATTTGCATATGTTTATTGATATTTTTTTGTTACATTATTTAATGCATGACAAATAAAGTTTAGATTTAAGTATTTTCAATGACGGTCTCGTGACGATCGGATTTTAATGATTTTAAGTTTTTAACTTTTTATGCTACTTATGTAACGCTCAAAACTTATTTAACGAATTATTTTGCAATTAAAATAATTATTGTGGTCAACTGAGTTACAGAGTGTATTTATAAAATACACGTGCCAATTAGTCAATGGGTTTGACTATTTCTGAAATCTGGTAATATTGGCATTTTAAGATAATGATTGAGATATTGAAATTAAAATAATTATTTATGCTAGATAATTAAATTTGGAGAAAATAATCAGTTTGGGTGACTGGTCATGTTCTAAGGTTGAATTAATAATTAATTTGAGAAATTATAAGCCTAATTGGCTAGTCAAAGTCAATAATTTCAGAAAAATGATGTTAAATTGTTAATAGTTGTGGGGTGTCTGTACCAGAAAAATATTAGAAGGGAGACTAATTTTACCAGTTGGATATCAAGTAAATTAGTTGTGACGACCCGGTTCTTAATCTCTCAAATCATAAAAATAATCCAAGGTTCATGGATTAAAGCTAAGCAACAAAAGCCAAAAAAAAAAAAAAAAAAATTAAAGTGACTTGCTCGCGCACGGGGTCACCCCTCGCGCGTGCGCAGCTCAATGGGGCAGCGGCCACCTTGGCTTGGCCTGCGCGCGCGCGAGCAGGGCCTCGCCCGTGCGCAGGCCAATCGGCCTGAAAAAAAAATGAAAGATCAGCTGCTGTCCTAAGCTGCTCCTGATCCAATTTACATGCTTAACCAAGTCCAAGAGACATCATACAAGTTCCAAGAAGCATTAACAAAGCAACAACATAAAATACAACAGGTCCTTGCAAAAGAAACTTGTAGTGCTTAGTCGTGTCGGGCCCAAATTAACCCATCTCAGATTAACTAAATAAACATGTTGTAGCGAGAGTTGAGATCGTTCCCACGAGAAAAGTGAAATTTATTTGTGTTCTTAAAAATACTTAAAATAATTAAAAGGGGTTTGTTGGATTTTATAAACTACTATGCAATAATTAAAATAAGTAAGATCAAATAAAGAACGAGACTTGGTATCGGTCGACTACACCCTTGAAATTATTCATTCGATCATCGATTCCCTAAAAATAATTAATCCTATCAAATATTCATCATTGAAAACAAAATTCCTGTTTCACCTTAGGTTTAGCTAATTAGAAAACAACATTCTAGATTAACCCTTACCAATAAATTAACCCGGATTCCAGCGATCTAGATTTAAATTTACGATAGCATTCAAACTAGTAAAACTGACAAACCTAGACAACACAAACACCAGCGGTTGTATTTAGCCTAGTCAATACTTGACCCTACGATTCAATAAATTCAACAACAGAAAATATCAAACGTAGTTTCTTCGCAAATTATTTAATTCAAACAATTACGGATTTGAACTATAATTTAGCTATAGTTTGCAAAACAAAATCCTAAGATGGCCAATCCTAAAATCTCGCATACAAGCATGAAATAAACCAGATCAAATATTGATACTTAACAAGAATTAAACACTGCAAATCGAATCTCATGAATAAATTATATCAAGGTTTCGTCTCCCTCAACCAACTATAAAGGTTTAGCTACAACGATTCATCATAATATCAATAAAAATTCAAAGAAAAGAATAAAACTAGAGAGAAAATTGAAAAGAATAAAACCTAGCCGCCTAGAGAGAGTCTCCAAGTCTGATAATTCTTTCTCTAAAACGGAATTAAAAGCCTAATAAAGCATAGAGTCCAAAATAACAAAGTTTCCAAAAATATAAAATCCTTCTCGAACAGCTACGCTCGTTCGATCGGTAAGATGCTGCAGCTTGAGCGACAGAAAATTCTTCAGCCCACTATCTTCGCAATATATGCTTTGCTCGATCGGTAGAAAGCTGCAACTCGAGCGACACAATTATTCAGACAAATTCCAGCCTTTCCCATTGCTTTAAAGATTCCTTCCATGTATCCGCCAAAATGTACAACCTAACCACAAAACCGGGAAACCAATCATGCAAACACGGAATATGCAATATGAACAAATTACATAAATAAAACACGTAAACAAATGCAAAACAACCACACAAAGACATTAACAAATGCAACAAAAACACAACTATCAAATTCCCCCATACTTACTCCTTTCTCGCCCTCGAGTAAGTCATGCAAAAAAAAATGAAACAGAATGAAACACATAAGCCAGATGAGCGTGCACAACATAGCCTCAGAGAAAACCACTTTAATCTAAAACAAGTTCATAACTACTCTAAATCATCAATGATACACTTTCAGTCAAATGCAAACGTGTGTGTGTGACATGTTACCCCAGTTACATGCAACTTCAAAAGACAAAGTTTCAAGACTGTTCGCCGACCTAAGACAATTCAATGCAAGTCTTACAATCAAGAACTCTCCTCCAAACAATCCATCAACAAAACACAACTCTCGTAAGAAATAATTACGCACCGTCGGGTTTTTCACCCGACATTTTAAAAGTCCCATTAATTACCCGCAGACTTAGCTATAACTAGATAGGATTAGAATTTCAATCCCCTCGTATATAGCCCGGATGGAACTACAATCCCATTAGGTTCGGATGGAATAAAAAGTTATTTTCTTTTTTAAAAGATTAACCCTATGTAATCCGCATACTTAGCCACAAACGAGATGAATAGGATTTCAAACATCTCGCTCGCAACCCGGATGGAGTCAATTGCAGTTTTACAATCATAGCATAATTTTTTTTAAAAAAAAATGCGCCCAAGAGTGTATATGCTATGTCGAAGAAATCATCAAGACTTAAGAACTATCATGTTCCACAAAAAACTATTATTGTGAAATGGTCCAACAGACATCTACAATATCTAATACATCGCTACACTTTACTGGTTAAACAAGCGTGCTTGGAAATATTCAACAAACAACCTACGGTTTCTCAAATCTGATAAAGAGCCAAAAAATTTTCAAAAATTCATCATTTTTAACCATCTCATCATAGGCTAAAATCTCATCCCCAACTTATGCATTACAAGACACAAACAACACAAACAACAAAAACAAAATACGATGCAGTAACATGACACGAGAATGCAATACAAACAAAGAAAACAATATGCATGCAATGCAAAACCCCCACACACTTAAACTAAGCATTGTCCCCAATGCATCAAAACACAAGACACAAGCAAACAACTAAACACAATGCAATGCACAAATGTAAAACGAAACTCCCCTTGTTTAATGGTCGGCGGCGTCTTCCTCTTCTGCCTCCGGAGGAAGGACAGGAGCGGCATACTGGAATGGGTAAGGCGGTGGATACGGCAAAGCAGCAGCTCGAACTAGCCAGTGACAACCAAAATAGCCCGTAAATACATATTTAATAAATGTATATGTATATTTTGATACAAGTATAATTTTTATGAAAATTGAATGAAATATATATTTACGGGCAGAATTTTAAGGAAAATGATATTTTTAAGTTCATGATTCATGCATGTATTTTTATGTTAAGATTATGGGCATGTAAAGAAAATATTTTTGGGGAATTGATGTGATTTTTGACAAATACGGGACTGGAGGTCGGGATACCGGGCCCGATGACCTTTCCACTTATGATTATGAGCCTTTGGAATCCCAGAGGTTTGATGACAAGGCATAGGAGGCGTAGGGAAACCCCATAGCTTCGGTGACCCTCGCCGCCATGTACGTTGGTTTTTAGATTGACCAATCACTTATGGTTGCACTTCATTGATATGACCCACAGAAAATGATTTTTATGTTTATGACATGCAAATTCTTATGTTATTTATTTACGTTACGTACTATGATTATGATCAAGATTACGATGATGTTTATGTTTATGTTTCAGCGTTATGCAAAGGTTTTTACGATCATGCATGTATAAGATACCTCGAGATATTTTTATAAATATGTGCTTGCATGCGATTTTATTATGTAGTATTTGTTATTAAAGGGTAGAGCATGCTGAGCCTCTAGGCTCACTAGATCTAAATGATGTGTATATGGGTTTTATGTTATTTAGGAGGTTGTGGTCCCGACTTGTGGTGAAGACCTCTGTGCATCCATTGCAAGCTAGCACACCCGTGACCATTGCCAGCTCATGTTTCAGTTAATTTAGTTTATAATGGAACATTTTATGTATCGAGCTATTTTCCGCACATGTTTACTATTTTTCACTGTTTGCATACTTTTGAGATTCTAGTCTTTTATATGAATTTTTAACTGTTCGAGTATTTAATTTTTTGAAATGCAATCGATTCTTATTATGTATTAAATTTTATGAAAATCTATTTTAAGTATAGATGCATATATATATGGGCGTATATGCAATATTAAAAAAAAAATTACGAGTCAGGGTCGTTTCATCTTATTTCATTATGATAGTTTATGCTTGGTTGATTGAATATTTTTAAAAAGTATTTTCCGCACTAATTTTATTTTATAGAAACTCGTGTTTCGTTTACTTTCCCAAGATTTTAATGGTCAATTCAAGTTTGCTTTGTTAGTACTAGTATTAGTTTTTGGCATGCCCGTATATGAACAGGTCGTTGACTGTAGGGTTGCGTCCTTTGTTTCAAATATTTTATGCACGTTAGAGGCTTGATAATTTTTAAGTGTTATTTACATATATTTTAACTTCAATCACGAGTTGTTGAACTTGCTAGCGCGATGCATGCCGTATAGTGTTGTATTTAAAAAAAATTCTTACACTTTTTCGCATATAATTCTTGTAAATGTCAAAAATACGAGACGCCACAATCTATTATCTTAGTAAGGCTTTTAGAATGGTATAAGTGAAGAGGCATAGGAGGCGTAGCGAAACCCCCAGGTTCGGTGACCCTCGCCACCATGTACGTTGGTTTTTAGATTGATCAATCACTTATGATTGCCCTTCATTGATATGACCCACAGGAAATTATTTTTATGTTTATGACATGAAAATTCTTATGTTATTTATTTACGTTACGTATTATAATTATGATCAAGATTACGATGTTTTTTATGTTTACGTTTCAGCGTTATGAAAAAGGTTTTTACGATCATGCATGTATAATATACCTCAAGATATTTTTATATGATATGTGATTGCATGCGATTTTATTATGTAGTATTTGTTATTAAAGGGTAGAGCATGCTGAGCCTCTAGGCTCACTGGATCTAAATGGTGTGTAGATGAGTTTTATGTTATTCAGGAGGTTATGGTCCCGACTGGTGGTGAAGACTTCTGTGCATCCGTGGAAAGCTAGCACACCTGTGACCTTCGCCAGCTCATGTTTCAGTTAATTTATTTTATAATGGAACATTTTATGTATCGAGCTATTTTCCGCACATGTTTACTATTTTTCACTGTTTGCATACTTTTGAGATTCTAGTTTTTTATATGGATTTTTATCTGTTCGAGTATTAAATTTTTTGACATGCAATCGATTCTTATTATGTATTAAATTTTATGGAAATCTATTTTAAGTATAGATGCATATATATATGGGCGTATATGCAATGTTAAAAAAAATTACGAGTCAGGGTCGTTTCAGCTTATTTCAATATGATAGTTTATGTTTGGTTTCTTGAATATTTTTAAAAAGTATTTTCCGCACTAAGTTTATTTTATTGAAACTCGTGTTTCGTTTACTTTCCCAAGATTTTAATGGTCAATTCAAGTTTTCTTTGTTAGTAGTAGTATTAATTTTTGGTGTGCCTGTATATGAACAGGTCGTTTACTGTAGGGTTGCGTCCTTTGTTTCAAATATTTTATGCACGTTAGAGGCTTGATAATTTTTAAGTGTTATTCACATATATTTTAACTTCAATCACGAGTTGTTGAACTCGCTAGCACGATGCATGTCGTATAGTGTTGTATTTAAAAAATATTTCTTACACTTTTTCGCATATAATTCTTGTAAATGTCGAAAATACGAGACGTCACAATCTATTAGCTTAGTAAGGCTTTTAGAATGGTATAAGTGATATGGTTTATATTTGATTAAGGGCTTGAATACTAGGTTATTCACCTAAACTTGACCTATAGAGGTACGTAAGTACTGACTAAGATATCAAGTTGAGTATACATTCATATGTGTTGCATTTTATATGCCATGATATGCATATATTTACTGTTCATATGACGCATGAGCATTTACCATATTGAGCCGTATCTCCTTCGAGATAGCGATAGTATAGCAGAGCCTCTCAGCCCTAGTTTGTGGACGATTGGACATCATGAGTAACATGGCCAACAGGCACGAAGGGCTGTGATGTTTTCAGGATATTACCCAATCCTTGTTCGAATGTTTTTCTAGTAGACTATAGGGGTACTTTTGAGTGACACTAGACACTTTGGCGCTTCAGCCTGAGCATGTGTTTCTTGTCGATCCAGTTACCCAGTCTACGTCATTTTTCATGCATATATAGGTTTGTATACTCATATTTATTTTACTGGGCATTAGACTTCACATCCTTATTTTCTTGGACACCCATTATGCGGGACAGGCCGCAGGTTGGTTGACACTAGCAGGAATTTTCTAAGTACTCGTTTGAACTTGAGTACGGTGGTGTGGCTCATTTTGTATATTTTTTTTCTTTTTGACTTTTACTATTTTGTTTTCTTAATTGCAGAGTGATCTCTGTTTATTTGTATATTTATCATTTGATCTTACCAACTTTAATTGCAATCTGGCCCCTAATTATCTTTCATAATTATGAAATTATCTCTATTTCAATCATTTGGTACGGTGGTGTGGCTCATTTTATATTTTTTTATTTTTGACTTTTACTATTTTGTTTTCTTAATTTCAGAGTGATCTCTGTTTATTTGTATATTTATCATTTGATCTTACCAACTTTAATTGCAGTCTGGCCCCTAATTATCTTTCATAATTATGAAATTATCTCTATATCAATATACATCAAATTAAAAAAAACGTATAAGCATGTAACGCGTACACTAGTACACTATATAATCATGTGACTAATTAATTTACGGAGTGGTAAGTATTTGTGGTAAGTATTTGGTGGGTTGACATGGCAATATGCATCACGTGCGCTTTCCGAGTTTCAGTTATTCTCCCAAAATCTCATCCCAAGCCAAGGGAAGGAAACCCTAACGCAGTACTCACGAATCCAACAGCAACACAATGTCCGTTTTCATGTGTACATCGTTTTACGAAGTGATTCCAACAGTACGTTGCCTCTTTTTCTTCCGTCAATTTTGTATTTTTCTCTCGTCTTCAACTGATGTTCTCTTGATATATATGCAGTTGGATGATGTTCGCCTGGAAATCTCCAAAAGCCTTACTAAGCTAATAGATTGTGTTTTACTAATACGGGTTTAATAAAATTCTATCTTTTGAAAAAGTTAAAGAATAAGCCCAATATTGCGATAAAAAAATGATTTCTGATACCCGTGAACTTCTAACTTTCAAACTCTCATCTAGTTTCCTCCTTCCTCCCTACTTAACTTTTTAAAATAAAATCTTGGAATTTACCGCCGAAATCCACCATCGCCGAACACCGGAACCAGAAGTCACTGACTCAAAAATCTCAATAATAAATAACTTAAAATATTTGAGCACTTAAACTTTAAAGGAAACTTTAACAATTAATTTCAAGCAATTAAAATCATAATTATTGAAAATGAATTTAGGCATGAAATTCGAATTACAAAATTCTAGGTGCTAAAATTTCTCTAATCATGTCAGGACCAATCTTAGGTACCTCTGTAACATCATCCAAATACAATAGTGATCTCCACTTCTTACCATACAAAGCTTCGAATGGAGACATCTCAATACTAGTCTGATAACTGTTGTTGTAAGAGAACTCCACAAGTGGTAACGAATCTTGCCAATTAGTACTAAAATCAAGTACTACAGCTGTAAGCATATCCTTAAGCATTTGAATCGTTTGTTCTGACTGTCCGTCAGTTTGAGGATGAAAAGCAGTACTCAATTTCAAACGAGTACCTAGATCTTGTTGCAAACTGTGCCAAAAATGAGAAGTAAATCTAGGGTCACGATCAGACACAACCGATTTAGGCACTCTATGCAGTCTTACCACTTCTCTGACATATATATCTGCCATCTGATCATGTCGATATGTCATTCGGTATCAAATAAATCACGATAATTTTGTCAACCTATCAATGATAACCCAAATCGCATCACAACCTCGGGATGAACGTGGCAACATCGTCACAAAGTCCATAGAAATGTGATTTCATTTCCATTCAGGAATTGACAAACTCTGTAACAAACCACCACGCTTCTTTCTCTCAGCTTTAACCTATTGACAATTTAGACATCTAGACACGTATTCAATGACATCTGATTTCATTTGTTTCCACCAGTAATGATTCTTCAAATTATTATACATTTTTTTGCCACCAGGATGAACACTGTATCTACTGCAATGCGCTTCTTTCAATATATGTTGTTTCAGATCAGAAACATTTGGAACAACGAGTCAGTTATTCATATATAAGATTGTTGGAAAAATGTGTTCATATCAATTAAGAATTGATACCCGGTGCAGCGGAAGTTTAAAAATTTTATTTTCTTATATGGAACGATTCCATATCATGGGTATCAAAACTTTACGATTAAATTATACAATTAAAAATAAAATCACAATTAAATATTTTTATCTATTCAAGCAAAGGCTTGATTATGGACTCCAACAGAATTTAATCTGCTCTTCTTGTAAATCCCGAGAACCGATGGCTTCACGATCAATCTCCGGAATTAAGCCCACAAATAGAAAACAGAAACCCTCTGATTGATTGCACTAGAAATCAATCAGATGTTTATCGAAGAGAATAAACAGATTTGATCTGTTAATTAGGAATGTAATTTTTCACAAAAATCACAGACCGAATTTTCTCAAAAGGGACAGAGGAATTCAACAATTTCATTTGAATATTATGAGTGATTTTCGAAAATTGCAAGATGGAAGGCTTATGATTTTCGAACACTACTCATATATTTATAGATAATTTCTAGACTAGATTAAGTTATGATTATATTAGGACTCTAACTCCATAGGGCCCATAATCCATAACTTAAGCCCAACAAGCCAAGCCTGTTATTATAAAAATTAATATAAAATTCATCGTGACTCTTATTGATAAACTGATTTTACCAATGTACATAGAAACCATTTCTGCATCTTTTAAAGTCAAGATAATTTTTCTGATCCGAATTCAGTGATTTCCAAAAATGCCCATCCCTATGTTATTTTTAGGAAATTCCACTCCCTTTTAGTTAAAAAGTCCAACTTCTCTTTCATTAAATTTAACTCTTTAAATTTAACTATCTCAACAGGGTTTAGTAATCCATTACTTGTGTGACCCTCAATGGTTCAGGGATACAGCTAGCCGTGGGCTCACAACTCCTTGTGACTCGGAACAACAATTTCCGACTTGCCCAATGAATCATGGTAAGAGCGTCTAGCAACATCGCCCCATGATTCCCTAGGTATCACTGATAGTGCCTGCAAGAACTAGTAGATTTTGGTTAGCGTACAGTACGGTCCCTTCATCCATATATCCCGATCGAATCAATAACCATTGGTGCATCGAGAGTCGTTCGAGATTCGATACCTATGCATTACATCTTGGAGATCAAATAGTGACATCGCATGTGTTACTAGGAAAACCGAGTAACCTAAATCACATCATGTACTCTGGCCAGAGATTCGTCACACTAATATCTCCTCAGATCGCATAGGATATCCACACTCGCAAGTATGTGGTGAATCCTTGACAACAAAGCATCGACTCCTATATGTGTCATAACCGTACCCAATCCCGACACCTGTTGACCCCAATAGAGTTGGTAAACGAGTCAAAGTACAGTACTAGCATATAGAGTCTCAATGATATTTCAAGTAGTAAGGACTAATGGTGTACAACCAAAACCGCGGACATTATCCACTCGATAAGTGATAACCACTTGGAAAGTCCGAATAGGGTAGTTCGATCATTCATCATATGAATATTCATTTGCATGCTTTGAACATCTCTATGTCCATTACCAATGAAACGTGGTACTTGGCATCACAAATGCTAGTCTCAATCTCGAGCGATCCTTATCCTTATTAGCGGATGGCTCAATTGACTAGGAACTGTTTAGAATATACAGTGACTATAAGATGCTATAAGATGTGTTTCGTAATAGTAATCTCTCTTTATTCACTATCTCATCTTACTTACACTATAGTATATTCAAGGTCTTTATCAAAACATCAATAGTATATCACAATATAACAATATGAAGAAAGACAAAGAAAATGCCATTAATGAATGTAAATTATATTAAACAAAGATTGTTTATACATAGAGTCATAAAAGCCCTTAGCCAAAAGTTGGCTAACCGGGCACCCACTCTTTCAATCTCCCACTTGCCCTAAAGCCAACTAGTCATACTACGCAATCTCATTGCTTCGCGATGTTTGTCAAACAATGGTCCTGACAAGGGCTTAGTAAGTGGATCAGCAATATTGTCTGTAGAGGCCACTCTCTCAACAGTGATGTCTCCTCTTTCCACAATCTCCCGGATGATGTGGTATTTCCTCAGTACGTGTTTGGATCTTTGATGAGACCTTGGTTCCTTTGCCTGAGCAATGGCACCAGTGTTGTCGTAGTACACCGGAACTAGACCAACAGCTTCAGGAATTACGCCCAACTCTTGGACGAAATTCCTCATCCAAATGGCCTCTTTAGCAGCAGCTGATGCTGCAATGTATTCTGCCTCAGTGGTGGAATCCGCTGTGGTGTCTTACTTGGAACTCTTCCAAGAGACAGCACTGCCATTGAACATGAATACAAATCCAGAGGTTGACTTCGAGTCATCCACGTCGCTTTGGAAGCTAGAGTCGGTATAGCCTTCCAATTTCAATTCTCTTCCTCCATAAACCATGAATATATTCTTAGTCCTTCTCAAGTACTTAAGAATATCCTTCACGGCTTTCCAATACATTTGACCGGGGTTGGCCTGATATCTGCTCGTGACACTCAGAGCAAAGGCTACATCCGGTCTGGTAGATATCATCCCATATATATTATTACCTATGGCTGATGCATATGGTATGTGTGTCATTTTCTCTATCTCTTCCTCAGTCTTGGGACACATAGACTTGGATAAAGAAACTCCATGACACATAGGTAGATGTCCTCTCTTGGACTCATCCATAGAAAACCTTTTCAATATGGTGTCGATGTAGGTTGCTTGAGTGAGTCCTATCATTCTCTTAGATCTATCTCTATAGATCTGTATCCCTAGAATATAGGATGCCTCACCAAAATCCTTCATCGAGAATCTACCTGATAACCATATCTTTGTTGACTGCAACATCCCTACGTCATTCCCAATGAGTAGGATGTCATCAACATAAAGCACTAAGAACGTCACCGCATCCTTAACTACTTTCTTGTACACGCACGGTTCCTCCGGGTTTTTGATGAAACCAAAATCCTTTATTGTTTCATCAAATTTCTGGTTCCAACTTCTTGATGCTTGTTTGAGACCATAAATTGATCTCTGAAGCTTGCATACCTTATGCTCGCTTCCCATGGATGTGAATCCCTCGGGCTGCATCATATAGATTTCTTCCTTAATGTTTCCATTAAGAAATTCAGTCTTCACATCCATTTGCCATATCTCATAGTCATACCATGCTGCTATGGCAATAAGGATTCTTATGGACTTGAACATTGCGACTGGTGAAAAGGTTTCATCATAGTCAACTCCTTGTCTTTGAGTATAACCTTTTGCTACCAATCGTGCCTTGTAGGTAAGTACCTTACCATCAGGCCCAAGTTTTCTCTTGTAGATCCATTTACACCCTATTGGAACAATTCCATCGGGAGGATCTACTAAAGACCAAACTTGGTTTGTATGCATCGAGTCTATTTCCGACTGCATAGCTTCAAGCCTTAAATTAGAATCCGCATCAAAAATTGCTTCCTTGAAGTTTCTTGGATCACATCCAATGTCGGGTTCACTTTGATCCCCTTCAAGAAGAAGACCATATCGAATAGGAGGTCTAGAAGTCCTCTCGGATCTCCTAGATATAGGCGTGTCCGTTGAAGGTTCTTGAGGTGTGTGGTCGTTATTTTGTATCTCGGGTTCTTCTCGAATTTCTTCGAGTTCCATCATCTTGCCTTTCTTATCTAATAAGAACTCCTTCTCCATGAAGGTGGCATTCCTTGAAACAAACACTTTTGTCTCATAAGGATGATAGAAATAATATCCGATTGAATTCTTTGGATATCCTACAAAATAACATAAGGTGGATCGACTATCCAACTTATCTCCCACTGTCTGCTTCACGTAAGCAGGACATCCCCAAATCCTTAAGTATGAATACTTAGGATCTTTGACATTCCATAACTCGTATGGAGTTTTATCTACTGCTTTAGTGTGGACATTGTTCAACAACAATACCGCCGTTTCAAGCGCATAGCCCCAAAACGAAGGTGGGAGCTCAGTGAAGCTCATCATAGATCGAACCATGTCCAACAAAGTTCGATTGCGACGCTCCGAGACACCATTCAGTTGAGGTGTCATAGGAGGAGTCCACTGAAAGAGAATCCCATTCTCTTTTAGATAGCTCAAAAACTCGGTACTTAAGTATTCTTCACCTAGATCCGATCAAAGTGCTTTAATACTTCTACCTTGTTTGTTTTCTACTTCAGCCTTGAATTCTTTGAACTTTTCAAATGATTTAGACTTATGTTTCATTAAATATAAATACCCATACCTCGAATAATAATCAGTAAAGGTAATGAAGTAGGTGTGTCCAAATTTAGTACCGATACTAAATGGTCCACAGACATCTGTATGGATCAATTCCAACAGGTTTTGACTACGCTCAGGCTTCCTTTTGAAAGGAGATTTAGTCATTTTTCCTTTTAGGCAGGACTCACAAGTAGGTAGAGAGTTAATATCAGACATATCAAACATGCATTCTCCCACTAGCTTGTTCATCCTTCTTGAGGAAATATGACCTAGCCTAGCATGCCAAAGGTTTGCCGGGTTTTGACTATCGTTTTTTTTTATTTGTTGTTACCGGTTTATCAACATAATTAATTGGAACGTCTTTTAATTTTAAGTTATATAGATCATTTTCAAGTTGTCCATTTCCAATCAAACATTCATTCTTGTAAATATTGCAAATCTCATTCACAAAATTATAAGAAAAACCATCTCTATCAAGCATAGAAACAGAAATAATGTTTTTAACTAAATCTGGCACAAATAAAACATCTCTCAAAAATAACTTAAAATTGTTCTGCAAAACTAAATAAACGTCTCACACTGCTTTGGCTTCAACTCTGGAACCATTTCCAAGTCTCAGCTGGGTCTTACCCATACTAAGCTTACGACTTCTTGTCATCACCTGCAAATCATTGCAAATGTGAGATCCACATCCGGTATCCAATACCCAAGAAGTAGTATTAAGTGAAACATTTATTTCAATGTAACCCTTTGCATTTCGCAACTGCTCGAGGTATTCCTTGCAGTTACGTTTCCAATGACCAGGTTTCTTGCAGTGATGGCAAACATCTCCAGATATGTTCACGTTTGAAGCTTTTGTCTTGGCCTTCTTTTGTGGTAAAATTTTCTTGGGTGGGGCAGAACGTTTCTTACCCTTTCCACTTGGCCCCTTCTTGGAGTAAGAAGAGGAGCCAACCAAGAGTACCGGTTTATCCTTCTTTAATGTGGCCTTATAAGACACAAGCATATTGACCATCTCTTCAAGGGTGGCCTCTATCTTGTTCATATTGATGTTCTCCACAAATCTGTCAAACGACGAAGGAAGGGAAAGAAGCAACAAGTCCGCGTTTAGTTCATGCTCCAAAGTCAAATCGAGTGTTACCAATTTTTCAATGAGCCCAATCATGTGTACCCCATGCTCACGGACCGAAGTCCCATCTCGCATGCGGCATGTCATGAGCTCTTTGATGGTGGCATACCTCTCCGACCTTGACTGAGCTCCAAAAAGTTCCTTGAGGTGCATGTGTATGTCAGCAGCATTCACGGCATCCTCAAATCGCCTCTGGAGTTCACCAGACATTGAAGCTTGCATATAGCATTTAGCCTTGACATCATGGTCCCACCATTGATCAAGTTTTGCCAATTCTTCCGGACTTATATTAGCCGGTGCTTCCTTTGGAGGATTTTTTTCTAACAAGTAGAAAATTTTTTCCGAGTTTAGAACAATCTTTAATTTACGAAACCATTCCGTATAGTTTGCGCCAGTCAATTTGTTTTGTTCGAGAATTGAGTATAGTGAATTGCGCGAATTCATTGTAATGAAATACTGAAAAAAAACATACAATAATCAGTGATTGTTTAATTAATTTACTATGACATAAAATATGGTGAAATTTAATTTTATGAATTTCACTCCCACTATTTTAATGATTTCACTACCCTCTAGTGAAAACGGGAAACTTGTTTCCTTAGTGGGAACATGGAGTCCAATTGATAAACTATAGTCCCGAATAATATCAGCCAACCATAATTTTCAAAAGGTAGAACCCAATTTCTTCCAAAGCAACCCCCATTTTTTTACCTCATGTCCAATAAGGGCCCAATAATATGACGCCATTTAATGTGACATGTCAAGATGACCCATCAATATTAAGTTGTGATGGACGGTCGCCATGTGGATCCCCAATAATATGAGCCAATCCCATGGGAGTTCCACCCAACTTACAACATGTGTCGATCCAATGTACAGCTTTCCGACGAACGCCCCCCCCCCCCCCCCCCCAATAATATGAGCCGGACCGTGCCCGCGGGTAGCATCTCATCATTGATCGTTGATGGAAAGTAGGAATATTTAAACAATATTTAAATTCCCTTTTGTTTATCTTGATATCAATTTTAAATCATATTTAAAATGAGGGATTTTAATTTTTGAAAATTTGTCTCATCATGCAATTTATGTATGCTTGCGGGATTCATACAATTTAGTCTAAACATGAATACATCAATAAACAGATTTGATCTGTTAATTCGGAATGTAATTTTTCACAAAAATCACAGACCGAATTTTCTCAAAAGAGACAGAGGAATTCGAAAATTCCACTTGAATATTATGAGTGATTTTTGAAAATTGCAAGATGGAATGCTTATGATTTTCAAACACTACTCATATATTTATAGATAATTTCTATACTAGATTAAGTTATGTTTATATTAGGACTCTAACTCTATAGGGCCCATAATCCATAACTTAAGCCCAACAAGCCAAGCATGTTATTATAGAAATTAATATAAAATTCATCGTGACTCTTATTGATAAACTGATTTTACCAATGTACACAGAAACCATTTCTGCATCTTTTAAAGCCAAGATAATTTTTCTGAATCCGAATTTCAGTGATTTCCAAAAATTCCCATCCCTATGTCATTTTTAGGAAATTCCACTCCCTTTTAGTTAAGAAGTCCAACTTCTCTTTCATTAAATTTAACTCTTTAAATTTAACTATCTCAACGGGGTTTAGTAATCCATTACTTGTGTGACCCTCAATGGTTCAGGGATACAGCTAGCCGTGGGCTCACAACTCCTTGTGACTCGGAACAACAATTTCCGACTTGCCCAATGAATCATGGTAAGAGCGTCTAGCAACATCGCCCCATGATTCCCTTGGTATCACTGATAGTGCCTGCAAGAACCAGTAGATTTTGGTTAGCGTACAGTACGGTCCCTTCATCCATATATCCCGATCGAATCAACAACCATTGGTGTATCGAGAGTCATTCGAGATTCGATAACTATGCATTACATCTTGGAGATCAAATAGTGACATAGCATGTGTTACTAGGAAAACCGAGTAACCTAAAACACATCATGTACTCTGGCCAGATATTCGTCACACTAATATCTCCTCAGATCGCATAGGATATCCACACTCGCAAGTATGTGGTGAATCCTTGACAACAAAGCATCGAATCCTATATGTGTCATAACTGTACCCAATCCCGACACCTGTTGACCCCAATAGAGTCGGTAAACGAGTCAAAGTACAGTACTAGCATATAGAGTCTCAATGATGTTTCAAATAGTAAGGACTAATGGTGTACAACCAAAACCGTGGACTTTATCCACTCGATAAGTGATAACCACTTCGAAAGTCCGAATAGGGTAGTTCGGTCATTCATCATATGAATATCCATTTGCATGCTTTGAACATCTCCATGTCCATTACCAATGAAACGTGGTACTTGGCATCACAAATGCTAGTCTCAATCTCGAGCGATCCTTATCCTTATTAGTGGACGGCTCAATTGACTAGAAACTATTTAGAATATACAGTGACTATAAGATGTGTTTCATAATAGTGATCTCTCTTTATTCACTATCTCATCTCACTTACACTATAGTATATTCAAGGTCTTTATCAAAACATCAATAGTATATCACAATATAACAATATGAAGAAAGACAAAGAAAATGCCATTAATGAATGTAAATTATATTAAACAAAAATTGTTTATACATAGAGTCATAAAAGTCCTTAGCCACAAGTTGGCTAACCGGGCATGTAGTAGCCCGTAACCAAAATCAGTAATTAAGGGATTAATCATAATTACTTGGGTAGAGTTCGGAAGCTCCGAAGGTGAGTTCGGAAGCTCCGAACAGGATCGGAATCTTCAAAGGTGGATCGGACGCTCCGATGGTATTACGTCAGGCATGACGTGTGGTTAGATCGGAGGCTCCGATCAGGATCGGAAGCTCCGATCACCCCTATCCAAATCCAACAAGTGATATTTTGACACGTGGCAGATCAGGATCTTTGGAAGCTCCGATGGCAGGATCGGACGTTCCGATCGAGGTTCGGACGTTCCGATTGAGGATCGGAGGTTCCGATCGTTGTCTATAAATAGAAGGCCAATAATTCATTTTCAATTCCCAATTTCGGATTTCCTCTCTAACTCTAGTCGTATTCGAGTTGTTCTAGCCTTCCTAGGCTTACCCCGGGAGTCGTCGAGGCGTTCGATAGTCGTAGCGGAGTTGTGCCCAAGTTTTGGAGGCATCGACATCAAAGGGCTAACGACGGACGAAGGTATAGCTTTTGCTTCCTATAAATATTTAGGAGTATGCAATAGCTTAGTTAAGGCTTTTAAAGCGCTTTAATGATAGTAGTATCATTTGGCAGTGTAGAGCATACTATAGGCGTGGACCTAGATTTGGTAGAGCTTGGACTGATTTGAGGTACGGAAGTACTGTTCGAGATATCCTGACTGAGTATGCATGTATTATGTGACTGCATGGCTTATATGTCATTGATTTATACTGCATTCATTTGCATACTGAGCTATCTCCTTCGAGATGTCTGTTAGTAGGGTTTTTCCCTATCCTGTTAGTGGTTGGACTTCCATCGATTTGGGTCCGGCATATCCACTTGTATTATGGTATGGGAGCCACCTCCTGAAGCGATGGCACAGCGTGCTACATACCAGGGCCCGGTCTATCTCTGTTATCTGATCCTTGACCTCGAGTTTATAGGGAGTTCACTTTGCATGCATATATACTCATACTCTCGTACTGAGCATTTTATGCTCACGTCTCGTGCTCTGTGTTTTTGGACACCCTATTCCATGGGGCAGGTTTGCGATTGGACGAGGCTGGGGGATCCAAGAGAGGCTAGGCAGTGGTTGGCCAGCTGGAGCTTCGTCTAGGTTTTATTTCTGTTGTTTTGGGTTGATACAGCTATTCGATTTGGTTGTATAATATTTGGATAAGTTGCAGATTCCTTTCATTGGGATTGTATTTATTTATGGTTTCCGCTAGATTATTTCTGATATCTGTTTTATTAAGTTAATTGCATGCCTAAGTTATGTTTAGTAGGTGATCCGGGTAAGGGTCACTACATTTATGGTATCAGAGAATGCATAGTATTCTTGGGATTTAGTCTTATCATGAGATATTTTTGTAGATGGCAGATCGTGATGACCAGAGTTCTCATGGCAGTATTGGTGGGCGTTGGGGTGATGCCGACCGAGAGCATCGTCGAGAACGGCGTCATCGTCATCATGACGATGAGCGTTTCACTGTGCGTCGATTCTTAGCTATGGGTCCTAAGCCCTTAGTTGGATGTGAGTCTCCGGAGGATGCGGAGAACTGGTTAGACCGCATGGAGATGACTTTTCAGACTTTCCAATGCACCGAGGAGCATAAGATGGAGACCCTGGGTTATCTTCTGGATGGACGTGCGCGCAGGTGGTGGAGGTTTACTTCTGCACCTTTTGTTGCGGCGAGAGGAGTGACCACCTAGGCCGAATTCCTCACAGCTTTTCAGAAGCTGTATTTTCCTCCTGCACTCCGACAGTCGAAGGCAGGCGAGCTACTGAGTCTGTGACAGGGAGCCATGTCTATCGATGAGTATCAGCAGAAGTTCTTTGATCTACTACCCTATTGCCCCAAGATTGCTGACAGCTCTGGGATGAAGTATAATCTGTTCCTTCAGGGCCTTAACCCTGAGATCCATGACCGTGTGGCGGTTGGCGACAACATGTCCTACGAGGGTTTGGTGAGCCGTTGTCACCAGGCGGAGGACAGCATTCGGCGGAACAGGTCTTTCCCTCAGCCGAGGTCTGCTAGTTCTTTGGGTCCCCGTCCCAATCTTTCAAGAAGTCTGGATCTACTTCTTCCTCTGGTTCTGGAGGTGTTGTCCGTTTCGGTAAGAAGGAAAAGTGTGATCACTATGGGAAGAACCATCCATCCGACAAGTGCCATAGAGCTTCTGGAGCTTGTTTCCGTTGTGAAGAGACTGGTCATATCCGGAGAGATTGTCCACTATCTGGGGGAGGCGGTTCTGGTTCTGGTTCAGGATCTGGTTCTCAGGCCACCGTTCAGCAGAGGTGGCAGGGACAGCCTGCTAGGAGTTCTCATTTGAGGCCTTGAGCTTCTGGCCAGGTGTTTGCCCTGAGACATGATCAGGCAGTGGAGGAGAATGAGAAAGTCATCGCAGGTACATTTCTGCTTTATGGTATACCTGCTCTTGTACTTATTGACACTGGTGCATCTCATTCCTTCATTTCTGCACGTTTTGTTAAGAGGCATAAGTTACCATGCATTGCACTAGATGTAGTGATGTCTGTTTCTACTCCGACGGGCCAATCTGCTTTGGCTAAGCGTCTAGTGATGGGTTGCCCTTTAGAGTTCGAATGGAACATTCTGTTAGCAAATCTCATGGTCCTGGCGATGGACGACTTTGATTACATTCTGGGAATAGATATGTTGACTACCTATCGAGCTTCAGTGGACTGCTATCAGAGATTAATACACTTTCATCCGGAGGGTAGTGAGAGCTGGTTTTTCTATGGTGAGGGAGCGCGACCTCCGATGCCTTTGGTATCAGCTTTGAGAGCCTGTCGAGCTCTAGAGTCTGGTGGGGAAGGCTACCTTATCTATGCAGTTGATTTGTCCGCTGAGATCATTGGGATAGAGAGCATTCCTGTTGTGGATGAATTCCCAGATGTATTTCCTGATGAGATTCCGGGTTTTCCTCCTGCTAGGGAAGTCGAGTTTGGCATAGAGTTGATGCCAGGTACTTCACCTATTTCTCGAGCACCGTATCGTCTGGCTCCGTCAGAAATGCGCGAGTTGAAGAATCAGCTACAAGATCTTTTGGACAAGGGGTACATTCGTCCTAGTGTATCTCCTTGGGGAGCTCCTGTTCTCTTTGTAAAGAAGAAGGATGGGTCGATGCGGTTGTGCATTGACTATCGGCAGCTGAATCGAGTCACTGTGAAGAACAAGTATCCGTTGCCTCGTATTGATGACTTGTTTGATCAGTTGCAGGGCACGTCAGTTTACTCTAAGATTGACTTGAGATCTGGGTATCATCAGTTGAGAGTCCGTGATCAGGACGTAGCCAAGACTGCATTCCATACTCGCTATGGGCATTACAAGTTTCTAGTAATGCCATTTGGTTTGACTAATGCGCCTGCTATATTCATGGATCTGATGAACCGTGTTTTCAGGGAGTATTTGGACAAGTTTGTCGTGGTCTTCATTGACGACATCTTGGTGTATTCGCGTAATACGGAAAAGCATGTTTCTCACTTGCGGCTGGTACTACGGACTCTTCGGGATGAGCAGTTGTACGCCAAGCTGAGCAAGTGTGAGTTCTGGATGGATCGAGTGGTCTTTCTTGGCCATATCATATCCAGGGAAGGGATTTCTGTTGATCCAAGCAAGATTGAAGCGGTACTTAATTGGTCGCGTCCGACGACAGTTGCTGAGATCCGTAGTTTTCTCGGTCTAGCAGGGTATTATTGTCGCTTCATTCTGAACTTCTCTCAACTAGCTAGACCTTTGACGCAGCTTACCCGCAAGGGTGTGGATTTCGAGTGGTCATCCGAGTGTGAGGAGAATTTCTGTGAGCTTCGACGGCGGTTGACTTCTGCGCCGGTGTTGGCATTACCGTCAGGATCTGGAGGGTATGCGGTATACACTGATGCTTCTCTTCAGGGGTTAGGTTGTGTTCTGACTCAGAATGAGCATGTGATCGCATACGCTTCTAGACAGCTGAAGCTTCACGAGGACAACTATCCAGTCCATGATTTAGAATTGGCAGCCATTGTGTTCGCTTTGAAGATCTGGCGTCATTATCTGTATGGCGAGAAATTTGAGATCTTCACCGACCATAAGAGCCTCAAATATTTGTTCACTCAGGCGGAGTTGAACATGAGGCAAAGACGTTGGATGGACTTGCTTAAGGACTATGATTGCGAGATTAAGTACCATCCGAGAGCTTCTAATCTCACCGCTGATGCATTGAGTCGCAAGGTGCGACTATCCGCACTTCAGACTTGTTCGATGTCTAGTGCGATCAGTGACTGTTGTACTTCGGGATATACCTTCAAGCCTAAGAAAGGTATGTAGAGTATCCATATGTTTGCGATACTATCTGAGCCAGCTTTGTATTCGCGGATTCGAGATGCTCAGATGTCTGATTCGAAGACCCAGCGTTTAGCTCGTCTAGCTAACGAGGGTAGCTCATCTGGATTTCACTATCAGTCAGATGGCTTTCTGTGTTTGTCCGGTAGGCTTGTGATTCCGCAGGATGAAGAGTTGCGAGAGGAGATTTTGTCTCAGGTGCATCGCACTAAGTTGAGTATTCACCCTGGGAGCAACAAGATGTACAAGGATCTACGTACTCATTTCTGGTGGAAGGGTATGAAACGCAGTGTTTATCAGTTTGTTTCGAGATGTTTGGTGTGTCAACAGGTCAAAGCAGAGCACCGACGACCTGGAGGATTGCTTCACAGTCTGCCTATTCCTGAATGGAAATGGGAGTTTATCACAATGGACTTTGTGACCCATTTGTCGGTATCCCCGAGGAACTGTGATGCTATCTGGGTTGTGGTGGACCGACTCACCAAGTCAGCGCATTTCATTGCCTATAGCCGAGAGTACAATGTGGATCGTATGGCTCGATTGTACATTCAGGAGATCGTTCGACTTCATGGAGTGCCTGTGAGCATTGTCAGCGATCGGGACCCCAGGTTTACCTCTAAATTCTGGGGGAGTGTTCAGCGTGCGATGGGTACTACTCTCAGTTTGAGTACTGCCTATCATCCGAAGACTGATGGTCAGTCAGAGCGCACTATTCGTACTTTGGAAGATATGCTTAGAGCGTGCGTTATGGATTTTGGTTCAGCCTGGCAGGATCATTTGCCGTTGATCGAGTTCGCATACAACAACAGCTATCATACTAGTATTGGAATGGCACCTTTTGAGGCGTTGTACGGACGACGTTGTCGTACTCCACTCTTCTGGGAAGAAGTGGGGGAGAGACTGGCTGAGGGACCGAAGTTTATCCAGCAGGCGGTAGACATTGTTGATCAGATCAAAAAACGGATTAAGACTGCACAGGATCGCCAGGCCAGCTATGCTAATACCAAGCGTAGGCTATTGCAGTTTGATGTCGGGGAGAAAGTGTTTCTGAGAGTGTCACCTTTCCGCAAGATTCTCAGATTTGGCCTTAAGGGCAAGTTGTCTCCCAGGTTTATCGGTCCATTTGAGATCTTGGAGAGCATCGGCGATTTGGCTTATAGACTAGCTTTGCCACCACATATATCCAGTATACACGATGTGTTTCACGTATCTCTGTTGCGACGGTATGTGGCAGATGAATCTCATATTCTGCAGCGGTCTGAGGTTCAGGTGAACAAGGATTTGACTTATGTTGAGAAACCTATTCGTATCCTGGATTATAAGGATAAGGTTTTGCGGAACAAAGTCATTCATCTGGTTTTAGTTTAGTGGAAGCGCCGAGGCACTGAGGAAGCTACTTGTGAGCTTGAGGACAGGATGCGTGAAGACCATCCTGAGTTGTTTTGATGTCATTCTTAAGTTGTATTCAGTTGCAAACTCTGTAAACGTTTGATTTGAATAAAGAATGTTTCTGATTTCTGTATTTCATTCAGTACTTAAGATCTGATTTCGAGGACGAAATATCTTAAGTGGGGGAGAATTTAGTAGCCCGTAACCAAAATCAGTAATTAAGTGATTAATCATAATTACTTGGGTAGAGTTCGGAAGCTCCGAAGGTGAGTTCGGAAGCTCCGAATAGGATCGGAAGCTCCAAAGGTGGATCGGAAGCTCCGATGGTATTACGTCAGGCATGACGTGTGGTTAGATCGGAAGCTCCGATCTGGATCGGAAGCTCCGATCACCCCTATCCGAAGCCAACAAGTGATATTTTGACACGTGGTAGATCAGGATCTTCGGAAGCTCCGATGGCAGGATCGGACGTTCCGATCGAGGTTTGGACGTTCCGATCGAGGATCGGAGGTTCCGATCGTTGTCTATAAATAGAAGGCCGAGAATTCATTTTCAATTGCCAATTCCGGATTTCCTCTCTAACTCTAGTCGTATTCGAGTTGTTCTAGCCTTCCTAGGCTTACCCCGGGAGTCGTTGAGGCGTTCAATAGTCGTAGCGGAGTTGTGCCCAAGTTTTGGAGGCATCGACATCAAACGGCTAACGACGAACGAAGGTATAGCTTTTTCTTCATATAAATATTTAGGAGTATGCAATAGCTTAGTTAAAGCTTTTAGAGTGCTTTAATGATAGTAGTATCATTTGGAAGTGTAGAGTAGACTATAGGCGTGGACCTAGAGTTGGTAGAGCTTGCACTGATTTGAGGTATGGAAGTACTGTTCGAGATATCCTGACTGAGTATGCATGTATTATGTGACTGCATGGTTTATATGTCATTGATTTATGCTGTATTCATTTGCATACTAAGCTATCTCCTTCGAGATGTCCATTAGTAGGGTTTTTCCCTATCCTGTTAGTGGTTGGACTTCCATCGATTTGGGTCCGGCATATCCACTTGT
Source organism: Henckelia pumila (assembly GCF_033568475.1). Classification (NCBI taxonomy): domain Eukaryota; kingdom Viridiplantae; phylum Streptophyta; class Magnoliopsida; order Lamiales; family Gesneriaceae; genus Henckelia; species Henckelia pumila. The sequence continues at coordinate 47,674,810 of NC_133121.1, forward strand.
ATTATGGTATGGGAGCCACCTCCTGAAGTGACGGCATAGCGTGCTACATACCAGGGCCCGGTCTGTCTCTGTTATCTGATCCTTGACCTCAAGTTTATAGGGAGTTCACTTTGCATGCATGTATACTCATACTCTCGTACTGAGCGTTTTATGCTCACGTCTCGTACTCTGTGTTTCTGGACACCCTATTCCATGGGGCAGGTTTGCGATTGGACGAGGCTGGGGGATCCAAGAGAGGCTAGGCAGTGGTTGGCCAGCTGGAGCTTCGTCTAGGTTTTATTTCTATTGTTTTGGGTTGATACAGCTATTCGATTTGGTTGTATAATATTTGGATAAGTTGCAGATTCCTTTCATTGGGATTGTATTTATTTATGGTTTCCGCTAGATTATTTCTGATATCTGTTTTATTAAGTTAATTGCATGCTTAAGTTCTGTTCAGTAGGTGATCCGGGTAAGGGTCACTACAGGGCACCCACTCTTTCAAATATATCATCAACACTAACCTTATATTCAAATTGATGTCCAGACTTAACCATTTCAACGGACTTCTAAATACCCTGATATTATTTCTGTGCATCCTTGCTTTGAATCAACAATTTAGGCTCAGCTCAAATCGCACAAACTTGAATAGGCCTCATAAATTTCTCAAATGTTAATCCAGAAATGCAACAATATTCAATCAAATGAGATACACCCACAGTAGATAAGGATAAAGCACAAACCTTCCTAATTAGGGCATCTGCAGCAGCATTTGATTTCCCTGGATAATATTTGATTTCGCAATCAAAGTCCTTCGACAAATCTAACCATCTTCGTTGTCTCATGTTCAATTCAGATTGCAGAAACAGATATTTCAGACTCTTATGATCAGAATAAATTTCGAACTTCTCAACGTACAAATAATGTCGCCATATCTTCAATGCAAAAATGATGGCTACCAATTCAAGATCATTAATTGGATATCTCGTATCATGTGGCTTCAACTATCTCGAAGCATAAGCAACAACATGATCTCGCTGCATCAGCACACATCCTAGTCCCCTGTGAGAAGCATCACAATAAAGAGTGAAATAACCAGTACCTGAAGGAATAGTCAAGACTGGTGCACTTGTCAGCCTCATCTTCAATTCGATAAAACTGTCTTCACAAGCCTCAGTCCAGATATACGGTGCATTTTTCTGTGTGAGTTGAGTAATAGGTTTGGCAATACTCGAGAAATTTTTAATTAAGCGACGATAATAACCTGCTAAACCCATAAAACTCCGTATCTCTAGTACTGACGTCGGTCTAGGCCAACTGATCACTGCTTCAACCTTAGTCGGATCAACATAAATACTGTCTCCAGATATAATATGACCGAGAAATACTACCTTCCGCAACCAAAATTCACATTTTGATAGCTTGGCATACAGTTTTTCGGCTCTCAAATTCTTCAAAACTGTTCTCAAATGGTCAGCATGATCACATAGGTTCTTTGAATAGATCAGAATATCGTCAATAAATATGATAACGAAATCATCAAGATATTTCTGAAACACTCGATTCATAAGACCCATAAAGACCGCTGAAGCATTCGTCAATCCAAACGACATTACAATGTATTCGTCAATCCAAACGGCATTACCTCGTTCGAAAAGCAGTTTTTGATACATCTTCATCTCTTACCCTCAGCTGATGATAGTCGGATCTCAAATCAATTTTTGAATATACCGACGAACCCTGTAACTGATCAAACAAATCATCAATTCGAGGTAAAGGATAACGATTCTTTAATGTTACCTTGTTTAGTTGTCGGTAATCGATGCACAACCTCATTGTTCTGTCCTTCTTTCGTACAAAAAGTACCCGTGCACCCCAAGGAGAGGCACTCGGTCTAATTTACCCTTTGGCTAATAGATCTTCCAATTGTTCCTTCAACTCTTTTAATTCAACTGGTGCCATTCGGTAAGGTTCTTTTGAAATAGGTTGCGTACCTGGCATCAGTTCAATGGTGAAGTCTATATCTCGGAATGGTGGAAATCCTGGAATCTCATCAGGAAAGACATCAGCGAATTCACTAACCACTGGCAAATCAGCAAATTTCGGGCTAGATTTCGTCACATCTACTGCATATACAAGAAATCCTTCTGCTCCTTTTTGCAATAAACGTGTCATGGATAGAACAAATATCAAATGAATATGAGATTTTGAACCTTTACCATAAAATCTTTATTCATCAGCCATCTCAGGTTTGAACTGTACAACCTTCTGAACACAATCCACTGTAGCCCTATACTTGGTTAACATGTTGATGCTGATAATGCAATCAAAGTCGGACAAACCAAGCAAAATACAATCTATTTCAATCTCATTATCGTCATACTACAATGTACATTTTCTAACTGATTTCATCGACACAATATCTTTTCCCAATGGTGATGAAATAGACACAATATCAGATAACGATTCAACAGGTAATTAATGCAATAACACAAATTTTTCAGAAATAAAGCTATAAGAAGCTCCTGTATCTACTAGCACATAAGAAGGAGAACCGCAAAGGAAACAAGTACCTGCTATCACATCATCATGTGATGCCTGTGCCTGCTCCTCAGTCAAAGCAAACACTCGAGCTTGCTGTCTCGAAGGTTGACTCACTATCTGGCTTCCTCCATGTCTACCTTGTTGCTGTGTCTGTGGTTGGAATGAATGAACAGAAGATGCTTGTCTCTCTGATTGAGCCATTGGTCTCGATCATCCCGCACCTTGTGAACTTCCAACACCACGCTGTGGGCAGACTTTTGCAAAATGTCCTGTTTGGTTGCAGATATGACAGCTTCCAAACACTCCTTGACACTGGTCGCTAGCATGACGACCTCCATACTTGGTACAGTACACCTCAGAACCACTAGAGTTTTGTCCAGCTCTAAACTATTTGGATCCACCAGAACTTGAAGAGCTACTACCAGAACGCTTAAATTGCTTTCCTTTCCCTTTAAAGAAATTTTTCTTACCACTACTGCTACCTCCTCCTTCAAATCGAGGCGGTGGTGGAATCTGTGGCTGTTCTTGGGGTTGTCTCGCTAGTGCTGGCACAAACGGTGCTCCTCGTTGTCTCAGTAACCCAGCTTCTTCTCCATTTTCATGATTAAGAGTATCGGCAAAGTTTTTTGGTCGCCCCGTATTCACTAGACTAAAAAACATCTGGATTCAACCCGTTAATGAACTGGTCAGCTTGAGCTTCATCACTGTTTGCTATATGGGGAGCAAATTTCAGCAGACTCATAAATTTGGCAACATACTGTTCAATGTTCAATTGCCCTTGATACAAGATAACAAATTCTGGTCCTTTTTCCTTTCTATAAGGCAGTGGGAAGAATCGTTGATAGAAAGCAATTTTAAAAACATACCATGTAATGATCGTACCTCGATGCTCCAGTGCTCTTTGTGTTGCTATCCACCAACCTTTTGCAACTTCATGTAGTTGGTCTATAACCAATTTGACTCGACGATCATCTGCATAGTCAAGGGATTCAAATAACTCTTCAATATCCTCAAGCAAACTCTCACATTCCACGGAATTCTCAATTCCTTTCAGTGTTTGCGGTTTAAACGACTGAAAGCGTTTCAACAGAGTTTCCATCGGAGTAGCAGTCACATCCATCAAATCTCTGGAAGTACTACCTTGTTCAGTTCTAGGCATTTCTATTGCTCGTGGCACTGTCGGTTCTACTCTCGGTTCTTCTGTTGCTTGTGGCACTATCGGTTCCATTACTGCCTGTTCTGGCAAAGGAACTGTGCCAGTCTATCTAGTCACTGGTCTTCTAGGCATATCTGATTATCAAACAGATTAGTACATAATTGAATATCAGATATAACAAATCTGTTTCATTCCTCCTCTTATTAGCACAATAATACCTTCTCAAGAGATCGAGTTCTGATTCATTCTCAGTCAAGACATGCTTCCAATCAAATCAGATAAGCAGGTAGCATGCAATTCTCAAAGCTTTAAATCAGTTCAGATAATCAACATTCTTCAAGAACAAATAAACAATCAGATAGACTCGATCTACCCCGCTTATTCTAGTTCAGTCCAAGAACTTACGCTCTGATACCATCTGTTGTGGGGCCTCGGGTTGCTAATCTTGTCTTAGGGCAATTAACGATTAATTAAAATTAATAATACATATTAAAGAATAATCAAACACAAACCCAAACAAATAAAAAAATTTTAAAAGATTGCACCTCGCTCGATCAGTCGAACTCCACCGATCGAGCGAGCATAAAAATCCAATTCTCGGATTTGAGAAATATTTGGCCTCGCTCGATCCGTCGAGTTCAGCAGTTCGAGCGGCCTCAAAAATTGCAAGTCTCGATTTTGAGTTTTAATTGGCACCGCTCAATCCGTCGAGTTCCGCCGATCGAGCGGCCACCCCTGTTCCAAAAATTCTGCAGAAATCAATTGCTGTCAAAACTGATACAAGTCCTGTTTTTTGCATCCGAAATCAATACCAACTCAAGCTAACTCAGTACCAGAACATGTATATTGTAACGCCCCATTTTTATCTTAAATGAGTTTATTTGAGTTAATCGGAGATTACAAAGTTCAAGAGCCAACTTGATTTTGATCAGGGTCTATTTTCCAAATTTGGGAAATTTCACGGAATAAAACGCAATTTTTGGATTTGTTATATTATTAAGACTTGACTAAGTCTTCTTGTCTTCCATTCACCTCCTCCAAGCTGCCATCTCCACCATTGAAGCGCCCCTTTTGAGTTTTGAGCTTTCAAAATCCAGTCCGAGCTCGATCCGGCCGTTCGAATTTATTTTTGAAGGCAGTTTAGCGATCACTACAGCAAGAGATCCGTTATATCGTAAGTTTTTCTACGATCCAATACATTCTATTTTTTGGATATTGTTAGAATCGTTCGAGATTCGAGTATGTTAATCTTGACAGAGTTCTGATCGTTTATTATCTGTCGATTTTGATTAGAGCGACGTTCGGAATTGTTATGATTTTTGGAAGCCTTTTTTGAAAATGAGGTTTTGAGATTTGTTGGAATTGCCTTGTTATTGTTGTATTAGCATTGATACGAGTTAATATCGATATTGAACTGCTGTCTGCATTTCTGGTTGTTCAATTTTTAGCCGTTATGCCGTCGGTTTGAGTTTTTGGGAGATTTGAACCGTTTTGAGTTGTTGATCTTTAGCTTGTAAATTGATCGTTGTTGTTGATCATCTATTTGTATCTGAACAGTTTTGTTTGGATTTGTCAAGACCGGAGTTAACAGCTGTTGATCGTCAAGATTTGGAAGAAGATCGGTAAAGAGATTACCTTGAGCCGTTGTTCTTGGTGTTGGATTGTTTAGTTGTTGATTAAAACTTTTATTGTAGCATTTCCAGAGTTGGGGCTACTGCATTGAAAGGTAAAAGCAGTCATCGTTAGCGGGATAGTATACTCAGGAAAGTTGGTTCTCGAGTTTCCCTTAAAATCACATACTTGCATCAATACTTGTTCTAGCATAAGGAACTTGTATTTTGTGTTGATTGAGTTTTGTTATATGGCTTAATGCTTTATGTTTTCTTATGCATTCATATTGAGCCAAACCTTTGATTTGAGCAGTCAGAATAGTCCTTTTTATGTTAGAAGTTTTGGGGGCTTTAAGCGAGTGGTCTGGGCCTAGAGGTTCGCCTAGTGTCAGCATACTCCTTATAGTCGCACCAAAGTCTAGGGGAGTGGGATACGTGGCACCACCTCGATTGGGAGAGTCGGTGAGTCGTTACATGATCTCATCCTCGGGATCCCAAAAGCACAGCAGCAACACATTGTTTATCAGAATTGATATCCCTATTTTAAAGACATGCATATCATTCGTTTTGATTTGATTATGTTTTCTTGAAAGCATGTTGTTGGTATATTACTTGTTACGTTGCTTTTTCTGGGAATATCTTTCTCACCGGAGATATCCGGTTGTTACTTGGTTTTGTATGTGTACTTGGCAACAGGTGGGGCATGATCGAGTCAGCGAAGACCCGGTTAGCATCAAGAGGGAGATCTAGTAGTGGGACTCGGTTTAGAAGTCGAATCAGCATGTCAATCTAGTTTACTTTTGGAACATGTTTAGAATTCGAACTTAGTCATTTTATTGTATTGTCTATGCGAGTTTCAGGGTTGGAATGTCATCGTTGCATGTACTAATAATCTTGCTATGCACCTTGATGTATCGGACTTGAGCTTTTGCATGTTGTGATATTGCGTGTATTCTCTACACCCCGTTTTGTGTATGTAATTGAAGGCACGTCAGAAGAGAGCGCGGGAATGAATTTTAGCCTGAGCATTTCTACCCAGGACTTCCGCACGCGGGCGAGGTGGTTCCTCGCGCGCTCGGGGTCTTCTAGGGGCTCGGGTTTGTTAGCCCTCGAGCGCGCGAGAGGTATACCTCGCGCGGGCGCGAGCCTTCATCCGGGGCCCTGGATGTGTTGCCCGCGCGCACGCGAGACGTTATCTCGCGCGGGCGCGAGGCGTTCTTCTTTTTTAAAAAAAAAGTCCAATGGCTTTTTTGGTTGGATCTTGTTTGTTTAATTAGTTGTTTAGAACCGAGGTCTCATATTAAGTGGTATCAGAGAGTTAAGATTCTTGGTTGAACTAGAGTGAGCGGGGTAGTTCGAGTCCGCATGTATTGGATCCTCGCATGTGTTTGAGTTATTTAATTGTTTATTTAATTCAATGTGAACATGCTTTATTAGTTGAGAATTAATTAAATTACATGATTTTGAGATTTAATTTATAAAGCATGGACTACTTGAGATATAACTGTGTTTGTTATCGATGGGTATCCGGTTTTCCAAGTGGTTGTGAGGACACCGAATTGTAGCGATTGAGATATCTTGTGTCCTAACCTTTGATTATCAGATGGGTCATCGTCGAGTTATAAACAGAAATCCACTGCCAGTTATTCCTACAACTGAGCAAGCTAGTACTGAAGTTGATCAGTTGGATGCTACAGCGACGCCTATGGAATCCTTGCTGAAGAGGTTCCAGTCGTTTAATCCTCCGTTGTTGATGGGTACAGAAAATCCAGTTGACTGTGAGAGTTGGTTGGATGACATTGATCAGTTGTTTGATTCCATTGATTATACAGATCACCGCCAAACCAGGTTAGTCATTCATCAGCTCCGTGGTGTTGCTAAGAACTGGTGGATCACGACAAACAGGTCCATGGAGAACAGAGTTACAGTTGTTACTTGGTCTCTTTTCAAAACTGAGTTTTATAAACGGTTTGTCCCTGTTTCGTACCGAAAGGACAAGGAAGCCGAATTTGCCAATCTGAGGCAAAGGAATCTGAACATTGAGGAGTACGTAGCCAAGTTTGACAGCTTGTTGAATTTTGCACCGCACATTACCGACAGTGAAGAAGCCAAAGCCAACCAGTTCATCAACGGCTTGAATCCCGACATTTTCACGTTGGTAAACACCGCTAGACCTGATAACTTTGAGGATGCCATGAATCACGCAAAGGGAGCTGAAGCAGGTTTGTGGAGATAGAGGGGAAATCAGATGGTACCTCAGCAGCAGAGGCAGTCCCAGAACCAACCGCCTCAGTATCAGAATCACCCACCCCAGTATTAGAACCAGCAGCAGAGGTATGAAGGTGGAAGCAGTGGGGAAAACAAAAGGGGTCAGTAAAAGGCAAGAGGGAAATAGTTCAAGAGGCAGGGGAACAGTTCTTCTTGTTCCAGTGGTTCCAAGCAGTTCGGTTCAGGACAGAGTTCTGGATCATCATCCTTGTATTGTAGCAAGTGTGGAGGTAGACACTCACCAGATCAGTGTGTAGGAGTCTTTGGTAACTGCAACACCTGTCAGCAACCGGGACATTTTTCTAAAGTGTGCCCTCAGCGTAGTAGAGATCGAGCTCAGAGTGGGAGTTTATCTAGACCCACAGCTCAGCCTGAAAGACAGTCTTCTGCAGTTCACTCCTTCCAGCCTCAGCAGCAGAACAAATAGGGAGGTAACCCTAGTGCGAATCAGCCTCCGAGACAGCAGGCACGTGTCTTTTCTTTGACAGAGGATCAGGCTCAGGCAGCACCGGACGATGTTATAGCAGGTAACTGTTCGATTTTCGGTTATTCTGCTCATGTTTTGATAAATACAGGTGCTTCTTATTCCTTTATCTCTGAGAAATTTGTGTTATTGCATGCTTTGCCTACTAAGTTGTTGCCTACTGTAGTAGTTGTTACTTCACCTTTGGGTGGAGGAATTGTCTCTGTCAGATTAGTCAGGAACTGTGAACTCTGTTTTGAGGGAAATTTTCTAGAGTTCGACTGTATTGTACTTGGGCTGTCAGATTTTGATTTTATTGTTGGTATAGATGCTTTAACCAAGTACAGGGCAATAGTCGATTGTTTTCAGAAAGTTGTCAAGTTTAGACCTGAAATGGCAGACGAGTGAAAATTCTTTGGTAAGGGTTCTCGATCTAGAATTCTTTTGATTTCAGTGTTATCTATGACTCGTTTGTTACAGAGAGGTGTAGAAGGATTTTTGTTTTATGCAGTTTATGTACTGAAATCTAGCCCAGCATTCATAGATATACCAGTGGTTAGAGATTTTGTTGATGTGTTTCCGGAAGAGGTTCCTGGATTGCCGCATATTCGATAGATCGAATTCAGCATTGACTTAGTGCTAGGTACTCAACCTATTTCCAAAGCTCCTTATCGTATGGCACCTATTGAACTAAGAGAGTTGAAGGAGCAACTTGAGGATTTGATTGCCAAGGGATACATCAGACCTAGTGTATCGCCTTGGGGTGCTCCTGTTCTGTTTGTTCGGAAGAAGGATGGTTCTATGCGGCTCTACATAGACTACCGCCAACTGAATCAGGCTACAGTCAAGAAAATGTATCCTTTACCCCAAATAGATGACCTTTTTGATCAGCTGCAGGGTTTTTTTGTCTATTCGAAGATTGATCTGAGGTCAGGTTAGCATCAGTTGAGAGTGCGAGAGGAAGATGTTCCTAAGACCGCATTCAGAACGAGGTATGGTCATTTTGAGTTTATAGTCATGCCGTTCGGTTTGACTAACGCTCCAGCGGTTTTTATGGGTTTGATGAACCGTATTTTTCAGCTTTATTTAGATGAATTTGTCATTATCTTCATAAATGATATTCTTATCTACTCGAAGAACCGTACTGACCATGCAGAGCACTTGAGGATCGTCTTGCAGATTTTGCAAGTTGAACAGTTGTTTGCCAAGCTATCGAAGTGTGAATTCTGGTTAGATCAAGTTGTCTTTCTCGGTCATATTATTTCTAGAGATGGGATTTCTTTCGATCCCAGCAAACTTGAAGCGGTTATGAATTGGCCTAGACCGACATCAGTACCGGAGATCCGAAGCTTTATGGGTTTAGCTGGTTATTATCGCCGATTCATCTAGGGTTTCTCTTCTATTGCCAAGCCGATTACCCAGCTGACTCAAAAGAATGCGTCTTTTGTCTGGACTGCAGATTGTGAGGCTAGCTTTGTTGATCTGAAGAGGAGACTGACCAGTGCTCTGATTCTTTCTATTCCAAAAGGTACTGGAGGTTTCACAATCTATTTTGATGCTTCTTACCGAGGCTTGGGTTGTGTTCTTATGCAGCATAAGCATGTGATAGCATATGCATCGAGGCAACTGAAGCCGCACGAGACTCGTTATCCAGTTCATGATCTTGAACTAGCTCCGATCGTGTTTGTTCTGAAGATCTGGCGTCACTATCTTTATGGTGAGTCTTTCAAGATCTTTTCTGATCATAAGAGTCTTAAGTACTTGTTTTCTTAGGAAGAGCTGAATATGAGACAGAGAAGATTGTTATATCTGTTGAAGGATTTCGACTGCGAAATCAAGTATTATCCCGGAAAGTCGAATGCAGTTGCAGATGCCTTGAGCCAAAAGCTTTGTTATTTATCTCTTTCTACTATTGGTGTTTCTCAGTTGATCGAAGATTGTTGCACTTCTGGTTTAGAGTTTTAAACAGATAGGGAGACTATCAGAGTGTTTGCTATTCAAGCTGAGCTGGAGTTTTTTATTACGATCAAAGAAGCACAGAAGTCTGATCCGAGCATTTAGGTTTCAGTAGAGAAAGTCAGATCTGAGCATCAGTCTGAATTCCAGGTTAGAGATGACGTTTTGTTTGTGATTAACCGTATTGTTGTGCCTGACATTTCGGAGTTGAGACAGTGTATTCTCCGAGAGGCTCATTGCAGTCGGTTCAGTGTTCATCCTGGAGGTCGTAAGATGTACAACGATATGAAGAACCAGTTCTGGTGTAAGAGAATGAAGAGCGATATTGCGAGGTTTGTATCTCGATGTTTGAACTGTCAGCAAGTGAAAGCAGAAAGGAAGCGACCGGGTGGTCTTTTGTACAGTCTATCTGTTCCTGAATGGAAATGGGATCACATTTCTATGGATTTCGTCACGAAGCTACCGCGATCTGTTTGAGGATGCGATGTTATTTGGGTAGTGATCGACCGATTGACGAAGTCTGCTTGTTTTATTCCGTACACGATGACGTATCGTCACGATCAGATGACTGAGTTATATGTTAGCAATGTTATGAGATTTCATGGTGTGCCGAAGTCGATCGTTTCAGACCGAGACCCTAGATTCACTTTGCACTTTTGGCACAGTCTGCAAGAGGCACTTGGTACTCGATTGCATCTGAGTACAACTTATTCTACGTGCGGTAGTGCTAGACTTTGGCACTAGTTGGCAAGATTCCTTGCCTCTTGTCGAGTTTTCTTACAAAAACAGCTTCCAAGCGAGTATCGCTATGGCGCCTTTTGAGGCTTTGTACGGCAAGAAGTGCCGATCTCCTTTGTTTTGGAACGATTTGTCCGAGTCACCAGATTTGGGTGTAAGAGTGGGTGCCCAGTGAGCCAACTGTGTGGCTATGGGCTTTGATGACTCTTTGTATAAACAATCTTTTGTTTAATATTATTTACACTTTTATTAATGGCAATGACTTTATATTACTTCATATTGTTATATTGTGATATACTATTGTTGTTTTGATAAAGACCTTGAATATACTATAGTGTATGTAAGATGTGGTAGAACATGGGGATGTCTATCATGAAATACATCTTATAGTCACTGTATATTCTAAAACCGTTCCTAGTCGATTGAGCCGTCCGATAATAAGGATAAGGATCGCTCGAGTTTGAGACTAGCATTTGCGATGCGGAGTACCACGTTTCATTGGTAGGGAACATGGAGATGTTCGAAGCATGCAAATGGATATTCATAGGATGAATAATCGAACTATCCTATCCGGACTTTCCAAGTGGTTATCACTTATCGAGTGGATAAAGTCCGCGGTTTTGGTTGTACACCATTAGTCCTTACGACTTGAAACATCATGGAGACTCTATATGCTAGTGTTGTGCTTTGACTCGTTTACCGACTCTATTGGGTCATCAGGTGTCGAGATTGGGTACAGTTACGACACATATAGGAGTCGATGCATTGTTGTCAAGGATTCACCACATACTTGCGAGTGTGGATATCCTATGCGATCTGAGGAGATATTAGTGTGACAAATCTCTGGCCAGAGTACTTGATGTGATTTAAGAAATGGTTTCTTAGTAGCACATGCGATGTCACTAATTTGATCTTCAAGATGTATTGCATAGTTATCGAATCTTGAGCGACTCTCGATATACCAATGGTTGTTGATTCGATCGGGATATATGGATGAAGGGACCGTACTGTACGCTAACCAAAATCTACTGGTTCTTGTAGGCACTATCAGTGATACCTAGGGAATCATGGGGCGATGTTGCTAGGCGCTTTACCATGATTCGTTGGGCAAGTCGGAAAGTGTTGTTCCGAGTCACAAGGAGTTGTGAGCCCACGACTAGCTGTATCCCTGAACCATTGAGGGTCACACAGTGTAATGGAGTTTTAATCCCCGTTGAGATAGTTAAATTTAAAGAGTTAAATTTAATGAATAAAGAAGTTGGACTTCTTAAATAAGAGTAAGGGAGTAGGATTTCCTAAAATGACATAGGGATGGACATTTTTGGAAACCACTGAATTCGGATTCAGGAAAATTTATTTTGACTTTAAAATGTGCAGAAATGGTTTCTGAGCACATTGGTGAAATTGGTTCATCAATCGGAGTCACGATGAATTTTATATTAATTTCTGAACGTGCGGGCTTTGCTTGTCGGGCCCTAGCTTATGACTAATGGGCCCTAAGGTGTTAGTGGCCTGCATTATAAATAAGTTATTGCAGTACAGAAATTAGACACAACAGCTCATTATTTTTGAGAAGCAAAAATCGAAAACCCTAGCCTCTCAAAGTAATAATCGGCCGACCCCTCCCGGTTCTCTGCCCGAGAAATTCCGGTCTGTGATTTTGAATTGCAGTCAGGAATAACGAATCAGATTCGTTTAATCTCTTCGCAGAAAAACTTCTGATAGATTTTCTAGTGCAATCTATCAGAGGGATTTAAACCCCATTCGTGGACCTGATTGAAGGAGTTCATCAGTTCCTGGGAGATACAAGAAGCGCAGAGAAATCTGTGTGGTGTCCATTAATCTCGCTTCGAGATTGAAGGTAAAATTTAATTAATTGTTATTTGAATTTTACACACACAATAATTTAATCGTTGAATGGTTGATACCCACACCATGGAATTGTTCCATGATAAAAATTTTAAACTTCCGCTGCACCGGGTATCAATCGTGATTGATCTGACCAACGGTTTTCCAACAGTGGTATCAGAGCCAGGTTGCTCAGATCAAACGATTAAATTAATCGATTGTACAAAATCTTTGAATCTCGGTTTTTGGAAAACAAAATAAATATTTTTAAATAAAATTTTTTTTCCGGGGCAAAACCCGGGCAGCGATTGGATCGCTGCCCGGTGGGGCAGCAATTGTTGCTGCCCCGGGCGGCGCACGGCGCCGGCCAAAGGGGGCGCATGGCGCCGCCCAGGACGGCGCACGGCGCCGCCCAGGGCGGCGCTGTGCGCTGCCCAGCGCAGCGCTCGGCGCTGCCCAGGGCGGCGCACGGCGCCGCCCAGGGGCGGCGCCAGGCGCCGCCAGGGCAGCAATTGTTGCTGCCCTAAGGGGGCAGCCGGGCTGCCCCGGCCCGCGCCCCGGGTGCGGGCCGGCCCGGGAGTGTCCCGGGCGGCCCGCGGGAAAAATTAAATTTTTATTTAAAATTAATTTTAATGTGATAAAATTTTATTTTGGTCCGGTCAAAAATTGTTTTTGATTGGTTCACGAGATTTCGGATCGAATTGTTCGAGTCCGTAAATTTTAAAATTGATTTTTGGATAAATTTGAATTTTTGGAAAATTTTAATGTTTTATCCGTAAATTGAATTTTGAAATCAATTATTTTGGTACAATTGATGATAAGATATGATCTTATGATATATTGAGTAAAATATGATTTTATTTGTAAAATTGGATTTTATAAATAAAATATGATTTTATTTGATATAGAGATAAAATATGATTTTATATGTGAAATGAGATTTTATATATAAAATATGATTTTATCTTGTTTAAATTTGAATTGCCACAGCATGTTATCCAATAAATTAATTTTGAATTAAATGTTATTGGATAAGGATGATCGATTGCCATGACCAATTTTGTAGGTGTATGTTAGGAATTTACATTTTGTTTTTATTGTTGTTGGTTTTATTAATGGGCCTGGTTTATGGCCCGATATGAATGTCATATGTAATAAAAGTGGGCTTGGTTTATAGCCCGTTCCCACCCCTAAAAATGTATCCCCTACTTGTCATTGTTATTTATTGTAAATACATTAGATTTAGTGGGAGATCAAGATTTGAAGACGGTGGGCCCAGCAGACAATAAAGACTGAAGAAATGTAAATTGGAAGCACATGTAATAGGATTGCATTGCATACTGCATATTACCTAGGATTGGACTAAGACCCGTGATTGGCAACCACGGGTCAATTAGAAATGGAATCGATCATCCTATATAATATTTGATATTATGATTGTATGCATGTTTAGACATAATTGCGTGAATCCGGCAAGCATGCAATAAATTAAATATGATGAGACAAATATTTTTATAATTAAAAATCCCTCATTTTAAATATGATTTAAAATTTATATCAAGATAAATAAAGGAAATTTAAATTTGTTTAAATGTTCCCACCTTCCATCAACGGTCAATGTATGTGATGCTACCCGCGGATACGGTCCGGCTCATATTATTGGGGGGGCCCGTCCGTCGGAAAGCTGTACATTGGATCGACAAATGTTGTAAGTTGGGTGGAACTCACATGGGATCGGCTCATATTATTGGGGGATCCACATGGCGACCGTCCATCACAACTTAATATTGATGGGTCATCTTGACATGTCACTTTAAACGGCGTCATATTATTGGGCCCTTATTGGACATGAGGTAAACACATGGGGGTTGCTTTGGAAGCAATTGGGCTCTACCTTTTGAGAATTATGGTTGGCTGATATTATTCGGGACCATAAGTTTGTCAATTGGACTCCATGTTCTCACTAAGGAAAAAGTTTCCCGTTTTCACTAGAGGGTGGTGAAATCGTTAAAATAGTGGGAGTGAGATTCATAAAATTAAATTCGCCTATTTTATGTCTTAGTAAATTATTAAACAATCATTGATATATGTCTGTTTTTCTTTTCAGTATTTCATACAATGAATTCGCGAAATCCATTATTCTCGATCCTCGAACAAAACAAGTTGACTGGCGCCAACTATACGGAATGGTTCCGGAAGTTGAAGATTGTCTTAACTTCGGAGAAAATGCTCTACGTGTTAGAGAAAGCACCTCCGAAGGAAGCACCAGCTGACATAAGTCCGGAGGAATTGGCCAAACTTGATGCATGGTGTGACCATGACATCAAGACCAAATGCTATATGCAAGCCTCGATGTCTGATGAACTCCAGAGGCGATTTGAGGACACGGTGAATGCTGCTGACATTCATGCGCAACTCAAGGAACTTTTTGGGGCTCAGTCGAGGGCTGAAAGGTTCGCTACTGTTAAGGAGTTGATGACGTGCCGCATGCGTGAAGGGACTTCGGTCCGTGATCATGGGGTACGAGTGATTTGGCTCATACAGAAGTTGGCGACCCTAGATTTGGTGTTGGAGCATGAACTCAATGTGGATTTATTGCTTCTGTCTCTTCCTTCTTCATTTGATGGATTTGTGATAAATTTTAATATGAACAAGATAGAGGCCACCCTAGAAGAGATGGTCAATATGCTCGTTACATATGAATCCACACTTAAGAAGGATAAGCCAGCTTTCTTGGTGGGCTCCTCATCTTCTGCTAAGAAGGGGCCAAGTATGAAGGGCAAGAAACGTTCTACCCCACCCAAGAAAGTCGAGCCCGAGAAGAAGCAAAAGACAAAGGCTTCAAACAATGGAAAATCCAAGGATGTTTGCCATTACTGCAAGAAGCCGGGTCATTGGAAGCGCAACTGCAAGGAATATCTTGAGCAGTTGGGAACTGCAAAGGGTATGTTCTATATTGAAATAAACATGTCACTTAATACAACTTCTTGGGTATTGGATACCGGATGTGGATCTCACATTTGCAATGATTTGCAGGTGATGACAAGAAGTCGCAGGCTTAGAATGGGTGAGACCCAGCTGAGGCTCGGGAATTGTTCCAGAGTTGAAGCTACGGCCATTGGAGATGTTTGTTTGACTTTGCAGAACGGTTTTAAATTATTGTTAAGAGATGTTTTATTTGTGCCAGATTTAATTAAAAACATTATTTCTATTTCTATGCTTGATAGAGATGGTTATTCTTGCAATTTTGTGAATGGGATTTGCAATATTTACAAGAATGAATGTTTAATTGGAAATGGACAACTTGAAAACGATCTATACAACTTAAAACTAAAAGACGTTCCAGTGAATTATGTTGATAAACCGGCGACAACAAACAAAAGGAAAATCGATAGTCAAAACCCGGCAAACCTTTGGCATGCTAGGCTAGGTCATATTTCCTCAAGGAGGATGAACAAGCTAGTGGGAGAGGGCATGTTTGATATGTCTGATATTAATTCTCTACCTACTTGTGAATCCTGCCTAAAAGGAAAAATGACTAAATCTCCTTTTAAGGGGAAACCTGAGCGTAGTCAGAATCTGTTGGATTTGATCCATACAGATGTTTGTGGTCCATTTAGAGTAGGGACTCAACATGGCCACACCTACTTCATTACCTTTACTGATGATTATTCAAGGTATGGGTATTTATATTTAATGAAATATAAGTCTGAAGCATTTGAAAAGTTCAAAGAATTCAGGGCTGAAGTAGAAAACAAGCTAGGTAAAAGTATTAAAGCACTTCGATCGGATCGAGGTGGAGAATACTTGAGTACCGAGTTTTTGGACTATCTGAAAGAGAATGGGATTCTCTCTCAGTGGACTCCTCCTATGACACCACAGCTTAATGGTGTATCGGAGCGTCGTAATCGAACTTTGTTGGACATGGTTCGATCTATGATGAGCTTCACTGAGCTTCCACCTTCGTTTTGGGGCTATGCGCTTGAAACGGCGGTATTGTTGTTGAACAACGTCCACACTAAAGCAGTGGACAAAACACCATACGAGTTATGGAATGGCAAAGCTCCTAAGTATTCGTACTTGAGGATTTGGGGATGTCCTGCTTACGTGAAGCGGATAGTGGGAGATAAGTTGGATAGTCGATCCAGCTTATGTTATTTTGTAGGGTATCCGAAGAATTCAATCGGATATTATTTCTATTATCCTGCTGAAACAAAGGTGTTTGTTTCTAGGAATGCCACCTTCTTGGAGAAGGAGTTCTTATTGGATAAGAAAGGCGAGATGATGGAACTCGAAGAAGTTCGAGAAGAACCCGAAATACAAAATAACGATCCTACACCTCAGGAACCATTGCTAAACACGCCTGCACCTAGAAGATCCGAAAGGACTTCTAGACCTCCAGTTCGATATGGTCTTCTTCTTGAAGGGGATCAAGATGAACCCGACATTGGATGTGATCCAAGAAACTTCAAGGAAGCAATTTCTGATGCGGATTCGAATTTATGGCTTGAAGCTATGCAGTCAGAATTGGATTCGATGCATACAAACCAAGTTTGGTCTTTAGTAGATCCTCCCGATGGAATTGTTCCAATAGGGTGTAAATGGATCTACAAGAGAAAGCTTGGGCCTGATGGTAAGGTATTGACCTACAAGGCGCGATTGGTGGCGAAAGGTTATACTCAAAGGCAAGGAGTTGACTATGATGAAACCTTTTCACCAGTTGCAATGTTCAAGTCCATAAGAATCCTGATTGCCATAGCTGCATGGTATGACTATGAGATATGGCAAATGGATGTGAAGACTGCTTTTCTTAATGGAGACATTAAGGAAGAAATCTATATGAAGCAGCCTGAGGGGTACACATCCATGGGAAGCGAGCATAAGGTATGCAAGCTTCAGAGATCAATTTATGGTCTAAAACAAGCATCAAGAAGTTGGAACCAGAAATTTGATGAAACAATAAAAGATTTTGGTTTCATCAAGAACCCGGAGGAACCTTGCGTGTACAAGAAAGTAGTTAAGGATGCGGTGACATTCTTAGTACTTTATGTTGATGACATCCTACTCATTGGGAATGATCTAGGGATGTTGCAGTCAACAAAGATATGGTTATCAGGTAGATTTTCGATGAAGGATTTGGGAGAGGCATCCTACATTCTTGGGATACAGATCTATAGAGATAGGTCTAAGAGAATGATAGGACTCACTCAATCAACCTACATCGATACCATATTGAAACGGTTTTCAATGGATGGGTCCAAAAGAGGACATCTACCCATGTGTCATGGAGTTTCTCTATCCAAGTCTATGTGTCCCAAGACTGATGCAGAGATAGAGAATATGACACATGTACCATATGCGTCAGCTATAGGTAGTATCATGTATGGGATGATATCTACCAGACCGGATGTAGCATTTGCTCTGAGTGTCACGAGCAGATATCAATCTAATCCTGGTCAAATGCATTGGAAAGCCGTGAAGGACATTCTTAAATACTTGCGAAGGACTAAGAATATGTTCATGGTGTATGGAGGACGAGATCTCAAATTGGAAGGCTATACCGACTCTAGCTTCCAAAGTGATATGGATGACTCGAAGTCAACCTCTGGATTTGTGTTCATGCTCAATGGCGGTGCTGTCTCTTGGAAGAGTTCCAAGCAGGACACCACAGCGGATTCCACCACTGAGGCTGAATACATTGCAGCAATCAGCTGCTGCTAAAGAGGCCGTTTGGATGAGGAAGTTCGTCCAAGAGTTGGGCGTTATTCCTGAATTTGTTGGTCCAGTCCCGGTGTACTGTGACAACACGGGTGCCGTTGCTCAAGCAAAGGAACCAAGGTCTCATCAAAGATCCAAACACGTACTGAGGAAATACCACATAATCCGGGAGATTGTGGAAAGAGGAGACATCATTGTCGAACGAGTGGCCTCTGCAGACAATATCGCTGATCCGCTTACTAAGCCCTTGCCAGGACCATTGTTTGACAAACATCGCGAAGCAATGGGTCTACGTAGTATGACTAGTTGGCTATAGGGCAAGTGGGAGATTGTAAGAGTGGGTGCCCAGTGAGCCAACTGTGTGGCTATGGGCTTTGATGACTCTTTGTATAAACAATCTTTTGTTTAATATTATTTACACTTTTATTAATGGCAATGACTTTATATTACTTCATATTGTTATATTGTGATATACTATTGTTGTTTTGATAAAGACCTTGAATATACTATAGTGTATGTAAGATGTGGTAGAACATGGGGATGTCTATCATGAAATACATCTTATAGTCACTGTATATTCTAAAACCGTTCCTAGTCGATTGAGCCGTCCGATAATAAGGATAAGGATCGCTCGAGTTTGAGACTAGCATTTGCGATGCGGAGTACCACGTTTCATTGGTAGGGAACATGGAGATGTTCGAAGCATGCAAATGGATATTCATAGGATGAATAATCGAACTACCCTATCCGGACTTTCCAAGTGGTTATCACTTATCGAGTGGATAAAGTCCGCGGTTTTGGTTGTACACCATTAGTCCTTACGACTTGAAACATCATGGAGACTCTATATGCTAGTGCTGTGCTTTGACTCGTTTACCGACTCTATGGGGTCATCAGGTGTCGAGATTGGGTACAGTTACGACACATATAGGAGTCGATGCATTGTTGTCAAGGATTCACCACATACTTGCGAGTGTGGATATCCTATGCGATCTGAGGAGATATTAGTGTGACAAATCTCTGGCCAGAGTACTTGATGTGATTTAAGAAATGGTTTCTTAGTAGCACATGCGATGTCACTAATTTGATCTTCAAGATGTATTGCATAGTTATCGAATCTTGAGCGACTCTCGATATACCAATGGTTGTTGATTCGATCGGGATATATGGATGAAGGGACCGTACTGTACGCTAACCAAAATCTACTGGTTCTTGTAGGCACTATCAGTGATACCTAGGGAATCATGGGGCGATGTTGCTAGGCGCTTTACCATGATTCGTTGGGCAAGTCGGAAAGTGTTGTTCCGAGTCACAAGGAGTTGTGAGCCCACGACTAGCTGTATCCCTGAACCATTGAGGGTCACACAGTGTAATGGAGTTTTAATCCCCGTTGAGATAGTTAAATTTAAAGAGTTAAATTTAATGAATAAAGAAGTTGGACTTCTTAAATAAGAGTAAGGGAGTAGGATTTCCTAAAATGACATAGGGATGGACATTTTTGGAAACCACTGAATTCGGATTCAGGAAAATTTATTTTGACTTTAAAATGTGCAGAAATGGTTTCTGAGCACATTGGTGAAATTGGTTCATCAATCGGAGTCACGATGAATTTTATATTAATTTCTGAACGTGCGGGCTTTGCTTGTCGGGCCCTAGCTTATGACTAATGGGCCCTAAGGTGTTAGTGGCCTGCATTATAAATAAGTTATTGCAGTACAGAAATTAGACACAACAGCTCATTATTTTTGAGAAGCAAAAATCGAAAACCCTAGCCTCTCAAAGTAATAATCGGCCGACCCCTCCCGGTTCTCTGCCCGAGAAATTCCGGTCTGTGATTTTGAATTGCAGTCAGGAATAACGAATCAGATTCGTTTAATCTCTTCGCAGAAAAACTTCTGATAGATTTTCTAGTGCAATCTATCAGAGGGATTTAAACCCCATTCGTGGACCTGATTGAAGGAGTTCATCAGTTCCTGGGAGATACAAGAAGCGCAGAGAAATCTGTGTGGTGTCCATTAATCTCGCTTCGAGATTGAAGGTAAAATTTAATTAATTGTTATTTGAATTTTACACACACAATAATTTAATCGTTGAATGGTTGATACCCACACCATGGAATTGCTCCATGATAAAAATTTTAAACTTCCGCTGCACCGGGTATCAATCGTGATTGATCTGACCAACGGTTTTCCAACATTGGGATCGTAGATGCTTCGAGATATGGAAGAGCAAGTTAAGATCATTCAGTTGAGAATGAAATCAGCTCAAGATAGACAGGCGAAGTATGCGAATGTTAGACGTAGACCTCTGAGTTTCGAGCAGGGAGACCGTGTATTCCTTAAGATTTCTCCTTTCAGAGGCACGGTCAGATTTGGTAAGAGTGGGAAGTTATCTCCGAGATTCATCGGGCCGTACGAGATTCTCGAGAAGATAGGCGATCTTGCTTATAGACTTGTGATGAAACTTAAAATTTGTAATTATTTATATGTTAAAAAGTGTGTTTTAAAATTAAAGTTTAATTAAAATTATGAAGTTGTATTATTTTAGTGTTATGTGTTTATATTTAAATGTTTTACTAAAATGTTGTATTTTACGGTTTGCGCAGGTTTGGTAAAAATAAAATTACTCAAGCTACAAAGGTCATAAGGGAGTAATCTTAAATCCTGTAGAATTACAAAAGAGGCATCTTCAACTTTGTAGAAGACAAGAAATTCCAAAAACTTCATTAAGATGATCAAAATAATCAAACATCAAAATGGAGACAGATTTACTTTTACTATGACCAGCTTTGAGTAAAAATATCATAAGTATTTCATATTTTATCCAAAAGGGGTAAATGAGTTGTCAAAACACATCTACAGACAAAGGGCTACGTGTTATATGTTTTGTGCAGAAGCCAAATCGGAAGTCTAAGGCATCAAACATGCCAATTAATGTTGGGTCAATGTATTGACATTCAAGGAGACAAGCACCCACCAATTTTACTATTCCATATTTAATGAGCCTTGGACTCTTGCTCTCATTTGAACTATAAATAGATGTGTTGTTTAAGCTTTGTAGTATGAAAGAGTGTAGAGAATTCCTCATTTGTAAAATAAATATTGTGTGTGTGAGAATAAAAGTTTGAGTGTGCAAGTTTCTCAAGTTCAAGTATGAAATTTCTTTTATCCTTATTCTTGAGTTTCATGTTCATGGAAAGCTAAATCTTTTTATGTCAAGGTGAAAAGGTTTCATTGTTGGTCAAGTAAGATTTTTTATATTTTTTATATTCTTTCCTTTTCTATTTTTATTTTTACTAATTGATCTTTATTTGTAGGTATAATTTGGATGATTTATTGTTATCTATTTACATCAAATACTTGGTACCTTGAATGTGGTTACCTTGATTTGTTGTCTAATATGATACAATAAAAACTACAATAATTATATACTATAAATATATGTATCAATTTAGAATAAAGTCATATATATTATTTAGACGATAGCGTGGCTCTGCCGGTTGTTCTAAATAATATATTGTGATTTGATCTAACATTTACTTTCTTGTAACTAACATTTACTTTTTCGCAACTAACATTTAATTTCCGCAATTAACATTTACTTTACGTAACTAACATTTATGTTTCCGCAACTAACATTTACTTTATCGCATCTAACATAAAAAGTCATATATTTTATTTCGACGATAGCGTGGCTCTGCCGGTTGTTCTAAATGAAATATGGTGATTTGATCTAACATTTATTTTTATGTCAATTTATATTTATGCACTTATATATATATTATGGGTACCATATATTAATTATCGGTTAATATGATATTAATATAGTGGGAACTATATTATATGATATATTTGTTTAAATATTTAATTGTTCTTTTATGTTTATATTTATGCATTTATATATATATTATGGGTACCATGTATTAAATATCGGTTAATCTGATTTTAATATAGTGGGAACTATATTATATGATATATTTGTTTAAATATTTAATTGTTCTTTTATGTTTATATTTATGCATTTATATATATATTATGGGTACCATGTATTAAATATCGGTTAATCTGATTTTAATATAGTGGGAACTATATTATATGATATATTTGTTTAAATAGTTAATTGTTCTTTTATGTTTATTCTTATTTTAGTTTCTTTTATTTATTTTTGTTAAGCAATCTTAAATAAACCAACAATGAACCTTTGAAGCCTTGACAAGTTTATAATTTGTGTATTTGAAGTTTTATATTAATATTTCCATCTATAATATATCATTGCTAAAATTAAACTTACAGCATCCTCTCCGTGGATCGATCTCGTACTCACGAGTATATTACTTGCAGACAACCTACACTTGAGTTAATTACAATTTAAGTTATAGCAAGTTTTTTGCGCCGTTGCCGGGGAGGTATAAATTAAGTTTAATTTTTGTTATTTATGTTATTTATGTAAATAGTATGTTGTTTTTAATTGTATGATTGTTTGGAGTCGCAAAAAAAGTGGTAGACTTGTTCGAGTATCTGAAAATACTTTAAACATGGAGGATAATTCTAATAATCAAGATGATAATAATAATAATAATAATCAAGAACATGAACAACCAAGAACACTTAGGCACCATATGAATCCAATAAGAACTAGTACACCATCTTGTTTAGTTTTTCCTCCTGATGCGTATAATTTCAATTTTAAGCCACAAATCATTCAACTTTTACCAAATTTTCATGGCCTAGATTCTGAAAATCCATATTTGCATTTAAGAGAATTTGAGGAGGTTTGCAACACTTATAATGATCAAAATTGTAGCATGGATATTGTTCGATTAAAGCTTTTCCCTATTTTTTTAAAAGATAAAGCTAAAACATGGTTGCAAAATTTGAGATCATGTTCAATAAGATCATGGGAAGAAATGCAACAACAATTTCTAAAAAAGTTTTTTCCTTCCCATAGAACAAACTCTTTTAAAAGAAAAATTACAACTTTTTCTCAAAAACAAGGGGAAACATTTTATCAATATTGGAATAGATATAAAGAGTTACTTAATACATGCCCACATCATGGTTTTGAAATATGGAGGATAGTTTCTCACTTTTATGAAGGTTTAATACCTAAAGATAGGCAAATGATAGAATTCATGTGTAATGGAACTTTTGAAGATAAAAACCCAAATGAAGCTATGGAATATTTGGAGTCATTAGCGGAAAATGCTCAAAATTGGGATAATATAGGCTCAATTGAACCACCAAGTAAAAGAAATAATTCAACAAATGGGGGTGGTATTTATCATCTTAAAGATGATGTAGATGTTCAAGCTAAACTTGCATCTTTAGCAAAAAAAATCGAGTCATTAGAAATAAAAAAGAGTGATCAATTAAAAGTGTTCAAGAAATTGTTTGTCATATATGTGGCACAAATGATCATCTTACAAAATATTGTCCTACTTTGCCTTCATTTAAAGAATGCCTCCATGAACAAGCCAATTATGTTAACAATTTTAAAAAATCAACATTAGATCCTTTTTCACAAACATATAATCCTGGTTGGAGAAATCATCCTAATTTTAGTTGGAGGAACGATAATAATGCACAACCTTCACAACAACCTTTTCAAAATAACCAAAATCATTAAGGTTATGCTCCTTATATCCTACCTCCAAGAAAACATTTTGAAGATGCAATTCATGCATACATTCAAAAGAAAGAGTCTATCAATATTCAAAGCATTCAATGTATGAATGATTTGAAAGAAACTCTTGCAAAATTTGCATCTGCACTTAATATTCATGAAAAAGGAAAATTTCCATCTGAACCACAACCTAATCCTAAAAATCAAAATCAAGAAAAATTTGATCAAGTAAAATCTGTTATTACTCTTAGAAGTGGTAAAATAGTTAATGATCCATATAGTGATGAAAACAAAGATCAGTCAAACTCAAAGAGTAAGGATGAAAATCTTGATACTTTCGAGAAAGATGATACTTTGAGTCCTAAGATTAGGAAGTTGATGATAAATTATCTGAAATAATATGTGAGTCAAATAAACATGTTCCTTTTCCTCATGCATTAGTAAATAATAAAAAACAAAAAAAATGATTCTGATATTTATGAAGTTTTTAAACAAGTAAAAATAAATATTTCATTATAAGATGCTATTAAACAAGTGCCTTCTTATGCAAAATTTTTAAAAGATTTATGTACTGCGAAAAGGCAATTGCATGTAAAGAAGAAAGCATTCTTAACTGAACAAGTAAGTTCTATTATTCAAAATAATTCTACTTTGAAATATAAAGATCCAGGTTGTCCAACAATTTCATGTATTATTGGAAAAAATAAAATTAAAAAAGCTTTGTTAGATTTGGGAGCAAATGTGAATTTACTTCCTTATTTAGTTTATGAAAAACTTAAGTTGGGAGATTTAAAACCTACATTTTTTACTCTTTTACTAGCCGATAGGTCAATCAAAATACCTAGAAGTATCATAGAAGATGTGTTAGTTCAAGTCGATAAATTCATATATCCCGTGGATTTTATTGTCTTGGATACACAATCAATAGAAGTACATAACGAAATTCCAGTAATATTGGGACGTCCATTTCTAGCAACTTCAAATGCTTTAATTAATTGTCGAAATGGAATAATGAAATTGTCTTTTGGAAATATGGCTTTATAACTTAATGTGTTCAATTTATGTAAACAACCAAGTATTAATGAAGATGAAGATGATAATGCTGGAAGAAAATATACACCAAGAAAACTTAAATCAACAATCTGATGTTTGTTTAGTAGAAAATTTTGATTTGGAAAATATTTTTGAATCAAAATTATTTGGGGAAAACAATCAACTTGAAGAAGAAAAAGAAAATGTAATAGTCGATCATTTATCAAAAATGATTTCTGAATAATCTCAAAATAAAATGCCAATAAATGAAATTTTTCCGGATGATCAACTATTTTATGCTACTACTATGCCTTGGTTTGCTAATATTGTAAATTTTCTTGTGACAAATAAAATGCATTATCATTGTAGTTCACAAGATAAAAACAAATTCTTGAAAGAGGTAAAAAAAATTTATTTGGATGATCCTTATTTGTTTAAATATTATCCTTATCAAATTTTTCGACGATGCATACCCGACAATGAGGTAAGTAGTGTCATTAAATTTTTTCGTTCTGAGGTATGTAGAGATCAATTGTTGTAAAAAAAAACAGCTAAAAATGCAAAGATTTATAAAGATAAAACAAAAATCTTTCATGACAAAAATATTATGAGAAAATCTTTTGAAATCGGACAAAAAGTTTTACTTTATAATTCTCGCTTGCATTTATTTTCAAGAAAACTTAGATCGCGATGGTTTGGAACATTTATTGTTAAATCTATCTATTCTCATGGTGTTTTTGATGTTAAAAATCTAAAAATAATAATGTGTTTAAAGTTAATGGATAAATACTTAAACCATTTTTAGAAAATAAAATTTTTAATGATGAGTTTATGCCTTAATATGATCTAAATTAATTGTTGCTTATATTTTCATTTTATTCTTGTAGAATTGAGTTCACTTCCGGTTAAGTGGCGGATAACGGTACTCCATGGCTCTTATAGTCGGTTAAATTGGTTTCCCATAATAACTGATCAGAAAATAAAAAAAAAACTATATTTTTTTTTGCTTTATTTTCAAAATGGAAGAAGCTATCAAAAAACATGGAAAAGTTTTCACTTCTTCTCTTCCTAAAAAGGTTCGAAGAATAATTTATGAATGCAGGCGTGAAAGATTGAGAATTCTTATGCAAAAAGGAATTTCGGAGGATATTCGTCTTATAATTGAAGCCAATATTCGATTAGGTGGCGAAGTTCCAAAAATCTTACATATTCGAAATATGTCTGGACTAGGAAAAAACACTTATGCAAAGAAAAGGAGGGTTTAAAGAAAATTGGATGGGAAGCCAACCCTCAACTCATAAGAAGATGTTGAAGTCATCATTGATTCAACATGTCACGAAATGGTTTGTGTTTGTTCCTCATTATCTTCAATAAATTTCAGGTGATATCTCTTTCATCGTGTACTCTTTATTTTTCTTAAAAAATAAAAAAAATGTCATATTCGGGTTTGGGGGAGGGTTTATCCTTTTAAAAAAAAAATTTAAAATTTTAAAAATAAAAAAAAAATATTTCTATAATAATATTTATTTTTTTTTTCAATGGCAGAGTAAGGAGTCAAAAACTCCTAACACGCATTAGTTTTTATTTATCATATTAGCACAATAGATTAGATTTTAATATTCCGTATATATTTAAATTGCAAACTACTAAGAAAATGAAGTCTTTTTGTATAGATTTTTATTTATTCTTCTTTTTATCAATTTAATAGAAAATATATAATTGATGGGATATAAGTTATAAATAATAAATAATTGTGTGTTTTCAAATAACATATTTTCTTAAACTTTTATGAGTATATAATTAAAGTGATATTGATTGAATGAATAATAACATGTATAATTGAGGGAATTAATTTGTAAAAGTGCAATATTTACTCACATAAATTTTGTGAGTGAGAGGTGAGAATTGAGAAAACAACTTATAAGCTTTTATTGATTATTAAGAAATGGTTGATTACTAGATTAAACCCATTTTAAAAAAAAATATTGTTCATATGAAAATTGGCGGCAAAGATTGTTTGAAGTTTGATTGTAAAGATGTAGAGTATTAATATCTCTACTATAATTATCAATGTAATAGATTTACCTCATAAAAAATAAACAAATAAATAAACTTTGAAAAAAAAAATGTTACATTTTCAAAGTTTATTAGAGGTACTTGGTTATGTAAAAACAATTTTGCAGCCAAGCAAACAAAAAAAAAAATAGAAAAATAGAAAAAAAAAATAAAAACAAAATGGGTTTATTCTTTGTAAATTATCCTATCTTATTTTCAATATTAGGTTATTTGATTGTATGCTTTACATATTAACCATTTTCAATGAGTGTATAATTTTCTTCCAACTCCATGAGTGAAAACCAGTTATATATAAAAAAAAAATATCATAACCCGAGAGAATATGAAGTTGAGACTTTTACATTAAAATTCCTGAAGATATACATGTTATGAAAATGATTTCTATTATCATTTTGATTATATTATTCTCAAAGTTTTTAGAAAATATTAATATAAAAAAAAATTATATATATTTAATATTTTAATATTGTGTGAAATATATATGTATACCCCATCCAATTATATATTAATATATTAGTTGATAACAAGATTTATAAATAAACATATGATCTCCTCACAAGTGTGTTTTTAAAATTTCAAAGTTTGCAAATTTGAATATATATATTAAGGAATAAAAATCTAACTTGTGATTTTATGATATTTTATGATATTTTATTACTAAGGGGCCAGTAATTAACCGGTTGGGGGTGTGATGAAACTTAAAATTTGTAATTATTTATATGTTAAAAAGTGTGTTTTAACATTAAAGTTTAATTAAAATTATGAAGTAGTATTATTTTAGTGTTATGTGTTTATATTTAAATGTTTTACTAAAATGTTGTATTTTACGGTTTACGCAGGTTTGGTAAAAATAAAATTACTCAAGCTATAGAGGTCATAATGGAGTTATCTTAAATCCTGTAGAATTACAAAAGAGGCATCTTCAACTTTGTAGAAGACAAGAAATTCCAAAAACTTCATTAAGATGATCAAAATAATCAAACATCAAAATGGAGACAGATTTACTTTTACTACGACCAGCTTTGGGTATAAATATCATAAGTATTTCATATTTTATCCAAAAGGGGTGAATGAGTTGTCAAAACACATCTACAGACAAAAGGCTACGTGTTATATGTTTTGTGCAGAAGCCAAATCGGAAGTCTAAGGCATCAAACATGCCAATTAAAGTTGGGTCAATGTATTGACATTCAAGGAGACAAGCACCCACCAACTTTACTATTCCACATTTAATGAGCCTTGGACTCTTGCTCTCATTTGGCCTATAAATAGATGTGTTGTTTAATCTTTGTAGTGTGAAAAAGTGTAGAGAATTCCTCATTTGTAAAATAAATATTGTGTGTGTGAGAATAAAAGTTTGAGTGTGCAAGTTTCTCAAGTTCAAGTATGAAATTTCTTTTATCCTTATTCTTGAGTTTCATGTTCATGGAAAGCTAAATCTTTTTATGTCAAGGTGAAAAAGTTTCATTGTTGGTCAAGTAAGATTGTTTATATTTTGTATATTCTTTCCTTTCCTTTTCTATTTTTATTTTTACTAATTGATCTTTATTTGTAGGTATAATTTGGATGATTTATTGTTATCTATTTACATCAAATACTTGGTACCTTGAATGTGGTTATCTTGATTTGTTGTCTAATATAATACAATAAAAACTACAATAATTATATACTATAAATATATGTATCAATTTAGAATAAAATCATATATATTATTTAGACAATAGCGTGGCTCTGCCGGTTGTTCTAAATAATATATTGTGATTTGATCTAACATTTACTTTCTTGTAAATAACATTTACTTTCTCGCAACTAACATTTACTTTCCGCAATTAATATTTACATTTCCGCAACTAACATTTACTTTATCGCATCTAACATAAAAAGTCATATATTTTATTTAGACGATAGTGTGGCTCTGCCGGTTGTTCTAAATGAAATATGGTGATTTGATCTAACATTTACTTTTATGTCAATTTATATTTATGCACTTATATATATATTATGGGTACCATATATTAATTATCGGTTAATATGATATTAATATAGTGGAAACTATAATATATGATATATTTGTTTAAATATTTAATTATTCTTTTATGTTTATATTTATGCATTTATATATATATTATGGGTATCATGTATTAAATATCGGTTAATCTGAATTTAATATAGTGAGAACTATATTATATGATATATTTGTTTAAATAGTTAATTGTTCTTTTATTTTTATTCTTATTTTAGTTTTTTTTATTTATTTTTGTTAAGAAATCTTAAATAAACCAACAATGAACCTTTGAAGCCTTGACAAGTTTATAATTTGTGTATTTGAATTTTTATATTAATATTTCCATCTATAATATATCATTGCTAAAATTAAACTTACAACATCCTCTGCGTGGATTGATCTCGTACTCACGAGTATATTACTTGCAGACAACCTACACTTGGGTGAATTACAATTTCAGTTGTAGCAACTTGCACTTCCTCCATCTTTATCGGGTATTCACGACGTTTTTCACGTCTCTATGCTGCGGAAGTATCATCCAGATCCTTCTCATATTCTTCAGCCTTATGAAGCCGAGTTAGACGAGACTCTGAGCTACTTTGACTGACCGATTCAGATTCTTGATCATAAGGAGAAGCAACTCAGAACCAAGTTAATTCCGTTGGTGAATGAGAAGTGCATTTTATGCACTTAATTTATATATGTTTTGACTTGGCTTTTGTGATGTATTTAGTGTATATTACGCATATTTGTTATTTTTTTGTGAGTTGCAAGGATTGGAGCAAAAGTAGCTATAAGAAGCGGAAGGATGAATTTTGGAGCAGCAAATTCAAAAAATTACTGGGAATTCTTTAGACATCCAAATCCCATCTTCACTATTCATAATCAAATATAGGATGTTTTGAAACTTCTGTCAAAATTTCAGCTCAATCCGACGGTTAGTTTGGGAGATATGATTTTTTGAAAATTGTCGCGCATTGTAGAACAGCACATGCGAGAGTAGGGCGCGCCCTCGCTGTTTCCTAGCACGCCCGCGCCATCCCTGGACGTAAAAAGAAGTGTAAATTCGAGGCTCAGGCGCACCCTTCCCATTTTACTGCGCGACCGCGCCGTCGCGAAGTCAGATTTTGTAATTTTTTGGGAAGGAGACTTTGAGACTTTTTCGGGCTTTTTTTGACGGGCTTCGAGGACATATAAAAGAGATTTCAAAGACACAATAGGAGGGGGGCAACCGCAAAAATCTAAATCACACAACACACGCACAAGGAAGAAGAGATTTAGGGAGGAAAAATCTGCACAACAACGTGAAGAAGAAAATTGGAAAAGTTCGAAGACGAAGGATGCGGAAGCTACTTCGGATTTTTTTTTCTTTCCCATTTCTTATTAAATTGGAATTCATGTTTAGTTTCATAAACATGAATTGTGTTTATCTATTTTTGATCATGAACTAATTTTTTAGAGTCTAGAGGTCAGATGGAACCTGGTGTAGATACTTTCATGATTTTTTGATTTTATTGAATTGAGTTTCTTTTAGATTAATTGTTTTTTTCTAGAATTGATTGTTTTTTCAATTATCTGATCAATAATTGATTTGTAATATTTATTTGAAATCTGGCACTCGGGAGAGGAGATTTTGAATAGGACCATTAGAAAATACACTGTTAATTATTTATATTGATCGGGAGAGTGTATAATTTTAACAGAGCTTTTAAAAAGAACATTGTTTTGTGATAGATCAGTGCAAGCCGATTCTTAATAGAGATATTGGAATTGAATTGTAGTTGATAAAAATTATTTGTTGCTCAGGAGAGGGAAATAATAAACTTAAGTGTTCTTTGCTATTAATTAACTGGAATTCATGAAACTAAATTAATTAGGATTGATTGTTGTTGAAACCAGGTGAAATCTAAACCTCTAGACCATTTTTTCCTCTGATTGATTTTTATCTGAAAGTTGTGTGCGTGCTATTAAAAACTCATTGATTATTTTATTCTGCAAAATTCTGAGATTTTGATTCTCTAGATAAAGTTTAAACTATTTTAATTACAAGAACTGAATATTTTCATTTTACTCTCTGAGGGAACGATATTTGATTTTTCACTATATTAAAACTTGACACTCGTACACTTGCGAGTAATTTTCACAACAAGTTTTTGGCGCCGTTGCTGGGGATTAAATTTTGATTATTTATTAGTCTTGTTACCAATTAGTCTAGATTTTAATTTAGAGTTTTTATTTTATTTTAAGTTACTAATTGATTTCTTCTTATTTTTAATTGCAGTTTATGCGACGATCTCAAAGTGCGAATTATTTACTGTTTGATCCGAAGATCAAGCGCACTGCACGTGCTTTGAGAAGAGTTAGAAGAGAAGAAGTCAATAGAATGGCTGAAGAGAATGTAAATCAAGCTCCCCTGGTCCAATTAGAGATCACTTCCGACCGACGATCTAGGCTCACTATTCTGGAATCTCTCGAGGGTCCATTAACGCCAACAATTTTGAATTGAAGCCGGCTGTAAAGCCCGAAAATATTAAATTATTAATTATGGGATTTGAGAATTAAATTCCATATTATGGGCTAATATTGATTTGAGAAGTTATGGAAATGATAGATTTAATTTTCGAGCCGAAAATATTTAATTTGAGAATTTACGAATTTTGAGAATTAAATTCCGAGAATTCTTAAATTAAAAGAATAAATATTCGATTTGAATATTTATGGAATTGAAGATTTAATTCCATGTTTCGGAAATTAAAGAAGATGAATTTGGAAGATATAACTCGATCAGGGACTGATTTGCACATACTGATATTTGAAGGGCTAGAATGCAAAAGGCCGGGATTATTTAATTAATCCGAATTTAATTTATTTTAATCCGAGTATATTTAATTTGGGAATATTTAGAGTTTTGATTTAAATTCTAATATTCTTAAATTATTTAGGATTGAAATTGAATTAAAACGAAGGCCGAGGACTGAATTGCAATTACTGAAGATTTGAGGGACTATATTGAAAATATGTCAATACATATCTGATTTCTAAGCTATGAATCAGATTGTATACGTGTAATTGAGTGGCAATTCAGAATTAGGAAGAACAGGGCTCGAAACCATTTCCACTTCTTGTGAATTCGATTGTTTCAAATCGCCGTAACTTTTGATCCGTTTGTCCGATTTCGATTCCGAAAGATGTTCTGGAATCCTTGCGACGAGTACTTCGATTTGATGTAAGTTTCTGATTACTTCGGTATGGTTTGAAGATTTAAATATTGCAGAGATCAGATGTTGAGCATGAATATGGCTTTCTATTGAATTATGTAGTTCCGTATCGATGTCGAATCAGTTATTTGATGCCGTATGAATTCCAAGGAGTTGTTACAGCATGTATTTCGAATGTTTGCTTCTGATATGCTGAGAATATGATGTTATGTTGCTGATATGTTGATGAGAAACCATAATTGAAATTGAAAATGGTTTCGATATTTCGTCGATTACCGATTTTTAATCGCTACGCCGTCGATTCGTGTTTTGAGACAAGTTTGATAGATGATTTTTGAGATAAGATGTTCTTTGATATGTTTATGATAATAGCTGTTGGTTTGAAGAGTTGAATGACAATGAACGGATATGAAAAGCCGTATGAATGGAATTGAAATTAGAAATGAATTCGATACCGTAACGATTCCCGATTGTCAATCGCTACGATGATTGGTTATGTTTTGAAACCATACTGATAGTCTATGATTGAGCTAATGATCTTGGGATTGTATACTGATTTTGTTAGATGCAATCTTTATATTTCAGACGTGCTACGAGCTCAATCAACTCAAGAGGTCGAATTGTGAACCGAGGAAGTTCGCTTGAGATTTGAAATGAATTTGATTGAAGATGTGCTGATGATTTCGACTCGATTCTGAAAGGAATGAATTGAACAAATATTGATGTGCATGTTTTGAGGTTGAAGAATTCAGAACAGACGAAATACAAAGGTAAAAGTGTACTACTATTTGATTGGGAATACAACTCGAGATGGTTTGTATCGAGTTCCCTTAAATCACATACTTGTTTGCTTAATTGCTCTTATGTGCTTTCATTTGAGTTGTTGAATAAGTTTTTGATGTTATGAATTCCTTGATGATGATATATGTTGCATTCATCTTGAAGACTTATTCCTTGATTTTGAAATGAACGGAAACGTTCGAATAGACGATTTGAGGAATCGTATATGTATGGCCTGGGTGGTTGTTTTAGCCAAGCATCTGATTTGCATATATGATTGCTTCAAAGTCTAGAGAAGAAAGATAAGTAACCCCACCTCGAGCGGGAGAGTCGGTGGATTAGTTATGATATCTACTTCTCGGGATCCCAACCGGCGAATGATGAAATGAACCTTGTTTTGAAAACATGAATTGTATTTACTTTTATATCATGATCTTGATATATGTTTGATATGCATGTTTAGTTGCTTTTACTGGGAAATATATTTCTCACCGGAGTTATCCGGCTATTGTTATGTTGTATGTGTCATGGCAATAGGAGGGAATGGAGCAGAACAAAGGCAATCTTGAAGAACAAGGGATCAGTTGAACATAGCGTGATGATCCGAGTTAGAAATTGTATGAGCTGTCATGATGTATATTTGAGCCTTGAACATAATCATGTTATAGTTATAGTATCAAGACTTGTTGATGATGATATTATGATCTTGTTATTGTATTTAGAACATGTGAGATGTTGTAAATCCTTAAAACACCATGAAGTATCTTGATCTTGTTATATAGCAATATGTTTTGCATATTTTGGAAAGTCTTGATTATTATGATTGTAAGGCTTGTTATGATTTAATGGTATCTATTGTATAGCATGTTGGAATGCATGTTAGATGTTGCTATGGATTAGATCATGAATAAATCCTTGTTTGTGTTGATCTTGGATGGAAATATTTGGAGAACCATTTTTGACAGCAGCTGAGCATTTTTCTGGTGCAGTGGCCGGCGCACGGGCGAGCAAGTACTCGCGCGCACGCGAGCCAGCTCTTGAGATCTCGGTCTCATTGGCCGGCGCGCGCGCGAGGGGTGATGCCCGTGCGTGCGCAGAGCAATCCATTTTATAAAAAAAAAAAATTTTATTCTTTTGTTTGGACATTTGATTAAATGAGAGATTAGAACTCGGGTCGTCACAACAGGTGGTATCAGAGCGTAAGTTCTTGGACTGAGATAGAAGCTGAGCGGGGTAGATTGAGTCACATGCATGTATTGTATTGCATGATTATGCATTACTTGATTTGATAATTCAATGAGTTGATAAATTGCATGTGAGCATGATCTATATTTGAAATTCAATTGCCTGATTTACTGATTTGTAAATTTTTGAAATTTTTTCCGGGTGATGTAAGCACCCATAATTGAATAGAACAATGTTCTTTGGGTGATGTAAGCACCCCAGACTAACAGACTAGTATGGCCAGACTGAACAGAAAGGTATGGTCAGATTGAACAGAACAGAACGGTATTGCTCAGCTGAACGAAGTTATCTCTGATGGAACAGAACAGAATATCAGCAAATGAATAGATGATGTGACGCCCGGGGCTGAGGAAGCAGGGAGTGATCGCCGGTGCCAAGAGGTTGCACGGACAATGAGCGGCTCCTGGTAGGCTTCTAGGCGGAGGGAGACATGAATGAACCGATCTCGTGCCGGAATGAGAGGGATTCTGAGACTGTATAGGTATGGGACTATATAGTTGAGGAGAGCTTAAAAGATTTCATATGTACTGCTCATATTAAGAAGGTGCATCTTCTTTTCGGGAGCTCATCATGTAAGAATTCCAAAGTTAAGCGTGCTTGACTTGGGGTAATTATAGGATGGGTGACCCCCTGGGAAGTTTCTCAGGGTGCGTGTGAGTGAGGACATAAGCACGCTGAAAAGACTTGTCTTGATATAGTGGGTCGTTATAAATGGTATCAAAGCCGACCTCTCTTTAGTACGGTATGGTTCGGGGACGAACCAAGCGGAAGCTGGTGGGCATGTGACGCCCGGGGCTGAGGAAGCAGGGAGTGATCGCCGGTGCCAAGAGGTTGCACGGACAATGAGCGGCTCCTGGTAGGCTTCTAGGCGGAGGGAGACATGAATGAACCGATCTCGTGCCGGAATGAGAGGGATTCTGAGACTGTATAGGTATGGGACTATATAGTTGAGGAGAGCTTAAAAGATTTCATATGTACTGCTCATATTAAGAAGGTGCATCTTCTTTTCGGGAGCTCATCATGTAAGAATTCCAAAGTTAAGCGTGCTTGACTTGGGGTAATTATAGGATGGGTGACCCCCTGGGAAGTTTCTCAGGGTGCGTGTGAGTGAGGACATAAGCACGCTGAAAAGACTTGTCTTGATATAGTGGGTCGTTACAGATGATGTTGTAGGTAACAGTTGGCTTGAAGAACTTGACTAGTTGTTCAAATACCGGAAAGATTCAGATGAATATCGGATCAGATTGATTGAATACCAACTTCGAAATCTAGCAACTAGCTGGTGGATTTTGATAAAGAAATGATAAGAAGGCAAAGGTATGTTGATTGTTGGTAAGTGCTTAGAACAGCATTTTGGTTATAGTTCTTTGCCACAACGGATAGAAATGATGAGAAAGAAAAATATACCCTGTAGAAGTTGAATCTTTTGAATTTGAGGAATGCCTTATTGGAATTTTCAAGTCTATTACAATTATTTGAATTGTAGATGATGAAAAGCTCAAGATTGAGTGAATTATTTAATGGTTTGAATCTGCAGATTATGTCTGATAAATGTTGACGACTGAAACATTTTGTTTAAAGACATAGCCTTGTCTAGGAGAATTGAAGCTGAATGATGAGTTAGGAGAATGAAATTGTAGACATGAAAGAGTCTGTGAGATACTCACAACTCTATCTACAATTTGTATTATAGAACAGATATGAGGTGAATGATATGAGAAGAAATCTCTAACTCTAGCGAATCGAGATGA
The DNA here is from genome assembly GCF_033568475.1 of Henckelia pumila. NCBI lineage: Eukaryota > Viridiplantae > Streptophyta > Magnoliopsida > Lamiales > Gesneriaceae > Henckelia > Henckelia pumila. Next base: position 47,710,819 of record NC_133121.1, read on the forward strand.
ATTAGTCTGATTCTGAATGCAGAGTATATTAGAAATTATTACACTTTTTGTGGAGGAAGATATCTGAACAAACAATGTAAGGACAAGTCAGAGAGATGTGCTAAAATTTATTCAATGAATAAATTCCAGAAGTATACAGAGGATCAGAATGAAATTGCACCTGAGAATGAAATTTCAGGTAACAAATTTATTTTGTTTTGACCTGGTTATTAGTGGTGCAATAGATATATAATAGCTGAAAGCTTATTATATGATTACCTCCGTATCAGAAAAGAGATTTTGTGAGAAAAGAACTATTGCTTCGATGAACTGAAACTGAACATGATGTTGTTCATGTGAGAATTTACCTAAGTGCTGATTAGTGATAGTTGCAGATTATTGAATCACTGGATTTTGTGATTTACCCAATCAGTATGATGATCAGAAGCGATAAAATTAGATCAACAAGAACATAGTGTGCATATGAATGATGATATGATATAGAATCTCGAATTAAGATTCTATGATTTTGGTTTGATATATACTGTTTGATTACAGAAATATTCCAAAATCAGTATATTCGATGCACGAAATATGTTCAAGATCTAAATCAGGATTGATAGGTATGCCAATGAATAGAGATTACAGATATGTTTCAGTAAGATTTTTGACTTTAGTTTAAGTTGTGAACTGGAATTCAATATTGAATTGAATAATTGAAGAATTTATGAATTACCGACTTGATGAGATTATGAATTGGATATTAATCTTGAGGTTTAGAAGATAAATGATGATATGACAATTGGTTACAGATGAGTCTTTTCTTTGATTATGCTGAATCGATTACATCAACTGGAGATATAATTCTTGAATGATTTAATATTGATTGGCTCTCATGGCACATTGCTTTCGTTTAGAGCCTGTGTTGATTTACTCATTCTGAGTTATGTGATGCAAGTGAGTTGTTTTCACTTTGCAGAGTTTGTTATCCAGAAGATTTGATTTTGGATGACCTTGATTGAGGGATTTTCTCAATCTTGATTTATTATTTTGATTTTGAGAATTATTGATCATTTGATGATATTTCAGCGTATTTAAGATTGTGACTCGTAACTGATAGAAGAATTTGAATATAATCCCTGATTTTTGGGTTAGGTGATATGAATTGTCGGTATTTGGAGATAGAAATAAGGAATGAAATAGGCATCCGATGAATTGATTTCAGATTTCTGTGTATTCTGATTTGAATATTCAGATGAATATAACACCAATCAGAATGATTTTTTCGATTAGAAGTAAGGCAGAATTGGTCAGAAGATGAAAGCAACACAGAAAGTAAACTAAAGTGATTAGAATTCAGTACAAAATGCCAGATTGAGATATGAATTGAAGCCTCAGATCCGAATGAATGAATTATATTATGATTGATTATTTGATTGTGCCTGATATTTCCGAAAAGAGATATCAGAATTTGAGGAAATGCACAACAATGAATTCAATATTCATTCGATAATTGTTTTATCAGAAGATAAAGCAAATAGTAGTAACAGAATTAGTACGTTTGTGAAGTTAAACGTACAGAGAATTTCTGATGAAGTTGAAAATCGTTGATCAGATGAGTTCAATATTAGTTTGGAAACTCCAAACATTGAACCAAGATTATAATTTGAAAGAATATTTTGTAACAACTACCGTGATAAAACAGTATAAATGAGGTAAATAGGTGCTATCATGTATCTAGAGTAAGGAAGTATTGATAGATTCCTTCTATGTACTTGAATCAGACAAGAGGACTAATGAAAAGATTCTGAGATAAGTTGAATATTCGACAGATTCTTGATTTAGAATAGAAACAACTCAGAGAGAATTCTTTTCAGTATTTGAGTACAACTGATGATTGAAGTGAGAATAACTTCAGATAATCATTCAGTCTATCGGACTTAATAGTTGACTTGACTACGATTTCGAGGACGAAATCATTTCTTAGAGGGGAGGAATTGTAAGGCCCGAAAATATTAAATTATTAATTATGGGATTTGAGAATTAAATTCCATATTATGGGCTAATATTGATTTGAGAAGTTATGAAAATGATAGATTTAATTTTCGAGCCGAAAATATTTAATTTGAGAATTTACGAATTTTGAGAATTAAATTTCGAGAATTCTTAAATTAAAAGAATAAATATTCGATTTGAATATTTATGGAATTGAAGATTTAATTCCATGTTTCGGAAATTAAAGAAGATGAATTTGGAAGATATAACTCGATCAGGGACTGATTTGCACATACTGATATTTGAAGGGCTAGAATGCAAAAGGCCGGGATTATTTAATTAATCCGAATTTAATTTATTTTAATCCGAGTATATTTAATTTGGGAATATTTAGAGTTTTGATTTAAATTCTAATATTCTTAAATTATTTAGGATTGAAATTGAATTAAAACGAAGGATGAGGACTGAATTGCAATTACTGAAGATTTGAGGGACTATATTGCAAATATGTCAATACATATCTGATTTCTAAGCTATGAATCAGATTGTATACGTGTAATTGAGTGGAAATTCAGAATTAGGAAGAACAGGGCTCGAAACCATTTCCACTTCTTGTGAATTCGATTGTTTCAAATCGCCGTAACTTTTGATCCGTTCATCCGATTTCGATTCCGAAAGATGTTCTGGAATCCTTGCGACGAGTACTTCGATTTGATGTAAGTTTCTGATTACTTCGGTATGGTTTGAAGATTGAAATATTGCAGAGATCAGATGTTGAGCATGAATATGGCTTTCTATTGAATTATGTAGTTCCGTATCGATGTCGAATCAGTTATTTGATGCCGTATGAATTCCAAGGAGTTGTTACAGCATGTATTTCGAATGTTTGCTTCTGATATGCTGAGAATATGATGTTATGTTGCTGATATGTTGATGAGAAACCATAATTGAAATTGAAAATGGTTTCGATATTTCGTCGGTTAACGATTTTTAATCGCTACGCCGTCGATTCGTGTTTTGAGACAAGTTTGATAGATGATTTTTGAGATAAGATGTTCTTTGATGTGTTTATGATAATAGCTGTTGGTTTGAAGAGTTGAATGACAATGAAAGGATATGAAAAGCCGTATGAATGGAATTGAAATTAGAAATGAATTCGATACCGTAACGATTCCCGATTGTCAATCGCTACGATGATTGGTTATGTTTTGAAACCATACTGATAGTCTTTGATTGAGCTAATGATCTTGGGATTGTATACTGATTTTGTTAGATGCAATCTTTATATTTCAGACGTGCTACGAGCTCAATCAACTCAAGAGGTCGAATTGTGAACCGAGGAAGTTCGCTTGAGATTTGAAATGAATTTGATTGAAGATGTGCTGATGATTTCGACTCGATTCTGAAAGGAATGAATTGAACAAAGATTGATGTGCATGTTTTGAGGTTGAAGAATTCAGAACAGATGAAATACGAAGGTAAAAGTGTACTACTATTTGATTGGGAATACAACTCGAGATGGTTTGTATCGAGTTCCCTTAAATCACATACTTGTTTGCTTAATTGCTCTTATGTGCTTTCATTTGAGTTGTTGAATAAGTTTTTGATGTTATGAATGCCTTGATGATGATATATGTTGCATTCATCTTGAAGACTTATTCCTTGATTTTGAAATGAACGGAAACGTTCGAATAGACGATTTGAGGAATCGTATATGTATGGCCTGGGTGGTTGTTTTAGCCTAGCGTCTGATTTGCATATATGATTGCTTCAAAGTCTAGAGAAGAAAGATAAGTAACCCCACCTCAAGCGGGAGAGTCGGTGGATTAGTTATGATATCTACTTCTCGGGATCCTAACCGACGAATGATGAAATGAACCTTGTTTTGAAAACATGCATTGTATTTACTTTTATATCATGATCTTGATATATGTTTGATATGCATGTTTAGTTGCTTTTACTGGGAAATATATTTCTCACCGGAGTTATCCGGCTATTGTTATGTTGTATGTGTCATGGAAATAGGAGGGAATGGAGCAGAACAAAGGCAATCTTGAAGAACAAGGGATGAGTTGAACATAGCGTGATGATCCGAGTTAGAAATTGTATGAGCTGTCATGATGTATATTTGAGCCTTGAACATAATCATGTTATAGTAATAGTATCAAGACTTGTTGATGATGATATTATGATCTTGTTATTGTATTTAGAACATGTGAGATGTTGTAAATCCTTAAAACACCATGAAGTATCTTGATCTTATTATATAGCAATATGTTTTGCATATTTTGGAAAGTCTTGATTATTATGATTGTAAGGCTTGTTATGATTTAATGGTATCCATTGTATAGCATGTTGGAATGCATGTTAGATGTTGCTATGGATTAGATCATGAATAAATCCTTGTTTGTGTTGATCTTGGATGGAAATATTTGGAGAACCATTTTTGACAGCAGCTGAGCATTTTTCTGGTGCAGTGGCCGGCGCACGGGCGAGCAAGTACTCGCGCGCGCGCGAGCCAGCTCTTGAGATCTCGGTCTCATTGGCCGGCGCGCGCGCGAGGGGTGATGCCCGCGCGTGCGCAGGGCAATCCATTTTTAAAAAAAAAAAATTTATTCTTTTGTTTGGACATTTGATTAAATGAGAGATTAGAACTCGGGTCGTCACACCGGCTTTGATCAACATGGTTCAACAGAAACAGTTTAATAGGAGTGCAACTGTCGATCCTCATCTACACCTGCGAACTTTCTTGGAAATAACTGATATGGTAAAATTTAATGGTGTTCCTGAGGATATTATTCGATTACGCTTGTTTTCTTTTTCTCTCAGGGATCAGGCCAGAAGTTGGCTCCAATCACTGCCGCTAGGAAGCATCACTACTTGGGAGGGTATGGCAGAAAAATTTCTCGCAAAATATTTTCCACCTGCCAAATCCACCCAACTGAAGATTGAGATCAGCACATTCAGGCATATGGATTCTGAACAGCTCTACGAGGCGTGGGAAAGGTATAAAGAATTATTAAGACGTTTTCCTAACCACAATTTTGCAGATTGGGAACAGATCGAGTGGTTTTACAACGGACTGGATGCGCCTACAAGGATAAATGTGGATTCTGCGGCGGGAGGTACTATATTTGCAAAGGATCCCGCTCAGGCATATGATATGCTGGAACAGATGACGATCAATAGTTCTCAATGGCCATCTGAGCGTATTGGAGTCAAGAAGCCAGTTGGAGTGTACGCAGTGGATCCTCTCACATCTATCACTGCCAATTATCCGCACTGACTACACAGGTAGCTTCTTTGGATAATATTAATGTTACAGATTCAGCTGGAATTTCAGTTGTTAATGAAGGATCTCAATCCCTAGAAGAAGTGAACTATATAAATCCTACGGGCTACCGAGGGTATGAAGTCTACAAAGGTAATCCTATTCCAAATACTTATCACCCTAGTATGCGTAATCATGAAAATTTTTCTTACGCTAATAATAAAAATGTGTTAAATCCTCCTTCGGGACACAACACAATTAAGGGTGAGGGTAAGCCATCTTTGGAGGATGATGTTAGTAATTTTGTGTAGGAATCTGGTAAGAGGATGGCGAGGACTTAGACTCGTCAAGATAGCTTGGAGACGTACATGGCCAACATGGGTGCTGTATTGCAATCCATGGAGACTAGCATTGGGAAGTTGGCGAATTCCTTGAAGGATAACAACAGAGGCCAGTTTTCGAGCAACACTGAGGTAAATCCAAAGGAGCAGTGTAATGCCATAGAGTTGAGGAGTGAGAAAGAATTTGGAGTCCAGGAACATGCAACTGATGTAGAGAAACAAAAGGAAGTCGAGGAGAAAGAGATTGAGCCTGAACTTGAAGAGAAACCGATGTACAAACCTCCTCTTCCATTCCCCCAAAGGTTCAAGAAGAAGGCAGTGGACGAGCAGTTCTCAAAATTCTTGGAAATTTTCAAGAAGATACATATCAACATCCCTTTTGCTAATGCTTTGGCACAAATGCCGAATTATGCGAAGTTTATTAAAGAGGTAATGTCCAAGAAAAGAAGGTTGCAAGAGAATGAGGTGGTGAGCTTAATTAAAGAATCTAGTGATGTTCTCCAAAAGAAGATGCCACAAAAGCTGAAGGATCCAGGGAGTTTTACTATTTCTTGCACTATTGGTTCTTCTTATTTTAATAATGCACTTTGCGATCTAGGAGCTAGCATTAATCTGATGTCTTTGTCTGTTTTCAGGAGCTTAGGACTTGACGAGGTGAAGCCCACAATGATCATATTGCAGCTAGCTCATAGATCTATGACATATCCGCTTGGAATCATTGAAGATGTTTTGGTAAAAATAGATAAATTTATTTTTTCGGCGGATTTTGTTGTGCTAGATATGGAGAAGGATGCAAATATGCCACTGATATTTGGGAGACCTTTCTTGGCCACTGCTGATGCCAAGATTGAGTTGAAGAATGGTGAGTTGTCGATGGGTGTGGATGGCAAAAGAGTTATTTTTAACATATTCAAGAAATCAAGTAATCCACCCATCAAGGAATTATGCATGATTGAGAGAGTTGTGAAGCTGGATGGCCATCCCAAACTTGTTCATGAGGTAGATTCAAAGAAGAATGATCCAAAGGTGCCAAAGAAGAAGAAGAAAACGAAAAAGAAATCAAAGTTTAAAAAGGTTGTTGAATATATTTGAAGGGTGAAAGCGAAAGGAAAAACCCTCAACAAAGCGGAACCGGGCTAGAATTGGAATACAGTCGGGCTATGGACTATAAACTAAGCGCTTCTTGGGAGGCAACCCAAGCTAGTTTTTATGCGTTTTTTATTTTCTTTTAGTTGTTTTTGTTTTTATTTTTTTCAAGAGGAAACTATACATTAATAATGATTTTGAATTGTGTAGGTGAAAGAGTTTAGGAGCCACCCCTGATGAAGAGTTTTGAGTGATTAAGATGGTGCTGAGTACTGACGCTTGGTGCCTAAGGTATGTGTCCCTTTTTTTTTTACTGAATATTGTACATTGAGGGAAATGCACAATTTAAGTTTGGGGGGGATGTTTAAAAAATTGTGAAAATCTAAAAATTTTTATGTGTCAGTGGAGTTGAAGGCCTGATGTTGTAATTGTGTTGGCCTATGATGAAAATAAAGTTTTTTTCGCTGAAAAAGTTCATGTTAGCTATATTTAATCTTGAGTTCTCAAATTTATGCACGAATGCCATGATTTTCGATACTCCTAGAAATTAGAAAAATTATGTGGATTTGTGATGTGGATTAGAGGATTTGATTCTTAACTCTTCTGATTTTTACTTGAAACTGAGGTAGATTTTTAAGAGCACAGAAGTGATTTAGGCATTTTTGAATTCGTTGAGCCTTTTTATCCATTATTCATTTGTTAGTCATATAAATCATAAAAAATCCAAAACAAAATTAGTAGCTTAAAATTTCAAAGAAAATTAATGGCGGAGAAAGTAAGGTGAGGGGAGGCCTTGAAAAGAAGAAAAAAAAATGGATTGAAATTCTAGTCCAATTACAAGGCATAAAGATGGAGATGTATGGAGTAGAAGAAAGCCAAGACTAATGTCTGGCAATGCAAATAAAAAATTTTAGCTACTCATCATCCTGCACAAACTGAAAATATTCAATTTCCTTTGCTTTGAATTCTGAGTCCTTGTTTACATTGATATACATATGGATGCTTATCTCCTGTTGATTATACTTGAGTCTAATGTTAACCGAAAAAGTCATGTTGATCTGTGCAATTAGAAATTGAACTTGGTGGAGAGTTTCTTGAAACTTGAGTGCGGGATTAATGAATCTGTGAAGCTTACGGATTGCATGATTTTATCGAAATTTGGGTGGGTAGATGAGATTGGCAAATCACACACACACTAAAACTCTTGAGAAAATTAGCCTACATGTGAATTTAATCTTGGAATGTAAAAATTAGGAGGCCGACAATATTGCTCATTATTGTTTTGCTCGGAACTAGCAAAAGTCTAAGTTTGGGGGAATTTGACAAGTGCATTTTATGCACTTAATTTATATATTTTTTGACTTTGCTTTTGTGATGTATTTAGTGGATATTACACATATTTGTTGTTGTTTTTGTGAGTTGCAAGGATTGGAGCAAAAGTAGCTATAAGAGCGGAAGGATGAATTTTGGAGCACCAACTTCAGAAAATTATTGGGAATTATTGAGACATCCAAATCCCATCTTCACCGTTCATAATAACATTTAGGATGTTTTCAAGCTTCTGTCAAAATTTCATCTCAATCCGACGGTTAGTTTAAGAAATATGATTTTTTGACAATTGTCGCGCATTGCAGAACAGCACATGCGAGAGTAGGGCGCGCCCTCGCCATTCTACTGCGCGCCAACGCCATCGCGAAGTCAGATTTTGTATTTTTTGGGAAGGAGACTTTGAGACTTTTTTGGGCTTTCTTTGACGGGCTTCAAGGACATATAAAAGAGATTTCAAAAACACAATAGGAGGGGGGCAGCCGCACAAATCTAAATCACACAACACACGCACAAAGAAGAAGAGATTTAGGGAGGAAAAATCTGCACAACAAAGTGAAGAAGAAAATTGGAAAAGTTCAAAGACGAAGGACGCGGAAGCTACTTTGGATTTGTTTTTCTTTCCCGTGTCTTATTAAATTGGAATTGATGTTTAGTTTCATAAACATGAATTGTGTTTATCTATTTTTGATCATGAACTAATTTTTTAAATTCTAGAGGTCAGATGGAACCTGGTGTAGATACTTTCATGAATTTTTGATTTTATTGAATTGAGTTTCTTTTAGATTAATTGTTTTTCTAGAATTGATTGTCTTTTCAATTATATGATCAATAATTGATTTGTAATATTTATTTGAAATCTGGCACACGGGAGAGGAGATTTTGAATAGGACCATTAGAAAATATACTGTTAATTATTTATATTGCTCGGGAAAGTGTATAATTTTAACAGAGCTTTTAAAAAGAACATTGTTTTGTGATAGATCACTGCAAGCCGATTCTTAATAGAGATATTGAAATTGAATTGTAGTTGATAAAAATTATTTGTTGCTCGGGAGAGGGAAATTATAAACTTAAGTGTTCTTGGCTATTAATTGACTGGAATTCATGAAACTAAATTAATTAGGATTGATTGTTGTTGAAACCAGATGAAATTTAAACCTCTAGACCATATTTTTCTCTGATTGATTTTTATCTGAAAGTTGTGTGCATGCTATTAAAAACTCATTGATTATTTTATTCTGAAAAATTCTGAGATTTTTATTTTCTGGATAAAGTTTAAACTATTTTAATTACAAGCACTGAATATTTTCATTTTACTCTCTGAGGGAACGATACTTGATTTTTCACTATATTAAAACTTGACACTCGTACGCTTGCGTGTAATTTTCACAACAGTGAAAGTGCAGTGGAGCTATCACGGAGTTGTGGAAGCAACTTGGGAGATAGAATCCAACATGAGACAGCGTTTTCCTGAGTTATTCGGATGACGTGAGTTTTTCCTACTATCGTTAGTTCTTTATTCTATCTTATGAGTTGTGATTCTTATTGATTTCGAGGACGAAATCTCTTCTTAGTGGAGGAGAATTGTAATGCTCCGTTTTTATCTTGAATGAGTTTATTTGAGTTAATCGGAGATTACAGAGTTCAAGAGTCGAATTGATTTTGATCAGGGTCTATTTTGCAAATTTTGGAAATTTCAGGGACTAAAATGCAATTTTTGGATTTTTTATATTATTAAGACTTGACTAGTCTTCTTCTCTTTCATTCACCTCCTCCAAGCCGCCATCTCCACCATTGAAGTGCCCCTTTTGAGTTTTGAGCTTTCAAAATCCAGTCCGAGCTCGATCCGACCGTTGTAATTTATTTCCGAACGCAGTTTAGCGATCACTGCAGCGAGAGCTCCGTTATATCGTAAGTTTTTCTACAATCCAATACATTCTATTTTTCGGATGTTGTTAGAATCGTTCGAGATTCGGGTATGTTGTTCTTGACAGAGTTCTGATCGTTTATTATCTGTCGGTTTTGAATTAGAGCGACGTTCGGAAATGTTATGATTTTTGGAAGCCTTTTTCGAAAATGAGCTTTTGAGATTTGTTGGAATTGCCTTGTTATTGTTGTATTAGCATTGATACGAGTTGATATCGATATTGAACTGCTGTCTGCGTTTCTGGTTGTTCAGTTTTTAGCCGTTATGCCGCCGATTTGAGTTTTTGGGAGATTTGAACTGTTTTGAGTTGATGATCTTTGGCTTGTAAATTGATCATCGTTGTTGATCATCTATTTGTATCTGAACATTATCGTTTGGAGTTGTCAAGCCCGGAGTTAACAGCTGTTGATCGTCAAGAGTTGGACGAAGATTGGTAAAGAGATTACCTTGAGCCGTTGTTGTTGTTGTTGGATTGTTTAGTTTTTTATTAAACCTTTTATTGTAGCGTTTCCAGAGTTGGAGCTACTGCATTGAAAGGTAAAAGCAGTCATCGTTAGCGGGATAGCATACTCGGGACAGTTGGTTCTCGAGTTTCCCTTAAAATCACATACTTGCATCAATACTTGTTCTAGATGTGGAACTTGTATTTTGTGTTGATTGAGTGTTGTTATATGGCTTAATTCTTTATGATTTCTTATGCATTCATATTGAGCCAAACCTTTGATTTCAGCGTGCAGAATAGTCCTTTTTATATTAGAAGTTTTGGAGGCTTTAAGCGAGTGTCCTGGGCGTAGAGGTTCGCCTAGTGTCAGCATACTCCTTATAGTCGCACCAAAGTCTAGGGGAGTGGGATACGTGGCACCACCTCGATAGGGAGAGTCGGTGAGTCGTTACGTGATCTCATCCTCGGGATCCCAAAAGCACAGCAGCAACCCCTTGTTTATCATAATTGATATCCCTATTTTAAAGACATGCATATCATTCGTTTTGATTTGATTATGTTGTCTTGAAAGTATGTTGTTGGTATATTACTTGTTATGTTGCTTTTTCTGGGAATATCTTTCTCACCGGAGTTATCCGGCTGTTGCTTGGTTTTGTATATGCACTTGGCAACATGTGGGGCAGGATCGAGTCAGCGAAGACCCGGTTAGAATCAAGAGGGAGAACTAGTAGTGGGACTCGGTTTAGAAGTCGAATCAGCATGTCAATCTAGTTTACTTTTGGAACATGTTGAGAATTCAAACTTCGTCGTTTTATTGTATTGTCTATGTGAGTTTCAGGGTTGGAATGTCGTCGTTGCATGTACTAATAATCTTGATATGCACCTTGATGTATTGGACTTGAGCTTTTGCATGTTGTGATATTGCGTGTATTCTCTACACCCCATTTTGTGTATGTATTTGAAGGAACGTCGAAAGCGAGCGCGGGAATGAATTTTAGCCTGAGCATTTCTGCACAGGTATTCCGCGCGCGGATGAGGTGGTTCCTCGCGCACGCGCATGTTCTTCCATGGGCTCGGGTTTGTTAGCCCGCACGCGCGTGAGAGGTGTACCTCGAGCGGGCGCGAGCCTTCAGCCGGGGCCCTGGATGTGTTGCCTGCGCGCGCGCAAGACGTTATCTCACGCGGACGCGAGGCGTTCTTGTTTTTTTTTTAAAAAAAGTCCAATGGCTTTTTTGGTTGGATCTTGTTTGTGTTATTAGTTGTTTAGAACCGAGGTCTCATATATATACATATGTGTCAAGTACAAGCACAAGTTTCTAGTTTTCTTACATCATCTACTAGTCTAAAGTCTAGCCAAAAGCACAAATGCAAAACATGTTCAAAATGTATTGCAAAACATAACATGTTATAAGTTCTCAACATGCTTGACAATACCTATAAGTTCATCATTAAGCTATACAACCTGAGTCCACACTTCTAGACTCTCTCTCGAGCTACACTCGTTGATTCTGGCCAGCTCCTGCCCCATCTGTTATCATGCACACATACAAAATAAGACAACAGCCGAAAACATCTGGTGAGAATATAATTCTCAGTATTATCAACATATACATGCATTAAAATAAAGTCATATCGACTCTAAACATTTCAATTCAAGAATAGATTAAACGCATATATTAAGAATTGATTCATATCACACTCTTTGCCATCAAGATTCGTATACGATCTTGACATGGATATCCATCTATCGTCGTCTCATCAGACTCAAAAATAAGGTCCATGTGACCATGGCATAAGAATCAGTTCATGTCTCATATCATATCATATCAAATAAAGATCCACTACCTGAAATGGATCGACAACATCAATAATATAAACACAAACGATAAACAAGTATGTGGTTTTTGCGGAATAACTCAAAAGGTGTCATTCTTGAGTATCAAATTCCTGACTCACGATGTTGTCTTATACCTTCTCGTTTCGTCTCGGTTCTTGAGGCTTCAACTCTGAAACATAACAACAAGAACACATATATCAACTTTATTCAAACATCATCACTAAATCTTCAAAGAAACACTTCAAACCTAGCTCAACTTCTTCTTTGGTTCGAAAGCGGATTTCCCGAGTCAATCAAGCTCCTATAAAATCTGAAATGACATATAGTCAATGGTAGCGCTTAATCTTGTCACGCCCAAATTACCCGACTCAATTAGATAAACAAATAATGTAGTAGTGTGAGTAGGGATCGTTCCCACGAGGAAAGGTAAATTTAATGTGTTCTAAATAAACTAAAGAGGGTTTTTGAGTTTTGGAATTAACTACTAAAAATTGAAGCAATTAAAAAGAAATATTATCACTATCATGCAAGATTGAAAATTAAACTGGAGAAATCAATAAGAGACAAGCCTTGGTATCGGTCGAATACACCCTTGATATTCATTCATTCAATCATTGATTCCCTAAAAATAATTAATCCCATCAAATATTCATCATTGAAAATCAAATTCCTATTTCACCTTATTCTTAGTTAATTAGACACCAGCGTTCTAGATTAACCCTTACCAATAAATCAACCCAAATACCAGCGATCTATATTTAAATATAAGGTAGCATTCAAACGAGTAAAACTGACGAATCTAGACAACACATTCACCAGCGGATGTATTTAGCCTAGTAAAAAGTTGTTCCTACGAATTAATAAATTCAACAGCAGAAAATATCAAACGTAGTTGCTTCGCGAATTAGTTGATTCAAACAATTACGGATTTGAATTCTAATTTAGCTATAATTTGCATAGCAAAATCCTAAGATGGTCAATCCTAAATTTTTTCATACAACCATGACATAAAACAGATCAACTATTGATACTCAATAAGAATTAAACACTGAAAACCAAATCTCATGAATAAATTATATCAAGTTTTCATCTCTCTCTACCAAGTATAAAAATTTTAGCTACAATGATTCTTCAAAAACTCAAGAAAAATTCCAAAATAATGGAAGAAAACTTGAGAGAGATGTAATACAAAACCTAGCCGCTAAAGAGAGAGTGCAAGTCCGATAATAATCTCCTGAAAAACGGAATAAAAACCTAATAAAAGTCTAGAGTCCAAAATAAAAGGGTTTTTAAAAATAAAAATTCTTTTCCGAACCGACATCCGCGCTCGATCCTATGAGTACGTCCGATCGAGCGCATGAAAAGTTACAAACACACTGTTTTAAAAATTCCTCGGCCGCGCTCGATCCTATGAATTGGTGCGATCAAGCGCATGAAACTAGGTTGCCTACTGCCTTGAATCTTCAGATGTCTTGCTCGATCCTATGAGTTTCTTGGATCGAGAGCATGAAACTTGTTGAACCTTCTGCCTTACTTCTTCTTGGGTCGCGCTTGATCCTATTAATACGTCCGATCGAGCGCATGAGCAAACATCCGATTTCTTCTTAAAACTTGATAATTCCTACACATTAAACCCGGGAGTATATAATGTAGCTTAATGCATGCATAAAACAAAAGTAAGATAAAACATGAACAAAGACATAAGAATGTATGCAAAACACTAACAAAATGACCCTAAAATATGCAAACAAAACGACACTATCAAATACCCCCACACTTAATCCTTGCTCGCCCTCGAGTAAGTCATGCAAAAAAAAACAGAATGAAACAGAATGAAACACATAAGCCAGGATGAATCATACACACAATAGCCTCAGAGAAGATTCTCATCTAAAAACAAGTTCACAACCACTCTCGATCATCAATGATACACCTTCAATCGAATGCGAATGTGCGTGTGTGACATGTTACCCCAGTTACATGCAACTTCAACAGACAAAGTTTCAAGACTGTTCGCCGACCTAAAAAAATTCAGTGCATGTCTCACAATCAAGAACTCTCCTCCCAACAATCCATCAACAAAACACAAACTCTCTCAAGTAGATTATGCACCAATTCTCGATTTCTTTTACAGTCCCAATAATTACCCGCATACTTAGCTATGAAAAAGTGAATAGGATTTTATTCACATTCCAAGCCCGGATGGAACTGATACCTTGCTTAATTATTTTTTTTTCAAGGCTTAACCCCATTTCATCCGCAAACTTAGCCACAAATAAGACGAATAGGATTTCAAACATCTCGCTCGCAACCCGGATGGAGTCAATTTCTCATAAACATGTAATAAAAGTTTGTTTTTTTTCTTCTTTTTCAAAAAGTACCCAAGAGAGTAAATGCTATATCAACAAGATCATCGAGACTCAAGAACCATCAAGTTCCACAAACACCTATTGTCGTGCAATGGTCCAACAGACAACCAAAATATCAAATACATCACTACACTTAACCAATTAAACATGCGTGCTTAAGAATATTCAACAATCAACCTATGGTTTTTCATATCCAATCAAGAGTAAAATTTTTCAAAAATTTCATTTTTTCACTTCCATCATCATAGGCTAACAATCATCATCCTAATGCACACGAAACAAACAAAAACAACATGAATTCAATGAATGTAATGAATGCACCCCCCCTCCCCCCCCCCTCCCCCCCACACACACATACACTTAAATGAAGCATTGCCCTCAATGCATCAAAACACAAGACACAAGAAAACAACTAAACACAATGCAATGCACAAACGTAAAATGAAACTCTCCTGGTTTAAGTGTTGGCACTGTCCTCTTCATCATCTGACAGCATCACGGAAGAATCATATTGAAAATTTGACTGTGGAGGTAGCGTCATTCGGTTTCTGAAATCAACAAAAATAAAAAGCAAAAACAAAATGAAAGATAAAAACTAACTAAAAGAAAATAACACTGGGTTGCCTCCTAGTCAGCGCCTCTTTTTACAGTCGTTGGCTCGACTGCATTTTTCTTTTACTCATGGTGGTTCATATCTAGTTTTTCTAACAACCTTCACCCACTTGCGCAGTTTTGTAGTAAGTTTAGGTCTTTTCTTCCTCGGCTTTGATTTCCTGGATACCTGCAGATCAGAACGAAAACTTTCAGCAGTAAAATTCTCAATACGTCTTGCAATAACCTTCTTAACTTTATCCCCATTCACAACCTTCTTGTGTTCTTGTCACAAGTGATTAATGACATCAAGATTATTAACAACACTTTCACAATCAGGAAGTTGCAAGGTATCAAAAATATGAAACTTAACAACCTCCCTATCAAACTCCATATTGAGAGTACCATTATTCACATCTATAACAGACTTTGAAGTTTTAAAAAATGGTCTTCCTAGCAAAATTTTACTATTCAAATCATTATTTTTCATATCAAGCATATAGAAATCAGCAGGAAAAACCAAATTACCAACTTGCACAAGAACATCTTCTAACAGCCCCCTAGGATAAATAGTAGATCTATCAGCCATTTGGATAACGATTGCAGTTTCAGTCAAAGGCCCAAGATTTAAGGAAGCATAAACAGAGTATGACATGACATTAATCGATGCTTCTAGCATGGTTGTATCAAGATGAACATCTCCTATCTTACAAGGAATAGAAAACATACATGGGTCCTTGCATTTTGTAGGTATTTTTCTTTGAATTACGGCAGAGACCTGTTCTCCCAATTCAACTTTCTGACATCCCTTCAATTTTTGTTTCCTTTTCGTAGTACACAATTCTTTTAAAAATTTAGCATAGCGAGGTACTTGTTTGATAGCATCTAACAAAGGGATATTTACCTTGCATCTACAAAAAATTTCATACATCCCCTTAATTCCATCATCTTTCCTAGACTCTTTCAATGCTAAGGGAAAAGGGGCTACAGGTTTATACTCAGAAAAATGAGGGAACTTACCTCTTGGTGCTTCCTAAATTGTTTTGTCCTCCTGTACCTTGGATTCCTGCTCATCTTTGTTCTGTACTAGTTCTTTCACCACTTTTTCATTAACATTCAACTCCTTTCCACTCCTCAAGGTGATTGCACTCACATTCTCCCTCGGATTCACCAGTCTGTGATGGTAAGTTGTTCAAATTCAGTGCCTCCAACCTGTTGACTACGGTTGCCAACTGCCCCATTTGAGTGTTCAACTGTTGGATACTTGCTTGAATTTCCTATTGAAAAGTTACAGTATTAGTAGCAAGATCCTTAACAATGTTTTCTAGAAACTCACACGGCATTGGAACTTGAGTACGCTGTGGACATTGAGGATACGGTGGCCTATAAGATTGATTGTGCGGTGGTGCCTGAGGCCCCAGTTGATTCACTTGTGGGTTTCCGTATCTCAAATTTGGATGGTCCTTCCAACCAGGATTGTATGTGTTGGAGTATGGATCATACTTCCGCTGTGGAGGTCTAGGAAATCCACCAGTAGCATTCACATGTTCGACCGACTCCTCTTGATGTGAGGGACACATGTCAGTAGCGTGTCCCATCGCATTGCAAATTCCACACCCTTTCAAAATTTGTCCATTCCCTATAGCCATTAGACGCACAAGAGACGTTAGATCAATCAGTTGTTGTTCAAGGGAAGAAACATTTACGTCATTTCCCCGTCTGGGCGCATGATCACTCCTGTTGGTGCCAAATTACTGAGAATTGGCAGCCATATTCTCTATCAAGTTCCTTGATTGGACTGGAGTTTTATCCACAAAAAATCCTCCACTGGCCGCATCCAGCATATTCCTGTCATGAGAAAATAAACCTTCATAACACAATTGAATTAATTGGTTTTCACTTATCTAATGTTGTGGACAGCTAGCACAAAGCTTTTTGAACTGCTCCCAGTATTCATGAAGTGATTCCCCTGTGTATTGATTTATCCCATAGATTTCCTTCTAGATATTTGCGGCTCTAGAAGCTGGGAAGTACTTCTCCAAAAAAATTCTTTTCATCTCAGTCCAAGTCGTGATGGATCCAGAGGGTAAATAATACAGCCAATCCTTAGCAGCACTCTTCAAAGAGAAAGGAAAGTCCCTCAGCTGAATCTGCTCCTCTGTCACTCCATGGGGTTTCATACTCGTGCAAACCACGTGGAATTCCATCAAGTGTTTATTCGGGTCCTCACCTGCAAGACCATGAAAAGCAGGTAACAAGTGAATCAATCAGATTTATGCTCAAAAGTAGCAGCAGTCATCTCTTCTTCTGTAAATGCATCTCGAGCAGCTTCCTCTTGTTGTTGCCTACGAAGTTCTCTCCTTAGCCTGTGCAAAGTCCTTTCGATCTCTGGGTCGTAGAGAAAGTCTTCTTTAGCAAAATCACCTGAAATCATGAACAAGAGAGAACTATAAACAAATAAAAGAGAGGAGAGTGAGATTAAACAAAACAAAAGAAAAATAAAAAGAACAAAATAAATTAAACACTGTTCCCCAACAACGGCGCCAAAATTTGATAGCGCTTAATCGTGTCACACCCAAATTACCCGACTCAATCAGATAAATAAATAATGTAGTAGTGTGAGTAGGGATCGTTCCCACGAGGAAAGGTAAATTTAATGTGTTCTAAATAAACTAAAGGGGGTTTTTGAGTTTTGGAATTAACTACTAAAAATTGAAGCAATTAAAAAGAAATATTATCACTATCATGCAAGATTGAAAATTAAACTGGATAAATCAATAAGATACAAGTCTTGGTATCGGTCGGCTACACCCTTGATATTCATTCATTCAATCATTAATTCCCTAAAAATAATTAATCCCATCAAATATTCATCATTGAAAATCAAATTTCTATTTCACCTTATTCTTAGTTAATTAGACACCAGCGTTCTAGATTAACCCTTACCGATAATCAACCCAATTACCAGCGATCTAGATTTAAATCTAAGGTAGCATTCAAATGAGTAAAACTGACGAATCTAGACAACACATGCACCAGCGGATGTATTTAGCCTAGTCAAAATTTGTTCCTACGAATTAATAAATTCAACAGCATAAAATATCAAACGTAGTTGCTTCGCAAATTAGTTGATTCAAACAATTACGGATTTGAATTCTAATTTAGCTGTAATTTGCATAGCAAAATTGTTAGATGGCCCATCCAAAAATTTTGCATACAAACATGAAATAAAACAGATCAACTATTGATACTCAATAAGAATTAAACACTGAAAATCGAATCTCATGAATAAATTATATCAAGGTCTCGTCTCCCTCTACCAAGTATAAAAAGTTTAGCTACAACGATTCATCAAAAACTCAATAAAAATTCCAAAAGAAAGGAAGAAAACTTGAGAGAGAGATGTAATACAAAACCTAGCCGCTAAAGAGAGAGTGCAAGTCCAATAATAATCTCCTGAAAAACGGAATAAAAACCTAATAAAATTCTAGAGTCCAAAATAAAAGAGTTTTAAAAATAAAAATTCTTTCCCGAACCGACATTCGCGCTCGATCCTATGAGTATGTCTGATCGAGCGCATGAAAAGTTGCGAACACACTATTTTAAAAATTCCTCGGTCTCGCTCGATCCTATGAATTGGTGCGATCGAGCGCATGAAAACTGGGTTTCCTACTGCCTTGAATCTTGAGATGTCGCGCTCGATCCTATGAGTTGCTTGGATCGAGCGCATGAAACTTGCTGAAACTTCTGCCTTACTTCTTCTTGGGTCGCACTCGATCCTATGAATACGTCCGATCGAGCACATGAGAAAACATCCAATTTCTTCTTAAAACTTGATAATTCCTACACATTAAACCCGGAAGTATATTATGTAGCTAAATGCATGCATAAAACAAAACTAAGATAAAACATGAACAAAGACATAAGAATGTATGCAAAACACTAACAAAATGACCCTAAAATATGCAAACAAAACGACACTATCAGTCAAGCTACAAATATCAGCAAGAACTCATTTCAATTTCAGCTCAATCAACAAGGATTCAAAATGACTCCAAATCATAAACCAACGGCATAACGACGGAAATTCGATAACAGAAACTTTACCGGCTTTGATATCAGCAATATAATATCATAAACCAGCACTTCAGCAGTTATAAATCTCGACATACATGCTGAAAATCATATCAAATACAAAGGACGTTCGTTCTTCGATCCGGTTTTGAACATATAAGATATAAAAGCTCAAGAACATGAAGATATACACAATTTCTGATTCCCTTCATTTCTGCACTTTCAAACATGTTGGAATCATCAACATACTTACATCAAATCGAAGCTCTTGTCGCAAGGATTCCGGAACTATGCTCGGAATTAAATTCGGCCAATCGGATCAGAAGATACGAAGGTTTGAAGATCAATTCCAAATGAAGAAAATGATGCTATCGGTTTTGTTCTGAATTTTCTGAATGAAATAGACATAATACACGTATAAAAGCTGACTCCTAAAATAAGAATTGGATATATTCAATCCAAATTGCATTTCAGCCCCTAGAAACTTCAAAAATTGCAAAACAGTCCTCGGCCCTCTTTTTAATTCCATTTCAATCCTAATTATTTTAAGAATATTAGAATTTAAATCTAAACTCCATATATTCTCAAATTAAATATTCTCGGATTAAAATTAAATAATTTTGGGGCATTAAAAATGAGCTCCAAGGATGACCTTTCCAAAGAATAAAGTTTAAATGGCCGATGCCATATGATAGTTGTACAACGAATCCGTGATCACGGGACTCAATGATGTGCTCGTAATGATGGTTGCCACAATTTCACGTATTTCATCACCCCAAAATAAAAAAGTTTACTTTTATGTTATTTTTATGCATGATGTTTATGTTCAAATGTTGCACGTCCAAAATATGATGGATTTTATTATGTATTAGCTATGTAATGTATGTTTTTTGCTAAGTCATTAGACTCACTATGCTTGATTGATGCAGTTTAAATTGAGAAGTAAATGAATTAAAAGATTTGGTAGAAAGACTGAAGAATCAAAGAGGCGAAGACATTGCTTGACACGACTATTCGAATCTCTAGAATTTTAAAACGAAAGAATTTGCATATGTTTATTGATATTTTTTTGTTATAGTATTTAATGCACGACAAATAAATTTTAGATTTAAGTATTTTCAATGACGGTCTCGTGACGATGGATTTTAATGATTTTAAGTTTTTAACTTTTTATGTTGCTTATGTAACTCCCAAAACTTATTTAACGAATTATTTGGCAATTAAAATAATTATTACATGGACAAAATAATTATTGTGGTCAACTGAGTTACAGAGTGTATTTATAAAATACTCGTGCCAATTAGTCAATGGGTTTGACTATTTCTGGAATCTGGTAATATTGGCATTTTAAGATAATGATTGAGATATTGAAATTAAAATAATTATTTATGCTAGATAATTTAATTTGGAAAAAATAATCAGTTTGGGTGACTGGTCATGGTCTAAGGTTGACTTAATAATTAATTTGAGAAATTATAAGCCTAATTGCCTAGTCAAAGTCAATAATTTCCGAAAAATGATGTTAAATTGTTAATAGTTGTGGGGTGTCTGTACCAGAAAAATATTAGAAGGGAGACTAATTTTACCATTTGGATATCAAGTAAATTAGTTGTGACGACACGGTTCTTAATCTCTCAAATCATAAAAATAATCCAAGGTTCATGGATTAAAGCTAAGCAGCAAAAGCCAAAAAAAAAAAAATTTAAAGTGACCTGCGCGCGCATGGGGTCACCCCTCGCACGTGCGCAGCTCAATGGGGCAGCGGCCACCTTGGCTTGTCCTGCGCGCGCGCGAGCAGGGCCTCGCCCGTGCGCAGGCCAATCGGCCAGAAAAAATAATGAAAGATCAGCTGATGTCCTAAGCTGCTCCTGATCCAATTTACATGCTTAACCAAGTCCAAGAGACATCATACAAGTTCCAAGAAGCATTAACAAAGCAACAACATAAAATACAACAGGTCCTTGCAAAAGAAACTTGTAGCGCTTAGTCGTGTCGGGCCCAAATTAACCCAACTCAGATTAACTAAATAAACATGTTGTAGCGAGAGTAGGGATCGTTCCAAAGAAAAAAATGTAATTTATTTGTGTTCTTAAAAATACTTAAAATAATTAAAAGGGGTTTGTTGGATTTTATAAACTACTATGCAATAATAAAATAAGGAAGATCAAATAAAGAACGAGACTTGGTATCGGTCGACTACACCCTTGAAATTATTCATTTGATCATCGATTCCCTAAAAATAATTAATCCTATCAAATATTCATCATTGGAAACAAAATTCCTGTTTCACCTTAGGTTTAGCTAATTAGAAAACAACATTCTAGATTAACCCTTACCAATAAATTAACCCGGATTCCAGCGATCTAGATTTAAATTTACGATAGCATTCAAACTAGTAAAACTGACGAACCTAGACAACGCAAACACCAGCGGTTGTATTTAGCCTAGTCAATACTTGACCCTACGATTCAATAAATTCAACAACAGAAAATATCAAACGTAGTTTCTTCGCAAATTAGTTAATTCAAACAATTACGGATTTGAACTCTAATTTAGCTATAGTTTGCAAAACAAAATCCTAAGATGGCCAATCCTAAAATCTCGCATACAAGCATGAAATAAACCAGATCAAATATTGATACTTAACAAGAATTAAACACTGCAAAACGAATCTCATGAATAAATTATATCAAAGTTTCGTCTCCCTCAACCAAGTATAAAGGTTTAGCTACAACGATTCATCACCAAATCAATAAAAATTCGAAGAAGAGAATAAAACTAGAGAGAAAATTGAAAAGAATAAAACCTAGCCGCCTAGAGAGAGTCTCCAAGTCTGATAATTCTTTCTCTAAAACGGAATTAAAAGCCTAAAAAAGCATAGAGTCCAAAATAACAAAGTTTCCAAAAATATAAAATCCTTCCCGAACAGCTACGCTCGCTCGATCGGTAAGATGCTGCAGCTTGAGCGACAGAAAATTCTTCATCCCACTGTCTTCGCAATATATGCTTCGCTCGATTGGTAGAAAGCTGCAACTCGAGCGACACAATTATTCAGACAAATTCCTGAAAGAGTAGGTGCCCGGTGAGCCAACTTGTGGCTAAGGGCTTTGATGACTCTTTGAATAAACAATCTTTTGTTTAATATAATTTACACTTTTATTAATGGCAATGACTTTATCTTTCTTCATATTGTTATATTGTGATATACTATTGTTGTTTTGATAAAGACCTTGAATATACTATAGTGTATGTAAGATGTGGTAGAACATGGGGATGTCTATCATGAAACACATCTTATAGTCACTGTATATTCTAAACTGTTCCTAGTCGATTGAGCCGTCCGACAATAAGGATAAGGATCGCTCGAGTATGAGACTAGCATTTGCGATGCAGAGTACCACGTTTCATTGGTAAGGAACATAGAGATGTTCGAAGCATGCAAATGGATATTCATACGATGAATGATCGAACTACCCTATCCGGACTTTCCAAGTGGTTATCACTTATCGAGTGGATAAAGTCCGCGGTTTTGGTTGTACACCATTAGTCCTTACTACTTGAAACATCATTGAGACTCTATATGCTAGTACTGTGCTTTGACTCGTTTACCGACTCTATTGGGGTCATCAGGTGTCGGGATTGGGTACAGTTACAACACATATAGGAGTCGATGCTTTGTTGTCAAGGATTCACCACATACTTGCGAGTGTGGATATCTTATGCGATCTGAGGAGATATTAGTGTGACGAATCTCTGGCCAGAGTACATGATGTATTTTAAGAAATGGTTTCTTAGTAACACATGCGATGTCACTATTTGATCTTCAAGATGTATTGCATAGTTATCGAATCTCGAACGACTCTCGATATACCAATGGTTGTTGATTCGATCGGGATATTTGGATGAAGGGACCGTACTGTACGCTAACCAAAATCTATTGGTTCTTGCAGGCACTATCAGTGATACCTAGGGAATCATGGGGCGATGTTGCTAGGCGCTCTTACCATGATTCGATGGGCAAGTTGGAAATTGTTGTTCCGAGTCACAAGGAGTTGTGAGCCCACGGCTAGCTGTATCCCTGAACCATTGAGGGTCACACAGAGTAATGGATTTTTAATCCCCGTTGAGATAGTTAAATTTAAAGAGTTAAATTTAATGAACAAAGAAGTTGGACTTCTTAATTATGAGTAGAGGAGTAAGATTTCCTAAAATGACATAGGGATGGGCATTTTTGGAAACCACTGAATTCGGATTCAGAAAAATTTATCTTGACTTTAAAAGGTGCAGAAATGGTTTCTGTGCACATTGGTGAAATCGGTTTATCAATCGGAGTCATGATGAATTTTATATTAATTTCTGAACATGCGGGCTTTGCTTGTCGGGCTTGAACTTATGACTAATGGGCCCTAAGTTGTTAGTGGCCTACATTATAAATAAGTTATTGCAGTACATAAATTACATACAAAAGGTCACAAAATTTTCGAAAAACCCTAATATTTTTCCTCTGAAGTGGCCGCCCCCTTTTCCCCTCTGCTCGGTAAAATCCAGTCTGTGAATTTTGAATTATAGTCTGGTTTAACGGATCAAATTCGTTAATCTCTTCGTAGAAACTTCTGATAGATTTTCTAGTGCAATCTATCAGAGGGATTAAATATCCGTTCGTGGACCTGATTGAAGAACAGTTCGTCCATCAGTTCCAGGGATATACAACAAGAGCAGAGCAATCTGTTGGTGTCCATAATCTCGCTTCGAGATTGGAGGTAAAAATTTATAATTGTTATTTAATTTTTACACACACAATTTAATCGTAAGGTTTTGATACCCATTATGGAATCGTTCCATATAAAATTTTAAACTTCCGCTGCACCGGGTATCAATTCTGATTGATCTGATCGCCCCGTTCTCCAACAGTGGTATCAGAGCCAAGTTGCTCAGATCAAACGATTAAATTAATCGATTGTACAAAAATTTTTTAAGCCTCGGTTTTTGAAACAAAATAAAAATTTTAAAATAAATTTTTTTTTTTTTCGGGCAAAAACCCGGGCAGCGATTGGATCGCTGCCCAGCGCAGGGCGGCGCACGGCGCTTCCCATGGGCAGCAATGTGATTGCTGCCCAGGGCAGCGATTGTCGCTGCCCTAGGGGCAGCCGGGCTGCCCGGCCCGAGCCCGATGGGGCGCGGGCAGCCCGGGAATGTCCCGGGCGGCCCGCGGAAAAATTAATTTTTTTTAATTTTAAATTAAATTTTAATATGTTAAAATTCTATTTTTGGTCCGATCGAAAATTTTTTTTGATTGGTCCACGAGGCGTCGGATCGAATTGTTCGAGTCCAAAAATTTTAAAATTGATTTTTGGATAAATTTGAATTTTTGGAAAATTTAAATATTTTATCCGTTAAATTGAATTTTGAAATTAATTATTTTTGGTACAATTGATGATAAGATATGATCTTATGGATATATTGAGTAAAATATGATTTTATGTATAAAATTGGATTTTATAGATAAAATATGATTTTATTTGATAAAAAGATAAAATATGATTTTGTATGTAAAATAAGATTTTATATATGAAATATGATTTTATCCTTTTAAATTTAAATTGTCATTGCATGTTATCCAATAAATTAATTTTGAATTAAATGTTATTGGATAAGGATGATCGATTGCCATGACCAATTTTGTAGGTGTATGTTAGGAATTTACATTTGTTTTTATTGTTGTTGGATTTATTAATGGGCCTGGTTTATGGCCCAATATGAATTGTCATATGTAATAAAAGTGGGCTTGGTTTATGGCCCGTTCCCACCCCTTAAAAATGTATCCCCTACTTGTCATTGTTATTTATTGTAAATACATTAGATTTAGTGGGAGATGAAGATTTGAAGATGGAGGTGGGCCCAG
The DNA here is from genome assembly GCF_033568475.1 of Henckelia pumila. Taxonomy (NCBI): domain Eukaryota; kingdom Viridiplantae; phylum Streptophyta; class Magnoliopsida; order Lamiales; family Gesneriaceae; genus Henckelia; species Henckelia pumila. The sequence goes on from NC_133121.1 coordinate 47,735,962, forward strand.
CAGACAATAAAGACAGAAGAAATGTAAATTGGAAGCAAAATGTAAAAGGATTGCATTGCATACTGCATATTACCTAGGATTGGACTAAGACTCGTGATTGGCAACCACGGGTCGATTAGAAATGGAATCGATCATCCTATATAATATGTGATATTATTGTTGTATGCATGTTTTAGACAAAATTGTGTGAATCCGGCAAGCATACAAAATTTTAAAAATGATGAGACAAATTTTCAAAATTAAAATCCCTCATTTTAAATATGATTTAAAATTGATATCAAGATATACAAAGGAAATTTAAATTTGTTTAAATGTTCCTACCTTCCATCAACGATCAATGTATGAGATGGTACCCGCGGATACGGTCCGTATTATTGGGGGGGGCCGTTCGTCGGAAAGCTGTACATTGGATCGACACATGTTGTAAGTTGGGTGGAACTCCCATGGGATCGGCTCATATTATTGGGGGATCCACATGGCGACTGTCCATCACAACTTAATATTGATGGGTCATCTTGACATGTCACAATAAACGGCGTCATATTATTGGGCCCTTATTGGACATGAGGTAAAAACGTGGAGGTTGCTTTGGAAGCAATTGGGCTCTACCTTTTGAAAATTATGGTTGGCTGATATTATTCGGGACCATAGTTTGTCAATTGGACTCCATGTTCTCACTAAGGAAAACAGTTTCCCGTTTTCACTAGAGGGTAGTGAAATCGTTAAAATAGTGGGAGTGAGATTCATAAAATAAATTTCGCCTATTTTATGTCTTAGTAAATTACTTAAACAATCACTGATATTTGTCTGTTTCTTTTCAGTATTTCATAAAGATGAATTCGCGTAATCCACTTTTCTCGATCCTCGAACAAAATAAATTGACTGGCGCAAACTATACGGAATGGTTCCGTAAGTTGAAGATTGTCTTGACTTCGGAGAAGATGCTCTACGTGTTAGAAAAATCTTCTCCGAAGGAAGCACCAGCTGACATAAGTCCGGAAGAGTTAGCCAAACTTGATACATGGTGGGACCATGATATCAAGGCCAAATGCTATATGCAAGCCTCGATGTCTGATGAACTCCAGAGGCGATTTGAGGATACCGTGAATGCTGCTGAAATTCACGTACAACTCAAGGAACTTTTTGGGGCTCAATCGAGGGCTGAAAGGTTCGCTACTGTAAAGGATCTAATGACGTGTCGCATGCGTGAAGGGACTTCGGTCCGTGATCATGGGGTACGAGTGATTTGGCTCATACAGAAGTTGGTAACCCTTGATTTGGTGTTGGAGCATGAACTCAACGTGGACTTACTACTTCTGTCTCTTCCTTCTTCGTTTGACGGATTTGTGGTGAATTTCAATATGAACAAGATAGAGGCCTCCCTTGAAGAGATGGTCAATATGCTTGTGACATATGAATCCACATTAAAGAAGGATAAACCGGCTTTCTTGGTGGGCTCCTCTTCTTCTGCTAAGAAGGGGCCAAGTACAAAGGGTAAGAAACGTTCTGCCCCACCCAAGAAAATCGAACCCGAGAAGAAGTACAAGACAAAGTCTTCAAACATGGAAAAGTCCAAGGATGTTTGCCATTACTGCAAGAAGCCTGGTCATTGGAAACGTAACTGCAAGGAATATCTAGAGCAGTTGCGAACTGCAAAGGGTATGTTCTATATTGAAATAAATGTTTCACTTAATACTACTTCTTGGGTATTGGATACTGGATGTGGATCTCACATTTGCAATGATTTGCAGGTGATGACAAGAAGTCGCAGGCTTAGAATGGGTGAGACCCAGCTGAGGCTCGGAAATGGTTCCAGAGTTGAAGCTAAAGTTGTGGGAGATATTTATTTAATTTTGCAGAACGGTTTTAAGTTACTTTTGAGAGATGTTTTATTTGTTCCGGATTTGATTAAAAACATTATTTCTGTTTCTATTCTTGATAGAGATGGTTATTCTTGCAATTTTGTGAATGGGATTTGCAATATTTACAAGAATGAATGTTTGATTGGAAATGGACAACTTGAAAATGATCTATATAACTTAAAACTAAAAGACGTTCCAATAAATTATGTTGATAAACCGGCAAAATCAAACAAAAGGAAAATCGATAGCCAAAACCCGGCAAACCTTTGGCATGCTAGGCTAGGTCATATTTCCTCAAGGAGGATGAACAAGCTAGTGGGAGAGGGCATGTTTGATATGTCTGATATTAACTCTCTACCTACTTGTGAATCCTGCCTGAAAGGAAAAATGACTAAATCTCCTTTTAAGGGGAAACCTGAGCGTAGTCAAAATCTGTTGGATTTGATCCATACAGATGTTTGTGGTCCATTTAGAGTTGGTACTCAATATGGCCACACCTACTTCATTACCTTTACTGATGATTATTCTAGGTATGGGTATTTATATTTAATGAAATATAAGTCTGAAGCATTTGAAAAGTTCAAAGAATTCAAGGCTGAAGTAGAAAACAAGCTAGGTAAAAGTATTAAAGCACTTCGATCGGATCGAGGTGGAGAATACTTAAGTACCGAGTTTTTGGACTATCTGAAAGAGAATGAGATTCTCTCTCAGTGGACTCCTCCTATGACACCACAGTTGAATGGTGTATCGGAGCGTCGTAATAGAACTTTGTTGGACATGGTTCGATCAATGATGAGCTTCACTGAGCTTCCACCTTCGTTTTGGGGCTATGCGCTTGAAACGGCGGTATTTTTGTTGAACAACATTCACACTAAAGCAGTGGACAAAACACCATACGAGTTATGGAATGGCAAAGCTCCTAAGTATTCGTACTTGAGGATTTGGGGATGTCCTGCTTACGTGAAGCAGACAGTGGGAGATAAGTTGGATAGTCGATTCACCTTATGTTATTTTGTAGGGTATCCGAAGAATTCAATCGGATATTATTTCTATTATCCTGCTGAAACAAAGGTGTTTGTTTCAAGGAATGCCACCTTCTTGGAGAAGGAGTTCTTATTGGATAAGGAAGGCGAGATGATGGAACTCGAAGAAATTCGAGAAGAACCCGAAATACAAAATAACGATCCTACACCTCAGGAACCATTGATAGACACGCCTGTACCTAGAAGATCCGAGAGGACTTCTAGACCTCCTATTCGATATGGTCTTCTTCTTGAAGGGGATCAAGATGAACCCGATGTTGGATGTGATCCAAGAAACTTCAAGGAAGCAATTTCTGATGCGGATTCAAATTTATGGCTTGAAGCTATGCAGTCGAAAATAGATTCGATGCATACAAACCAAGTTTGGTCTTTAGTAGATCCTCCCGATGGAATTGTTCCAATAGGGTGTAAATGGATCTACAAGAGAAAGCTTGGGCCTGATGGTAAGGTATTGACCTACAAGGCGTGATTGGTGGCGAAAGGTTATACTCAAAGACAAGGAGTTGACTATGATGAAACCTTTTCACCAGTTGCAATGTTCAAGTCCATAAGAATCCTTATTGCCATAGCTGCTTGGTATGACTATGAGATATGGCAAATGGATGTGAAGACTGCTTTTTCTTAATGGAGACATTAAGGAAGAAATCTATATGAAGCAGCCTGAGGGTTACACATCCATGGGAAGCGAGCATAAGGTATGCAAGCTTCAGAGATCAATTTATGGTCTAAAACAAGAATCAAGAAGTTGGAACCAGAAATTTGATGAAACAATAAAGGATTTTGGTTTCATCAAGAACCCGGAGGAACCATGCGTGTACAAGAAAGTAGTTAAGGATGTTGTGACATTCTTAGTACTTTATGTTGATGACATCCTACTCATTGGGAATGACGTAGGGATGTTGCAGTCAACAAAGATATGGTTATCAGGTAGATTCTCGATGAAGGATTTGGGTGAGGCATCCTATATTCTAGGGATACAGATCTATAGAGATAGATCTAAGAGAATGATAGGACTCACTCAATCAACCTACATCGACACCATATTGAAACGGTTTTCAATGGATGGGTCCAAGAGAGGACATCTACCCATGTGTCATGGAGTTTCTCTATCCAAGTCTATGTGTCCCAAGACTGATGAAGAGATAGAGAAAATGACACATGTACCATATGCGTCAGCCATAGGTAGTATCATGTATGGGATGATATCTACCAAACCGGATGTAGCATTTGCTCTGAGTGTCACGAGCAGATATCAAGCTAATCCCGGTCAAATGCATTGGAAAGCCGTGAAGGACATTCTTAAGTACTTACGAAGGACTAAGAATATGTTCATGGTATATGGAGGAAGAGAACTAAAATTGGAAGGCTATACCGACTCTAGCTTCCAAAGTGGCGTGGATGACTCGAAGTCAACCTCTGGATTTGTGTTCATGCTCAATGGCGGTGCTGTCTCTTGGAAGAGTTCCAAGCAGGACACCACAGCGGATTCCACCACTGAGGCAGAATACATTGCAGCATCAGCTGCTGCTAAAGAGGTCGTTTGGATGAGGAATTTCGTCCAAGAGTTGGGCGTCATTCCTGAAGTTGTTGGTCCAGTCCCGGTGTACTGTGACAACACGGGTGCCATTGCTCAGGCAAAGGAACCAAGGTCTCATCAAAGATCCAAACACGTACTGAGGAAATACCACATCATCCGGGAGATTGTGGAAAGAGGAGACATCACTGTCGAAAGAGTGGCCTCTGCAGACAATATCGCTGATCCACTTACTAAGCCCTTTCCAGGACCATTATTTGACAAACATCGCGAAGCAATGGGTCTACGTAGTATGACTAGTTGGCTTTAGGGCAAGTGGGAGATTGAAAGAGTAGGTGCCCGGTGAGCCAACTTGGGCTAAGGGCTTTGATGACTCTTTGTATAAACAATCTTTTGTTTAATATAATTTACACTTTTATTAATGGCAATGACTTTATCTTTCTTCATATTGTTATATTGTGATATACTATTGTTGTTTTGATAAAGACCTTGAATATACTATAGTGTATGTAAGATGTGGTAGAACATGGGGATGTCTATCATGAAACACATCTTATAGTCACTGTATATTCTTAACTGTTCCTAGTCGATTGAGCCGTCCGACAATAAGGATAAGGATCGCTCGAGTATGAGACTAGCATTTGCGATGCAGAGTACCACGTTTCATTGGTAAGGAACATAGAGATGTTCAAAGCATGCAAATGGATATTCATACGATGAATGATCGAACTACCCTATCCGGACTTTCCAAGTGGTTATCACTTATCGAGTGGATAAAGTCCGCGGTTTTGGTTGTACACCATTAGTCCTTACTACTTGAAACATCATTGAGACTCTATATGCTAGTACTGTGCTTTGACTTGTTTACCGACTCTATTGGGGTCATCAGGTGTCGGGATTGGGTACAGTTACAACACATATAGGAGTCGATGCTTTGTTGTCAAGGATTCACCACATACTTGCGAGTGTGGATATCCTATGCGATCTGAGGAGATATTAGTGTGACGAATCTCTAGCCAGAGTACATGATGTGTTTTAAGAAATGGTTTCTTAGTAACACATGCGATGTCACTATTTGATCTTCAAGATGTATTGCATAGTTATCGAATCTCGAACGACTCTCGATATACCAATGGTTGTTGATTCGATCGATTTATTTGGATGAAGGGACCGTACTGTACGCTAACCAAAATCTATTGGTTCTTGCAGGCACTATCAGTGATACCTAGGGAATCATGGGGCGATGTTGCTAGGCGCTCTTACCATGATTCGATGGGCAAGTTGGAAATTGTTGTTCCGAGTCACAAGGAGTTGTGAGCCCACGGCTAGCTGTATCCCTGAACCATTGAGGGTCACACAGAGTAATGGATTTTTAATCCCCGTTGAGATAGTTAAATTTAAAGAGTTAAATTTAATAAACAAAGAAGTTGGACTTCTTAATTATGAGTAGAGGAGTAAGATTTCCTAAAATGACATAGGGATGGGCATTTTTGGAAACCACTGAATTCGGATTCAGAAAAATTTATCTTGACTTTAAAAGGTGCAGAAATGGTTTCTGTGCACATTGGTGAAATTGGTTTATCAATCGGAGTCATGATGAATTTTATATTAATTTTTGAACATGCGGGCTTTGCTTGTCGGTCCTGAACTTATGACTAATGGGCCCTAAGTTGTTAGTGGCCTACATTATAAATAAGTTATTGCAGTACAGAAATTACACACAACAGGTCACAAAATTTTCGAAAAACCCTAGTATTTTTCCTCTGAAGTGGCCGCCCCCTTTTCCCCTCTGCTCGGTAAAATCCAGTCTGTGAATTTTGAATTACAGTCTGGTTTAACGGATCAAATTCGTTAATCTCTTCGTAGAAACTTCTGATAGATTTTCTAGTGCAATCTATCAGAGGGATTAAATATCCGTTCGTGGACCTGATTGAAGAACAGTTCGTCCATCAGTTCCAGGGATATACAACAAGAGCAGAGCAATCTGTTGGTGTCCATAATCTCGCTTCGAGATTGGAGGTAAAAATTTATAATTGTTATTTAATTTTTACAGACACAATTTAATCGTAAGGTTTTGATACCCATTATGGAATCGTTCCATATAAAATTTTAAACTTCCGCTGCACCGGGTATCAATTCTGATTGATCTGATCGCCCCATTCTCCAACAATTCCTGCCTTTCCCATTGATTTAAAGATTCCTTCCATGTATCCGCCAAAATGTACAACCTAACCACAAAACCGGGAAACCAATCATGCAAACACGGAATATGAAATACGAACAAAATACATAAATAAAACACGTAAACAAATGCAAAACAACCACACAAAGACATTAACAAATGCAACAAAAACACAACTATCAAATTCCCCCATACTTACTCCTTACTCGCCCTCGAGTAAGTCATGCAAAACAAAATGAAACACATAAGCCAGATGAGCGTGCACAACATAGCCTCAGAGAAAACCACTTTCATCTAAAACAAGTTCATAGCTACTCTAAATCATCAATGATACACCTTCAGTCAAATGCGAACGTGTGTGTGTGATATTTTACCCCAGTTACATGCAACTTCAAAAGACAAAGTTTCAAGACTGTTCGCCGACCTAAGACAATTCAATGCAAGTCTCACAATCAAGAACTCTCCTCCCAACAATCCATCAACAAAACACAACTCTCGTGAGAAATAATTACGCACCGTCGGGTTTTGCACCCGACATTTTAAAAGTCCCAATAATTACCCGCAGACTTAGCTATAACTAGATAGGATTAGAATTTCAATCCCCTTGTATATATCTCGGATGGAACTACAATTCCATTAGGTCCGCATACTTAGCTATGAAATAATGAATAGAATTTCATTCACATTTCAAGCCCGGATGGAATCAAAAGTTATTTTCTTTTTTAAAAGATTAACCCTATGTAATCCGCATACTTAGCCACAAACAAGATGAATAGGATTTCAAACATCTCGCTCGCAACCCGGATGGAGTCAATTGCAATTTTACAATCATAGCATAATTTTTTTTAAAAAAAAATGCGCCCCAGAGTGTATATGCTATGTCGAAGAAATCATCAAGACTTAAGAACTATCATGTTCTACAAACAACTATTATCGTGCAATGGTCCAACATACATCTACAATATCTAATACATTGCTACACTTTACTGGTTAAACAAGCGTGCTTGAAAATATTCAACAAACAACCTACGATTTCTCAAATCTGATAAAGAGAAAAAAAAATTTCAAAAATTCATCATTTTTAACCATCTCATCATAGGCTAAAATCTTATCCCCAACTCATGCATTACAAGACACAAACAACACAAACAACAAAAACAAAATACAATGCAGTAACACGACACGAGAATGCAATACAAACAAAGAAAACAATATGCATGCAATGCAAAACCCCCCCCACACTTAAACTAAGCATTGTCCCCAATGCATCAAAACACAAGACACAAGCAAACAACTAAACACAATGCAATGCAAAAATGTAAAACGAAACTCCCCTAGTTTAATGGCCGGCGGCGTCTTCCTCTTCAGCCTCTGGAGGAAGGATAGGAGCGGCATACTGGAACAGGTAAGGCGGTGGATACGGCAAAGCAGCAGGAATGGCGGAGATATCGATACCCAAGTGCAAAGAGATACCCGGAATGAGAGAGTCAAGAACTTGAGCGTTGTGAGCTGCCACCGTATTAACAGCATCCTGATGATGAGCAAAGGAGGTTAACTCTCGAATGGATTCTGCTTGGGAGCGACGATGAGGTGGAGGCGGTCGTGGTGGTGCTGGGGGTTGTTGAAAATGACCGTCCCGTATGAATTGCTTCATGCGATATGCCCCCTTGGCACAAATGCTGGATACATCGAGGGCTCTCATCGGTGGCAACCACTCTTCATCGGGACGAGTTTGAACCCCGGCGCGGGTACACAAGGTAGTGATAATCATTGTAAAATACAGACCCACGGTAACATTAGTGATCGATCGCCGAATCTCGCTATGAATCACACGTCCCACATTTATCGGCCACTCCATATCAAGAGCATAAAGAAGGAGCGCACGCTCAAGACTGACTTCACTAGTATGCAAAATCGGCATCAGACGCCGAGTCAGAAAAGGAAACCATGTAGACGGGATCCTGGTCAGAAAACGCTCCTTGAAATTCAGCGACGAAATAGTATCAACCCATGCAGCTCCAGGATAAGTCAATTGTTGGAGGACCTCATCCAAATTCGGGTCGAGCTGAAGGCTTTGATAGAGCGAATCATCAACATCCGGTGTGTCTAGCAACGAGTTCAACGCATTTACCTCGAAAGAAACCAATTTGCCTCGGACAAATGCTTTACTATCCGTCCTCTCCGTTGCATTGGCATAAAATTCATGAACAATAGGGACAACAGCGGGGGGCGGTTGCTTACAAAACAAAACCCAACCTTGTTCTTGAATGTAACGGAAGACTTCACTATCACGGAATGCTAACTCATAACCGCGTTCGGGAATGGGAGAACGATTTACCTTGGCATGATCATAGCGATCACGCGCCGCTTGATTCACGAAGTGCCCGGCAAGGTTGGATGAAAAACAAGCCGCACCTGTAGAAGATGATTCGCCTGTAACTCGAATGCGTTTAGGCCCCATGCAGAAGTAAAAAGATCACACAACAGCAATAGAGGCAATATGTCGAGCACGTGGCATGCAACAAACTCCCAGTAGATTCTTCAAAATATGGGAAATAAAAAAAACGAAGACGAAGTCTTGTGTATGGGACTGAGAGTATGGATGACCCGAGGAAGATGCTCGGCGACGAGGAGAAATTCCGGGAGAGGCCGAACTAGTGGCGTGAGTAAACTCCCGAAGATACAGAAGACCGGCAAAATTGATCGGAGAAAATGGTGCCCGGAGAATCGTTGTGTTGCCCCGATGAATTCTCTGCGGATTAAGGGGAAGAAAAATGAATTAAATGAGAGAAAAAATAGTGAAAGGGTTCGGGGATTTAGGGCTTTAGAAAATAAGAGAGAAAGAGAGAAAAAGAGATTGGAAAAAAAACAAAAAAATCGTGTTTTTATTCGTGTAAAGAGCCCCTCGCTCGATCGATAAGAAGTTACCGATCGAGCGAGCCAAAAAAACCAAACTTTCTGCCTGCACCAAAAATAGCACTCGCTCGATCGGTAAGATCTTGCCGATCGAGCGAGCATAAGAAAAATTTCAAATCTTTTTGGTTTTTTTCAAATTCGAAAACAACAAAAATCAAAATCAAGAAAAGAACAGATACTGGGGAATAAAATTAAAGACTAGGGAGAAGAAACAAAAAAACACTGGGTTGCCTCCCAGTCAGCGCTAAATTTACAGTCAGTCTATAGCTTGACTGCATGCCAGGATTCACTCGACAATTGGCAGAGCATCAAGAGTGATATCATGCTTGCTCCCTCCGACATGTTCTTGGACTCCTTCATAATAGTGTTTAAGCCGGTGGCCATTCAGCTTGAATATTTTGGATGTATCCAAGCTTTGAATTTCAACTGCGTCATGGGAAAAGACATTAGTTACAACAAACGGTCCATTCCAACGTGAACGTAACTTACCTGAAAACAACCGAAGTCGTGAATGATAGAGCAAAACTTTCTGACCGACTTCAAATTCCCTTCTAGAGATCATCTTGTCGTGGAAGGCCTTTGTTTTGTCCTTGTAAATCTTGGAGCTGGCATAAGCATCATTTCGGATCTCTTCTAATTTTTGCAACTGCAAATTTCGGTGCTCGCCACTCTCATCCATCTGCATGTTAAAGTTTTTTATAGCCCAATAGGCTCTATGTTCCAATTCCACTGGCAGATGACATGGTTTTTCGAAAATCAGCCGATATGGAGACATTCCAATCGGCGTCTTGAATGCGGTTCTATACGCCCACAAAGAATCATCCAAACGCAAGCTCCAATCCTTTCTTGTAGGATTCACGGTCTTTTCTAGGATGGATTTGATTTCTCTATACGAAACTTCAGCCTGACCATTGGATTGTGGGTGGTATGCGGTGGAGACCCTGTGCGTCACATGGTACTTTTTAAGCAAACTAGCCACAGTTCGGTTGCAGAAGTGCGTTTCTCTATCACTGATGATGGCTCTTGGGATCCCAAACCTAGAGAAAATATTGTGTTTGACAAACTCTGCAACAACTTGAGAATCGTCAGTACGGGTGGTCTTTGCTTCCACCCATTTTGAGACATAATCCACAGCAAGTAATATATAGATAAATCCATATGAACTTGGAAAAGGTCCCATGAAGTCGATTCCCCAAACATCAAATATTTCACAAACTAAAATAGGTTGCTGGGGCATCTCCTTACGTTGGGAGATATTACTCGTCTTTTGGCATTGAGCGCACGACTTACAAAAAATGTAAGCGTCTCGAAATAAAGACGGCCAAAAAAATCCACAATCTAACACTTTTCATGATGTCCTTTTCGCTCCAAAATGGTCATCACATGCATATGAATGACAAAACGTGAGGATAGGGATTACCTCGCTCGCGGGTACACATCGACGTATAACTTGATCAGCGTAGTGTTTTCACAAGTATGGATCATCCCATACATAATACCTAGCATCGCTCCGCACTTTGTCCCTTTGCACCTTAGAAAATTCATAAGGAAACCCTTTAGTCACTAAATAATTAACGATATTTGCGTACCAGGGTAATTCGGCGCTTGCTGAAAATAATTGCTCATCAGGAAATTCTTCTCGCAAATTCAGCTCCTCATCGACATGAACTAGGTGACTCAAGTAGTCAGCAACTCGATTCTCGTTCCCTTTTTTGTCCTTGATTTCTACATCAAATTCGCTCAATAGTAGTATCCATCTTATCAGTCTTGGTTTTGCCTCCTTCTTCGCAATCAAAAAGCGAAGAGCTGCATGATCAGAATAGACAATAACTTTAGCACCAAGTAAATAAGAGTAAAATTTTTCTAATGCAAAAACAACAGCTAAAAGCTCCTTTTCAGTGGTGGAGTAGTTCCGTTGGGCATCGTTCAGGACACGCGAAGCGTAATAAATAACATGCAATGCTTTCCCAACTTTTTGGCCTAACACTGCGCCAACTGCATAGTCACTGGCATCACACATAATCTCGAATGGCTTGCTCCAATTGGAGAATGGTGATCAGATCAATCAGAATTGATACCCGGTGCAGCGGAAATTTTAAAATTTTATATGGAACAATTCCATATCATGGGTATCAAAATTTTACGATTAAATTGTGCGTGTAAAAATTAAAAAACAATTAAATTTTTACCTTGAATCTCGAAACGAGATTATGGACACCAACAGATTACTCTGCTCTTGTTGTATATCCCAGGAACTGATGGACGAACAATTCTTCAATCAGGTCCACGAACAGAAGTTTAATCCCTCTGATAGATTGCACTAGAAAATCTATCAGAAGTTTCTACGAAGATAATTAACGAATTTGATCCGTTAAACCAGACTGCAAATTCAAAATTCACAGGCTGGAATTTTTTGAGCAGAGAGGGAGAGGGGCGGCGGCCACAGTAGGGAAAAACTAGGGTTTTCGAAAAATTTTGTGACCTCTGTTGTGTAATTTCTGTACTGCAATAACTTATTTATAATGTGGGCTGCTAACAGGTTAGGGCCCATTAGTCATAAGTTCAAGCCTGACAAGCAAAGCCCGCATGTTCAGAAATTAATATAAAATTCATCGTGACTCAAATTGATAAACCAATTTCACCAATGTGCACATAAACCATTTCTGCATCTTTTAAAGTCAAGATAAATTTTCTGAATCCGAATTCAGTGATTTCCAAAAATGCCCATCCCTATGTCATTTTAGGAAATCTTACTCTTCTACTCTGATATAAGAAGTCCTACTTCTTTGTTCATTAAATTTAACTCTTTAAATTTAACTATCTCAACGGGGATTAAAAATCCATTACTTGTGTGACCCTCAATGGTTCAGGGATACAGCTAGCCGTGGGCTCACAACTCCTTGTGACTCGGAACAACAATTTCCGACTTGCCCATCGAATCATGGTAAGAGCGCCTAGAAACATCGCCCCATGATTCTCTAGGTATCACTGATAGTGCCTGCAAGAACCAATAGATTTTGGTTAGCGTACAGTACGGTCCCTTCATCCATATATCCCGATCGAATCAAAAACCATTGGTAAATCGAGAGTCGTTCAAGATTCGATAACTATGCAATGCATCTTGAAGATCAAATAGTGACATCGCATGTGCTACTAAGAAACCATTTCTTAAAACACATCATGTACTCTGGCCAGAGATTCGTCACACTAATATCTCCTCAGATTGCATAGGATATCCACACTAGCAAGTATGTGGTGAATCCTTGACAACAAAGCATCGACTCCTATATGTGTCGTAACTGTATCCAATCCCGACACCTGATGACCCCAATAGAGTCGGTAAACGAGTCAAAGTACAGTACTAGCATATAGAGTCTCAATGATGTTTCAAGTAGTAAGGACTAATGGTGTACAACCAAAACCGCGGACTTTATCCACTCGATAAGTGATAACCACTTGGAAAGTCCGGATAGGGTAGTTCGATCATTCATCGTATGAATATCCATTTGCATGCTTTGAACATCTCTATGTTCCATACCAATGAAACGTGGTACTCGGCATCGCAAATGCTAGTCTCAATCTCGAGCGATCCTTATCCTTATTAACGGACGGCTCAATCGACTAGGAACTGTTTAGAATATACAGTGACTATAAGATGTGTTTCATGATAGCCATCCCCATGTGCCACCACATCTTACATACACTATAGTATATTCAAGGTCTTCATCTAAACATCTTATAGTATGTCACAACATAATAATATGATAAAAGATAAAGTAAACACCATTATAAAAGTGTAAATTATATTAAACAAAAGATTGTTTATACATAGAGTCATCAAAGCCCTTAGCCACAAGTTGGCTCACCGGGCACCCACTCTTTCAATCTCCCACTTGCCCTAAAGCCAACTACTCATACTACGCAGTCCCATTGCTTCGCGATGTTTGTCAAATAATGGTCCTGGCAAGGGCTTAGTAAGTGGATCAGCGATATTGTCTGCAGAGGCCACTCTCTCGACAGTAATGTCTCCTCTTTCCACGATCTCCCGGATGATGTGGTATTTCCTCAGTACGTGTTTGGATCTTTGATGAGACCTTGGTTCCTTTGCCTGAGCAACGGCACCCGTGTTGTCACAGTACACCGGGACTGGACCAACAACTTCAGGAATGACGCCCAACTCTTGGACGAAATTCCTCATCCAAACGGCCTCTTTAGCAGCAGCTGATGCCGCAATGTATTCTGCCTCATTGGTGGAATCCGCTGTGGTGTCCTGCTTGGAACTCTTCCAAGAGACAGCACCGCCATTGAGCATGAACACAAATCCAGAGGTTGACTTCGAGTCATCCACGTCACTTTGGAAGCTAGAGTCGGTATAGCCTTCCAATTTCAGTTCTCTTCCTCCATATACCATGAACATATTCTTAGTCCTTCGTAAGTACTTAAGAATGTCCTTCACGGCTTTCCAGTGCATTTGACCGGGATTGGCTTGATATCTGATCGTGACACTCAGAGAAAATGCTACATCCGGTCTGGTAGATATCATCCCATACATGATACTACCTATGGCTGACGCATATGGTACATGTGTCATTTTCTCTATCTCTTCATCAGTCTTGGGACACATGGACTTGGATAGAGAAACTCCATGACACATAGGTAGATGTCCTCTCTTGGACCCATCCATTGAAAACCTTTTCAATATGGTTTCGATGTAAGTTGATTGAGTGAGTCCTATCAATCTCTTAGATCTATCTCTATAGATCTGTATCCCTAGAATATAGGATGCCTCACCTAAATCCTTCATCGAGAATCTACCTGATAACCATATCTTTGTTGACTGCAACATCCCTACGTCATTCCCAATGAGTAGGATGTCATCAACATAAAGTACTAAGAATGTCACAGCATCCTTAACTACTTTTTTGTACACGCACGGTTCCTCCGGGTTCTTGATGAAACCAAAATCCTTTATTGTTTCATCAAATTTCTGGTTCCAACTTCTTGATGCTTGTTTGAGACCATAGATCGATCTCTGAAGCTTGCATACCTTATGCTCGCTTCCCATGGATGTGTATCCCTCAGGCTGCGTCATATAGATCTCTTCCTTAATGTTTCCATTAAGAAATGCAGTCTTCACATCCATTTGCCATATCTCATAGTCATACCAAGCAGCTATGGCAATAAGGATTCTTATGGACTTGAACATTGCAACTGGTGAAAAGGTTTCATCATAGTCAACTCCTTGTCTTTGAGTATAACCTTTCGCCACCAATCGTGCCTTGTAGGTCAATACCTTACCATCAGGCCCAAGCTTTCTCTTGTAGATCCATTTACACCCTATTGGAACAATTCCATCGGGAGGATCTACTAAAGACCAAACTTGGTTTGTATGCATCGAATCTATTTCCGACTGCATAGCTTCAAGCCATAAATTTGAATCCGCATCAGAAATTTCTTCCTTGAAGTTTCTTGGATCACATCCAACGTTGGGTTCATCTTGATCCCCTTCAAGAAGAAGACCATATCGAATAGGAGGTCTAGAAGTCCTCTCGGATCTTCTAGGTATAGGCGTGTCCATCAATGGTTCCTGAGGTGTAGGATCATTATTTTGTATCTTGGGTTCTTCTCGAATTTCTTCGAGTTCCATCATCTCGCCTTTCTTATCCAATAAGAACTCCTTCTCCAAGAAGGTGGCATTCCTTGAAACAAACACTTTTGTTTCAGTAGGATGATAGAAATAATATCCGATTGAATTCTTCGGATACCCTACAAAATAACATAAGGTGGATCGACTATCCAACTTATCTCCCACTGTCTGCTTCACGTAAGCAGGACATCCCCAAATCCTCAAGTACGAATACTTAGGAGCTTTGCCATTCCATAGCTCGTATGGTGTTTTATCCACTGCTTTTGTGTGGACGTTGTTCAACAACAATACCGCCGTTTCAAGCGCGTAGCCCCAAAACGAAGGTGGAAGCTCAGTGAAGCTCATCATGGATCGAACCATGTCCAACAAAGTTAGATTACGACGCTCCGATACACCATTCAGCTGAGGTGTCATAGGAGGAGTCCACTGAGAGAGAATCCCATTCTCTTTCAGATAGTCCAAAAACTCGGTACTTAAGTATTCTCCACCTCGATCCGATCGAAGTGCTTTAATACTTTTACCTTGCTTGTTTTCTACTTCAGCCTTGAATTCTTTGAACTTTTCAAATGCTTCAGACTTATATTTCATTAAATATAAATACCCATACCTTGAATAATCATCAGTAAAGGTAATGAAGTAGGTGTGGCCAAATTGAGTACCAATTCTAAATGGACCACAAACATCTGTATGGATCAAATCCAACAGATTTTAACTACGCTCAGGTTTCCCCTTGAATGGAGATTTAGTCATTTTTCCTTCCAGGTAGGATTCACAAGTAGGTAGAGAGTTAATATCAGACATATCAAACATGCCCTCTCCCAATAGCTTGTTCATCCTCCTTGAGGAAATATGACCTAGCCTAGCATGCCAAAGGTTTGCCGGGTTTTGACTATCGATTTTCCTTTTGTTTGTTGTTACCGGTTTATCAACATAATTTATTGGAACATCTTTTAATTTTAAGTTATATAGATCGTTTTCAAGTTGTCCATTTCCAATCAAACATTCATTCTTGTAAATATTGCAAATCCCATTCACAAAATTGCAAGAAAAACCATCTCTATCAAGCATAGAAACAGAAATAATGTTTTTAATCAAATCTGGAACAAATAAAACATCTCTCAAAAGTAACTTAAAATCGTTCTGCAAAATTAAATAAACATCTCCCACAGCTTTGGCTTCAACTCTAGAACCATTTCCGAGCCTCAGCTGGGTCTCACTCATTCTAAGCTTGCGAATTCTTGTCATCACCTGCAAATCATTGCAAATGTGAGATCCACATCCGGTATCCAATACCCAAGAAGTAGTATTAAGTGAAACATTTATTTCAATATAAAACATACCCTTTGCAGTTCGCAACTGCTCTAGATATTCCTTGCAGTTACGTTTCCAATGACCAGGCTTCTTGCAGTAATGGCAAACATCCTTGGACTTTTCCATGTTTGAAGCTTTTGTCTTGTTCTTCTTCTCGGGTCCGATTTTCTTGGATGGGGCAGAACGTTTCTTACCCTTTGTACTTGGCCCCTTCTTAGCAGAAGAAGAGGAGCCCACCAAGAGAACTGGTTTATCCTTATTTAAAGTGGCTTCATATGTTACAAGCATATTGACCATCTCTTCAAGGGAGGCCTCTATCTTGTTCATATTGAAATTCACCACAAAACCGTCAAACGAAGAAGGAAGAGAGAGAAGTAATAAGTCCACGTTGAGTTCATGCTCCAATACAAAATCAAGTGTTACCAACTTCTGAATGAGCCAAATCACTCGTACCCCATGATCACGGACCGAAGTTCCTTCACGCATGCGACACGTCATTAGCTCTTTTACAGTATCGAACCTTTCAGCTCTCGATTGAGCCCCAAAAAGTTCCTTGAGTTGTACGTGAATGTCAGCAGCATTCACGGTATCCTCAAATCGACTCTGGAGTTCATCAGACATCGAAGCTTGCATATAGCATTTGGCCTTGATATCATGGTCCCACCATATATCAAGTTTGGCCAACTCTTCCGAACTTATATCAGCTGGTGCTTCCTTCGGAGGAGATTTTTCTAACACGTAGAGCATCTTCTCCGAGGTCAAGAAAATCTTCAACTTACGGAACCATTTCGTATAGTTTGCGCTAGTCAGTTTATTTTGTTCGAGAATAGAGAATAGTGGATTGCGCGAATTCATCTTAATGAAATACTAAAAAGAAACAGACAATAATCAGTGATTGTTTAATTAATTTACTAAGACATAAAATAGGCAAAATTTATTTTATGAATCTCACTCCCACTATTTTAACGATTTCACTACCCTCTAGTGAAAACGGGAAACTGTTTTTCTTAGTGGGAACATGGAGTCCAATTGACAAACTATGGTCCCGAATAGTATCAGCCAACCATAATTTTCAAAAGGTAGAGCCCAATTGCTTCAAAAGCAACCTCCACGTATTTACCTCATGTCCAATAAGGGCCCAATAATATGATGACGTTTATTGTGACATGTCAAGATGACCCATCAATATTAAGTTGTGATGAACGGTTGCCATGTGGATCCCCCAATAATATGAGCCGATCCCATGGGAGTTCCACCCAACTTACAACATGTGTCGATCCAATGTACAGCTTTTCGATGAACGGGCCCCCCCCAATAATATGAGCCGGACCGTATCCGCGGGTAGCATCTCATACATTGATCGTTGATGGAAGGTAGGAACATTTAAACAATATTTAATTTTCCTTTATTTATCTTGATATCAATTTTAAATCATATTTAAAATGAGGGATTTTAATTTTGAAAATTTGTCTCATCATTTAAAATTTGTATGCTTGTGGGATTCATACAATTTAGTCTAAACATGCATACAACGATAATATCATATATTATATTTTAGGATGATCGATTCCATTACTAATCGACCCGTGGTTGCCAATCACGAGTTTAAGTCCAATCTTAGGTGATATGCAAGTATGCAATGCAATCCTATTACATTGTGCTTCCAATTTACATTTCTTCAGTCTTTATTGTCTGCTGGGCCCACCTCCGTCTTCAAATCTTCATCTCCCACTAAGTCTAATGTATTTACAATAAATAACTATGACAAGTAGGGGATACATTTTAAGGGGTGGGAACGGGCCATAAACCAGGCCCACTTTTATTACATATGACAATTCATATTGGGCCATAAACCAGGCCCATTAATAAATCCAACAACAATAAAAAAAAATGTAAATTCCCTAACATACACCTACAAAATTGGTCATGGCAATCGATCATCCTTATCCAATAATATTTAATTCAAAATTAATTTATTGGATAACATGCAATGGCAATTAAATTTAAAAAGGATAAAATCATATTCCATATATAAAATCTTATTTTACATACAAAATCATATTTTATCTTTTTATCAAATAAAATCATATTTTACATATAAAATCCAATTTTATACATAAAATCGTATTTTACTCAATATTTCTATAAGATCATATCTTATCATCAATTGTACCAAAAATAAATAGCTCTGATACCATTGTTGGAGAACGGTGATCAGATCAATCAGAATTGATACCCGGTGCAGCGGAAGTTTTAAAATTTTATATGGAACAATTCCATATCATGGGTATCAAAACTTTACGATTAAATTGTGCGTGTAAAAATTAAATAACAATTAAATTTTTACCTTGAATCTCGAAACGAGATTATAGACACCAACAGATTACTCTGCTCTTGTTGTATATCCCAGGAACTTATGGACGAACAATTCTTCAATCAGGTCCACGAACAGAAGTTTAATCCCTCAGATAGATTGCACTAGAAAATCTATCAGAAGTTTCTACGAAGAGAATTAACGAATTTGATCCGTTAAACCAGATTGCAAATTCAAAATTCACAGGCTGGAATTTTTCGAGCAGAGAGGGAGAGGGGCGGCGGCCACAGTAGGGAAAAACTAGGGTTTTCGAAAAATTTTGTGACCTCTGTTGTGTAATTTATGTACTGCAATAACTTATTTATAATGTGGGCTGCTAACAGCTTAGGGCCCATTAGTTATAAGTTCAAGCCTGACAAGCAAAGCCCGCATGTTCAAAAATTAATATAAAATTCATCGTGACTCAGATTGATAAACCAATTTCACCAATGTGCACAGAAACCATTTCTGCTTCTTTTAAAGTCAAGATAAATTTTCTGAATCCGAATTCAGTGATTTCCAAAAATGCCAATCCCTATGTCAGTTTAGGAAATCTTACTCTTCTACTCTGATATAAGAAGTCCTACTTCTTTGTTCATTAAATTTAACTCTTTAAATTTAACTATCTCAACGGGGATTAAAAATCCATTACTTGTGTGACCCTCAATGGTTCAGGGATACAGCTAGCCTTGGGCTCACAACTCCTTGTGACTCGGAACAACAATTTCTGACTTGCCCATCGAATCATGGTAAGAGCGCCTAGCAACATCGCCCCATGATTCCCTAGGTATCACTGATAGTGCCTGCAAGAACCAATAGATTTTGGTTAGCGTACAGTACGGTCCCTTCATCCATATATCCCGATCGAATCAACAACCATTGGTAAATCGAGAGTCGTTCGAGATTCGATAACTATGCAATGCATCTTGAAGATCAAATAGTGACATCGCATGTGCTACTAAGAAACCATTTCTTAAAACACATCATGTACTCTGGCCAGAGATTCGTCACACTAATATCTCCTCAGATTGCATAGGATATCCACACTAGCAAGTATGTGGTGAATCCTTGACAACAAAGCATCGACTCCTATATGTGTCGTAACTGTACCCAATCCCGACACCTAATGACCCCAATAGAGTCGGTAAACGAGTAAAAGTACAGTACTAGCATATAGAGTCTCAATGATGTTTCAAGTAGTAAGGACTAATGGTGTACAACCAAAACCGCGGACTTTATCCACTCGATAAGTGATAACCACTTGGAAAGTCCGGATAGGGTAGTTCGATCATTCATCGTATGAATATCCATTTGCATGCTTTGAACATCTCTATGTTCCATACCAATGAAACGTGGTACTCGGCATCGCAAATGCTAGTCTCAATCTCGAGCGATCCTTATCCTTATTAACGGACGGCTCAATCGACTAGGAACTGTTTAGAATATACAGTGACTATAAGATGTGTTTCATGATAGCCATCCCCATGTGCCACCACATCTTACATACACTATAGTATATTCAAGGTCTTCATCTAAACATCTTATAGTATGTCACAACATAATAATATGATAAAAAATAAAGTAAACACCATTATAAAAGTGTAAATTATATTAAACAAAAGATTGTTTATACATAGAGTCATCAAAGCCCTTAGCCACAAGTTGGCTCACCGGGCACCCACTCTTTCAATAAGAAAACAATAGTAAGGATGACACACTAACCTTTCAATCATTTGATCAATAAAGGGTAAAGGAAAGTGGTCCTTTCGGGTTCAGGAATTCAGCTTCCTATAATCAATACAAACCCTCCACCCATTTTGAATACGGGTGGGAATCATCTCGTCATCCTTATTCTTCACAACAGTAATTCCGGTTTTTTTGGGTACCACTTGGACTGGACTGACCCACTGACTGTCAGAGATTGGGTAGATGACCCCAACTTCAAAAATTCAGAATTTTATCTTTAACCACCTCCATCATGGGTGGATCAACTTCCTTTGTGGTTGACGCGAGGGGTTCGTTCCTTCCTCCATTAAAATTTGGTGCATGCATGTAGAAGGGCTGATTCCCTTGATGTCTGCTATGGTCCATCCAATAGCAACCTTGTGCTCTTGCAATACTTTGACCAACTATTCCTCTTGATCGGCTTCCAAACTATTGGAGATGATGACTGGTAATGTTTCTCCTTCTCCAAGGAAAACATATTTAAGATGGTTGGGAAGCGTCTTTAGTTCGACCACTGGTGCCTGCAAAACAGATGGAAGGAGCCTTGTATTAGGGATTGGTAAAGATATGTAAGAGACATTACCTGTCACGCCCCGATCCCGGGGTCGGGTGACATCGCCATTGCTTTCAAATAAAATTCGAAAACAACCAGGCTCTTAATACAGTATATGCAAACCAGTCTTTTCTCATAAATAAAAGCTCCAAAAAAATTGTCTTTACAACTCGTTAACCCAAAAACTAATACATAATTGCGGAAGCGACTAAAAGACTTAAATATCAAAATATTAAATGCAACAATCCCAAAAGAAATAACAAAATTAAATCCTAAAGTTCTTTCTTTCACCAACCCCAAAACTGGTCTTGTTCTCGATCCTCTAATTATCATCTGGGAGGGAAAAGGTAAGGGGTGAGTGTTTTGAAAAACACTCAGCAAGTGGGGGCCGATCTATCATACCAAAAATACATATATATAGATATATTCATTTGAGAAAACTCATACTTTGATTTCAAGCATGTCATATTTCAAAACATATCATCTCATAACATGTCTCATCATAACATAACATAAACATCATCATCATAACAAAATCAACATGATTTACATATTTTGGCCAGACATTGAAATTATTCTCATTAATCGTGGCTAACTGATCAGTCCCCTATATGTAATCTCTCTAAGGGGTGGGGTCATTTGTCGGTTATTCTTACCCACCGCATCAGGGCCATAACATAGCATAGTTCGGAAATTTCCTTTCCACTCTTAATTTGAGTCATAATAGTGCCAAAACATAATTATAACAAATCTTATCAAGAATAAAAATTACATAGCAAAATTCGAAAGAATATCATGAACAATCGAAATTTTAAATCATACACAATATTTTAAAACATAAGCCCACTTACAGAATTCTTGCGAGTATCAAATACTTGAATAGGCGAAGCTTGACCAAATACTCTAAAAGCAATCTGAAATTCCACCTTGCTTCTTCCAAAATTTGGCAGACTTTTTTTCTTCGAAAATGAGGCAAACTATTGGACCAATTCTTGAGAATTAATCCTATTTCAAATCCCTAAACAAATCTCACGTGTCTTTGAAGAGTGAGTGGACAAATCTTTGACTCTAATGATAGCCTACTTCTCGAAATCCTGGAGGAAAAATTGGCTGACTTCTTGACTTAATTTGCTAGGCTTCCTATCAAAAATATGGAGAGAAAATAGAGAATTTTGGTGTGATTTTTTCCTTAAGCTATGAGCCTCTATTTATAGGCACTCAAAAATAAGCTTAAGATATAAAAAAATCTTGATATTCCAAGTTTGTATAAAATTTCCATTTCTCGAGATTTGTTTCCCTATAAATCTAGATCCCATACCTTATTTGTATACTAATTATCCCAAATTAATAAAATCTGAATATATATACTCTATCTCCAAAATTATCTCGGAATATATAATTATACCACGAATAAAAATATAAATTCTAAAAATCTGGGGTTTCACATTACCTGACTGAGGTAGATTAGGAGCACTGTTCAGAATTCCATCCATCTCTACCACTTCTTTGCTGAATCCAATTCCATCATCCTGCTGAATGGGTGCAACAATAGCCCCCTCTAGATCATCTTTTCCTGCATGCTCACAAAAATCTTGTGCCAAGTAATCCACAATATCAACAGAAAATACCCAATCATCACTATCAGGAAATTTCATGGCATCATAGATATTGAATTTCACAACTTCTCCATCAAATTCCATCGTGAGTGTGCCACTGTGAACATCAATTTTAGTCATGGAAGTTTTCAAGAATGGTCTGCCTAACAGAATAGGACTATTATGATCATCATTTTCCATGTCTAGCATATAAAAATCTGCAGAAAATACCAAGTCATTCACTTGCACTAATACATCTTCTACTACTCCCCTAGGGTATGCATTAGAACTATCCGCTAACTGAATAACAATTCCAGTTTTATTCA
The DNA here is from genome assembly GCF_033568475.1 of Henckelia pumila. NCBI lineage: Eukaryota > Viridiplantae > Streptophyta > Magnoliopsida > Lamiales > Gesneriaceae > Henckelia > Henckelia pumila. The sequence continues at coordinate 47,759,009 of NC_133121.1, forward strand.
ATGGACCAAGTTTCAAGGATGCATAGATAGAATATGGCATAACATTAATTGATGCTCCTAGATCTAACATGGTCTTCTCAAGTCTAACATTCCCTATAGTGCATGGGATTGAAAACATGCCTGGATCCTTGCATTTTGCGGGTAATTTTTGTTGGATCACAGCAGATACGTTCTTACCAAGTTCCACTTTTTGACAACCCTTCAGTGTTTGCTTCCTCTTTGCTGTGCACAATTCCTTCAAGAATTTCCCGTATCGAGGTACCTGCTTAATAGCATCTAGCAACGGAATATTCACCTCATATCTACGAAAAGTCTCATAAAGATCCTTTATCCCTTCATCTTTTCTAGATTCCTTAAGTGCTAAGGGAAAAGGGGGCAACAGGTTTATATTCAGAAAGTGGAGGAAACTTACCTCTTGGCGCTTCTTCTTTGTATGCTTCTCCATCAGTCGCCTTTGGTTCTTCTTGTGGCTTCTCCTTGGGTGAAGCCTCCACTTCTTTCTCCTTGATCTTCAACTCCTTTCCATTCCTTAGAGTAATAGCACTTGCGTTCTCTCTTGGGTTGGGAATGGTTTGGGATGGTAAAGCAGTAGAATTTTGTGCTTCTAACTTATTGATGGCGGTGGTGAGATGTCCCATCTGGGTGTTCAAGTTTTGGATACTTGCTCTTGTTTCCTGTTGAAAAGCTACAGTATTAGTTGCAAGATCCTTAACGATATTTTCAAGAAACTCACCTAGTGTTGGTATTTGAGGTCGCTGCTGTTGTTGAGGGTATGGTGGCCTATAATCTTGATTGTGCGGTGGTGCTTGAGGCCCTGATTGATTTGCTTGAGGATTCCCATATCTCATATTGGGATGATCCTTCCAACCAGGATTGTATGTGTTGGAATAGGGATCATATTTCCGCTGTGGTGCTCCAGGAAATCCTCCAGTAGCATTGACCTGTTCTACTGACTCTTCTTGAAGTATGGGACACGTATCAGTAGCATATCCCACTGCAGCACAAATTCCACCTGCCTTTACAGTTTGTCCATTCCCTACAGCCATCTGACGCACAAGATACGTCAATTCAATTAATTGTTGTTCAAGGTAAGAAACATTTACCTCGTTGTTCTTCCTTGGTACATGCTCATTCCTGATGGTGCCAAACTGTTGAGAATTGGCAGCCATACTCTCTATCAAATTCCTCGCTTGTACCGGAGTTTTGTCCACAAAAACTCCTCCACTGGCTGAGTCTATCATACTCCTGTCATGGGGCAACAAACCTTCATAGCAAAATTGTATTAATTGATTTTCACTTATCTGGTGCTGCGGACAGCTAGCACAAAGCTTCTTGAACCGCTCCCAGTACTCGTGCAGTGATTCTCCCGAGTATTTCTTGATTCCATAGATTTCCTTCCGCATGTTCGCAGCTCTAGAGGCTGGGAAGTATTTCTCCAGAAAGGTTCTTTTCATCTCTGTCCACGTTGTGATAGAACCAGAGGACAAGTAGTATAGCCAATCCTTAGCAGCACTCTTCAAAGAGAAAGGAAAAGCACTCAGTTGAATCTGCTCCTCTGTCACTCCATGGGGCTTCATACTCGTGCAAACCACATGGAATTCCATCAAGTGTTTATTCGGGTCCTCACCTGCAAAACCATGAAAAGCATGTAATAAGTGAATTAATCCAGACTTAAGCTCAAAAGTAGAATTATTTTCTAGTGTAGGAAAAGTAATGCATAAAGGTTGTTGATTGGGATCAGGAGTGCCCAATTGTCTAAGACTCAGGTTCGCATTAGCAGCCATCTCTTCTTCTTTTGGAAAGGCAGCTCGAGCAGCTGCCTCTTGTTGTTGTCTACGAAGTTCTCTCCTTCGTCTATGCAAAGTTCTTTCAATCTTCGGGTCGTAAAGAAAGTCCTCTTCAGCAAATTCACCTGAAAGCATGAACAAAAGGGAACTAGAAACAAAGAAAAGAGAAGAGAGTGAGATAAAACAGAACAAAATAAAAAAAAGAACACAATAAATTAAACACCGTTCCCCAGCAACGGCGCCAAAATTTGGTAGCGCTTAGTTGTGTCGCGCCCAAATAAACCCAACTCAGATTAACTAAATAAACATGTAGTAGCGAGAGTAGGGATCGTTCCCACGAGGAAAGTGAAATTTATTTGTGTTCTTAAAAATACTTAAAATAATTAAAAGGGGTTTGCTGGATTTTATAAACTACTATGCAATAATTAAAATAAGGAAGATCAAATAAAGAACGAGACTTGGTATCGATCGACTACACCCTTGAAATTATTTATTCGATCATCGATTCCCTAAAAATAATTAATCATATCAAATATTCATCATTGGAAACCAAATTCCTGTTTCACCTTAGGTTTAGCTATTTAGAAAATAGCATTCTAGATTAACTCTTACCAATAAATTAACCCGAATTCCAGCGATCTAGATTTAAATTTATGATAGCATTCAAACTAGTAAAACTGACGAACCTAGACAATACAAACACCAGCAATTGTATTTAGCCTAGTCAATACTTGACCCTATGATTCAATAAATTCAACAGTAGAAAATATCAAACGTAGTTGCTTCGCTAATTAGTTAATTCAAACAATTACGGATTTGAACTCTAATTTAGCTATAGTTTGCAAAACAAAATCCTAAGAGGGCCAATCCTAAAATCTCGCATACAAGCATGAAATAAACCAGATCAAATATTGATACTTAACAAGAATTAAACATTGCAAATCGAATCTCATGAATAAATTATATCAAGGTTTCGTCTCCCTCAACCAAGTATAAAGGTTTAGCTACAACGATTCATCACCAAATCAATAAAAATTCAAAGAAGAGAAGAAAACTAGAGAGAAAATTGAAAAGAATAAAACCTAGCCGCCTACAGAGAGTCTCCAAGTCTGATAATTCTTTCTCTAAAAAGGAATTAAAAGCCTAATAAAGCATAGAGTCCAAAATAACAAAGTTTCAAAAAATATAAAATTAAATCCTTCCCAAACAGCTACGCTCGCTCGATAGGTAAGATGCTGCAGCTCAAGAGACAGAAAATTTTTCAGCCCACTGTCTTCGCAATATATGCTTCGCTCGATCGGTAAAAAGCTGCAGCTCGAGCGACACAATTCTTCAAACAAATTCCAGCTTTTCCCATTGCTTCAAAGATTCCTTCCATGTATCCGCCAAAATGTACAACCTAACCACAAAACCGGGAAACCAATCATGCAAACATGGAATATGCAATACGAACAAAATACATAAATAAAACACGTAAACAAATGCAAAACAACAACACAAAGACATTAACAAATGCAACAAAAACACAACTATCAGAAACACAACAAGATCAAGTGTGATTACATGTTCAAGTAGCAAACACTCTAGACTAAAGTTCAAGTCTAAAGCTAAACAACTTTAACTCTTGTTCTTAACATAAAATGACAGCAACTTGACCTCTACACCGGATCATCACTCTAATCTCTCAATCTCTATTCTTCAAGCTCATCTCTGCCCTGTTCCCGCATCACCTGTTGTCATGCACACATACAAACACGACAACAGCCGGATATCCCCGCTGAGAAATACATTTCCCAGTATAAGCAACATATAGCATGCTATCAAGTTCAAGTGTAATTATTATCATAATTAGTTCATAAAAGTATTCATGAACAACAATACATACTATAATTCAAAACATAAAACAAGGCATGCTATATATCAAAGCATAGCACAAAAGCATGCTATAATCAAAGCATAACACATGCATCAACACAATGTCATCTATCAGATCTAAGTAGTGTCTTAGTCTTGACTCTACCTTCTTTGTATTGACATCTTGATCTTGCTTCTAGTCTTAACTCTACACCAAGACTTGACTCTTTTCTCAACTCTAATCTAGGGATCCCGGTTTGAATAAGAACGCAACAAATATCCCACCTACTCTCCCATTCGAGGTGGCGGTACGTTCTTATTCCCGAACTTCAGTCCACTATATCGAGCTTCAGCAATAGGAGTCGATCTACTCCTAAGAACATCGATACAAGTCCAAACATTCGGTATTTTGGCACATCAGCCTTTCTAAGACATGGCACATCCGCCTTCAACTTTTTAAGATCTAGTGGCTTATCAAAATGCAACCAATTCTAGAAGCATTAATCTAAGCCACCTACAAGAGACAAGCTAATCTAGCAAGGAAAGGCAATAGACCTATCTATCTATGCCATCATCTATCTCATACAAATTCCTCTATCAGATAAACAATCAAGTGAAAGAGTGGGTGTCCGGTTAGCCAACTTGTGGCTAAGGGCTTTTATGACTCTATGTTAAACAATCTTTTGTTTAATATAATTTACACTTTTATAATGGAATTGACTTTATCTTTCTTCATATTGTTATATTATGATATACTATAGTTGTTTTGATAAAGACCTTGAATATACTATAGTGTATGTAAGATGTGGTAGCACATGGGGATGACTATCATGAAACACATCTTATAGTCACTGTATATTCTAAACAGTTCCTAGTCAATTGAGCCGTCCGCAAATAAGGATAAGGATCGCTCGAGATTGAGACTAGCATTTGCGATGCCGAGTACCACATTTCATTGGTAGGGAACATAGAGATGTTCAAAGCATGCAAATAGAAATTCATATGATGAATGATCGAACTACCCTATTCGGACTTTCCAAGTGGTTATCACTTATCGAGTGGATAAAGTCCGCGGTTTTGGTTGTACACCATTAGTCCTTATTACTTGAAACATCATTGAGACTCTATATGCTAGTACTGTACTTTGACTCGTTTACTGACTCTATTGGGGTCATCAGGTGTCGGGATTGGGTATAGTTATGACACATATAGGAGTCGATGCTTTGTTGTCAAGGATTCACCACATACTCGCGAGTGTGGATATCCTATGCTATCTGAGGAGATATTAGTGTGACGAATCTCTGGCCAGAGTACATGATGTGTTTTAGGTTACTTGGTGTTCCTAGTAACACATGCGATGTCACTAATAGATCTCCAAGATGTTATGCATAGTTATCGAATCTCGAACGACTCTCGATGCACCAATGGTTGTTGATTCGATCGGGATATTTGGTTGAAGGGACCATACTGTACGCTAACCAAAATCTACTGGTTCTTGCAGGCACTATCAGTAATACCTAGGGAATCATAGGGCGATGTTGCTAGGCGCTCTTACCATGATTCGATGGGTAAGTCGAAAATTGTTGTTTCGAGTCACAAGGAGTTGTGAGCCCACGGCTAGCTGTATTCTTGGACCATTGAGGGTTACACAAGTAATGGATTACTAAAACCCCGTAGAGATAGTTAAATTTAAAGAGTTAAATTTAATGAAAGAGAAGTTGGACTTCTTAATTAAAAGGGAGTGGGATTTCCAAAAATGACATAGGGATGGACATTTTTGGAAATCACTAAATTCCGATTCAGAAAAATTATCTTGACTTTAAAAGATGCAGAAATGGTTTCTGTGCACATTGGTAAAATCAGTTTATCAATCGGAGTCACGATAAATTTTATATTAATTTCTAGAACAACGGGCTTGGCTTGTTGGGCTTAAGTTATGGATTGTGGGCCCTAAGAAGTTAGAGTCCTAATACAATTATAACTTAATCTAGTCTGGAAATTATCTATAAATATATGTACTGTGTTCGAAAATTACACAAGCTTTCAGTCTAGCAATTTTCGAAAATCAGTCTACATTATTCAAGAGGTTTTTCGAAAATTCCTCTGTCCCTTTTGGAGAAAATTCGACTTGTGATTTTTGTGAAAAATTACAAATCGAATTAACAGATCATATCTGTTTATTCTCTACGTAAAAATTCTGATTGATTTCTAGTGCAGTCAATCAGAGGGTTTCTGTTTTTCATTCGTGGACCTAATTCCGGAGTTAGATCGTGACTGTCATCGGTTTTCGGGATTTATAAGAAGCAGATTAAATTCTGTTGGAGTCCACGATCAAGCCTTTGCTTTAAGAGATAAAAATTTAACTGTGTTTTATTTTTACTTGAACAGATTTTAATCGTAAAAGTTTTGATACCCATATATGGAATCGTTCCATATAATAAAATAAAAATTTTAAACTTCCGCTGCACCGGGTATCAATTCTTAATTGATCTGAACACGTTTTCCAACAGTGGTATCAGAGTCAGGTTGCTCAGATCAAACGATTAAATTAATCGATTGACAAAATTTTTAAGCCTCGATTTTTGAAACAAAACAAAAATTTTAAAATTGAATTTTAATGGGCAAATCGGGCAGTGATTGTCGCTGCCCGGGGCAGCGATGGGCTGCCCTGCCCGGGCTCCTCTTTGGGGCGCGGGCTGCCCGGGATTGTCCCGGGCAGCCCGGAAAAATTATTTTTAATTTTTAATTAAAATTTTAATTTTTTTTTTGAAATTCTAGTTTTTGATCCGATCGAAAATTGTTTTTGATTGGTTCACGAGACATCGGATTGAATTGTTCGAGTTCGAAAATTTTAAAATTGATTTTGGATAAATTTGAATTTTTGGAAAATTTATAAATTTTATCCGTTAAATTAAATTTTATAAAATTAATTATTTTGGTACAATTGATGATAAGATATGATCTTATGGTTGGATAAGATAAAATATGATTTTATCTTTTAAATTATGATGTCTTTGCATGTTTATCCAATTATTTAATTATTGAATTAATTATTGGATAAAGGATGATCGATTGCCATGACCAATGTTTTAGGTGTATGTTAGATAATTTACATTTGTCTTATTGTTGTTGGATTTTATTAATGGGCTTGGTTTATATCCCAATATGATTGTAATATATGTAATAAAAGTGGGCCTGGTTGATGGCCCGTTCCCACCCCTAAAAATGTATCTCATATTTGTCATCGAAATTTATTGTAAATTTATTAGACTTAGTGGGAGACAAAGATTTGAAGAAATGGTGGGCCCAGCAGACAATGAAGACCGAAAAAATATAAATTGGAAGCTCAATATAATAGGATTGCATTGCATACTTGCATATCACTTAGGATTGGACTTAGACTCGTGATTGGCAACCACGGGTCGATTAGTTAATGGGATCGATCATCCTTAAATAATATATGATATTATTGATATATGAATGTTTAGACTAAATTGTATGAATCCCGCAAGCATACATAAATTTCATGATGAGACAAATTTTCAAAATTATAAATCCCTCATTTTAAATATGATTTAAAATTGATATCAAGATTAATAAAAAGGGAATTTAAATATTGTTTAAATATTCCTACCTTCCATCAACGATCAATGTATGAGATGCTACCCGCGGATACGGTCCGGCTCATATTATTGGGGGGGCCCGTTCGTCGGAAAGCTGTACATTGGATCGACACATGTTGTAAGTTGGGTGGAACTCCCATGGGATTGGCTCATATTATTGGGGATCCACATGGCGACCGTCCATCACAACTTAATATTGATGGTTTATCTTGACATGTCACAATAAACAGCATCATATTATTGGGCCCTTATTGGACATGAGGTAAAAACATGGGGGTTACTTTGGAAGTAATTGGGCTCTACCTTTTGAAAATTATGGTTGGCTGATATTATTCGGGATCATGATTTGTCAATTGGACTCCAAGTTCTCACTAAGGAAAACAGTTTCCCGTTTTCAATAGAGGGTAGTGAAATCGTTAAAATAGTGGGAGTGTAATTCATAAAATTAAAATTCGCCATATTTTATGTCTTAGTAAATTAATTAAACAATCATTGATTATTGTCGATTTCCTTTTCAGTATACTATTACAATGACTTCTCGCAATCCACTGTTTTCAATTCTCGAACAAAACAAATTGACTGGTGCAAACTATATGGAATGGTTCCGTAAGTTGAAAATTATTCTTACTTCAGAAAAAGCTTTCTACGTGTTAGAGAAGCCGCCTCAGAAGGAAGCCCCGGCTAATACAAGTCCGGAAGAGTTGGCCAAACTTGATTTATGGTGGGACCATGATATCAAGGCCAAATGCTACATGCAGGCTTCGATGTCTAATGAGCTTCAAAGGAGATTGGAGGATGCCGTGAATGCTGCTGACATTCACAAGAACCTCAAGGAACTCTTTGGAGCTCAGTCAAGGTTGGAGAGGTATGTCACCGTCAGAGAGCTCATGACGAGCCGCATGCGAGATGGGACTTCAGTCCGTGAGCATGGGGTGCACATGATTGGGCTCATTGAAAAGTTGGTAACACTCGACTTGACTTTGGAGCATGAACTTAGCGCGGACTTGTTGCTTCTATCACTTCCTTCATCGTTTGACGGTTTTGTGATGAACTTCAATATGAACAAGATAGAGGCCACCCTTGAAGAGATGGTCAATATTCTTGTCACATATGAAGCCACACTAAAGAAGGATAAACCGGTACTCTTGGTTGGCTCCTCTTCTAAATCTAAGAAAGGACCAAGTGGAAAGGGTAAGAAACGTTCTGCCCCGTGTAAGAGTGGGTGCCCAGTGAGCCAACTGTGTGGCTATGGGCTTTGTTGACTCTTTGTATAAACAATCTTTTGTTTACTATTATTTACACTTTTATGGCAATGACTTTATATTACTTCATATTGTTATATTGTGATATACTATTGTTGTTTTGATAAAGACCTTGAATATACTATAGTGTATGTAAGATGTGGTAGAACATGGAGATGTCTATCATGAAATACATCTTATAGTCACTGTATATTCTAAAACCGTTCCTAGTCGATTGAGCCGTCCGATAATAAGGATAAGGATCGCTCGAGTTTGAGACTAGCATTTGCGATGCGGAGTACCACGTTTCATTGGTAGGGAACATGGAGATGTTCGAAGCATGCAAATGGATATTCATAGGATGAATAGTCGAACTACCCTATCCGGACTTTCCAAGTGGTTATCACTTATCGAGTGGATAAAGTCCGCGGTTTTGGTTGTACACCATTAGTCCTTACGACTTGAAACATCATGGAGACTCTATATGCTAGTACTGTGCTTTGACTCGTTTACCGACTCTGAGGGGGTCATCAGGTGTCGAGATTGGGTACAGTTACGACACATATAGGAGTCAATGCATTGTTGTCAAGGATTCACCACATACTTGCGAGTGTGGATATCCTATGCGATCTGAGGAGATATTAGTGTGACAAATCTCTGGCCAGAGTACTTGATGTGATTTAAGAAATGGTTTCTTAGTAGCACATGCGATGCGATGTCACTAATTTGATCTTCAAGATGTATTGCATAGTTATCGAATCTTGAGCGACTCTCGATATACCAATGGTTGTTGATTCGATCGGGATATATGGATGAAGGGACCGTACTGTACGTTAACCAAAATCTACTGGTTCTTGTAGGCACTATCAGTGATACCTAGGGAATCATGGGGCGATGTTGCTAGGCGCTTTACCATGATTCGTTGGGCAAGTCGGAAAGTGTTGTTCCGAGTCACAAGGAGTTGTGAGCCCACGGCTAGCTGTATCCCTGAACCATTGAGGGTCACACAGTGTAATGGAGTTTTAATCCCCGTTGAGATAGTTAAATTTAAAGAGTTAAATTTAATGAACTAAGGAGTTGGACTTCTTAAATAAGAGTAAGGGAGTAGGATTTCCTAAAATGACATAGGGATGGACATTTTTGGAAACCACTGAATTCGGATTCAGGAAAATTTATTTTGACTTTAAAATGTGCAGAAATGGTTTCTGTGCACATTGGTGAAATCAGTTCATCAATCGGAGTCACGATGAATTTTATATTAATTTCTGAACGAGCGGGCTTTGCTTGTCGGGCCCCAGCTTATGACTAATGGGCCCTAAGGTGTTAGTGGCCTGCATTATAAATAAGTTATTTCAGTACAGAAATTACACACAACAGGTCATAATTTTTGAGAGCAAAAATCGAAAACCCTAGTTCCTCTCAAACAATATTTCGGCCGGCCCCTTGCTCTGTCACAGAGAAATTCCGGTCTGTGATTTTGAATCGCAGTAAGGAATAACGAATCAGATTCGTTTATTCTCTTCGTAGAAAACTTCTGATAGATTTTCTAGTGCAATCTATCAGAGGGATTAAACCTCTGTTCGTGGACCTGATTGAAGGCGTTCATCGGTTCCAGGGAGAGACAACAAGAGCAGATCAAATCTGTTGGTGTCCATTAATCTCGTTGCGAGATTGGAGGTAAAATTTAATAACTGTTATTTAAATTTTACACACACAATAATTCAATCGATGAATGGTTGATACCCATACCATGGAAACGTTCCATGAAAAATTTTAAACTTCCGCTGCACCGGGTATCAATCGTTATTGGTCTGGGAACTCGCCAGTTTTCCAACAGTGGTATCAGAGCCAGGTTGCTCAGATCAATCGATTGAATTAATCAATTGTACAAAATTTTTGAGTCTCGGTTTTTGAAACAAAATAAATATTTTTAATAAAAAAATTTTTTTTTCCGGGGGCGAAACCCGGGCAGCGATTGGATCGCTGCCCGGAAGGGGCAGCGATGGTCGCTGCCCCCAGGGGCGGCGCACGGCGCCGCCCAAAGGGGGCGCACGGCGCCGCCCAGGGCGGCGACCGTCGCCGCCCAGGGCAGCGCACGGCGCTGCCCAGGGCAGCGCTCGGCGCCGCCCAGCGGCGGCGCCAGGCGCCGCCAGGGCAGCAAGCGTTGCTGCCCTAAGGGGGCAGCCGGGCTGCCCCGGCCCGCGCCCCGGGTGCGGGCCAACCGGGAGTGTCCCGGGTGGCCCGCGGGAAAAATTAATATTTTATTAAAAATTAATTTTAATATGTTAAAATTTTATTTTTGGTCCGGTCAAAATTGTTTTTGATTGGTTCACGAGATTTCGGATCGAATTGTTCGAGTCCGTAAATTTTAAAATTGATTTTGGATAAATTTGAATTTTTGGAAAATTTTAATATTTTATCCGTAAATTGAATTTTGAAATCAATTATTTTGGTACAATTGATGATAAGATATGATCTTATGATATATTGAGTAAAATATGATTTTATTTGTAAAATTGGATTTTATAGATAAAATATGATTTTATTTGATATGGAGATAAAATATGATTTTATATGTGAAATGAGATTTTATATATAAAATATGATTTTATCTTGTTTAAATTTGAATTGCCACAGCATGTTATCCAATAAATTAATTTTGAATTAAATGTTATTGGATAAGGATGATCGATTGCCATGACCAATTTTGTAGGTGTATGTTAGGAATTTACATTTTGTCTTTATTGTTGTTGGTTTTATTAATGGGCCTGGTTTATGGCCCGATATGAATGTCATATGTAATAAAAGTGGGCTTGGTTTATAGCCCGTTCCCACCCCCTAAAAATGTATCCCCTACTTGTCATTGTTATTTATTGTAAATACATTAGATTTAGTGGGAGATCAAGATTTGAAGATGGTGGGCCCAGCAGACAATGAAGACTGAAGAAATGTAAATTGGAAGCATATGTAATAGGATTGCATTTGCATACTGCATATTACCTAGGATTGGACTAAGACCCGTGATTGGCAACCACGGGTCAATTAGAAATGGAATCGATCATCCTATATAATATGTGATATTATGATTGTATGCATGTTTAGACATAAATTGCGTGAATCCGGCAATGCATGCAATAAATTAAATATGATGAGACAAATATTTTTATAAATAAAATCCCTCATTTTAAATATGATTTAAAATTTATATCAAGATAAATAAAGGAAATTTAAATATTGTTTAAATGTTCCTACCTTCCATCAACGGTCAATGTATGTGATGCTACCCGCGGATACGGTCCGGCTCATATTATTGGGGGGGCCCGTCCGTCGGAAAGCTGTACATTGGATCGACAAATGTTGTAAGTTGGGTGGAACTCCCATGGGATCGGCTCATATTATTGGGGGATCCACATGGCGACCGTCTATCACAACTTAATATTGATGGGTCATCTTGACATGTCACTTTAAACGGCGTCATATTATTGGGCCCTTATTGGACATGAGGTAAACACATGGGGGTTGCTTTGGAAGCAATTGGGCTCTACCTTTTGAGAATTATGGTTGGCTGATATTATTCGGGACCATAAGTTTGTCAATTGGACTCCATGTTCTCACTAAGGAAAAAGTTTCCCGTTTTCACTAGAGGGTGGTGAAATCGTTAAAATAGTGGGAGTGAGATTCATAAAATTAAATTCGCCTATTTTATGTCTTAGTAAATTGTTAAACAATCATTGATATATGTCTGTTTTCCTTTTCAGTATTTCATACAATGAATTCGCGAAATCCTTTATTCTCGATCCTCGAACAAAACAAGCTGACTGGCGCCAACTATACGGAATGGTTCCGGAAGTTGAAGATTGTCTTAACTTCGGAGAAAATGCTCTACGTGTTAGAGAAAGCACCTCCGAAGGAAGCACCAGCTGATGTTAGTCCGGAGGAATTGGCCAAGCTTGATGCATGGTGGGACCATGACATCAAGACCAAATGCTATATGCAAGCCTCGATGTCTGATGAACTCCAGAGGCGATTTGAGGACACGGTGAATGCTGCTGACATTCACGCGCAACTCAAGGAACTTTTTGGGGCTCAGTCGAGGGCTGAAAGGTTCTCTACTGTTAAGGAGTTGATGACGTGCCGCATGCGTGAAGGGACTTCGGTCCGTGATCATGGGGTACGAGTGATTTGGCTCATACAGAAGTTAGCGACCCTTGATTTGGTGTTGGAGCATGAACTCAATGTGGACTTGCTGCTTCTATCTCTTCCTTCTTCATTTGATGGATTCGTGATAAATTTTAATATGAACAAGATAGAGGCCACCCTTGAAGAGATGGTCAATATGCTCGTTACATATGAATCCACACTTAAGAAGGATAAGCCAGCTTTCTTGGTGGGCTCCTCATCTTCTGCTAAGAAGGGGCCAAGTATGAAGGGCAAGAAACGTTCTGCCCCACCCAAGAAAGTGGAACCCGAGAAGAAGCAAAAGACAAAGGCTTCAAACAATGGAAAATCCAAGGATGTTTGCCATTACTGCAAGAAGCCGGGTCATTGGAAGCGCAACTGCAAGGAGTATCTTGAGCAGTTAGGAACTGCAAAGGGTATGTTCTATATCGAAATAAACATGTCACTTAATACAACTTCTTGGGTATTGGATACCGGATGTGGATCTCACATTTGCAATGATTTGCAGGTGATGACAAGAAGTCGCAGGCTTAGAATGGGTGAGACCCAGCTGAGGCTCGGGAATGGTTCCAGAGTTGAAGCTACGGCCATTGGAGATGTTTGTTTGATTTTGCAGAATGGTTTTAAATTATTGTTGAGAGATGTTTTATTTGTGCCAGATTTAATTAAAAACATTATTTCTATTTCTATGCTTGATAGAGATGGTTATTCTTGTAATTTTGTGAATGGGATTTGCAATATTTACAAGAATGAATGTTTAATTGGAAATGGACAACTTGAAAACGATCTATACAATTTAAAACTAAAAGACGTTCCAGTAAATTGTATTGACAAACCGGCGACAACAAACAAAAGGAAAATCGATAGTCAAAACCCGGCAAACCTTTGGCACGCTAGACTAGGTCATATTTCCTCAAGGAGGATGAACAAGCTAGTGGGAGAGGGCATGTTTGATATGTCTGATATTAACTCTCTACCTACTTGTGAATCCTGCCTAAAAGGGAAAATGACTAAATCTCCTTTTAAGGGAAAGCCTGAACGTAGTCAAAATCTGTTGGATTTGATCCATACAGATGTTTGTGGTCCATTTAGAGTAGGGACTCAACATGGCCACACCTACTTCATTACCTTTACTGATGATTATTCTAGGTATGGGTATTTATATTTAATGAAATATAAGTCTGAAGCATTTGAAAAGTTCAAAGAATTCAAGGCTGAAGTAGAAAACAAGCTAGGTAAAAGTATTAAAGCACTTCGATCGGATCGAGGTGGAGAATACTTGAGTACCGAGTTTTTGGACTATCTAAAAGAGAATGGGATTCTCTCTCAGTGGACTCCTCCTATGACACCACAGCTTAATGGTGTATCGGAGCGTCGTAATCGAACTTTGTTGGACATGGTTCGATCCATGATGAGCTTCACTGAGCTTCCACCTTCGTTTTGGGGCTATGCGCTTGAAACGGCGGTATTGTTGTTGAATAACGTCCACACTAAAGCAGTGGACAAAACACCATACGAGTTATGGAATGGCAAAGCTCCTAAGTATTCATACTTGAGGATTTGGGGATGTCCTGCTTACGTGAAGCGGACAGTGGGAGATAAGTTGGATAGTCGATCCAGCTTGTGTTATTTTGTAGGGTATCCGAAGAATTCAATCGGATATTATTTCTATTATCCTGCTGAAACAAAGGTGTTTGTTTCTAGGAATGCCACCTTCTTGGAGAAGGAATTCTTATTGGATAAGAAAGGCGAGATGATGGAACTCGAAAAAGTTCGAGAAGAACCCGAAATACAAAATAACGATCCCACACCTCAGGAACCATTGCTGGACACGCCTGCACCTAGAAGATCCGAGAGGACTTCTAGACCTCCAGTTCGATATGGTCTTCTTCTTGAAGAGGGTCAAGATGAACCCGACATTGGATGTGATCCAAGAAGCTTCAAGGAAGCAATTTCTGATGCGGATTCGAATTTATGGCTTGAAGCTATGCAGTCAGAATTGGATTCGATGCATACTAACCAAGTCTGGTCTTTAGTGGATCCTCCCGATGGAATTGTTCCAATAGGGTGTAAATGGATCTACAAAAGAAAGCTTGGGCCTGATGGTAAGGTATTGACCTACAAGGCGCGATTGGTGGCTAAAGGTTATACTCAAAGGCAAGGAGTTGACTATGACGAAACCTTTTCACCAGTTGCAATGTTCAAGTCCATAAGAATCCTTATTGCCATAGCTGCATGGTATGACTATGAGATATGGCAAATGGATGTGAAGACTGCTTTTCTTAATGGAGACATTAAGGAAGAAATCTATATGAAGCAGCCTGAGGGGTACACATCCATGGGAAGCGAGCATAAGGTATGCAAGCTTCAGAGATCAATTTATGGTCTAAAACAAGCATCAAGAAGTTGGAACCAGAAATTTGATGAAACAATTAAAGACTTTGGTTTCATCAAGAACCCGGAGGAACCTTGCGTGTACAAGAAAGTAGTTAAGGATGCGGTGACATTCTTAGTACTTTATGTTGATGACATCCTACTCATTGGGAATGATGTAGGGATGTTGCAGTCAACAAAGATATGGTTATCAGGTAGATTTTCGATGAAGGATTTGGGTGAGGCATCCTACATTCTTGGGATACAGATCTATAGGGATAGATCTAAGAGAATGATAGGACTCACTCAATCAACCTACATCGATACCATATTGAAACGGTTTTCAATGGATGGGTCCAAGAGAGGACATCTACCCATGTGTCATGGAGTTTCTCTATCCAAGTCTATGTGTCCCAAGCCTGATGCAGAGATAGAGAATATGACACATGTACCATATGCGTCAGCTATAGGTAGTATCATGTATGGGATGATATCTACCAGACCGGATGTAGCATTTGCTCTGAGTGTCACGAGCAGATATCAGTCTAATCCTGGTCAGATGCATTGGAAAGCCGTGAAGGACATTCTTAAGTACTTGCGAAGGACTAAGAATATGTTCATGGTTTATGGAGGACGAGAACTCAAACTGGAAGGCTATACCGACTCTAGCTTCCAAAGTGATGTGGATGACTCGAAGTCAACCTCTGGATTTGTGTTCATGCTCAATGGCGGTGCTGTCTCTTGGAAGAGTTCCAAGCAGGACACCACAGCGGATTCCACCACTGAGGCTGAATACATTGCAGCATCAGCTGCTGCTAAAGAGGCCGTTTGGATGAGGAATTTCGTCCAAGAGTTGGGCGTCATTCCTGAATTTGTTGGTCCAGTCCCGGTGTACTGCGACAACACGGGTGCCGTTGCTCAAGCAAAGGAACCAAGGTCTCATCAAAGATCCAAACACGTACTGAGGAAATACCACATAATCCGGGAGATTGTGGAAAGAGGAGACATCAGTGTCGAACGAGTGGCCTCTGCAGACAATATCGCTGATCCACTTACTAAGCCTTTGCCAGGACCATTGTTTGACAAACATCGCGAAGCAATGGGTCTACGTAGTATGACTAGTTGGCTATAGGGCAAGTGGGAGATTGTAAGAGTGGGTGCCCAGTGAGCCAACTGTGTGGCTATGGGCTTTGTTGACTCTTTGTATAAACAATCTTTTGTTTAATATTATTTACACTTTTATGGCAATGACTTTATATTACTTCATATTGTTATATTGTGATATACTATTGTTGTTTTGATAAAGACCTTGAATATACTATAGTGTATGTAAGATGTGGTAGAACATGGAGATGTCTATCATGAAATACATCTTATAGTCACTGTATATTCTAAAACCGTTCCTAGTCGATTGAGCCGTCCGATAATAAGGATAAGGATCGCTCGGGTTTGAGACTAGCATTTGCGATGCGGAGTACCACGTTTCATTGGTAGGGAACATGGAGATGTTCGAAGCATGCAAATGGATATTCATAGGATGAATAGTCGAACTACCCTATCCGGACTTTCCAAGTGGTTATCACTTATCGAGTGGATAAAGTCCGCGGTTTTGGTTGTACACCATTAGTCCTTACGACTTGAAACATCATGGAGACTCTATATGCTAGTACTGTGCTTTGACTCGTTTACCGACTCTGAGGGGGTCATCAGGTGTCGAGATTGGGTACAGTTACGACACATATATGAGTCAATGCATTGTTGTCAAGGATTCACCACATACTTGCGAGTGTGGATATCCTATGCGATCTGAGGAGATATTAGTGTGACAAATCTCTGGCCAGAGTACTTGATGTGATTTAAGAAATGGTTTCTTAGTAGCACATGCGATGTCACTAATTTGATCTTCAAGATGTATTGCATAGTTATCGAATCTTGAGCGACTCTCGATATACCAATGGTTGTTGATTCGATCGGGATATATGGATGAAGGGACCGTACTGTACGTTAACCAAAATCTACTGGTTCTTGTAGGCACTATCAGTGATACCTAGGGAATCATGGGGCGATGTTGCTAGGCGCTTTACCATGATTCGTTGGGCAAGTCGGAAAGTGTTGTTCCGAGTCACAAGGAGTTGTGAGCCCACGGCTAGCTGTATCCCTGAACCATTGAGGGTCACACAGTGTAATGGAGTTTTAATCCCCGTTGAGATAGTTAAATTTAAAGAGTTAAATTTAATGAACTAAGGAGTTGGACTTCTTAAATAAGAGTAAGGGAGTAGGATTTCCTAAAATGACATAGGGATGGACATTTTTGGAAACCACTGAATTCGGATTCAGGAAAATTTATTTTGACTTTAAAATGTGCAGAAATGGTTTCTGTGCACATTGGTGAAATCAGTTCATCAATCGGAGTCACGATGAATTTTATATTAATTTCTGAACGAGCGGGCTTTGCTTGTCGGGCCTCAGCTTATGACTAATGGGCCCTAAGGTGTTAGTGGCCTGCATTATAAATAAGTTATTTCAGTACAGAAATTACACACAACAGGTCATAATTTTTGAGAGCAAAAATCGAAAACCCTAGTTCCTCTCAAACAATATTTCGGCCGGCCCCTTGCTCTGTCACAGAGAAATTCCGGTCTGTGATTTTGAATCGCAGTAAGGAATAACGAATCAGATTCGTTTATTCTCTTCGCAGAAAACTTCTGATAGATTTTCTAGTGCAATCTATCAGAGGGATTAAACCTCTGTTCGTGGACCTGATTGAAGGCGTTCATCGGTTCCAGGGAGAGACAACAAGAGCAGATCAAATCTGTTGGTGTCCATTAATCTCGTTGCGAGATTGGAGGTAAAATTTAATAACTGTTATTTAAATTTTACACACACAATAATTCAATCGATGAACGGTTGATACCCATACCATGGAAACGTTCCATGAAAAATTTTAAACTTCCGCTGCACCGGGTATCAATCGTTATTGGTCTGAGAACTCGCCAGTTTTCCAACACCCCGCCCAAGAAGATTGTACCAAATAAGAAGGGAAAGGCCAAGGCTTCAATTGGGATAAAAGTTGAAAACGTTTGCCATTACTGCAAGAAACCCGGTCATTGGAAACGTAACTGCAAGGAATACCTCGAACAGTTGCGAAGTGCAAAGGGTATGTTTTACATTGAAATAAATGTTTCACTTAATACTTCTTCTTGGGTATTGGATACCGGATGAGGATCTCACATTTGCAATGATTTGCAGGTGATGACAAGAAGTCGTAAGCTAAGAATGGGTGAGACCCAGCTAAGGCTCGGGAATGGTTCTAGAGTCGAAGCCAAAGCTATAGGAGACATTTATTTAGTTTTGTAGAACAATTTGAAGTTATTTTTGAGATATGTTTTATATGTTCCGGATTTGGTCAAAAACATTATATCTATTTCTATGCTTGATAGAGATGGTTTTTTTTGCAATTTTGTGAATGAGATTTGCAATATTTACAAGAATGAATGTTTGATTGGAAATGGACAACTTGAAAACGATCTATATAGCTTAAAATTAAAAGACGTTCCAATTAATTATGTTGATAAACCGGTAACAACAATTAAAAGGAAAACGATAGTCAAAACCCGGCAAACCTTTGGCATGCTAGGCTAGGTCATATTTCCTCAAGGAGGATGAACAAGCTAGTGGGAGAGGACATGTTTGATATGTCTGATATTAACTCTCTACCTACTTGTGAGTCCTGCCTAAAGGGAAAAATGACTAAATCTCCTTTCAAAGGGAAACCTGAGCGTAGTCAAAATCTGTTGGATTTGATCCATACAGATGTTTGCGGTCCATTTAGGATTGGTACTAAATGTGGCAACACCTACTTCATTACATTTACCGATGATCATTCTAGGTATGGGTATTTATATTGAATGAAATATAAGTCTGAAGCATTTGAAATGTTCAAATAATTCAAGGCTAAAGTAGAAAACAAACTAGGTAAAAGTATTAAGGCACTTCGATCGAAACGAGATGGAGAATACTTAAGTACCGAGTTTTTGGACTATCTAAAAGAGAATGGGATTCTCTCTCAGTGGACTCCTCCGATGACACCTCAGCTGAATGGTGTTTTGGAGCGTCGCAATCGAACTTTGTTGGACATGGTTCGATCTATGATGAGCTTCACTGAGCTCCCACCTTCGTTTTGGGGCTACGCGCTTGAAACGGCGGTATTGTTGTTAAACAATGTCCACACTAAAGCAGTAGATAAAACACAATACGAGTTATGGAATGGCAAAGCTCCTAAGTATTCGTACTTGAGGATTTGGGGATGTCCTGCTTACGTGAAGCAGACAGTGGGAGATAAGTTGGATAGTCGATCCACCTTATGTTATTTTGTAGGGTATCCAAAGAATTCAATCGGATATTATTTTTATCATCCTGCTCAAACAAAAGTGTTTGTTTCGAGGAATGCCACCTTCTTGGAGAAGGAGATCTTATTGGATAAGAAAGGCAAGATGATGGAATTCGAAGAAATTCGAGAAGAACCCGAGATACAAAATAGCGATTCTACACCTCAAGAATCATCACAAGACACGCCTATTAATAGGAGATCCGAGAGGACTTCTAGGCCTCCTATTAGATATGGTCTTCTTCTTGAAGGGGATCAAAGTGAACCCGACATTGGATGTGATCCAAGAAACTTCAAGGAAGCAATTTCTGATGCGGATTCGAATTTATGGCTTGAAGCTATGCAATCGGAAATAGACTTGATGCATTCTAACCAAGTTTGGTCTTTAGTAGATCCTCCCGATGGAATTGTTCCAATTGGGTGCAAATGGATCTACAAGAGAAAGCTTGAGCCTGATGGAAAGGTATTGACCTACAAGGCACGATTGGTGGCAAAAGGTTATACTCAAAGACAAGGAGTTGACTATGATGAAACCTTTTCACCAGTCGCAATGTTCAAGTCCATAAGAATCCTTATTGCCATAGCAGCATGGTATGACTATGAGATATGGAAAATGGATGTAAAGACTGCATTTCTTAATGAAAACATTAAGGAAGAGATCTATATGATGCAGCCTGAGGGATACACATCCATGGGAAGCGAGTATAAGGTATTCAAGCTTCAGAGATCAATCTATGGTCTCAAACAAGCATCAAGAAGTTGGAACCAGAAATTTGATGAAACGATAAAGGATTTTGGTTTTATCAAGAACCCGAAGGAACCATGCATGTACAAAAAAGTAGTTAAGAATGCGGTAACATTCTTAGTACTTTATGTTGATGACATCCTACTCATGGGGAATGATGTAGGGATGTCGCAGTCAACAAAGATATGGTTATCAGGTAGATTCTCGATGAAGGATTTAGGTGAGGCATCCTATATTCTAGGAATTCAGATCTATAGAGATAGATCTAAAAGAATGATAGGACTCACTCAATCAACCTACATCGACACCATATTGAAAAGGTTTTCAATGGATGGGTCCAAGAGAGGACATCTACCTATGTGTTATGGAGTTTCTCTATCCAAGTCTATGTGTCCCAAGACTGACGAAGAGATAGAGAAGATGACACACGTGCCATATGCGTCAGCCATAGGTAGTATCATGTATGGGATGATATCTACCAGATCGGATGTGGCCTATGCTCTGAGCGTCACGAGCAGATACCAAGCCAATCCCGGTCAAATGCATTGGAATGTCGTGAAGGATATTCTTAAGTACTTGCGAAGGACTAAGAATTTATTCATGGTTTATGGAGGGAGAGAATTGAAGTTGGAAGGCTATACCGACTCTAGCTTCCAATGTGATGTGGATGACTCGAAATCAATCTCTGGATTGTATTCGTGCTCAATGGCGGTGCTGTCTCTTGGAAGAGTTCCAAGCAGGACACCACAGCGGATTCCACCACTGAGGCAGAATACATTGCAGCATCAGCTGCTGCTAAAGAGGCGGTTTGGATAAGGAAATTCATCCAAGAGTTGGGTGTAATTCCTGAAGCTGTTGGTCCAGTCCCGGTGTACTGTGACAACACGAGTGCCATTGCTCAGGCATAGGAACCAAGGTCTCATTAGAAGTCCAAACACGTACTGAGGAAATACCACATCATCCGGGAGATCGTGGAAAGAGGAGACATCAGTGTCGAGAGAGTGGCCTCTACAGACAATATCGCTGATCCGCTTACTAAGCCCTTGCCAGGACCATTGTTTGACAAACATCGCGAAGCAATGGGATTACGTAGTATGACTAGTTGGCTTTAGGGCAAGTGGGAGATTGAAAGAGTGGGTGCCCGGTTAGCCAACTTGTGGCTAAGGGCTTTTATGAATCTATGTAAAACAATCTTTTGTTTAATATAATTTACACTTTTATAATGGTATTGACTTTATCTTTCTTCATATTGTTATATTATGATATACTATTGTTGTTTTGATAAAGACCTTGAATATACTATAGTGTATGTAAGATGTGGTAGCACATCGGGATGGCTATCATGAAACACATCTTATAGTCACTGTATATTCTAAACAGTTCCTAGTCAATTGAGCCGTCCGCAAATAAGGATAAGGATCGCTCGAGATTGAGACTAGCATTTGCGATGCCGAGTACCACGTTTCATTGGTATGGAACATAGAGATATTCAAAGCATGCAAATGGATATTCATATGATGAATGATCGAACTACCCTATTCGGACTTTCCAAGTGGTTATCACTTATCGAGTGGATAAAGTCTGCGGTTTTGGTTGTACACCATTAGTCCTTATTACTTGAAACATCATTGAGACTCTATATTCTAGTACTGTACTTTGACTCATTTACCGACTCTATTGTGGTCATCAAGTGTCGGGATTGGGTACAGTTATGACACATATAGGAGTCGATGCTTTGTTGTCAAGGATTCACCACATACTCGCGAGTGTGGATATCCTATGCGATCTGAGGAGATATTAGTGTGACGAATCTCTGGCCAGAGTACATGATGTGTTTTAGGTTACTTGGTGTTCCTAGTAACACATGCGATGTCACTAATAGATCTCCAAGATGTTATGCATAGTTATCGAATCTCGAACGACTCTCGATGTACCAATGGTTGTTGATTCGATCGGGATATTTGGTTGAAGGGACCGTACTGTACGCTAACCAAAATCTACTGGTTCTTGCAGGCACTATCAGTAATACATAGAGAATCATGGGGCGATGTTGCTAGGCGCTCTTACCATGATTCGATGGGTAAGTCGGAAATTATTGTTCCGAGTCACAAGGAGTTGTGAGCCCACGGCTAGCTGTATTCCTGAACCATTGAGGGTTACACAAGTAATGGATTACTAAAACCCCGTAGAGATAGTTAAATTTAAAGAGTTAAATTTAATGAAAGAGAAGTTGGAATTCTTAATTAAAAAGGAGTGGGATTTCCTAAAATGACATAGGGATGGGCATTTTTGGAAATCACTGAATTCGGATTCAGAAAAATTATCTTGACTTTAAAAGATGCAAAAATGGTTTCTGTGCACACTGGTAAAATCAGTTTATCAACCGAAGTCACGATGAATTTTATATTAATTTCTAGAACAACGGGCTTGGCTTGTTGGGCTTAAGTTATGGATTGTGGGCCCTAAGGAGTTAGAGTCCTAATGCAATTATAACTTAATTTAGTCTGGAAATTATCTATAAATATATGTACTGTGTTCGAAAATTACACAAGCTTTCAGTCTAGCAATTTTCGAAAATCAGTCTACATTATTCAAGAGGTTTTTCGAAAATTCCTCTTTCCCTTTTGGAGAAAATTCGACTTGTGATTTTTGTGAAAAATTACAAATCGAATTAACAGATCATATCTGTTTATACTCTACGTAAAACTTCTGATTGATTTCTAGTGAAGTCAATCAGAGGGTTTCTGTTTTTCATTCGTGGACCTAATTCCGGAGTTAGATCGTGACTGTCATCGGTTCCCGAGATTTACAAGAAGAGCAGATTAAATTCTGTTGGAGTCCACGATCAAGCCTTTGCTTGACGAGGTAAAAATTTAACTGTGTTTTATTTTTACTTGAACAGATTTAATCGTAAAAGTTTTGATACCCATATATGGAATCGTTCCATATAATAAAATAAAAATTTTAAACTTCCGCTGCACCGGGTATCAATTCTTAATTGATCTGAACACGTTTTCCAACATCAAGAACATATATCTATGGACTTGAAAATAAATCAATTCCAACAAGGAACAAATAAGTATGTGGTTTAGGGAAAACTCAAATCCAGTCTAACTCGAGTTGTGTATCCCGTGGTTCGATGTTGGTTTATACCTTTCTCTTCTTGGTTTCAAGCTCTTCAAGGCTATCAAAATCTGCTCCCAAATCTGGTCAAGCCATACAACATAACCTTGTGTCAAAAATCTGCTCAAGCTTCAACCCAACTTCAAGGCAAAAAGGCTACAAACCTTGTTCTTTCTTCTACCGGTTTCGAAGTCGGGATTCTCGATTTGACGTCTCTTGATTGTAAACTGAAATCACAGCATATTTATCAAGGAAACATCAGATTTACTCATGTCAATGGCATATCAAGTATACGAGATCAAAACAATTTCAAATCCGAAACCGACGGAGTAACGGTACAAAATCGGTAACCGAAACTAACTTCTATCAAATCTAATATTCATATCAACTTCATCACCATACCATATCAGCAATATATCATCAATACAAGCATAAACATAAGGTAGAAATTTCGAAATACTTTCTGAAAATTCATAAGAAATTGATACGACATCGGTTCTTCGATCTAACGTCAATATATCAATGCATAGAATCTCTACAACATAAATTCATACTCAAATATGCTTGCTGCCCCATATGACAATTTCGAAATCCAATAAATCTCATCAATACTTACATCAATAAATAGCCCTTCTCGCAAGGATTCCGGAACTCTATTCGGAATTGAATTCGGACAAACGGCGCAAAAGATATTGAATTTTTGAAGATCAAGATTTGAACTTGGAACAAGGGTTCTCGATTCTTTTCTGAAGTTGCAGCTCAAATTCTGAAGAAATATGGTGAATACACGTTTAAGACAAAACAAGACGAGTGTCCCATGTCAATTTTCCCATATTTGCACTTTGGCCCCTCAACTCTTCA
This sequence comes from Henckelia pumila, assembly GCF_033568475.1. Taxonomy (NCBI): domain Eukaryota; kingdom Viridiplantae; phylum Streptophyta; class Magnoliopsida; order Lamiales; family Gesneriaceae; genus Henckelia; species Henckelia pumila. Next base: position 47,783,182 of record NC_133121.1, read on the forward strand.
TTATTTGCAAATCGGTCCTTGGCAAATATTTTTAACTCAATTTCAATCCTAAATAATTTAAGAAAATTAGAATTTAAATCAAAATTCCAAAATTCTCAAATTAAATATACTCGGATTAAAATTAAATAATTTCGGGTGTTACAATTCTCCCCCTCTAAGATCGGATTTCGTCCTCGAAATCTCTTGCAATTGATTACTCACATAAGATAAGGAATAAGAGAAATACTGAATAAGAACTCATATCAGTAGAATAACTCAGAATAACACTGTCTCATATCAGATTCATCTTCTCAATAACTTCTTCAGTTCTACGACGACTCCACTGATTCAGTTATGAGTTGCTTTTCGTCCTCATCAAATATTCGTATCATATATTTTCCTCATCAATATCTGCATCAGCTGTTCGACATAGATCAATGTCTCATCAAACTTAATCTCATCTTACTGAAGTACATAATAAGTCTCATTCAAATACGTCGTCAATCATGAAATACATCGCGAATATCAGGAATAAATAAAGACAATGTCAGTCGATAAGCAAGATTGCCTACTTCTTTAGAAGTTTCATAAGATTCAACAATTCTCGAAGATAATGTATTCGCTTGACAAATCAAACAATGCTTCTTAAATAAAAGAATCTGCAAACATACTCAGTCTCCCTGTTCAAAACACAAAGGTCGGTGTCTGATCTGTGTATGTTTTGCTTCTCAATCATCAACTATTTTCATTATGTTCTGAAAAAGCTTCTCGTTCTCTGTTATCATTGAAAAGCATATAAGAACTGATCGCTGATACTTCTGAAATACTGTCTCAATTCAGAACATTTCTGCTTTACTTATCATTTCACATTTCAGAACAGTAGCACTATGTTCGTCAGATAGTTGTAACAGAACTTACAATATTCAAGTGGCCATATGAATCAGCTAATACCGAATCATGTATTAGAATTCTGAGCATCTCCTCATTTTTTGGATAGTCAATTCAGACAATCCATCGATAAGAGGATGGTAGAATGGAATCACATACAACCAATTACTCAAAAATATCTGACAATCGATGCCACAGTCTATCAAATAAATTTAAAGTCTCTAACTCGACAATAGATTTTAATAATTCCTGTCATCTCATCATGTCATTAACTTATTTTAAAGTTATCTTCTCCAATCTGTAGCATAACCAATATAGCATATTCTTGCATTTGGTGAAATCCACTTTAAGCAAATCGCAAACTCATAACAATCAGTGTCACAACAGTACAATAAAACTCAAAATAGTACTCTGACACAATAAATCTGAACCTCTCTACCATATCATCGAGTAATATCAATTCCAAAATCAGACTCCTTTGGGATCTTTCCTAGCAAGGAATAACATTTCTCGTATAGCCACTAGCTAGTTCATCGTATTGTACAACTTCACATACAACATATTATTCCATCTGCAAGAACTATCGAAAATATATCGCAATCTCATGCCGATATAGATAGTTTCAGAATAAATTCCAACGGAATTTGATCTTCTTTCGATTCTAAACTACTAAACTATTCATAAATCATTACATTGGCATCGTTCAATCTAAGTCATTGACAGTTTAGGCTATAGAAAAAAGAATTATATCACATCGGCATTCATATCTCATCTGTTAGAATCGATACATTCTATAACTGCTCAAATCAATCATCTAGTAAAGGCAAAAAAAATAACAAGTCATCATTGTGGCCTTATTCAATTTCTGATCATTAGCATAAAAGCTCACTAATCTGTATTTCTTTCAATTCTTGCAGTTCTGTTCGTGCCATTCTACAAGGTACTTTCGAAATCACTAAGATACCTGGCATTAGTTACATATCAAAGTCCATCTCACAGACTGGAAGTAATCCCAAAATTTCATCTGAAAAATATCAGTACTTCGATAATAATTGGCAAATCCCAATTCTGGATTAGCTTACAATACATTTATTGCATAATAAGGAATTTTCTCTGCTCATTTCTACAATAATCGAATCCTAGATATAATAGATATCAAAGGAATTCGAAATTTCAAACTCGTACCGTAGAATTCCAATCCTTCTATCAATTCAGTTATGAATCTCATAACTTTCTGAATCAATCTACGACATCCCTGTACTTGGTTAACATATCTATACCGATAATTCAGTCGAAATTAAATCTGACAAATCAAGCACAATACAGTCTCTCTCTCACACATTACCTTCAAACTGTAGTATACACTTCCTGACAAATCTGACAGAAATAAGACCTTCCCCCCCCCCCCCCCTAAGGTAAAGATATCACAACTACAAAACATAATGGATCAGAGGTAATGCAGGCAACATGACAAAGTGATCAAATAGAAACATATGATAAGCATCTGTATCTCGCAATATAAAAATAGGCAATAGAACAATTACCTGCTAAACATCATCTAGTGATTGCCTTTCTGACTGAGTCTCAGATTTCGAAGATTCCGTACTTGTGATCTTCGAGAGTCTCGCTGGGGACACACTCTTGCGAAATGGCCTGGCTGACGACATATGTTGCAACTACCAGAGACTCCTTGGCATTGTTCAGTCTGATGTCTTCCTCCTCATCGATTACAATACACACCGGTATAATTGAAACTCATCTGTCTTCCACTAGAACTGGGGAAACTACTCTCTGCTTTCTTGAACTGTTTCTCTCGAGCTTTCGGAAACTTTTTCCTCCCATTGTTGCTGCCACCGCTCTCATATCTAGGGGTGGAGATTGAAACTGAGCTGGTTGTTGTGGCTGTAGTGGTGGCTGTGAAACAATCGATGCTCTCCGTTGTCTAAGTAATCCAGCCTCTGCTCCCTTTGCTCGATCAATCGCATCAGCAAAGGTATTCGGTCTCCCCATGTTCACCAAAGTAAACACATCAAAATTCAGTCCATTAATGAACTGATCATCCATTGCCTCATCACTCTCAGCAACATGTGGAGCAAAGCATAGCAAGGTAGAAAACTTTGCAACATATTCTTCAATATTAAAATTCCCCTGATTCAGATTGGCAAATTCAGCGCCCTTGTCTTTGCGATAAGACACTGGGAAGAAGCGTTGGTAAAACTCAGTTTTGAAGACTTTCCAGGTGATCATTGTACCTCGATGCTCCAAGGCTCTCTTGGTCGTAAACCACCAACTCTTTGCAACTTCATGCAATTTATGGCCTATCAGTCTGACTCTCTGCTCATAAGTATAATCAAGAGAATCAAACAGCATTTCTATATCATCAAGCCAACTCTCACAATTTACTGAATTTTCCGTCCCTTTCAAAGTAGGCGGTTTAAAAGACTGAAACCATTTCAACAGTATTTCCATAGGTGAAGCTGTAACATTCATCAAATCATCGGATGTAATGCCCTGTTCTATTCTCGGTGCTTCTGATGTTTGTGACACTGTCGGGGCTACATTCACCTGTTCTAGCAATGTCTGTGTTTCATTTGCCTGTTCAGGCTGAGGAACTTCCACTGTCTGTCTAGTTGCTGGTCGTCCTAGTCGTCGAGACATATTTGATTATCACACTAGTCAGAATACATATACATCAAGTCTGCCTCAGTCCTCCTCTGATCATCTTACCTTTGATCAAGAATCGGTTTTGATTCAATCTTCAAATAAATAACTCAATGTACAAATACATAAACATGCTTCTAATCGAGTCACATATTCGGGTAAGCATGTCATAAAACAACAGAACACATGCTCCCAATCGCTTCAAATGTTCGGGTAAGCATGCTTCTTTAACTATAGTAAATCATGCTTTCAAATTCAAACACAAAATCATGTAATCAAGAACTAGAAAGCAAAGCATGCTTCTTATTTAAATCACAAGATCATGTGACCCAACAATTCTGAAAACATAAAGCAGATATCATGCTAGCATGCTTAATAATTCAAATTACAAAATCATGTAATCCCATAATCTAAAGAAATGAAAGCATATATCCTACTAGCATATAAGTCATATCATTCAACATTCAAATCAATCACATGCTAGTGTAAAGCAAGTAAGAGGACTCGATCTACCCCGCTCACTCTCTATTTCAGTCCAGAATTTTCTCGCTCTGATACCACCTGTTTGTTGGAACACGGTCGTTCTCCGGATCGAAAAAGAAAGTAATACCCGGTGCAGCGGAAGTTTTAAAATTTTATATGGAACGATTCCATATGGGTATCAAATTCCTACGATTAAAATTGATAATATAAAATTTAAACAATATAAATTTTACCTTAAAATCTCGAAGCGAGATTATGGACACCAACAGATTAAACTGCTCTTGTTGTATATCCCAGGAACTGATGAACGAACAATTCTTCAATCAGGTCCACGAACATAAATTTAATCCCTCTGATAGACTGCACTAGAAAGTCTATCAAAAGTTTCTACGAAGAGAAATAATAGATTTGATCTGTTAAACCAGACTGCAAATTCGAAATTCACAGGCTGGAATTTTCGAACAGAGAGAGGAGAGGGGGCGGCCACACCTAGAGAGAACAACTAGGGTTTTCGAAAATTTTGTGACCTCTGTTGTATAATTTCTGTACTGCAATAACTTATTTATAATGTGGGCTGCTAACAGCTTAGGGCCCATTAGTCATAAGTTCAAGCCTGACAAGCAAAGCCCGCATGTTCAGAAATTAATATAAAATTCATCGTGACTCAGATTGATAAACCAATTCCACCAATGTGCACAGAAACCATTTCTGCATCTTTTAAAGTCAAGATAAATTTTCTGAATCCGAATTCAGTGGTTTCCAAAAATGTCCATCACTATGTCATTTTAGGAAATCTTACTCCCTCTACTTTTAAATAAGAAGTCCCACTTTTTTATTCACTAAATTTAACTCTTTAAATTTAATTATCTCAACGGGGATTAGAAATCCATTACTTGTGTGACCCTCAATGGTTCAGTGATACAGCTAGCCGTGGGCTCACAACTCCTTGTGACTCGGAACAACAATTTCCGACTTGCCCATCGAATCATGGTAAGAGCGCCTAGAAATATCGCCCCATGATTCCCAAGGTATCACTGATAGTGCCTGCAAGAACCAATAGATTTTGGTTAGCGTACAGTACGGTCCCTTCATCCATATATCCCGATCGAATCAACAATCATTGGTAAATCGAGAGTCGTTCGAGATTCGATAACTATGCAATACATCTTGAAGATCAAATAGTGACATCGCATGTGCTACTAGGAAACCAAGTAACCTAAAACACATCATGTACTCTGGCCAGAGATTCGTCACACTAATATCTCCTCAGATTGCATAGGATATCCACACTCGCAAGTATGTGGTGAATCCTTGACAACAAAGCATCGACTCCTATATGTGTCGTAACTGTACCCAATCCCGACACCTGATGACCCCAATAGAGTCGGTAAACGAGTCAAAGTAAAGTATTAGCATATAGAGTCTCAATGATGTTTCAAGTAGTAAGGACTAATGGTGTACAACCAAAACCGCAGACTTTATCCACTCGATAAGTGATAACCACTTGGAAAGTCCGGATAGGGTAGTTCAATCGTTCATCATATTAATATCCATTTGCATGCTTTGAACATCTCTATGTTCCTTACCAATGAAACGTGGTACTCGGCATCGCAAACGCTAGTCTCAATCTCGAGCGATCCTTATCCTTATTAACGGACGGCTCAATTGACTAGGAACTGTTTAGAATATACAGTGACTTTAAGATGTGTTTCATGATAGCCATCCCCATGTGCTACCATATCTTACATACACTATAGTATATTCAAGGTCTTCATCTAAACATCTTATAGTATGTCACAACATAATAATATGATAAAAGATAAAGTAAATTCCATTATAAAAGTGTAAATTATATTAAACAAAAGATTGTTTATACATAGAGTCATAAAAGCCCTTAGCCACAAGTTGGCTCACCGGGCACCCACTCTTTCAATCTCCCACTTGCCCTAAAGCCAACTAGTCATACTACGTAGTCCCATTGCTTCGCGATGTTTGTCAAATAATGGTCCTGGCAAGGGCTTAGTAAGTGGATCAGCGATATTGTCTGCAGAGGCCACTCTCTCGACAGTGATGTCTCCTCTTTCCACGATCTCCCGGATGATGTGGTATTTCCTCAGTACGTGTTTGGATCTTTGATGAGACCTTGGTTCCTTTGCCTGAGAAACGGCACCCGTGTTGTCACAGTACACCGGGACTGGACCAACAGCTTCAGGAATAACGCCCAACTCTTGGACGAAATTCCTCATCCAAACGGCCTCTTTAGCAGCAGCTGATGCCGCAATGTATTCTGCCTCAGTGGTGGAATCCGCTGTGGTGTCCTGCTTGGAACTCTTCCAAGAGACAGCACCCCCATTGAGCATGAACACAAATCCAGAGGTTCACTTCGAGTCATCCACGTCACTTTGGAAGCTAGAGTCGGTATAGCCTTCCAATTTCAGTTCTCTTCCTCCATAAACCATGAATACATTCTTAGTTCTTCTCAAGTACTTAAGAATATCCTTCACGGCTTTCCAATGCATTTAACCGGGATTGGCTTGATATCTGCTCGTAACACTTAGAGCAAATGCCACATCCGGTCTGGTAGATATCATCCCATACATGATACTCCCTATGGCTGACGCATATGGTATGTGTGTCATTTTCTCTATCTCTTCGTCAGTCTTGGGACACATAGACATGGATAGAGAGACTCCATGACACATAGGTAGATGTCCTCTCTTGGACTCATCCATTGAAAACCTTTTCAATATAGTGTCGATGTAGGTAGCTTGAGTAAGTCCTATCATTCTCTTAGATCTATCTCTATAGATCTGTATCCCTAGAATATAGGACGCCTCACCCAAATCCTTCATCGAGAATCTACCTGATAACCATATCTTTGTTGACTGCAACATCCCTACATCATTCCCAATGAGTAAGATGTCATCAACATAAAGTACTAAGAATGTCACAGCATCCTTAACTACTTTCTTGTACACGCACGGTTCCTCCGGGTTCTTGATAAACCAAAATCCTTTATTGTTTCATCAAATTTCTGGTTCCAACTTCTTGATGCTTGTTTGAGACCATAGATCGATCTCTGAAGCTTGCATACCTTATGCTCGCTTCCCATGGATGTGAATCCCTCGGGCTGCATCATATAGATTTCTTCCTTAATGTTTCCATTAAGAAATGCAGTCTTCACATCCATTTCTCATATCTCATAGTCATACCATGCTGCTATGGCAATAAGAATTCTTATGGACTTGAACATTGCGACTGGTGAAAAAGTTTAATCATAGTCAACTCCTTGTCTTTGAGTATAACCTTTTGCCACCAATCGTGCCTTGTAGGTCAGTACCTTTCCATCAGGCCCAAGTTTTCTCTTATAGATCCATTTACACCCTATTGGAACAATTCCATCGGGAGGATCTACTAAAGTCCAAACTTGGTTTGTATGCATCGAATCTATTTCCGACTGCATAGCTTCAAGCCATAAATTCGAATTTGCATCAGAAATTGCTTCCTTGAAGTTTCTTGGATCACATCCAATGTCGGGTTCACTTTGATCCCCTTCAAGAAGAAAACCATATCTAATAGGAGGCCTAGAAGTCCTCTCGGATCTTCTAGTAATAGGCGTGTCAATCAATGGTTCCTGAGGTGTAGGATCATTATTTTGTATCTCGGGTTCTTCTCGAATTTCTTCAGTTCCATCATCTTGCCTTTCTTATCCAATAAGAACTCCTTCTCCAAGAAGGTGGCATTCCTTGAAACAAACACTTTTGTTTCAGTAGGATGATAGAAATAATATCCGATTGAATTCTTCGGATACCCTACAAAATAACATAAGGTGGATCGACTATCCAACTTATCTCCCACTGTCTGCTTCACGTAAGCAGCACATCCCCAAATCCTCAAGTACGAATACTTAGGAGCTTTGCCATTTCATAACTCGTATGGTGTTTTGTTCACTGCTTTAGTGTGGACGTTGTTCAACAACAATACTGCCGTTTCAAGAGCATAGCCCCAAAACGAAGGTGGGAGCTCAGTGAAGCTCATCATGGATCGAACCATGTCCAACAAAGTTCGATTGCGACGCTCCGAAACACTATTAAGCTGAGGTGTCATAGGAGGAGTCCACTGAGAGAGAATCCCATTCTCTTTTAGATAGCTCAAAAACTCGGTACTCAAGTATTCTCCACCTCGATCCGATCGAAGTGCTTTAATCCTCTTACCTAGTTTGTTTTCTACTTCAGCCTTGAATTCTTTGAACTTTTCAAATGATTCAGACTTATATTTCATCAAATATAAGTACCCATACCTAGAATAATCATCAGTAAAGGTAATGAAGTAGGTGTGACCAAATTTTGTACCAATACTAAATGGTCCGCAAACATCCGTATGGATCAAATCCAATAGATTTTGACTACGCTCAGGTTTTCCTTTGAAAGGAGATTTAGTCATTTTTCCTTTCAGGCAGGACTCACAAGTAGGTAGAGAGTTAATATCAGACATATCAAACATGCCCTCTCCCACTAGCTTGTTCATCCTCCTTGAGGAAATATGACCTAGCCTAGCATGCCAAAGGTTTGCCGGGTTTTGACTATTGATTTTCCTTTCGTTCGTTGTTACCGGTTTATCAACATAATTTATTGAAACATCTTTTAATTTTAAGTTATATAGATCGTTTTCAAGTTGTCCATTTCCAATCAAGCATTCATTCTTGTAAATATTGCAAATCTCATTCACAAAATTGCAAGAAAAACCATCTCTATCAAGCATAGAAACAGAAATAATGTTTTTAATCAAGTATGGAACAAATAAAACATCTCTCAAAAGTAACTTAAAATCGTTATGCAAAATTAAATAAACATCTCCCACAGCTTTGGCTTCAACTCTAGAACCATTTCCGAGCCTCAGCTGGGTCTCACCCATTCTAAGCTTGCGAATTCTTGTCATCACCTGCAAATCATTGCAAATGTGAGATCCACATCCGGTATCCAATACCCAAGAAGTAGTATTAAGTGAAACATTTATTTCAATATAAAACATACCCTTCGCAGTTCGCAACTGCTCTAGATATTCCTTGCAGTTACGTTTCCAATGACCGGGTTTCTTGCAGTGATGACAAACATCCTTGGACTTTTCCATGTTTGAAGCCTTTGTCTTGTTCTTCTTCTCGGGTCCGGTTTTCTTGGATGGGGAAGAACGTTTCTTACCCTTTGTACTTGGCCCCTTCTTAGGAGAAGAAGAGTAGCCCACCAAGAGAACCGGTTTATCCTTTTTTAAAGTGGCTTCATAAGTTACAAGCATATTGACCATCTCTTCAAGGGAGGCCTCTATCTTGTTCATATTGAAATTCACCACAAAATCGTCAAACGATGAAGGAAGAGAGAGAAGTAATAAGTCCACATTGAGTTCATGCTCCAATACCAATTCAAGCGTTACCAACTTCTGAATGAGCCAAATCACGCGTACCCCATGATCACGGACCGAAGTCCCTTCACGCATGCGACATGTCATTAACTCTTTTACAGTAGCGAACCTTTCAGCTCTCGATTGAGCCCCAAAAAGTTCCTTGAGTTGTACGTGAATGTTAGCAGCATTCACGGTATCCTCAAATCGCCTCTGGAGTTCATCAGACATCGAAGCTTGCATATAGCATTTGGCCTTGATATCATGGTCCCACCATTTATCAAGTTTGGCCAACTCTTCCGGACTTATATCAGCAGGTGCTTCCTTCGGAGGATATTTTTCTAACACGTAGAACATCTTCTCCGAGGTCAAGACAATCTTCAACTTACGGAACCATTCCGTATACTTTGCGCCAGTCAGTTTGTTTTGTTCGAGAATAGAGAATAGTGGATTGCGCGAATTCATCTTAATGAAATACTGAAAAGAAACAGACAATAATCAGTGATTGTTTAATTAATTTACTAAGACATAAAATAGGCGAAATTTATTTTATGAATCTCACTCCCACTATTTTAATGATTTTACTACCCTCTAGTGAAAACGAGAAACATTTTCTTTAGTGGGAACATGGAGTCCAATTGACAAACTATAGTCCCGAATAATATCAGTCAACCATAATTTTCAAAAGGTAGAGCCCAATTGCTTTTAAAGCAACCTCCATGTTTTTTTTACCTCATGTCCAATAAGGGCCCAATAATATGACGCCGTTTATTGTGACATGTCAAGATGACCCATCAATATTAAGTTGTGATGGACGGTCGCCATGTGGATCCCCAATAATATGAGCCAATCCCATGAGAGTTCCATCCAACTTACAACATGTGTCGATCCAATGTACAGCTTTCCGATGAACGGGCCCCCCCAATAATATGAGTCGGACCGTATCCGCGGGTAGCATCTCATACATTGATCGTTGATGGAAGGTAGGAACATTTAAACAATATTTAAATTTCCTTTATTTATCTTGATATCAATTTTAAATCATATTTAAAATGAGGGATTTTAATTTTGAAAATTTGTCTCATCATTTAAAATTTGTATGCTTGCGGAATTCATACAATTTAGTCTAAACATGGATACAACGATAATATCATATATTATATTTTAGGATGATCGATTCTATTACTAATCGACCCGTGGTTGCCAATCACGAGTCTAAGTCCAATCCTAGGTGATATGCAAGTATGCAATGCAATCCTATTACATTGTGCTTCCAATTTACATTTCTTCAGTCTTTATCATTGCTTGTTGGTCCCACCTCCATCTTCAAAATCTCCTACTATTTCTAGTGAATTTACAATAAATTACTATGACAAATAAAGGGATACATTATAGGGGTGGGAACGGGCCATAAACCAGGCCCACTTTTATTACAAATGATAAAATCAAATTTGGGCCATAACCAGACCCATTAATAAAACCCAACAATCAATAATAAAATCAAATGTAAACAACCTAACATACACCTATAATATTGGTCATGGAAATCGATCATCCTTATCCAATAATATTTAATTCCAAATTAATTTAATTGGATAACATGCAGTGGAAATAAATTTAAATAGATAAAATCATATTTCACATATAAAATCTTATTTTATATACAAAATCATATTTTATCTAGTTTATCCATAAAATCATATTTTAAATATAAAATCCAATTTTATACATAAAATCATATTTTATTATCAATTGTACCAAAATTATTAATTAAAGATTTAATTTATTGGATTAAATTTATAAATTTCCAAAATTCAAAATTTATCCAAAAATTAATTTTCTTAAAATTTTGGGCTCAAACAATTTTGACCCATTGCCTCATGGACTAATTCAAACAATTTTCAATTGGTCTAAAATTTATAATTTCTAAAATTATAAAATAATAAAAAAATTTAAATTTAAATTTTGGGGCTGCCCGGGACAATCCCGGGCAGCCCGCCCTGCCCTGCTAGGCTGGGCCATAGCCCAGCCTAGCTTTCGGCCCAGCCAAGCGCTGGGCTAGGGCAACAGTTGCCCTAGCCCAGTTGCTGGGCTACTGGGCCGCCACTTGCGGCCCAGTTGCGCGCTGGGCTAGGGAAACATTTGCCCAAACCCAGCTGCTGGGCCACTGGGCCGCCACTTACGGCCCAGTTGCGCGCTGGGCTAGGGCAACATTTGCCCTGGCCCAGCCGCCAGGCTGCTGGGCCGCCTTACGCGGCCCAACTGGATGATGGGCTAGGGCAACTGTTGCCCTAGCCCAGCGGCGCGCAGCCTTTGCTGCGCGCCGGCCGGCCGGCGGGCGGCGGCTGCCCGCTGCCCTTCCGGGCAGCCGGCAGCCCCACCCCAAAAAAAAAAAAATTTATTTATTATTTGAAAATTGAGGCATGGTACAATTTTGATAAAATTTTAATCGTATGATCCGAGAGCAACCTGGCTCTGATACCACTGTTGGAACACGGTCGTTCTCCGGATCGAAAAAGAAAGTAATACCCGGTGCAGCGGAAGTTTTAAAATTTTATATGGAACGATTCCATATGGGTATCAAATTTCTACGATTAAAATTGATAATATAAAATTTAAACAATATAAATTTTACCTTAAAATCTCGAAGCGAGATTATGGACACCAACAGATTAAACTGCTCTTGTTGTATATCCCAGGAACTGATGAACGAACAATTCTTCAATCAGGTCCACGAACAGAAATTTAATCCCTCTGATAGACTGCACTAGAAAGTCTATCAGAAGTTTCTACGAAGAGAAATAACAGATTTGATCTGTTAAACCAGACTGCAAATTCGAAATTCACAGGCTGGAATTTTCGAACAGAGAGAGGAGAGGGGGCGGCCACACCTAGAGAGAACAACTAGGGTTTTCGAAAATTTTGTGACCTCTGTTGTATAATTTCTGTACTGCAATAACTTATTTATAATGTGGGCTGCTAACAGCTTAGGGCCCATTAGTCATAAGTTCAAGCCTGACAAGAAAAGCCCGCATGTTCAGAAATTAATATAAAATTCATCGTGACTCAGATTGATAAACCAATTCCACCAATGTGCACAGAAACCATTTCTGCATTTTTTAAAGTCAAGATAAATTTTCTGAATCCGAATTCAGTGGTTTCCAAAAATGTCCATCACTATGTCATTTTAGGAAATCTTACTCCCTCTACTTTTAAATAAGAAGTCCCACTTTTTTATTCACTAAATTTAACTCTTTAAATTTAATTATCTCAACGGAGATTAGAAATCCATTACTTGTGTGACCCTCAATGGTTCAGGGATACAGCTAGCCGTGGGCTCACAACTCCTTGTGACTCGGAACAACAATTTCCGACTTGCCCATCGAATCATGGTAAGAGCGCCTAGCAACATCGCCCCATGATTCCCTAGGTATCACTGATAGTGCCTGCAAGAACCAATAGATTTTGGTTAGCGTACAGTACGGTCCCTTCATCCATATATCCCGATCGAATCAACAACCATTGGTAAATCGAGAGTCGTTCGAGATTCGATAACTATCCAATACATCTTGATGATCAAATAGTGACATCGCATGTGCTACTAGGAAACCAAGTAACCTAAAACACATCATGTACTCTGGCCAGAGATTCGTCACACTAATATCTTCTCAGATTGCATAGGATATCCACACTCGCAAGTATGTGGTGAATCCTTGACAACAAAGCATCGACTCCTATATGTGTCGTAATTATACCCAATCCCGACACCTGATGACCCCAATAGAGTCGGTAAACGAGTCAAAGTAAAGTATTAGCATATAGAGTCTCAATGATGTTTCAAGTAGTAAGGACTAATGGTGTACAACCAAAACTGCGGACTTTATCCACTCGATAAGTGATAACCACTTGGAAAGTCCGGATAGGGTAGTTCAATCATTCATCATATGAATATCCATTTGCATGCTTTGAACATCTCTATGTTCCATACCAATGAAACGTGGTACTCGGCATCGCAAACGCTAGTCTCAATCTCGAGCGATCCTTATCCTTATTAACGGACGGCTCAATTGACTAGGAACTGTTTAGAATATACAGTGACTTTAAGATGTGTTTCATGATAGCCATCCCCATGTGCTACCACATCTTACATACACTATAGTATATTCAAGGTCTTCATCTAAACATCTTATAGTATGTCACAACATAATAATATGATAAAAGATAAAGTAAATGCCATTATAAAAGTGTAAATTATATTAAACAAAAGATTGTTTATACATAGAGTCATAAAAGCCCTTAGCCACAAGTTGGCTCACCGGGCACCCACTCTTTCACTGTTGTGAAGACCCGATTCTTAATCTCTCAAATCATAAAAATAATCCAAGGTTCATGGATTAAAGCTAACCAACAAAAGACAAAAAAAATTTTTTTTTTTTTTAATAGTGACCTGCGTGCGCGCGGGGTCACCCCTCGCGCGTGCGCAGCTCAATGGGGCAGCGGCCCCCTTGGCTTGGCCTGCGCACGCGCAAGCAGGGCCTCGCCCGTGCGCAGGCCAATCGGCCAGAAAAAAAAATTAAATATCAGCTGCTGTCCTAAGCTGCTCCTGATCCAATTTACATGCTTAACCAAGTCCAAGAGACATCATACAAGTTCCAAGAAGCATTAACAAAGCAACAACATAACATACAACAGGTCCTTGCAAAAGAAACAAAACAAGATCAAGTGTGATTACATGTTCAAGTAGCAAACACTCTAGACTAAATTTCAAGTCTAAAGCTAAACAACTCCAACTCTTTTTCATAACATAAAATGACAGCAACTTGACCTCTACACCGGATATCTCTGCTGAGAAATACATTTCCCAGCGCAATAAATTTTGGTAATTTTTTGTCAAAGTTTGACCAGAGTTGACTAGGGTTGGCTTTTGACCATTATATGATTTTTCGCAGATCGGAAGCCAGTTGAGGATAATTAGAGACATAAATCAATAGTTTAGGGATTTGAGCTTCCAGAATATAATTATGAGATTTCCAAGTCCCGATATGCGCAACCACAATCGTATAAGTTTTTCATGCGTCTTAAACGCAAAGGCATGTTATACCCTTCCTTGCTCACCCATTTAGATCAGTATATTCACTGTTTGAAGATTAAAAATCGTGTTATTGCACTTGTATGTGGATATGGTAGCTCAAGTTTTAATTCATGCATCATTCACGTTTTTATGCATTGTGACTTGGTTGTGAATGATTTTTCTGTCATGGCTGGGCCTTAGCTGTTGTTCATTGGTTTGATAGCTGGGTTAAGTTCCTTTGGGTCTTGGTTTAAGATGGCTTGAACTAGTGTCGGCTAGGTGAACAGTGGGATGGTTGTTAGGTTGTCTACCTAGCAGGAAGCTCGGGCAGGGCTCGGAAAAGTAGGTTGTCCGGGTCGGGTCAAGTGAATTAGGGTCATATGTATGGGTCTGGGTCCGTGTTATTTTATTTTAGGCCGGATAATTTATTTAGGAGTCCAAGTGTTAAGTTTATTTTATTAGGCCAAGTCTGTTTATTGGGCCAAGTTTATTTTATTGGGTCAAGTCTGTTTATTGGGCCAAGTTTATTTTAATTGGGCCAAGTCTGTTTATTGGGCCAAGTTTATTTATTGGGCCAAGTTTATTTTATTGAGCCAAGTCTGTTTATTGGGTCAAGTCTGTTTTTGTGACGCGTAAAATCCAATCTACTAAATCGCATGCTTTAAATTTAATAAATATTATGATTTTTATTTTTAGGTTTAATCGATTTAAATTCTTTATTTGAAGTATGTGCTAATAAAATATTTTTATTATTTATTCAATGATTTTATTTTACAAACTATTCAGTTAATGTTTTGAAATGTTTAAATTTATTTGTCTAAATGATTTTATTGTGTAATTTAAATTGTTTAAATATTTTTAAAAGTTTAGGCTTGCATATTTAAATGATTTTAATTGTCTAGTTTATTCTTTTAAATGGTTTTAACTGTTTAGCCTATTTGTTTAAATATTTTCGAATGTCCAACTTATTTATTTTAATTAGACTAAGTTTAGCGGTTAGTTATTTTAAATTATTTTAAGTTATTTTAAATGACTAGCTTATTTATTTAAATTCTTTTTAATTGTCTAAATCATTTTAAATGTTTTAGACTTGTTTATTCAAACCTTTCTTTTTATTTGTCCAAATTATTTTAAAGGTTTTTATTTTCACTTGTGTATTTATTTAAATTGCTTTTAAACGTTAGTCTAGTTTGTTTAAATTATTTTAATCGCTCTGCTCCTTATTTAAGTATTTTACTCGTTGCCGTGACGTCAGAATATTTAATGTGTTAATTGCCTAAATATTTCATTTTTTTCACGCATTAGAATTCATTATTTTTAACTTTTGCGAAAATTAGTATTTTTATTTCCGGTCTATTAAATCAATTTAATGTTTTAAATTAGGATTTTTAAGCTTGCATTTTTATTTAGTGTGATTAAATTGAAGTCCTAATTACTAGCATTGGTTTAACACTTTTTAAAAGTGTGTTGCACTTTTTCATGGAATTCCTACACTCCCATTTTTCTAGGGTTTACCTATGCTAGCACTTGAATTCAAATATTTAATCCTAGCTACACACACACACCCACTCAAAAACCCACACAACACACGCAGACACACACACAAGAAGCCCACATTCCCCTATTTCTCTCCCAAGCTCAATCCATCGGCTTCCCTATTCCTCTTCTCTTCAAGATCGCTGCTGCCAGCCACCTCTCTTCTCCGGCGAAACTCCACCATGGCGAGCTGAACGAGCTGGTGCATCCCCCTTGTAGCTCGATTTCTGCTCATTCCATCCCTTGGATCGATTTTCTTTATCTCATTTGAGCTCGTGCACTTCGGTTTTAGCTAGGCAAGGATATGGTTTCTTTGCTTCACCTTGTAAATTATTATATGTTGTGTGTTGCATTTTCTTGAAGCATTCGAATTTTTTTAAGAATATTACTGCCCTGTTCGAAATTCATGTTTCCCCTGCCCTTCGATTTTAATTCCAGAAAATTCTTGCATTTTCACTTGGCTCGGTTTGCTGCTATAATTTATGGATTAATGTATTGCATTTGTTTGTTGGTTGTCCATAGCATGAGATCGAAATGTCCAGAAGTTTCATAGCATGTGTTCGAGAAATTCCAGATTTCTTTTATAAGCTTGTGGTTCGAATATTTCTCAGATGTTCTTCATGCTTTGAGTTCCTATGTTGGTTCAGAAATTTTCTTGGCTTGTGTTTGAACACTGCCCAGTCCATTTCCTATTATGATGTTCAAATTTATTTCAGTTTTCCCCTTGGCTTGTGGCATTCGAAATTTTCAGAATTTATGTATAGCAAGTGTTCAAACCATTTCCATATTTTTGCCTTCATGTTATGTGATCGAATTTTCAGATTTTTGATGGCTTATGGATCGATTCAAATTTCCA
Source organism: Henckelia pumila (assembly GCF_033568475.1). Taxonomy (NCBI): domain Eukaryota; kingdom Viridiplantae; phylum Streptophyta; class Magnoliopsida; order Lamiales; family Gesneriaceae; genus Henckelia; species Henckelia pumila. The sequence goes on from NC_133121.1 coordinate 47,800,050, forward strand.
GATTATATACATGTTTGGGTTCGAACACTTGGTGTTTGTTGTGTTGATTTGGATGGTGATTTAGAGCTACCATGGATTATATGAAGTTCACATGGTAGCAACTAGGATGACGTGAGGTTAGCTTGTGGGATGGAGTTGAGGTGCATTCGAGTAATGGGGATGGTTGGGCTCGGTTATGATTGTGACTAGGGGCTGCCCTTTTGAAGGACGTTGAGCTGGGTTTTGGGCTGTTATTGGGTGAGTTTAAGGGGGGTTTTGGATGAGCTTAAATGTTGGTTATGATACCAAGATAGTGGCTGGAGTTTGGAGACAAATAGATAGGTTTTTGGAGTGAGTTTTGAAACAAGACATGAGCAGAATTTTGTTGGTGTGTGAGATGTCTGGAAACTAATTTATTTTAAAACAGGGATAAACTCGGGTTTTGGTCAAGGTATCGGGTCTGGAACTTGTCCTAGATGTTGGGAATATGCCGGTTCAAGCAGGATTTAATTCGGTTAAGTTTTGGTCGAGTTCTAGATTTTTAATTGATAAGGTGCAGAATATTTTTGAAGCCAAAGGCTGCTGCCCAGAATTCTGATTTTTGTAAAATGATTTCTTAGGAAAAAAAAATTAAGTGGATGATTTTTATACATAGTTCTAAGTTTCATGGAGTCGTGGTTTCAAGCGGAATTCCTTTTGATTAAGAATCGAGCAAGTTACAAATTTTACGGGCGAACCGCTCCAATTTGTCTTAAGCGCTACACTATGGTTTAGTTTTCCCATTCTTTGGTTTGTCTCCTAAATCACCATCCCGATTATCTATGTGTGAGTCATATGCATGATTATCGATTAATATTTACATGTACGTCATATTTACATATGCATGCTAAGTCCATATTCAAGTATGAAAGAAAATATTTTTAGGAACGAAGTGAGATGATTGTGACTATAGAAAGTATGGGTTTGGACGGGTTGGGAGACGTTCTGGCTTCTCATACCAAATTTATGGGTTTGGATGGGCCGGGAGAAATCCTAGCTTCCCTTACCAAGTATGGGTTTGGACGGGCCGGGAGAAATCCTAGCTTCCCTTACCAAGTATGGGCAAGACGGGTTGGAAGAAATCTTGACTTCCTTGCGGCATAGTGCACTGCAGTCATGATCATGATCGAATCACAGAGTCACAATCCAAAGATCTAAGTTCAATATTTATGACTATGTTCAGATTAGTTTATTCAGTTATTTATGTTTGACTTAGCCATGCATATGTTCCATTCATGTTCACTCCATTTATTTAGAAATTATTTATTTAAGATAAGGGCACAAATTATTTTTATTATCAAGCTATTTTTAATATGCGTGTGCTTGTATTTACGTAGTACTCGTTATTCCCCCCTCCCCCCATATTCTTGCTGAGTCTTTTAGACTCACTACACTTATTGATTTCAGGTGAGAAATTTATCAAAGAGACTGAGGGGCAGGACTATCGAGCGGACTGCGATGCGGGTACGGCACATCCCTCCGACGTATGCCAGACTTCCGCAATAGTAGTTCAAGTTTTAATGCTTTAAAGATTCTTAGCTTATTAGTTGGACCAATTTAATGAAAAGACTCATATAATTATTTGTGGGCATGTAAATATCAGATTATTACGATTTATGGATGTTTGAATGTCGTAAATCTTTCTTGGGTTCTCGTTCTTTCTTTTATCGATCTAGTTTATTTAGTATCGTCAGTATTATTTTTTTATTTATTTTTTTTAAATTGATGTCTGCGTCAGGTGGGTTGTGATTTAAATAGTTAGGTCATGCCGAATTTTTTTGAAAAACCGCATTTTATTTAATTATGATTTAAAATAGAGGTTAGGGTCGTTTCAGTTTTATTGGGTCAAGTCTGTTTATTGGGCCAAGTCTGTTTATTGGACCAAGTTTGTTTGATGGATCAAGTTTGTTTATACCAAGTTGTCGAGCCAAGCTTGTTGGGCTTAAGATATTAAATGTAATTAATTTATTAATTGAGCTAAATTTGTTATGGGCCTAAGTTGTTTAATTTATTTGGTTGAGCTAAGTTCTAAGTTGGGTTAAGTATTTTAATTGGGCAAATCTTAGTCTAATTGGATCAATTTAAGTGTGATTGGGCTAGTCTAAGTATTATTGGATTAGTTTAAGTGTTAATGAGTCAATCTAAGTGTTATCAAACGAATCTAAGTTTAAGGGTTTTAGTTAAGGGGCAGCAACTCGAACTAGCCAGTGACAAGCAAAATAGCCCTTAAATACATTTTTAATAAATGTATATGTATATTTTGATACAAGTATAATTTTTAATGAAAATTGAATGAAAAATATATTTACGGGCAGAATTTTAAGAACAATGATATTTTTAAGTTCATGATTCATTCATGTATTTTTATGTTAAGATTATGGGCATATAAAGAAAATATTTTTGGAAAATTGATGTGATTTGTGACAAATACGGGACAAGAGGTCGAGATAGCGGGCCCAATGACCTTTCCACTTATGATTATGAGCCTTCGAAATCCCAGAGGTTTGGTGACGAGGCATAGGAGGCATAGGGAAACCCCACAGGTTCGGTGACGCTCGCCGCCATGTACGTTGGTTTTTAGATTGATCAATCACTTATGTTTGCACTTTATTGATATGACCCACAGGAAATGATTTTTATGTTTATGACATGCAAATTCTTATGTTATTTATTTACGTTAGGTATTATGATTATGATCAAGATAACGATGATGTTTATGTTTACGTTTCGGCGTTATACAAAGGTTTTTACGATCATGCATGTATAAGATACCTCAAGATATTTTTATACGATATGTGTTTGCATGCGATTTTATTATGTAGTATTTGTTATTAAAGGGTAGAGCATGCTGAGCCTCTAGGCTCACTAGATCTAAATGGTGTGTAGATGAGTTTTATGTTATTCAGGAGGTTGTGGTCCCAACTTGTGGTGAAGACCTCTGTGCATCCGTGGCAAGCTAGCACATCCATGACCTTCGCCAGCTCATGTTTCAGTTAATTTAGTTTATAATAGAACATTTTATGTATCGAGTTATTTTTCGCACATGTTTACTATTTTTCACTGTTTGCATACTTTTGAGATTCTAGTCTTTTATATGAATTTTTATCTGTTCGAGTATTTAATTTTTTGACATGCAATTGATTCTTATTATGTATTAAATTTTATGAAAATCTATTTTAAGTATAGATGCATATATATATAGGCGTATATGCAATATTAAAAAAAAATTACGAGTCAGGGTCGTTTCAACTTATTTCATTATGATAGTTTATGTTTGGTTTCTTGAATATTTTTAAAAATTATTTTCCGCACTAAATTTATTTTATTGAAACTCGTGTTTCGTTTAATTTCCCAAGATTTTAATGGTCAATTCAAGTTTGCTTTGTTAGTAGTAGTATTAGTTTTTGGCGTGCCCGTATATGAACAGGTCGTTGACTGTAGGGTTGCGTCCTTTGTTTCAAATCTTTTATGCACGTTAGAGGCTTGATAATTTTTAAGTGTTATTTACATATATTTTAACTTCAATCACGAGTTGTTGAACTTGCTAGCATGATGCATGTCGTATAGTGTTGTATTTAAAAAAATTTCTTACACTTTTTTGCATATAATTCTTGTAAATGTCGAAAATACGAGAAGTCACAATCTATTAGCTTAGTAAGGCTTTTAGAATGGTATAAGTGATATGGTTTATATTTGATTATGGGCTTGAATACTAGGTTATTCACCTAAACTTGACCTACAGAGGTACGTAAGTACTGACTAAGATATCCAGCTGAGTATACATTCTTATGTGTTGCATTTTATCTGTCATGATATGCATATATTTACTGTTCATATGACGCATGATCATTTATCACATTGAGCCGTATCTCCTTCGAGATAGCGATAGTATAGCAGGGCCTCTCAGCCCTAGTTTGTGGACGATTGGACATCATGAGTCACATGGCCGACGGGCATGGAGGGTTGTGATGTTTTCATGATATTTCCCAATCCTTGTCCGGATTTTTTGCTAGTAGACTATAGGGGTACTTTCGAGTGACACTAGACACTTTGGCGCTTCAGCCTGAGCATGTGTTTCTCGTCGATCCAGTTACCCAGTCCACGTCATTTTTCATGCATATATAGATTTGTATACTCGTATTTATTTTACTGGGCATTAGACTTCACATCCTCGTTTTCTTGGACGCCCATTATGCCGGACAGGCCGCAGGTTGGATGACGCTAGTAGGAATGAGCCCGAGGCGAGGAGCAACGCCGTTGCATTTTTAGACTGTTATTTCAGATTTAGGATTTGTATTCTGTTTTCCGCGGAACAGTCTGATTATTGTTACTTAAGATTTAAATTCCATGCTTAAGGTTGTCTTCGTAAATGATTTTGGTGCGGGTCGCTTCACACACACCTTATATGAAAGACTGGGAGCATCACCGTCTCGAGAGCTTATCATGGATTTTTAACCGGAGCCCTCACCTCCTTCGTTTAGTCTCCGAAGAGTCCTCCAACATGGCTCGATCTAGACCGTGGCTCTGATACAACTTGTCAAGCGCAACGGAACCCAAATATTTCCACAATTATATGATATTGTTCATTTTGTGTATAAAACATCATTGTTTTGCTTTTGGACTTCACCCAAAATGCCTCATACCAATGGAGATATCATTCCATATATTAACTCATGGTCTTTCTCTTGATCTTTCAATGTGGGACATTTGTTGTATTCCCAACATACTCAACCGATATTTTCCAGAATTCATATTTTTCAAAACAGTGTACATGTCACTTTGTTGCCGGAAAACTGCCATTTCGATGCCTCTCCGGACATTCGGAGGCCATGCATGGATACTACGCAACACGAAGACCATCTTTGATGTCTAGACTTAAAGCAATAAGTAAGTAAGATATATACATGTATGAACATGTAACCTGAGAAAAGTGGTTTCTGGTCTTGAAACTTCCTAGAATCCTCACGGTTTTGATCTTTCCGACCGATTTTCGATTGTTGTTTTGATACACCTTTCAGACCAAACCTTTCTGGGTGGAGTAAGGGAACTATGGAATTTTTATGGGATTTTTGGAAAGAGTTCACTAATTTTCCCAAGTTTCTTCTCTTTTTTTGACCACTTTCCTCTCCCAACTCTTTCCCTTTTCTTATCCCTTATTTTGGGCGATTTTTTGTGTGAATTTCCGAGGGAAATGAGTCCATTTACAGCAAAGAATATGTATGAAAGGATGCCAAGCGTTAAGCCAATGGCGACACCCGTCCCCTCTTTTATAGGTATTTATATATACGTGTGAGTATAAATAATTTTATAATAATTTTAATATGGGTGATGTTGTAGATGCGTGTACTTTGGTTCCTTAATCTTCAAACATATATTTTTTTTTCTAATACTAGGGGTGTTACACTAAATTAGGTAGATCTCAATATGCTGATCTTCAATTAATTCTCTAATGTTTAATTAACCTCTCTTTAAATCATCTCTTAATTAATGCTATATTTTATTAAGGATTTGAGTTTACAAGGATGTGGCCACTGGATTCAACAAAACATGCGAAGGGGATTTCATCTTACGAGTTCGTCGAGCAAATTTCAAATCCCTTCAAATTATGAGGCAATTCCAGAGGCCCAAGAGACTGATTTAAAAATATCAAATCATTTTTGGGCAAGGGATAATGGATTTGGGCTATCCATTTCCTACCAAATCAATTCTCCCAAGCACAACCCCAGAAATCCATCTCACAAAAAATATGCTAGTGCAAATTCAATGCATTAGCTTCAAATCCGTCTCTTGAATGATATTCATATTTAGCATCAATAAAGAGCTATGCAGATTGAAACAAATCCAAACTGGTGTTGGAAAATGGTACTAGCATTAGCACACAATTGGTTAAGTTAGATAAGTTTCCTTGAAGAATAGCAACTCTGGACCGTATCAAGTCTGATCTTTACAAAACTTCTAGCTTTCTTGATTTTTCTAAAAGCGAAATCATAAGTTTAGCAACTTCATATAAATCTGAGCGCCGTTCTGTATACCGAGAGCTAAATCCGTCAAAGAGATCATCCTTTCACCTGTGTTCTGTTCAAATCCACTCTCCAAATGTATCTTTTTTGACTCTATTAGCATCTGATCGAGAACATGAGCATTCAGCATGCTGCGTAGATTTGCCGGTGTAACATCAGCAATCAATTCAGCTATATGGTCTGTGGTGCATGAAGCGTCCAATTCAAACCCATCTGTTAGGCTGTCCTCCCCTTTAGTGTTGGCCTTTTTCTGAATAATCATGGCAAGCTCTTCGCATGTAAAGTCGTCAAATTGCAGCCGTGCAGAGAATCTTTTGTACAGCTCATTATTAAACTTCATGTACTGATTCAGGGCCTTGCAATTTCCAGTAAATATAATTGATGTGTCGCCATCATCCATTAAGGCCATGATATCCTCCAAAGTGTTAGAATTGATGGGGTCTTCTTCATCAATGTTCACGACTAGTACACCTCCACCTGCATCTTTCATCTTATGATGATGACGACAAAACTACCAAGTTTAAGATTTGAATTTCGAAATAAACATTGAACTCATATAAACACATGTATTATCAACCTTTTGATTGCCTTGCATTTCTGTCACATTGAAAGAGGGTAATACTCCAGCCAAATAAAATAATTTTCCAATAATTCGAGCTACCGTAGACTTTCCTGTGTATTCACAAAGTAGAAACAGTGAGCAATCCCACACGCTTCAACAAATTCAAAGAGATTAACGAGCATCACTATTTTATCTGTAAATCAACATTTAAAACATGAATTCCCCATAAATTATTATTATCCAAACTCAATAGCAAAAATAAAAATTCCTAAACTTTAAGCTTCATTGGGACACCCTTAAACCTAATTTCTTCATCTTATTCCCTTAACATACAAATTCGATGCTATTAACAGCGATAAAACAACAGGGGGTGTACCTGTTCCAATATTCCCTACGAACACCATATGAAAAGGTTTCGGGGGTATAACCGTAAACCCACAACTCTCATGCTTCTCCGCGTCAAGTATGATCTCCACGATCGTCTCCAACTGAGCCTTGATTTCCTGTAATCCAACAAGATTGGAGATTTCCAGGCGAACATCATCCAACTGCATATATATCAAGAGAACATCAGTTGAAGACGAGAGAAAAAGACAAAATTGACGGAAGAAAAAGAGGCAACGTACTGTCGGAATCACTTCGTAAAACGATGTACACATGAAAACGGACATTGCGTTGCTGTTGGATTCGTGAGTGCTGCGTTAGGGTTTCCTTCCCTTGGCTTGGGATCAGATTTTGGGGGAATAACTGAAACTCGGAACGCGCGCGTGATGCCAATTGGTGTGTCAACCCACCAAATACTTACCACAAATACTTACCACTCGGTAAATTAATTAGTCACACGATTATATAGTACTAGTGTATGTGTTACGTGCTTATATGTTTTTTTTTAAATTAATTTATATTGAAATAGAGATAATTTCATAATTATGAAAGATAATTAGGGGCCAGACTGGTTATATATATATAAATATATGTATTATGTATATATATATATACTATGTATATGTACACACTTATTGTGTGTGACAAAAAATTAATTTTTTTTATTAAAATTAATTTCAATTAAAAAATGTAATAAATTTATGATAGCAAAAAATAAGGTTTTTTAGTTAAGAATAGTGAACATAAAAGTATTTAAAAGATAATGGAATCTATTAGTTATTTCTCGCTCTTTCTTTTCAAACAATTTGAAATTTCAAAATGACCAAATAGATTAAAATTAAGGTTGTCATACCAAGATATCATTTATTTCCCCTTGCTTAATAAATATGTGTGTGTATGTTTGTATATATATACATACACAAAAGTTTACAAGAAAAGAGAGAAACTGAAATAATATTTTATTATTCTAATTTACACTGCATACAATACAATGTTACTTAAAGAGAAGAGGGATGTAGTGACCCAACCCAGAATCACTAACTAATCAGAGATTAAGCATGCAATTGAGTCTTAAATAAAATTAAGAATATTCCAGCGGAAACTTAACCCATAAAAATACAACATACACCGACAGAACAACCAGGTCAAATAAAATATTATACAACCCCATCGAACAGAAGGTACTAATAAGTCCAACCTAACAACCTACAAGGGAAAAAAATATCACCACGCAACCACTGCAGCTCAACGACCGCTGCCACCGGGTCCGTCCAACCTAAGTCCTGCTCCATCGAATATGGTATCCAACACAAAATGTGACGTCCCATATTTTAAAACATTTAATAAAAGAGTTGCGATAAAAGAGTGATAAAATTTTAAATAACTTTTAAATGATGTAGGGAGTGCATCACGCTAACTCAAAATGAATTTTAAAGTAAAACTAGTAACAATATAATTTCGTGACTCCACCACACACAAAATATTTGAAACACGGATGCAACCCTACCACAAATACCTTCTAAAATACGACACGTCAAAACCTACTTCAAATATTTAAATGGGATAAGGGAATGTGAGTTACTATAAACATACTACTACATCAAATACATTTAAAATAATCGAGAAACTTTCATAACAAATATAAAACTAAAATAAACATTTAAAAGACGAAATATTTGAAATCCCAACTCATCTTTAAAAGACTGAAAATGAAAATAATTAAACCATTACTTTTGAACATCGTAAATAAAATATTGTAACAACATAACATAAATAAACATAGGTAAATATTTTCTTTTTAAATACATCAGAGTTTTTGAACTATTGTGTCATGCAATGTCTTCGCCTCTTGGACTCTTCAGCCGTGCTACCAAAGCTTTTTAAATCAAAACTGCTAAACCATCTGCACCATTCAAGTATAGTGAGTCTAAAGGACTCAGCAAGATTAAAATATACATATCGATGTCATTATAGCTTCAAAATAATTTAAACTTAAAATGACTTAAGCATACATAACATTATACCTTGAACTTGAAGAATTTTAACGTAAACATCATAGAACTTTAAACTTAAAATCTTGAACATGAACTTCAAAACACTTAAAAGATCCAAGGAACTTGAACATAGACATTAACTTACTTAACTTTAAATCTTGAAAATAGACTTCATGCATATTCTCAAAACTTTACCATTTCCTTCTTAAATAAACATTTGCACTTAACATCTAATAAATAAAATCATGCAACTTGGACAACATCAAACCGTGAACATAAACCATGAACATAACATAAAAACTTATCATTTTGGGGTGATGAATTGTGTGAAATTGTGGCAACCTTCATAATGGGCACATTCATCTTTTCTTGTTGATCAACGCATATGGCACTAAGCCTCATAACATTCGTTCTTTCATTTTCGGAGGCCCCTCCAGAGCTCATCCCAAAGGACCTAACCTGTACATTGAGCCATATTTGGAAAGGTCCCTCCGGAGCCCAAACCGGAGTACCAGTCCCGTATTGCCATCACAAAGATACATAAAACATCAAAATATTTTCATGTATCAACATATCATATATTCATGCTTCATCATAACATTATTCATTCATGCCTCATCATCTTATCATTTCATCATAACTTTCATCTTTCATCATATCATTTCATTTTTTATGAAGCATCATTATTTCATCGTAACTTCCTTCATAACTTTCATTCATGAACATAAAACTTTACTCGATAACTTCATGCATGTCATAAATGATAAAAATCATACTTTCATATTGAACATAGGTTTCATGAATGAAACATAGACATGTACATGCATCACATAATGTAATCGATCTACATAAGTCGTTCTTTTCATTTTTGACTTAAAACTTGAAACTTTTTGCATAAAAACTCTTAAATATATTTTAGAAGCCTTAAAAGATCATAACCATGAAATTAGGACCCAAAAATCAAAGGCGCTATACTTGCGCAGCACCAGCTCTGCTGCACTGCAGTTGTCATGTATTCAGACTGATCTTTCGAGTTCTTGCACCCTGAATTTGGAAACGAGATAAACGTGAAAGTTGTAGCCCTTGATCTTGGATTTCCAATGCTGAAAACTTCACCTCAAGTGAATTTTGTAGTAAAAATTTATACGTATTCTCCCGAGAAGGGTCAGTTAAGAAAAGTCAAAACAACCGACACACTTCGGGGCGATTTTGGCCAAATATCCAAAACGATTTTGACAAAACTCAAAACACAAAAATTGTAGAAATTTAAACTAGCTTTCAAATAAAGTAAGCCTCATCTCATTTGGATTAGTACACTAGTCTTTATCTTCAAAATTGCAACAAGTGCTGCAAATTCGGAACAACCAAACACATAACATATTTCAAAGATTTATCTTAAAACTTCAAAATATGAGATTTTCTACTACTTATGTTATAAGTTTTGCATAAAACATTTCTTAAAATCTCAAGAACACATAAAAAATTTAAAATCATCATTAAACTCTCGATCATACTCAAAGAATCATCAAGAACAACTTAATTTTCACGATTTCAATCAAACATAAACCATGATCTTGAACTCTTAAAAATCATGCATAAACATTACATAAATCAGAATTTTCATATCAAAATACATATATCTTGAATGGTGGTTTAAAATTTCTTTAAAAACTTGCCTTAATTTAGAGGAGGAGATGATCCAGATTCTTGGTAATGATTTAACCACGGAACGAGCGAGATCGGATGTGACGACCCGAGTTCTAATCTCTCATTAATCAAATGATCATAAATAATAAACAAGAATCAAAGTCTAAACAAAATAATTTTTTTTTTTTAGAATCAGAGCACCTCGCTCGATCGGTAAAAAGCTACCGATCGAGCGAGCACAAAGGCCCAACTCTCGGGTGCAACAAAATTGTGGCCTCGCTCGATCGGTCATTTTCTACCAATCGAGCGAGCACAACTGCTCAAGTTTCTGTCCAAGAAATAACAGCCTCACTCGATCAGTAGGATTCACCCGATCGAGCGAGCACATTTCCAGAAGAAAAGATCAGAACTTTTGCTGTCAAACTATGTAATCTTCCTAGCATGTTCAAGTACTTCATGGCATAATTGAACACTAACAATTCAATCTTATAACCACAACTAACATATATCCTAAACAAGATATAGTTAAATAAGAACAAGATCACCATATACTTGAATAAAGTCTCATGCTAGAATTACATATCATACAAGAATCATCATGCTACATCATGTTGTCTTAAGGATTTACACATCTTTCCAAATCCTATATACATAAACAAGACAACAACTTATTATCAACAAATCTTGGTACAAGTAGCTATAACATAATCATGTTTATGACATTCAACACTTTCATTGACAGCTCACTCAAACCATCTAACACTCGGATCATCACGTTATTCTTCTCATCCCTTGTCCTTCAAGTTCGCTTTTGCTCAGTTCCACTCCCGCCTATTGCCATGACACATACAACACAACAATAGCCGGATAACTTCGGTGAGAAATACATTTCCCAGTAAAAGCAACTAAACATTCATATAAAACATATATCAAGCTCATGATATAAATAAAGACAATGCATGTTTTAAAACAAGGTTCATCTCTTATCTCATCGGTTGGGATCCCGAGAAGAAGATATCATAGCTAACCACCGACTCTCCCAATCGAGGTGGGGCTACTTATCTTACTTCTCTAGACTTTGAAGCCACTACATATGCATTTCAGACGCTAGGCTACGTCAACCACCCAGACCATACATATATAATCCCTTAAATCGTCTATTCGAACGTTTCCATTCATTTCAAAATCAAAGAATAAGTCTTTCAAGATGAATTCAATATATATCATCACAGGAGCATTCATTAACATCTAATACTAATTCAATAAATCATAGAAGAGAATAGAAAATCAATTAAGCTAATAAGTATGTGATTTAGGGAACTCGATACAAACCATCTCGAGTTATAATCCCATTCAAGTAGTAGTCCACTTTTACCTTTCAAATGTGATGTGTATGGTGTCTTCTAACTTGTCAAAATCTGAACCAACACAATCACAAGACTTGTATCAAAATTTGCACTTAAAACCGTTCAAACTCCATTGTTGAATAGCTTCAAACCTTGATCTTTCTTATCGGTTTTAGAGGCGATGTTCTCAAGCTCGATGTGTCCTGTTTATACACTGAAAACAGAGCATACAACCAAGGAAATATCAGCTACTATACACCTCAACAGCAGCTCGAGCACAAGCTAGCAAACCATTTCAAATCAAGAGTTTGACGGCATATCGGTATAAGCTCGGCAATCCCGAACGCAACTATAACAATATCAGTTGTATAGGATTCAAAACCAACATAATCCTCAACATATCAGCAGGTATATATATCGAATCATAGCTGGGAGATCATAAGTACATGATACAACAATCATTCCTCAACCCAACTTCAAGAAAAAAAGGTATAGAAGCTCATCAACAACAATTCATAACCACATCTGATATCTGCCAGTTTAGACTTCCCAAACCATAATGAAAGAACAGAAAACTTACATCAAATCGAAGGTCTCGTTGCAAGGATTCCAGAACATCTTTCGGAATCAAAATCGGATACCCGAATCAAAAGATATCTCAATTTGAAGATGAAGAAAATGGTTGGAGTTCTTTGTTCTTGCCTCACGGTTCTTGCCTCTGAAAATCTGATGAAATATGTGTTATATCACACGTGTATGCTGAGTATTCACTTTCAAATTCTGATAACTTCAATAATAATTTCACTTTAGCCCCTCAACTATTCAAAAATTGAAATTTGGTCCTCAACTTCCTATTTCATTCAATTTCAATCCTAATCAATTTAAGAATATTAGAATTTAAATCAAAACTCCAAATATTCCCAAATTAATTATTCTCGGATTAAAATTAAATAATACCGGGCGTTACAATTCTCCCCCACTAAGACTCGATTTCGTCCTCGAAATCTCAAGTAGTATCAACAGATCATATAATAGGAAGAACAAAAAGACTAAAGGAGACTCATATCATTGAAACATCTCTGGAAATCATTGTCGCATATCTGATTCTGTCTCCCAAGTAGCTTCTTCAATACCATGACGACTCCACTGAACTTTCACAAGTGGAATAGTCTTCTTTCGAAGTTGCTTCTCCTTACGATCAAGAATCTGAATTGGCTTTTCGAAATAACTCAAAGTCTCGTCGAGTTCAGCCTCATCAGATTGAAGCACATGAGATTCATCAGCAAGATATTTTCGAAGCATCGATACATGAAAGACATCATGTATTCCAGATAAAGCCGGAGGAAGAGCTAATCGATAGGCAAGATTGCCTATCTTCTCCAGAATTTCATACGGACCAATGTAGCGTGGAGACAACTTCCCTCGCTTTCCAAATCGTACGGTGCCTCTGAACGGAGAAATCTTCAGAAATACACGATCCCCCTGTTCAAAAGACAAAGGTCGACGTCGAATATTGGCATACTTCGCTTGTCTGTCCTGAGCTGTCTTCATTCTTTTCTGAATAATCTTCAACTGTTCTGTCATATCTCGAATCATATCAGGCCCAATGTCAGGTACTTCAGAGATATCATCCCAATAAAGAGGAGATTGACATTTTCTACCATACAGAGCTTCAAACGGAGCCATCTCAATACTCGATCGATAGCTGTTGTTGTACGAGAATTCACAAAGTGGTAGTGATTCATGCCAACTAGTGCCAAAATCAAGCACTACAGATCTCAACATGTCCTCCAATGTCTGAATGGTACGCTCAGATTGTCCGTCTGTCTGTGGATGATACGCTGTGCTCAAGTGTAGCTGAGTACCCAAAGCATTCTGTAAACTGTACCAAAAATGAGATGTAAATCGAGGATCACGATCTGATACAATAGCCTTCGGCACTCCATGTAATTTGACAATTTCTCGGACATAAAGTTCTGCCATCTGATCATGTCGATATGTCATACGATAAGGAATAAAACATGCTGACTTCGTTAATCTGTCGATAATCACCCAGATAGCATCACAACCTCTGGAAGATCGAGGTAACTTCGTCACGAAGTCCATGGAAATATGATCTCATTTCCATTCTGGCACTGATAAACTTTGTAACAAACCAGGCGGTTTCTTCCTTTCAGCCTTCACCAGTTGGCAATTAAGACATCGAGACACAAAATCAGTGATATCTGAATTCATTGATTTCCACCAATATCGAGTCTTCAGATATTTGTACATCTTCCTCCCTCCAGGATGAATGCTATATCGACTACAATGCGCCTCTGTTAGTAGTTGTTGTCTCACATCAGAAATATCAGGCACTACAAGGCGATTATGAACATAAAGAAGATCATCTCGAACCTGATATTCAGACACATGCCCTGACCGGACTTTCTCAATTGAATTCTGCACACTCTGATCAAGTTTCTGAGCTTCTCTGATTCTCAAAAGTAACTCTAGTTCAACTTGAATTTGATAAAGTTGCAGAGGCTGATAATTCGTATCAAATACCAATCCAGAAAGACAACAGTTTTCAATCAAATTTGATACACCAATCGTCGATAAAGACAAAGAACATACCTTTCGACTCAATGCATCAGCTGCTGCATTCGATTTCCCCGGATAGTACTTAATCTCACAATCAAAGTCTTTCAGCAAATCAAGACATCTCCATTGTCTCATATTCAATTCTGACTGTGAAAACAAATATTTCAGACTCTTGTGATCAGAATAGATTTCAAACTGTTCCCCGTACAGATAATGTCGCCAAATCTTCAAAGCAAATACAATGGCGGTCAATTCAAGATCATGAATCGGATATCTGGTCTCGTGAGGCTTCAATTGTCTTGAGGCATAAGCAATCACATGCCCTCGCTGCATCAAAACACACCCCAAACCTCGATGAGATGCATCACAATAAATAGTGAAACCACCAGTACCTGAAGGAATCGTCAAGACTGGTGCACTGGTCAGTCGTTTCTTCAACTCAAAAAAATTGGATTCACAAGCTTCAGACCAGATAAATGGAGCATTTTTCTGAGTCAACTGAGTAATCGGCTTCGCAATACTGGAAAAATCTTTAATGAACCGATGATAATACCCAGCCAAACCCATGAAACTACGTATCTCAGGAACAGATGTTGGTCTCGACCAACTGATCACTGCCTTGACTTTACTTGGATCAACAACTATACCATTTCCGGATATAATATGTCCAAGAAAAACAACCTGTGTCAGCCAAAACTCACATTTCGACAGTTTAGCATATAGTTTCTCAGATCTCAGAGTCTTCAACACAGTTCTCAAATGCTCAGAATGATCAATCAAATTCTTCGAATCTATCAGAATATCATCAATAAAAATAATCACGAAGTCATCGAGATATTTTTGAAACACACGGTTCATTAAAACCATAAACACAGCTGGAGCATTCGTCAGACCAAACGGCGTAACTATAAACACATAATGGCCATACCTGGTTCTGAAAGCGGTTTTCGGAATATCAGAATCCCTAACTCTCAGCTGATGGAATCCAGATCTCAGATCGATCTTGGAATACACAGAAAAACCCTGCAACTGGTCAAATAAATCATCAATACGAGGCAAAGGGTATTTGTTCTTTACCGTTGCCTTGTTCAGTTGCCGGTAGTCAATGCACAATCTCATTGAACCGTCTTTCTTTCTGACAAACAACACTGGAGCACTCCAAGGAGAAACACTGGGTCGAATGTATCCCTTGGCCAGTAAATCTTCCAACTGCTCTTTCAACTCTTTCAATTCAACTGGTGCCATTCAATAAGGTGCTTTCGAAATCGGTGCTGTACCTGGCATCAGTTCTATGTTAAAATCAATCTCACGGTATAGAGGTAGTCCTAGAATCTCATCAGGAAAAACGTCCGCAAATTCACTAACCACTGGCAAGTCAGCCAGGTTCGGGCTAGCTTTCAAAACATCAACTGCATAAAAAATAAATCCCTCCGCTCCTTTCTGCAAAAGTGGGGTCATGGATAATACAAAAATCAGAGGGAAAAATCTTAGCACGAGAACCCTTACCATAAAACTTCCATTCTCCAGTCATCTCAGGTCTGAACCTCACCACTTTCTGAAAACAGTCCACGGTAGCTCTGTACTTGGTTAGCATATCAATTCCGATAATGCAGTCAAAATCAGACAAACCAAGCACAATACAATCTATCTCTATTTCATTACCGTCGTACTGTAATAAACAATCCTTAACTGTCTGAATTGATATAAGACCTCTCCCCAAAGGAGAAGAGACAGATACAACAACAGGTAAAGATTCAGCAGGCAAAGCATGTAATGACACAAATCGTTTAGAGATAAATGTATGGGATGCACCTGTATCTATCAATACATAGGCAGGATAACCATAAAGAGAACAGTTACCTGCAATAACATCATCCGGTGCTCCCTGTGCCTGTTCCTCTGTCAATGCAAAGACATGAGCCTGTTGTCTCGAAGTCTGGCTACCTGTCTGACTCCCTCCTGGCCTTGGTTGTTGCTGTGGGTGTGGTGGTTGGAAGGAATGGACAGATGAGGCTTGCCTCCAAGGTTGAGCCACTGATCCTGATGACTCTGTACCTCGTGACTGTCCGGAACCTTTCTGAGGACACACTCTCGCAAAATGTCCTGGCTGATGGCATATATGGCAACTCCCAAATACTCCTCGGCACTGATCAGTCGGATGACTTCCACCACAACTGTTACAAACCATGCCAGACTTCGGTTTTGACCCACTCGAACTCGAAGAACTGCTCCCAGATCTCTTAAACTACTTTCCTCGAGCTTGCCAAAATTTCTTCTTGCCACTGCTACTGCCACCACTTTCAAACCGAGGAGGTTGTTGTGAGATTGAAGCTGAAGATTGTGGCTGTCTCGGAGGTTGAACAGAATACAAAGCTCCTCGCTGTTGTATCAAACCAGCTTCTGCTCCTTTGGCACTGTTCAAGGCATCAGCAAATGTATTTGGTCACCTTGTGTTCACCAAAGTAAATACCTCTGGATTCAATCCATTAATGAACTGATCAGCCATAGCCTCATCACTGTCAGCAACGTGTGGAGCAAAATGTAGCAATGTAGAGAATTTTGCAACATAGTCTTCAATATTTAAATTTCCCTGCTTCAAATTAGCAAACTCTGCACCCTTATCTTTGCGGTAAGACACCGGAAAGAATCGTTGATAGAATTCAGTTTTGAAGACTGTCCAGGTGAGTACTGTTCCTCTACGCTCCAGAGCCTTCTTAGTCGTGAACCACCAGCTCTTCGCAACCTCATGCAATTGGTGCCCAATCAGTCTGACTCTCCGCTCATCACCATAGTCGAGTGAATCAAACAACATCTCCATATCATCAAGCCATCCTTCACATTCGACTGCATTCTCAGTACCCTTCAGTGTAGGCGGATGGTATGATTGAAAATGTTTGAGCAGTGTTTCCATCAGAGTAGCTGACATATCAGTCATATCTCGAGAAGTACTTCCATGTTCATTACTCGGAATTGCAGTAGCTTGAGGCACTGTCGGAGGTACTACTGTTTGTTCTGGCAGAGGATGCACTGTCTTCTCTGGCCTAGGAGTAGGAACCTGTGGTATGAGAGGAGGTCGGCCTGGTCGTCGAGACATATCTGATTATCAAAAGGGTTAGGATACCAGAATCATCAAATCTATTTAAGTCCTCCTCTGATCATCTTACCTCTGATCAAGACTCGGTTCTGATTCAATCGTAAATAAATAATCAAGGTATTCAGATAGCACATGCTTCTAATCGACTCAGATAATCAGGTAGCATGTCGTAAACAACAGATCACATGCTTGTATCATGCCAGATAGTGCAATAAGCATGCATCTTTAATCATTATCAATCATACTTTCAAATAAAATAAATACAACATCATGTAATAAAATACTTGAAAGTAAAACATGCTAGCATTTATACCATGTAAGTCAAGCATGTAATAAATCATAGCATAATAAACAAGTAAGGAAGAAGACTCGATCTACCCCACTCGCTATCTATCTTAGTCCAGAATTGTCTTGCTCTGATACCACCTGTTGTGACGACCCGAGTTCTAATCTCTCATTAATCAAATGATCATAAATAATAAATAAGAATCAAAGTCTAAACAAAATAAATTTTTTTTTTTTAGAATCAGAGCACCTCGCTCGATCGGTAAAAAGCTACCGATCGAGCGAGCACAAAGGCCCAACTCTCGGGTGCAACAAAATTATGGCCTCGCTCGATCGGTCATTTTCTACCGATCGAGCGAGCACAACTGCTCAAGTTTCTGTCCAAGAAATAACAGCCTCGCTTGATCGATAGGAATCACCCGATCGAGCGAGCACATTTCCAGAAGAAAAGATCAGAACTTTTGCTGTCAAACTATGTAATCTTCCTAGCATGTTCAAGTACTTCATGGCATAATTGAACACTAACAATTCAATCTTATAACCACAACTAACATATATCCTAAACAAGATATATTTAAATAAGAACAAGATCACCATATACTTGAATAAAGTCTCATGCTAGAATTACATATTATACAAGAATCATCATGCTACATCATGTTGTCTTAAGGATTTACACATCTTTCCAAATCCTATATACATAAACAAGACAACTTATTATCAACAAATATTGGTACAAGTAGCTATAACATAATCATGTTTATGACATTCAACACTTTCATTGACAGCTCACTCAAACCATCTAACACTCGGATCATCACGTTATTCTTCTCATCCCTTGTCCTTCAAGTTCGCTTTTGCCCGGATCCACTCCCGCCTATTTCCATGACACATACAACACAACAATAGCCGGATAACTCCGGTGAGAAATACATTTCCCAGTAAAAGCAACAAAACATGCATATAAAACATATATCAAGCTCATGATATAAATAAAGACAATGCATGTTTTAAAACAAGGTTCATCTCTTATCTCGTCGGTTGGGATCCCGAGAAGAAGATATCATAGCTAACCACCGACTCTCCCAATCGAGGTGGGGCTACTTATCTTACTTCTCTAGACTTTGAAGCTACTACATATGCATTTCAGACGCTAGGCTACGTCAACCACCCAGGCCATACATATATAATCCCTCAAATCATCTATTCAAACGTTTCCGTTCATTTCAAAATCAAAGAATAAGTCTTTCAAGATAAATGCAATATATATCATCACAGGAGCATTCATTAACATCTAATACTCATTTAATAAATCATAGAAGAGCATAGAAAAGCAATTAAGCAAATAAGTATGTGATTTAGGAAACTCGATACAAACCATCTCGAGTTATAATCTCATTCAAGTAGTAGTCCACTTTTACCTTTCAAATGTGATGTGTATGGTGTCTTCTAACTTGTCAAAATCTGAACCAACACAATCACAAGACTTGTATCAAAATCTGCACTTAAAACCATTCAAACTCCATTATAGAATAGCTTCAAACCTTGATCTTTCTTCTATCGGTTTCAGAGGCGATGTTCTCAAGCTCGATGTGTCCTGTTTATACACTGAAAACAGAGCATACAACCAAGGAAATATCAGCTACTATACACCTCAACAGCAGCTCGAGCACAAGCTAGCAAACCATTTCAAATCAAGAGTTTGACGGCATATCGGTATAAGCTCGTCAATCCCGAACGCAACTATAACAATATCAGTTGTATAGGATTCAAAACCAACATAATCCTCAATATATCAGCAGGTATATAAATCGAATCATAGCTGGGAGATCATAAGAACTTGATACAACAATCATTCCTCAACCCAACTTCAAGAAAACAAGGTATAGAAGCTCATCAACAACAATTCATAACCACATCTGATATCTGCCAGTTTCGACTTCTCAAACCATAATGAAAGAACAAAAAACTTACATCAAATCGAAGGTCTCGTTGCAAGGATTCCAGAACATCTTTCGGAATCAAAATCGGATACCCGAATCAAAAGATATCTCAATTTGAAGATGAAGAAAATGGTTGGAGTTCTTTGTTCTTGCCTCACGGTTCTTGCCTCTGAAAATCTGATGAAATATGTGTTATATCACATGTGTATGCTGAGTATTCACTTTCAAATTCTGATAACTTCAATAATAATTGCACTTTAGCCCCTCAACTATTCAAAAATTGCAATTTGGTCCTCAACTTCCTATTTCATTCAATTTCAATCCTAATCAATTTAAGAATATTAGAATTTAAATCAAAACTCCAAATATTCCCAAATTAATTATTCTCGGATTAAAATTAAATAATACCGGGCGTTACATCGGAGCTTGAATTTTTTTACAAAGCTAGAAGACCGTGGAGTAAGAATGAAGAAGAAGATTAATGATAGCAGAAATGGGGGAAGGAAACGTGAAGGAGATGGGGTGGCTAAGTCAAGGGAACAATTACATTAATTAGTAGGGATGGTGTGGATAAACATTGCTATCAATAATAATACATATCATGTGTTGATTGCTTAAAACGCAGTCACAAAAACATGTCTCGACTCGTCTGATAAAAATAATAATATATTTTGACTCGTTTAACAAAAACATAACAATATTATACTCAAAATACTCGTAGAATTATTTCCTACTATCTCGTGCGTAGGCTAGTCTTGTTTTCTCGGTCTAGAATCAATTTTCATAAAATCATTTAACTCAACAAATAAACATATATTTTAATATATGAAACATCAACTTTTAAATTATTTACACAACACATAAAATATATTTAATTGATAATAAATTTTAAATCATGAATAATAAAATACAATAACATAAAATTCATTTAAAATTCTTTTAATAAATCATGAATAGATTTATTAATTTTTTGGATATTACAATCTACCCTCCTTAAAGTAATTTCGTCCTCGAAATTTGACTGATCAATCTCCAAAATTATAAAATTTTTCTCAACTAATCCGTACAATCCCACACTTACATGTCTAGTTTCCAATATTATTGTCTTATAAATCAACAATCTGCTGCGCACTCTGATAAAAATTTATCGTTTTTATTTGCAATTCTAATCTTATCAAATCAAAACATATCTGTTCGAATCTGCCACGAATCCGCTTGAAGATTTAATTCAGATCGAAACATATCTTTTCATGTCGGCCATGAATCTGCTTTAAGACTTAATTCAGATCACCAAAATCCTCAAAATCTTTAGACACGTGATTCCTACTCCCAACACTAGCTAAAGGTCAAAGAAAACGGCTTGTTTTCTTCTCTTTCACCGTATAAATACGATCACTCAAACTTATTTTTAATCACACTCAACTTATTCTCCCTATCACAATTTATTTCCTCAAGATCTCGAAGAACAAGATGAGATTCGCAATATTACTCTTTGTAACTATTATGATTATCCTTCTCATGTACCTTGTATTTACCGATGAATATCCACCCCATGTTTTCTCTCTATTCTTGAATTTTCTTGTACTTGTTGTTCTTCCCTTATATTGTATGGTCATAATGATAGAGCTTACTTAAACTCAATCAATTTCTAAAATTCTTCCATTAAAGCTTAGCATTCAAAATATTAATTTTGAAAATAAGCTTGTTCCAACAAACTTAACCTTGCGAAATCCAAAAGTAATTTCACATGTCGGCAAATTTTCGTGTCACAGCTTAATCCTAAATTATTCTTCTTATAGTCCAAAGAAACAATCACCGAGAACATTATTTGTCAACGAACCTATTCCATACAACAAGAGTATACCAACAAAAATCAATTATCATCTTACATTCCTCATAGTAAAAGTATAATATCCAACAAAAAATAATCTTAACTTTAATGTCCAAAGAAGAAATTTTCATCAACAAATCATGTGCCCTTACAAAATCTTTTAATCCAAACAATAGTATCCCAAGTATACCGACTTAAATCTAAAAATGATCACTTAGTTTAGTATAATAAATTCTTCCTATTAACCCAAATGAAAAAGTAATACAAATCTCAATTGATATTTTGGAACAACAAATCATTATTTTCCCAAGATACTCTTAATCAAGTCAGATTCATCACAACTCAAATCCAAAAATCCATCCAACATAGGAAAATTTTCTGTTGAAAATCACAGGTGATCATAACTGTAAGAGAAAATACAATTGAAATTATTAAACATATAACTTACAGTCATGAAGGCAGGAGCATTCGAGTCCTTGGCGAGATTGCATGCACGAACTATCTCCTAGAGCCAATTGCTCTGATACCAACTGTGACGTCCCGTATTTTAAAACATTTAATAAAAGAGTTGCGGAAAAAGAGTGATAAAATTTTTCAGAACTTTTAAATGATGTAGGGAGTGCATCATGCTAACTCAAAATGAATTTTAAAGTACAACTAGTAACAATACAATTTCGTGACTCCACCACACACAATATATTTGAAACACAAAAGCAACCCTACCACAAATACCTTCTAAAATACGACACGTCAAAACCTACTTCAAATATTTAAATGAGATAAGGAAATGTGAGTTACTATAAACATACTACTACATCAAATACATTTAAAATAATCGAGGAACTTTCATAACAAATATCAAACTAAAGTAAACATTTAAAAGACGAAATATTTGAAATCCCAACTCATCTTTAAATAACTGAAATGAAAATAATTAAACCATTACTTTTGAGCATCGTAAATAAAATATTGTAACAACATAACATAAATAAACATAGGTAAATATTTTCTTTTTAATTACATCAGAGATTTTGAACTATTATGACATGCAATGTCTTTGCCTCTTGGACTCTTCAGCCGTGCTACCAAAGCTTTTTAAATCAAAACTGCTAAACCATCTGCACCATTCAAGTATAGTGAGTCTAAAGGACTCAGCAAGATTAAAATATACATATCGATGTCATTATAGCTTCAAAATAATTTAAACTTAAAATGACTTGAGCATACATAACATGATACCTTGAACTTGAAGAATTTTAACGTAAACATCATAGAACTTTAAACTTAAAATCTTGAACATGAACTTCAAAACTCTTAAAAGATCCAAGGAACTTGAACATAGACATTAACTTACTTAACTTTAAATCTTGAAAATAGACTTCATGCATATTCTCAAAACTTTACCATTTCCTTCTTAAATAAACATTTGCACTTAACATCAAATAAATAAAATCATGCAACTTGGACAACATCAAACCGTGAACATAAACCATGAACATAACATAAAAACTTATCATTTTGGGGTGATGAATTATGTGAAATTGTGGCAACCTTCATAATGGGCACATTCATCTTTTCTTTTTGATCAACGCATATGGCACTAAGCCTCATAACATTCGTTCTTTCATTTTCGGAGGCCCCTCCGGAGCTCATCCCAGAGGACCTAACCCGTACATTGAGCCATATTTGGAAAGGTCCCTCCGGAGCCCAAACCGGAGTACCAGTCCCGTATTGCCACCACAAAGACACATAAAACATCAAAATATTTTCATGTATCAACATATCATATATTCATGCTTCATCATAACATTATTCATTCATGCCTCATCATCTTATCATTTCATCATAACTTTCATCTTTCATCATATCATTTCATTCATTATGAAGCATCATTATTTCATCGTAACTTCCTTCATAACTTTCATTCATGAACATAAAACTTTACTCGATAACTTCATGCATGTCATAAATGATAAAAATCATACTTTCATATTGAACATAGGTTTCATGAATGAAACATAGACATGTACATGCATCACATAATGTAATCGATCCACATAAGTCGTTCTTTTCTTTTTTGACTTAAAACTTGAAACTTTTTGCATAAAAACTCTTAAATATATTTTAGAAGCCTTAAAAGATCATAACCATGAAATTAGGACCCAAAAATCAAAACTTGAGAAAATTAATTCGAAGCTACAGCGCTCCAGCTCTGAAAGATCAGCGCTGGGGCGCTATACTTGCGCAGCACCAGCTCTGCTGCACTGCAGTTGTCATGTATTCAGACTGATCTTTTGAGTTCTTGCACCCTGAATTTGGAAACGTGGTAAACGTGAAAGTTGTAGTCCTTGATCTTGGTTTCCAATGCTGAAAACTTCAACTCAATTGAATTTTGCAGTAAAATGTTATACGTATTCTCCCAAGAAGGGTCAGTTAAGGAAATTCAAAACAACCGACACACTTCGGGGCAATTTTGGCCAAACATCCAAAACGATTTTGACAAAACTCAAAACACGAAAATTTTAGACATTTAAACTAGCTTTCAAATAAATTAAGCCTCATCTCATTTGGATTAGTACACTAGTCTTTATCTTCAAAATTGCAACAAGCACTGCAAATTCGGAACAACCAAACACATAACATATTTCAAAGATTTAACTTAAAACTTCAAAATATGAGATTTTCTACTACTTATGCTATAAGTATTGCATAAAAAATTTCTTAAAATCTCAAGAACACATAAAAAATTTAAAATCATCATTAAACTCTCGATCATACTCAAAGAATCATCAAGAACGACTTAATTTTCACGATTTCAATCAAACATAAACCATGATCTTGAACTCTTAAAAATCATGCATAAACATTACATAAATCAGAATTTTCATATCAAAATACATATATCTTGAATGGTGGTTTAAAATTTTTTTTAAAAACTTGCCTTAATTTAGAGGAGGAGATGATCCGGATTCTTGGTAATGAGTTAACCACGGAACGAGCGAGATCGGAGCTTGAATTTTTTTACAAAGCTAGAAGACCGTGGAGTAAGAATGAAGAAGAAGATTAATGATAGCAGAAATGAGGGAAGGAAACGTGAAGGAGATGGGGTGGCTAAGTCAAGGGAACAATTACATTAATTAGTAGGGATGGTGTGGATAAACGTTGCTATCAATAATAATACATATCATGTGTTGATTGCTTAAAACGCAGTCACAAAAACACGTCTCGACTCGTCTGATAAAAATAATAATATATTTTGACTCGTTTAACAAAAACATAACAATATTATACTCAAAATACTCGTAGAATTATTTTCTACGATCTCGTGCGTAGGCTAGTCTCGTTTTCTCGGTTTAGAATCAATTTTCATAAAATCATTTAACTCAACAAATAAACATATATTTTAATATATGAAACATCAACTTTTAAATCATTTACACAACACATAAAATATATTTAATTGATAATAAATTTTAAATCATGAATAATAAAATACAATAACTTAAAATTCATTTAAAATTCTTTTAATAAATCATGAATAGATTTATTAATTTTGTGGATATTACACAAAACACTTGGACGTGAGCAAAACACTCTGTATAGAAATATGAATATATATATACCATGCATGCATATGCAATATGAAGGGTATTGGAAAAATTATCCAGAATATTTTTTAGTCAAGGCATCATGGTATGTAGCACGCTGGGTCGTCGCATCATGAGGTGGCTCCCATACCATAAAAAATCGTGGATATATTCGGATCCTAATCCATGGAATTCATCCACTAAAATACGGGGCTGAGCGACCCCTACTACAGGCTATGCAAAACAAGGCATAAAGCTCAACGTGTACATGCATGCCGCATAATATCAATGCACATAATAATGCCACACAAAACATGCAAACATAATACACGTATATTCAACCTGGTATCTCGAATAATACATCTGCACCTCTAAGAAGAAATCTCGAGCACCCTAGCAACTTAACAATCAAGCTACTCACAGTCCAAGCCTATAAGCAATAATCACTATATCACTTATTGTGTTGTAAAAGCTTTAACTAAGATATTACATACTCCCTACTATCTATGGGGACCCAAAGTTATACCTGCGTCCGTAGTCAGCCCTTTGATGACAAATGCCTCAAAACTTAGGCACAGCTCCGCTGTTGTCCCCGCAGCGCTCCGCCACTCCCGGCTTTCCAATACGACGCCTAGAAGCCCCTAAAATTGCCTAAAATGAGCTAAAAACGAGAAAGGATTTTGGAAGGTGCAAATGAAATTGAGCTCGCGGCCCTCTATTTATAGCTCTGATACCGATTTCGGAGCCTCCGATCCTGATCGGAGCGTCCGATCAAATCATCCGAACTCCCTCAGCCATACACGTGTCTTGCTTCTAGAGGACGCCGACCGACATTCGTTCGGAGCCTCCGATCCATCTTCGGAGCGTCTGAAGTCCACTCAATGATGTCATGCATGATGTAATATTACGGATAGCTGGACCAATATGCGATGGGCGCCTCCGATCCCAAGTTCGGAGCCTCTGAACTCAACAGAGCCTCCGATCCTAGGCATTGGCTCTAATCTTGGCTCGGACCCTCCGAACTCTGTTCGGAGCCTTCGATCTCTCCGAACCCTCGGAACCTTCCCGGCCATTTTTGAATTCCTTATACTCGTTAGGAAATCCCTTAATCATGTTTTTAGCCAGTTAATCATTATTATACACTTGATTAACTTATATTGGAGACGGGTTACTACATTCTCCCCCACTTAAGAGATTTTGTCCTCGAAATCAAGATCAAAATAACGGAAACAAACTAAAATATCTTATTAAAATACTGCAGACTACAAAAAAGAGATACAATCAAAACAACTCCGGCTGTTCAGAACGCATACGACTCTCGAGCTCCCAAGTAGCTTCCTCGGTACCTCGACGCTGCCACTGAATCATGACCAGAGGGATGCCCATATTTTGAAGCACTTTATATTTCCTGTCAATAATTATGTTCGGTCTCTCAACATAAGAAAAATTTGGTTTCAGCTGAACCTCTGTCGGATGCAGAATGTGCGACTTATCTTCCACGTACTAATGAAGTAATAACACGTGAAACACGTTATGAATACCGGATAGTAAAGGTGGTAATGCCAAATGATAGGCCACATCCTCGACCTTTTCCAAGATGGACAAATGAATCTCGGTGCTAGCTTTCTCTTGAGACCAAACCTCATAACCTTTCGGAAAGGTGAAACCCGCAAAAAGACATGTTCTCCTGTCTCAAAATGCAAAGGTTTGTGCTTGGTGTTCCCATAACTGGCCTGTTTATCATGTGCAGTCTTGATCCTCTTCTTGATCAATTCCACTTTATCCACAATCTATTGAATTAACTCTGGTACCTCAACCTGTCTCTCCCGTACTTCATCCCTATAATAAGAATGTTTGGCAACGACAACCATACAGAGCCTCAAACGGTTGTAACGCCCCGTTTTTATCTTAAATGAGTTTACTTGAGTTAATCGGAGATTACAGAGTTGAAGAGCCGACTTGATTTTGATCAGGGTTTATTTTGAAAATTTTGGAAATTTCAGGGACTAAAACGCAATTTTGGAGTTTAATATATTATCTACACTTGTATTGCTTTTGACTTAGTCTCATTATCCTCTTCTCCTTCCCTTCCATCGGTTTCTTCCATTAAAGCTTGGGGAAACGCCTTTTCAAGCTCCCAGATTTCAGTCCAAGCTCGATCCGGCCGTTGGAATTTATTTCTGAAAGCAGATTAGCGATCACGGCAGCGAGAGCTCCGTTATACCGTAAGTATTTCCCCGATCAGATACGTTTTTTTTTTTATGTTGTTAGAATCGATTGACTTTTGAGTATGTTGTTCTTGGCAGAGTCCTGATCGTTTATTCTCAGTCGGTTTTGAATTTGAGCGTCGTTCAGAATTGTTATGATTTTTGGAAGCCTTTGTTCAAAAATTTGGTTTGAGATTTGTTGGGTTTGAGCTTTTTTTGTGATCTTAGCATTGTTATGAGTTGATATCGATGTTGTACTGCTGTTTGTATTTCTGGTTTGATCATTTATAGTCGTTATGCCGCTGGTTTGAGTTTTGAGGATTTTGAACCATGTTTGAGTTGTAAAACTTTGGGCATTGGGATTGTTTGTTGTTGTTGATCATCTATTGTCTCCGTATAGATTGTTTGGAGTTGTCAAGCATGGTGTTAGCAGCATTCGTTCGTAGAAGATTGGGACGAAGAATCGGTAAATAGAATACCTTGAGCCGTTCTTGTCGTTAGGTTGTATAGTTTCTGATATAACCTTTTTGTTGTAGCGTATCTAGAGTTGGAGCTATTGCATTGAAAGGTAAAAGAAGTCATCGTTAGCGGGATAGCATACTCGGGACAGTTGGTTCTCGAGTTTCCCCTTAAAATCACATACTTGCATCAATACTTGTTCTAGCATTTGGAACTTGTATATTGTTGTTGATTGAGTTTTGTAATATGGCTTAATGCTTTATGTTTTCTTATGCATTCATATTGATACAAACCGTTGATTTCAGCAGGCAGAACAACCCTTTTTATTTAGACGTTTTGGGGGCTATACTGTGAGTGGCCTGGGTGTAAAAGTTCACCTGGTGTCAGTATACTCCTTATAGTCGCACCAAAATCTAGGGGAGTGGGATACGTGGCACCACCTCGATTGGGAGAGTCGGTGAGTCGTTACGTGATCTCATCATCGGGATCCCAAAAGCACAGCAGCAACCCCTTGTTTATCAGAATTGATATCCCTATTTTAAAGACATGCATATCATTCGTTTTGATTTGATTACATTGTCTGAAAGAATTGTTGTTGGTATATTACTTTTCATGTTGCTTTTTCTGGGAATATCATTCTCACCGGAGTTATCCGGCTGTTGCTTTGTTTTGTATGTGTACTTGGAAACATGTAGGGCAGGATCGAGTCAGCGAAGACCCGGTTAGCATCAAGAGGGAGAGCTAGTAGTGGGACTCGGTTTAGAAGTCGAATCAGCATGTCAATCTAGTTTAGTTTTGGAACATGTTTAGAATTCGAACTTCGTCATTTTATTGTATTGTCTATGCGAGTTTCAGGGTTGGAATGTCGTCGTTGCACGTCCGAATAATCTTGTTATTCACCTTGATGTTTTGGATTTGAGCTTTATCGTCTTTTGATATTGCGTGTATTCTCTACACCCCGCTTTGTGTATGTTTGGAATTCATGTTGGAAAGCAAGCGCGGGAATAAAAAATGCTAGCCTGAGCAATTTATTCCCAGGCCTCCCTCGCGCGGGCAAGGTGGTACCTCGTGCGCGCGCGAGGTTATTCCAGGGGCTCGAGTTTGTTAGCACGCGCGCGAGAGGTGTATCTCGCGCGGGCGCGAGCCTTCAGCCGGGGCTCTGGATGTGTTTCCTGCGAGCGGTTGCTAGATGTTGTCTCGCGCGAGGCAATTTTTTTTTTTAAAAAAAATCTAATTGCCTTAATGGTTGGATCTTGTATGCTTAATTAGTTTTTTAGAACTGAGGTCTCACATTAAGTGGTATCAGAGAGTTAAGATTTTTGGTTGAACTAGAGTGAGCGGGGTAGTTCGAGTCCGCATGTTTTGGCTCCTCGCATGTGTTTGAGTTATTTTATTGTTTATTTAATTCCATGCGAGCATGCTTTATTAATCGAGAAGTATTTGAATTACATGATTATGTGATTTAATTTATAAAGCATGGACTACTTGAGATATAATTGTTTCTGTTATCGACTGGTATTCGATATTCTGAACGGTTGTAAGGGCATCGATTGTAGCGATTAAGATATCTTGTGTCCTAACCTTTGATTATCAGATGGGTCCTCATCGAGTTATAAACAGAAATCCACCGCCAGTTATTCCTACGACTGAGCAAGCTAGTATTGAAACTGTTCAGATGGATGCTACAACGACTCCGATGGAAACCTTACTGAAGAGGTTTCAGTCATTTAATCCGCCCTTGTTGTTGGGTACAGAGAATCCGGTTGACTGTGAGAGCTGGTTGGATGACATTGATCAGTTGTTCGATTCCCTTGATTACTCTGACGATCGCCGAACCAGGTTAGTCATTCATCAGCTTTGTGGTGTTGCTAAGAACTGGTGGATCACGACAAAGAGATCCATGGAGAACCAAGGTACAGTTGTTACTTGGTCTCTTTTCAAAACTGAGTTTTATAAGCGGTTTTTCCCTGTTTCGTACCGAAAGGACAAGGGAGCAAAGTTTGCCAATCTGAGGCAAGGGAACTTGAAAATTGAAGAGTATGTTGCCAAATTCAATAGTCTGTTGCATTTTGCACCGCATATCGTTTACAATGAAGAAGCCAAGGCCGATCAGTTCATCAATGGCTTGAATCCCGACATCTTCACGTTGGTAAATACTTCTAAGCCTGATAATTTTGCGGATGCCATGAATCACGCAAAGGGTGCTGAAGCGGGTTTGAGGAGACAGGGAGGAAATCAGATGGTGCCTCAGCAGCAGAGACAGTCTCAGAACCAACCATCTCAGTATCAAAAATCAGCCACCTCAGTATCAGAACCAGCAGCAGAGGTATGAAGGTGAAAGCAGTGGGGGAAACAGAAGGGATCAGTACAAAGCAAGGGGGAAACAGTTCAAGAGGCAGGGGAACAGTTCTTCTAGTTCCAGTGGTTCTAAGCAATTTGGTTCAGGACAGAGTTCTGGATCATCATACTTGTATTGCAGCAAGTGTGGAGGTAGACACTCACCAGATCAGTGTGTGGGAGTCTTTGGGAACTATAACACCTGTCAGCAACCGGGACACTTTTCTAAGGTGTGCCCTCAGCGTAGTAAGATCGAGCTCAGAGTGGGAGTTCATCTAGACCTACAGCACAGCCTGAGAAACAGTCTTCTGCAGTTCACTCCTTCCAGCCTCAGCAGAAGAACAGTCAGGGAGGTAATCCTAGTGCAAACCAGCCTTCGAGACAGCAGGCACGAGTCTTTGCCTTGATAGAGGATCAGGTTCAGGCAGCATCGAACGATGTTATAGCAGGTAACTATTCTATTTTTGGTTATTCTGCTCATGTTTTGATAGATACAGGTGCTTCCCATTCC
The DNA here is from genome assembly GCF_033568475.1 of Henckelia pumila. NCBI lineage: Eukaryota > Viridiplantae > Streptophyta > Magnoliopsida > Lamiales > Gesneriaceae > Henckelia > Henckelia pumila. The sequence continues at coordinate 47,830,858 of NC_133121.1, forward strand.
TTTATATCTGTGAAATTTGTGTTATTGCATGCTTTGCCTACTGAGTTGTTGCCTATTGTAGTAGCTGTTACTTTACCTTTGGGTGGAGGAATTGTTTCTGTCAGATTAGTCAGGAACTGTGAACTTTGTTTTGAGGGCAATTTGTTAGAGTTCGACTGTATTGTACTTGGACTGTCAGATTTTTATTGTATTGTCGGTATAGATGCTTTAACCAAGTACAGGGCAACAGTCGATTGTTTTCTGAAGGTTGTCAGATTCAGACCTGAAATGGCAGACGAGTGGAAATTCTTTGGTAAGGGTTCTAGATCTAGAATTCCTTTGATTTCAGTGTTATCTATGACTCGTTTGTTACAGAGAGGTGCAGAGGGATTTTTGGTTTATGCAGTTGATGTACTGAAATCTAGCCCTGAATTTGTTGATATACCAGTGGTTATAGATTTTGCTGATGTGTTTTCGGAAGATGTTCCTGGATTGCCACCGATTCGAGAAATCAAATTCAGCATTGATTTGGTGTTAGGTACTCAACCTATTTCCAAAGCTCTGTATCGTATGGCACCGATTGAACTGAGAGAGTTGAAAGAACAACTTGAGGATTTGATTGCCAAGGGATACATCAGACTTAGTGTATCGCCTTGGGGTGCTCCTGTTCTGTTTGTTCGTAAGAAGGATGGTTCTATGCGGCTCTGTATTGACTACCGTCAATTGAACCATGCTACAGTCAAGAACAGGTATCCTTTACCCCGAATAGATGACCTTTTTGATCAACTGCAAGGTTCTTCTGTCTAATCGAAGATTGATCTGAGGTGATCAGGTTATCACCAGCTAAGAGTGCGAGAGGAAGATGTTCCTAAGACCACATTCAGAACGAGGTATGGTCATTTCGAGTTTATAGTCATGTCGTTCGGTTTTACTAACGCTCCAGCAGTTTTTATGGGTTTGATGAACTGTATATTTCAGCGCTATTTAGATGAGTTTGTTATTATCTTCATCGATGATATTCTTATCTACTCGAAGAACCGTACTGACCATGCAGAGCATTTGAGAACCGTATTGCAGATTTTGCGAATGGAACAGTTGTTTGATAAGCTGTCTAAGTGTGAATTTTGGTTAGATCAAGTTGTATTTCTCGGTCATATTATCTCTGGAGATGGGATTTCTGTCGATCCCAGCAAGATTGAAGCGGTCATGAATTAGCCTAGACCGACATCAGTACCTGAAATCCGAAGCTTTATGGGTTTAGCTGGTTATTATCATCGATTCATCGAGTGTTTCTCTTCTATTTCCAAGCCGATTACCCAGCTGACATGGAAAAATGCGCCTTTTGTCTGGACTGCAGATTGTGAGGCTAGCTTTATTGATCTGAAGAGGAGACTGACCAGTGATCCGATTCTTTCTATTCCAAAAGGTACTAGAGGTTTCACAGTCTATTGTGATGCTTCTAACAGAGGTTTGGGTTGTGTTCTTATGCAGCATAAGCATGTGATAGCATACGCATCAAGGCAGCTGAAGCCGCACGAGACTCGTTATCCGGTTCATGATTTTGAACTAGCTGCGATCATTTTTGCTCTGAAGATCTGGCGTCACTATCTGTATGGTGAGTCTTTCGAGATCTTTTCTAATCATAAAAGTCTTAAGTACTTGTTTTCACAAGAAGAGCTGAATATGAGACAGAGAAGATGGTTAGATCTGTTGAAGGATTTCGACTGTGAAATCAAGTATTATCCGGAAAAGTCGAATGCAGTTGCAGATGCCTTGAGCCGAAAGCATTGTTCTTTATCTCTTTCTACTATCGGTGTTTCTCAGTTGATCGATGATTGTTGCACTTCTGGTTTAGAGTTTGAAACAGATAGGAAGACTATCAGAGTATGCACTATTCAAGCCGAGCCAGAGCTATTTGTATTGATCAAAGAAGCACATAAGTCTGATCGAAGCATTCAGGTTTCAGTAGAGAAAGTCAGATATGGGCATCAGTCTGAATTCCAGGTTAGAGATGATGTTTTGTTTGTGAATAACCATATTTTTGTGCCTGATATTTCGTAGTTGAGGCAGCGTATTCTCCGAGAGGTTCATTGCAGTCGGTTCAGTGTTCACCCTGGAGGCCATAAGATGTATAACGATATGAAGAAACAGTTTTGGTGGAAGATAATGAAGAGCGATGTTGCGAGGTTTGTATCACGATGTTTGAAATGTCAACAAGTAAAAGCAGAAAGGAAGTGACCGGATGGTCTGTTGCACAGTCTATCTGTTCCTGAATGGAAATGGGATCACATTTCTATGGATTTCGTCATGAAGCTACCGCGATATGTTCGAGGATGCGATGCTATTTGGGTAGTGATCGACCAATTTACGAAGTCTGCTTGTTTTATTCCATACAGGATGACATATCGTCACGATCAGATGTCTGAGTTGTATGTTAGCAACATTGTGATATTGCATGGTGTGCCGAAGTCGATCGTTTCAGACCGAGATCCTAGATTCACTTCGCATTTTTGGAACATTCTGCAGGAGACACTTGGTACTCGATTGCATCTGAGTACAACTTATCATCCTCAGACCGATGGACAGTCAGAGTGGACAATCCAGACGTTAGAGGATATGCTTCCAGCAGTAGTGCTAGACTTTGGCACTAGTTGGCAATATTCTTTGCCTCTTGTCGATTTTTCTTACAACAACAGCTTCCAAGAGAGTATTGGTATGGCGCCTTTTGAGGCTTTGTACGGTAAGAAATTCCGATCTCCATTGTTTTGGGATGATTTTTCCAAGTCACCAAATTTGGGACCGGATATGCTTCGAGATATGGCAGAGCAAGTTAAGATCATTCAGTTGAGAATGAAGTCAGCTCAGGATAGACAACCAAAGTATGCAAATGTCAGACTTAGACCTCTGAGTTTCGAACAGGGAGACCGTGTATTCCTTAAGATTTCTCCTTTCAGAGGTACTGTCAGATTTGGGAAGAGAGGGAAGTTATCTTCGAGATTCATCGGGCCGTACGAGATTCTCGAGAAGTTAGGCGATCTTGCCTATATACTTGCACTTCCTCCGTCTTTATCTGGTATTCACGACGTTTTCCACGTCTCTATGCTGCGGAAGTATCATCCAGATCCTTCTCATATCCTGCAGCCTGACGAAGCCGAGTTAGACGAGACTCTAAGCTACTTTGAACGACCGATTCAGATCCTTGATCGGAAGGAGAAACAGCTCAGAACCAAGATGATTCCGTTCGTGAAAGTGCAGTGGAGCCTTCACGGAGTTGAGAAAGCGACTTGGAAGACAGAATCTGACATGAGACAGCTATTTTCGGAGTTATTCGGATGACGTGAGTTCTTCTTACTGTTTTTAGTTCTTTATTCTATCTTATGAGTTGTGATTCTTATTGATTTCGAGGACGAAATCTCTTCTTAGAGGGGGAGAATTGTAACGCCCAGTTTTTATCTTAAATGAGTTTACTTGAGTTAATCGGAGATTACAGAGTTGAAGAGCCGACTTGATTTTGATCAGGGTCTATTTGGCAAATTTTGGAAATTTCAGGGACTAAAACGCAATTTTGGAGTTTAATATATTATCTACACTGGATTTCTTTTGGCTTAGTCTCATTATCCTCTTATCCTTCCCTTCTATCAGTTTGTTCCATTAAAGCTTGGGGAAACACCTTTTCAAGCTCCCAGATTTTAGTCCGAGCTCGATCCGGCCGTTGGAATTTATTTCTGAAGGCAGATTAGCGATCACGGCAGCAAGAGCTCCGTTATACCGTAAGTATTTCTCCGATCAGATACGTTTTGTTTTTTGGATGTTGTTAAAATCGATTGAGTTTCGAGTATGTTGTTCTTGGCAGAGTCCTGATCGTTTATTCTCATTCGGTTTTGAATTTGAGCGTCGTTCGGAATTGTGATGATTTTGGGAAGCCTTTGTTCGAAAATTTGGTTTGAGATTTGTTGGGTTTGAGCTTTTGTTGTGATCTTAGCATTGTTATGAGTTGTAATCGATGTTGTACTACTATTTGTATTTCTGGTTTGATCATTTATAGCTGTTATGCCGCCGGTTTGAGTTTTGAGGATTTTGAACCGTGTTTGAGTTGTAAAACTTTGGGAATTGGGTTTGTTTGTTGTTGTTGATCATCTATTGTCTCCGTACAGATTGTTTGGAGTTGTCAAGCTTGGTGTTAGCATCATTCGTTCGTAGAAGAGTGGGACGAAGAATCGGTAAAGAGATTACCTTGAGCCGTTGTTGTCGTTAGGTTGTATAGTTTCTGATATAACCTTTTTGTTGTAGCGTATCCAGAGTTGGATCTATTGCATTGAAAGGTAAAAGCAGTCACCATTAGCGGGATAGCATACTCGGGACAGTTGGTTCTCGAGTTTCCCCTTAAAATCACATACTTGCATAAATACTTGTTCTAGCATGTGGAACTTGTATATTGTTTTTGATTGAGTTTTGTAATATGGCTTAATGCTTTATGTTTTCTTATGCATTCATATTGAGCCAAACCTTTGATTTCAGCGGGCAGAACAACCCTTTTTATTTAGACGTTTTGGGGGCTATACTGTGAGTGGCCTGGGTGTAGAAGTTCACCTGATGTCAGCATACTCCTTATAGTCGCACCAAAGTATAGGGGAGTGGGATACGTGGCACCACCTCGATTGGGAGAGTCGGTGAGTCGTTACGTGATCTCATCCTCGGGATCCAAAAAGCACAGCAGCAACCCCTTGTTTATCAGAATTGATATCCCTATTTTAAAGAAATGCATATCATTCATTTTGATTTGATTACGTTGTCTGAAAGCATGTTGTTGGTATATTACTTGTCATGTTTCTTTTTCTGGGAATATCATTCTCATCGGAGTTATCCGGTTGTTGCTTTGTTTTGTATGTGTACTTGGCAACAGGTGGGGCAGGATCGAGTCAGCGAAGACCCGGTTAGCATCAAGAGGGAGAGCTAGTAGTGGGACTCGGTTTAGAAGTCGAATCAGCATGTCAATCTAGTTTAATTTTGGAACATGTTTAGAATTCGAACTTCGTCGTTTTATTGTATTGTCTATGCAAGTTTCAGGGTTGGAATGTCGTCGTTGCATGTCCGAATAATCTTTTTATGCACCTTGATGTTTTGTATTTGAACTCTAGCATGTTTTGATATTGCGTGTATTCTCTACACCCCGTTTTGTGCATGTTTGGAATGCTTGTTGGAAAGCAAGCGCGGGAATAAAAAATGCTAGCCTGAGCATTTTCTGCCCACGCCTACCGGGCGCGAGCGAGGTGGTATCTCGCGCACGCGCGAGTTTATTCCAGGGGCTTGGGTTTGTTAGCCCCTGCGCGCGTGAGATATGTGTCTCGCGCGGGCGCGAGCCTTTAGCCGGGGCTCTGGATGTGTTGCCTGCGCGCGCACGAGATGTTGACTCGCGCGAGCGCGAGGCGTTTTCTTTTAAAAAAAAAACTAATTGCTTTAATGGTTGGATCTTGTATGTTTAATTAGTTGTTTAGAACCGAGGTCTCACATGTGTCATGCCAATGCTGCGATGGTGGCTATTGATATATTCAAACTCTATCATAGGCAAATGATCCTGCCATGATAATACAAAATCCTTCACGGAAGATCTCAGCATGTCCTCCAATGTCCGAATGGTCCTCTCGGACTGACCGTTGATACGTTGTGCTGAGACTCAAGGTAGTACCCAAGGCTCGCTGAAAACTACCCCAAAAGCGTGAGGTGAACCTTGGATCTCTATCATTGACAATGCTCAACGGCACTCCATGAAACCTCACAATCTCTTGAATGTACAATTTTGCCATTCGATCAAAATTGAACTCGCGATTGTACGAGAGAAATTGAGCAAACTTGGACAATCTGTCCACCACTACCCAAATAGTATCACAATGTCTGGAGGTCATTGGTGTAGTGACCCGTATACGGAATTAATGATTAATTGTAATTAATCCAATGATCATGTTTAGATTAAGTAAAACATGATTAAAAAAAATTCAGATGATGTAACGAAGTCCTGAAGTGGATCCAGAACACTCGAAATAATCGGGGGGTTTTGAGGGATCGGACGATCTGAACCAGATTTGGATTATCCGAACTAGGAACGGAGCCAAGTTACTTGAATCAGAAGTTCTGAAGAGTTCGGATGGTCCAAACTCAGATCGGAGGCTCCAATCTTGCATTGCAGTTGTCCGAGAATAATACGTCATTGATGACATCACCAATGGGACTTCGGACGCTCCGAACACTACAACAAAAATGATCATTTACAACACTTGAAAGACAATGCTTTTTACAAAAAGAGTTGTCAAAAAAATAAACACAACGCTTTTAAGTAAAAACGTTGTCTTTGCTTTTTTAATTTACAAAAAACACAACACTTTTTATGTCATCCACAACGCTTTTTACAAAGCATTGTAGATGAGCGTTTTTTTAAATCTTTTACGACGCTTTTAAATTGTTTAAAAGAAAAGAGAGAAATAAATAAACTCAAAAGCTATCCGGCTCATTACAAAGCCCTAGTTACGCACAATTCAAGATTTCGCCTTGCCCATTTCTTCCTAAAAACAAAAATATCTCAAGAGCAAGATCATTCAGGTAATTACGCTATAAATCTATGAAAAATTCCTGGGAATGGTGTCGCATACTTGTGGGTGTGTTCTTTTTGGGTGATGGATGGAAGAGTTCGCCTTGCCCATTTCTTTCTTCGGTTTTTTGTTACTTGGTTGAGTTTTTTTGTTGCTTGTTGGTTGTCGGAGATTCTTGTCTGGTGGTTATGCCATTGCTTCGGTGGGCGGCCGCGACAGTGGTCTTCTCTGGCAAGATTGTCGCGACTACTCTTTTGCAAAAATCAAAGATGCGCCCTTGTCTATGGTCCATTTGCAGCGATTGCTGGTATTTTGTGACAGTCTTATCCTGCTCTATCTTTTGGTTTCAGTGTAATTTTTTGCTTCTCTCGATTTGGAGCTTTGAATTTTTTAAATTTGAATCTCTGTGCTTCGCGTGCTTCACCATTTCTGCTTTCTTCTGCTGCTTTGGTTATTGTCATTAATCACTCATTTGTTTTTCCTTGTGTTCTTTGTCCGATCCTCTCATTGTAAGCTTAATGACAAAAGAAAAATCGTTGTGGTCATGTGATTGTTGGTTAAAAATTGAGTGTTTGATATTTATTTCTTGAAATTAATGACAAAAGAAAAATCGTTGTGGTCATGTGATATTAAAAATCGGAGGCTCCAAACTCATGTCGGAAGGCATCATCTAGAAGCTAGACACGTGGTTGGTTGAAAGAGTTTGAATGGAGGGTTTGGACGCTCCGATTAGGATCGGATGATCCGAATGGTAGATCGAACGGTCCGATCGTTGTCTATATAAGGGGTAGCCGAGTTCATTTCTCAGTGCACCATTTTCTCCTCTCCTCTTTTCTTCTAGCTAGTATTAAACTTTCTAGGCATCTTATAAGAAATCCGAAAGTAGCGGAGTGACCCTGGCACCGTAGCGGAGTTGTGCCTAAGTTTTTGGGTAGTCGCCATCAGCGGGCTGACGACGCATGCAAGTATGGATATGATCTCCATAAATTATTTAGGAGTATGAAATAGCTTAGTTAAGGCTTTTAGAGCTTAATATTGATTCATGAGTAATTTGTATTGTAGAGTTGATAATAGGATTGGAACCTAGAGTGGGACTGCTAGGACTGCCTTTAGTAAGGTATGTAAGTACTGACTGAGATAGCCAGTGGGTATGCATGCTTATGTGTTGCATTTATGTGCTATGTTTTGCATGGATTATTATGCGTCATGTGCATATCATATTGAGCCTATACATATTTTGAGATGAGTCATGTAGGGCCGCTCAGCCCTGTTCTGACTGTTGATGTCGAGCGCCCCGCGACCGACGGGTTGGCCGGTACTGGCATCTGAAGTACACGGTCCACGTCCGGTAGAAATGAGGAGTGTACTCAGTGGTTTGATTTCCCGGGTTTTACCACTCATATACTAGGCACCATTCTGAGCAGTTTGTATACAGTTATCCCAGATATGGATACCTTGTCATATTTATTTGCATGCATCATGTTTGTATGTTTACTCGTACTTCCGTATTGAGCGTAGTCGCTCACGTCCAGTGTTTTTGTATGTCTAGACACCCCATTCGACGGGGCAGATACAGGTACAGGTGGTGTACCCAGTAGCTTGGAGTGACAAGTGACCCGTGGAGGCAGCCAGATTAGTTGTAGGATCTTATTTGTCCTTAGTCTTAATTATTCGATTGGATTTTATATCGAATTTATTTAATCGGTTGTATTCTGCCGATCTGCATTTATTTAAGTCTTTCGCAGAGACTTATATAATTATGTTAATTTTATGCTTAATTATGCTCTAAACTCTAATTAGGTAGTGGATCCGGGTTGGGTCGCTACATTTATTGGTATCAGAGCTGCATGCAAAGAGACTTGGGATATAGTATTGAGACTTTGGTTTATCCTTGTAGGATTGATGAGACCATAAAAGAGATGATGACGAGGCGATTAGGTTGCCCGAAGACTATCATCATCGGCAAGATTTTTAAAGATTTGGGTTTTGGGATTCCAGCAAGAGCGGACAGGATCGAAGGATCGCGTCCGAGTTTTTGATATTTCTACTCATGTGGATCCTAGATTTGGATCGAGTACCAAATGTCAGAGGCAGTGGCATAGGATTGGTTGGGACGCACTTGATGTTTGCATCTGTTTCGTTCGGCCATGATGACACTACTCTGAAGATTCTCCACTCGTAGTTGGATAGATCTTCATAGAGATTTTATCACATCCATGGGTTTACACATATAACAAAGATGCACCCGATCGAGTGATAGATAATCTCTAGGTTTGAAGTGTGAATAAATACGTCTGTCGAAGTATTCTTGTATCGATGCTTAGACAGATGAGAAACTTCATGCTCAAAATCAAGATAAAGTACGATGATTTAATACTGTGTTGTTGAAACAGTATTTCAGTTGTAATGAATCATCAGACTCCGGTTGTATTGGTTGTACCATTTCATTGTATTTTGGGATACTGAATTTTTATTGCATGGGATTGTAATAAATAAATTGTACATAAACTTGAAACAATGATACATGCATTATTTGAGATTTTTATAGCGCTTCGTGGATAACTGCAGGTGATTTTGCTAAGGTTGGCTTGGTTTTAGCTGATTAGTGTTCATCTGTTGTAACTCATTGGTTTTGAGTAGGCCGATTGTAACTTCTTGACTTATGGTTAGTCTAGGAATTTTCCTAGGATGACTTAGTTAGTCAGTGGACTAAGTAAGTGTCAGCAATGGTTGAATCATCAGTGGGCATGAGTTTTGTTCTAGGTTTAGAACAGAATTCTGATGACCTTCGTAGGTTGAGACTTTGTGAAGATGGGTTTTATCAAGGAACCAGGTCGAGTTTATGCCAAGAGTTGTGGACTATGACCATGATTAGACATAAGGAGGCACGACCCTATGCCGATGTACCTGGAAGCCTTTGCGCTTCGGGAGGTGGCGGTGGGATGGCTACTCAGTCTAGAGTTTTGGTAACAGTCACGACGGGTTATGACCTTGGATTAGATACCCAATTTGATATCAGGATTTATATATCGTCTGTCTTGTGTCAGAGATATTAGTTTGAGTGTTCTGCTATGAGAACCAGTCTTGGAGGGACTTCCTTGATGAGAGTGTACTCTGAGAAAGTAGGTCTTGACCTATGAGATACTGCTAGGCTAGTGGATCTAGTAGGTGGTCGAATTTCTAACAGTGTTGGCACGGGGTGTTGACTGATTTTTTCAGGGATAAAGCATAGGATTTTTCATGTGATGGAAATTATTTAGGTTGATAGATCGCGAATGTTTCTTGGGTTTAGCTTGCCTTGGTGATTTCTTTGAGTGGACAAGGCAGCGGTTAGTAATGCTAGGATAGCACAGGACTTGTGCTAATAGACTACTTTTAAACTGTTATTTGACGCCGTCTGAAATGGATGTAAAATATCCGATGCAGTTATTTCGATTCCAAGTGTTTTGAATAGTTCACTTGTGGAAGTTGAGTCAAGGTTATTGATCGAGCCATGTAGGTTTTGATAATCAGTGGTTGTATGATTCGACTATCAATGACCAGCTAAGTGCGAGCCACAGTAGATCGACGAGATCGATAAGTTGAGTCCAATCAGTGATGATTAGAATACAAAAAATCGAGAAATACTTGGGATAGTATTTCACCGCATAGTTCTCAGGAGATGAGTACTTGGTATAGTCTCAGAGCAGTCGGCAATCTTTAGGATTGCCAGAGATGGATTTTTGGGATTGCTTCTAATCGAGGATGATTGAAATTTGACTCGTAGGGTCAAGTTAGGTAATAACTTGACAGTAGGAAGAAGCCGAAATTGATCCAAGCTATTGTTTAGTATTAGCCATAATATACTCAGGTTGAGTAAGGAAGGGATCAAGTGTTGCTCCATGGCTATGATGGACAGCAAAATGGTAAGGACTGTCAACCGAACATTGGATGAAGTGTTCCTGTGATGACGTCTAGGTATATCGTTGTGTTTGGGGTCTACCAAATATTAGGCAACGGTAATGGACATTAGCGAGTAAACATCGGTGGTCGAGTGAAGAGATGTGACATTAGCTAAGATCTAGTTTTCGGGATCTAGCAGGGTGTTGTCACTAATATTTCATCATGTGATGCGCGATGACATTGAGATGACTGAGATAGTCGGTGATCGACTTAGCCTCCAACAAGATTGTTGTTGGATTCGAAGACTTCGTAGGATCGCGATGAAGTAATTTTGTTCCTTCCAGTCAGTGAGTCACATCAGTACGGACTATTTGCCAAGAATATTGCATTTTAGCAATAGACAATAGTCAAATGTGTGATGTGTGACAAGTTACTTCAAGTGTGGAGTATTTTCAAGTGTAACTTTGTGACCAATATCTTGTGACGATTCCAAGGGATGACGTGTTCGCCGGAGATCGTAGTCTTTTTCAATTCATGTCAAGGCTGATGCGGTTCAGCAGGAACATGAGTTATTGGAAATGTTGACTTTGTTGGGATTAATTGTTCAGATCTTGTAAGGATAGAATTGACGATGATGGTCATCATCTGGGACTCCGAGATGGGTTATACCGGATGCAATGACTGTTGAGTTTAGAGACGGGATAAGAAGCGTTCCATATGCCAGTGCACTATGGAATTTCCCAGTCGAGCATTTTGGTGGAAGCTTGTCTTAGTCTTGATGTGTGTACAGTGATTGAAAGTATGTATAACTATCAAGGGGATGCCCAACGATAACTAAATCCTGTAGAGAGCTTTGACTAGTCCATCGATTGGAACTCATAGGTAAGTAACCATTGACCGAGGTGACGTAATTCATCAGAAATGTTAGTCTCACCATTGCAGCATATGCATATGGCTTCGCAGACAAATGGTTCAAGAAGGAATTTACGACATGATTTTCATGTGATGAGAGTTTCATCATGACACAATGTTGAGTTATACTAAGAAATGTGGACTATGAAATGTACTAGACATAATAGTTTAAGTTCCCAGTATTGCTTAAAATCTTTTTATGCTTCAGGAGAGCATGGGAAGGGTAACCAGTCTGGAAATCGCGTTACGCAGTTACGTTGAAGTATAACTTTGTGTCAATCGGATTCTCTTGAAGAGAGATTCATGATTTGCAATATCAGGACGGTGTTGGGATAGGTATTCTACATCGAGAGCTTTTGGAACCATAAGATGGATTGGACCTAGTTAGTGATTCGACGAATGTCGCGAACCAATTAGGTTATAACGTGGGATTTGTCTATATAAGATTTTCCTTGGGATGGTGATCTTGAGCAAGCAGGTTGCTCGTGGTCAATTGGTACAAGATCAATACCCAAAGTTGCGAGTGTCAGCTCAGCAAGAGAATCTGCAGTACAAGCCTCAAGTGTCGCGCATGTTCATCAATACTCCGCGAATAGAACAAAATGTCGTCAATGAAGACAACGACAAATGTGTTTAAGTAATCACAAAATACCCTGTTCATCAAATCCATGAACACCGCAGGCGCATTCATCAACCCAAAAGGTATCACTAAAAACTCATAGTGACCATAGCGGGTACGAAATGATGTCTTCGAGATATCCATATCTCGAACACGCAACTGATGATACCCTGACCGTAATTCAATCTTGGAGTACACAGAGGTACCCTGAAGCTGATCGAACAAATCATCAATTCGTGGCAAAGGATATTTGTTCTTAATCGTCGCATGGTTCAACTGTCTGTAGTCGATACAGAGACTCATATAACCATCCTTCTTTTTTACGAAAAGAACTTGTGCTCCCCAAGGTTACATGCTCGGTCGGATATATCCCTAGAACCATAATCGCTAACAACTCAGAGCCTTCAAACTCTAATGTACATCCCAAGACTAAACGCTTGGCCAAAGCAAAATGACCAGTCGGAGTACACACAGATAACACTACGTCTAAAGGCATGTACGACAACCTATAGCGCTTAACAAATCTTGCTGAAATAAAGGAATGCGATGCACCAGTGTCGATGAGAACAAATGCAGTAATGCCACATAAAATAAATGTACCTGTTATGACTCAGCGCAAACACTTGTCCGAAAACATGAGGTCTCTGATTGGTGCTCCCAATATACTGTCCTTGCGACCTCTGTGGAATGGAAAGATGAGAACCAGAACCAAACGTTGATCCTCCAGTACCCTGTGGACAATCCCTCTTCATATAGCCAATCTTTCCACATCTAAAACAATCTCCTGACCTGCGGCATTTCTCAGTCGGGTGACGGCCTTCACAAGTAGCATACTGTCCTTGGCCCTTCTTCTTTCAAAAGTGGTGAACCCCACCTGAACCGGAACTAGAAGAAGACACACCCTGTTTCTTGAAAGATTGAGCTCTCGGGCCCAATGAACTAGTTGGTCTGGAAGAAGAGATAAAGGATCTGTTACGCTGTCTGCTTTCCTCCGCCTGATGACATCGGCTCACCAAACCCTCGTAAGTCATGTCCTCACCAACCGCCACACGATCATGAATCTCCGGATTGAGGCCCTGAAGGAACAGATTATACTTCATTTCGGTACTGGAAGAAATCTCTGGGCAATATGGCAAGAGATCGAAAAACTTCTGCTGATACTCATTTATAGTCATCGTTCCCTGACACAAACTCAACAACTCATTGGCTTTTGCCTGATGGAGAGCAGGAGGAAAATACAGCTTCTGGAAAGCTGTGCGAAACTCTTCCCAAGTAGCAGTTCCTCGCGCAACAACAAAAGGTGCAGATGTGGACTTCCACCACTTCCGCGCACGCCCCTCTACAAGAAAGTCAAGAGTCTCCATCTTTTGCTCCTCAGTGCATCGAAACTCGCGGAAACAAACCTCCATGCATTCAAGCCAATTTTCCGCGTCCTCCCGTGATTCCCCTCCAACCAAAGGTTTAGGACTCTTCTGCATAAAACGATGCATATGAAAATGCCTACGCTCATCACGACGATGATGATGGTGGTCCCGACGATTCCCACGATCATCCTCATCACCCCAATGTCCACCGCCACTGTCGTGGATTTCATCGAACTCAGCGATCTGGTCAAAGGTAACAGAGGTTAACCCAAAGCTCTCTTACTAAATCCCAAAATTAATGCATGCTCTGATAACAATAAATGTAGTGAATCAATCGAGAATCACTAACTAATCAGAGATTAAGCATGCACTAAGTCTTAAATAAAATTAAGAATATTCCAGCTGAAACTTAACCCATAAAAATACAACATACACCGGCAGAACAACCGGGCCAAATAAAAAATTATACAATCCCATCGAACGGAAGGAACTAAAAATTCGAACCTAACAAACTGAAAGGAAAAAAGGATCACCACGCAACCACTGCAGCTCAACGACGGCTGCCACCAGGTCCGTTGAACCTAATTCCTGCCCCGTCGAATAGAGTATCCAACACAAAATACTTGGACGTGTGCATAATGCTCAGTATAGAAGTACGAATATACATATATCATGCATGCATATGCAATATGAAGGGTACTGGAAAACCTATCCAGAATACTGCTCAGTCAAGGCGCCATGATATGTAGCACGTTGGGCCGTCGCATCAGGAGGTGGCTCCCATACGATAAAAACTCGTGGATATATCTGGATCCAAATCCATGGAATCCATCCACTAAAATACGGGGCTAAGAGACCCCTACTACAGGCTACGCAAAACAAGGCATAAAGCTCAACGTGTACATGCATGCCGCATAATATCAATGCACATAATAATGCCACACAAAACATGCAAACATAACACATGTATACTCAACTTGGTATCTCGGATAATACATATGTACCTCTAAGAAGAAATCCCGAGCACCCAAGCAACCTAGCGGTCCAGCTACTCACAGTCCAAGCCTATAAGAAATAATCATTATATCACTTATTGTGCTCTAAAAGCCTTAACTAAGATATTACATACTCCATAATCTCTATAGGGACCCAAATTTATACCTGCGTCCGTAGTCAGCCCTTTGATGACGACTGCCTCAAAACTTAGGCACGACTCCGCTGTTGTCCCTGCAGCGCTCTGCCACTCTCGGCTCTCCAATACGACGCCTAGAAACCCCTAAAATCGCCTAAAAGTAGCTAAGAATGAGATAGAGGATTTTGTAAGGTGCAAATGAAACTGAGCCCGCGACCCTCTATTTATAGACAGGGATAGGATCGTCCAATCCCGAGTTCGAAGCCTCCGATCCTGATCAGAGCATCCGATCAAATCATCTGAACTCCCTCAGCCATACACGTGTCTTTATTCCAGAGGACTCCTGCCAAAACTCGTTAAGAGCCTCTGATCCACCTTCGAAACGTCCTAAGTCCACTCAGTGATGTCATGCATGATGTAATATTACGGACAGCTGGACTTGAATGCGATCAGAGCCTCCGATCCCGAGTTCGGAGCCTCCAAACTCAACAGAACCTCCGATCCTAGGCATTGGCTCCGATCTTGGTTCGGACCCTCCGAACTCTGTTCGGAGTCTCCGATCTCTCCGAACCTTGGAATCTTCCCGGGCATTTTTGAATTCCTTAGACCCTTTAGAAAATCCCTTAATCATTTTTTTATCCAGTTAATCATTATTATACACTTGATTAACTTATATTGGAGACGGGTTACACAAGGGGGAACTATGTAAGGAAAGCGGATATAATCCCATATATGGTGGGATTTAAATCAATTGCACAATCAATCCCTTATATCACTAGATTATTACAAGATTATTATTTTAATTTAACAACACCCACCCACCTCCCCCTCTCAAGTTGGTGCAAAACTATCTATCATGCCCAACTTGTTTATTTTAACTTCAAATGGTTGTCTTAGTAATCCCTTGGTAAGGATGTCGGCCACCTACTGCATGCTTGGCACAAAATGGGATGCAGATGATACCTCCTTCAATTCTTTCTTTTATGAAGTGCTTGTCTATGTCGATGTGTTTTGTCCTATCATGTAAAACTTAATTGTGAGGACGCTGATTGTTGATTTATTGTCACAATATAGTTTGATTGGTAGATGCAGTGGTCCCTTGATGTCTTCCAAAACTCGTTTCAACCATATAGTTTCACAAATTCCTTGAGCCATTGCTCTAAATTCAGCCTCTGTACTGCTTCTCGCGACTACGCTATGTTTAATGCTTTTTCATGTGACATTATTTCCCCAAAGGAATTTACAGTATGAAAGAGTGGGTGCCCGGTGAGCCAATTTGTGGCTAAGGGCTTTTATGACTCTATGTATAAACAATCTTTTGTTTAATATAATTTACACTTTTATAATGGCATTTACTTTATCTTTTATCATATTATTATGTTGTGACATACTATAAGATGTTTAGATGAAGACCTTGAATATACTATAGTGTATGTAAGATGTGGTGGCACATGGGGATGGCTATCATGAAACACATCTTATAGTCACTATATATTCTAAACAGTTCCTAGTCGATTGAGTCGTCCGTTAATAAGGATAAGGATTGCTCGAGATTGAGACTAGCATTTGCGATGCCGAGTACCACGTTTCATTGGTATGGAACATAGAGATGTTCAAAGCATGCAAATGGATATTCATACGATGAATGATCGAACTACCCTATCCGAACTTTCCAAGTGGTTATCACTTATCGAGTGGATAAAGTCCGCGGTTTTGGCACCATTAGTCCTTACTACTTGAAACATCATTGAGACTCTATATGCTAGTACTGTACTTTGACTCGTTTACCGACTCTATTGGGGTCATCAGGTGTCGGGATTGGGTACAGTTACGACACATATAGGAGTCGATGCTTTGTTGTCAAGGATTCACCACATACTTGCGAGTGTGGATATCCTATGCAATCTGAGGAGATATTAGTGAGATGAATCTCTGGCCAGAGTACATGATGTGTTTTAAGAAATGGTTTCTTAGTAGCACATGCGATGTCACTATTTGATCTTCAAGATGCATTGCATAGTTATCGAATCTCGAACGACTCTCGATTTATCAATAGTTGTTGATTCGATCGGGATATATGGAAGAAGGGACCGTACTGTACGCTAACCAAAATCTATTGGTTCTTGCAGGCACTATCAGTGATACCTAGGGAATCATGGGGCGATGTTGCTAGGCGCTCTTACCATGATTCGATGGGCAAGTCGAAAATTGTTGTTCCGAGTCGCAAGGAGTTGTGAGCCCACGGCTAGCTGTATCCCTGAACCATTGAGGGTCACACAAGTAATGGATTTCTAATTCCCGTTGAGATAGTTAAATTTAAAGAGTTAAATTTAATGAACAAAGAAGTAGGAATTCTTATATCAGAGTAGAAGAGTAAGATTTCCTAAAATGACATAGGGATGGGCATTTTTGGAAATCACTGAATTCGGATTCAGAAAATTTATCTTGACTTTAAAAGATGCAGAAATGGTTTCTGTGCACATTGGTGAAATTGGTTTATCAATCTGAGTCACGATGAATTTTATATTAATTTCTGAATATGCAGGCTTTGTTTGTCAAGCTTTAACTTATGACTAATGGGCCCTAAGCTGTTAGCAGCCCACATTATAAATAAGTTATTGCAGTGCAGAAATTAGACACAAGTCTCATAATTTTCGAACACTAGGGTTTTGAGACCTAGAGTGGCCGCCCCCTCTTTGGGTTTTTCTCTCTGAAATCCAGTCTGTGAATTTCGAATTTGCAGTCTGGTTTAACGGATCAAATTCGTTAATTCTCTTCATAGAAACTTCTGATAGATTTTCTAGTGCAATCTATCAAAGGGATTCGAATTCTGTTCGTGGACCTGATTGAAGAATTGTTCGTCCATCAGTTCCTGGGATATACAACAAGAGCAGAGTTATCTGTTGGTGTCCATAATCTCGTTTCGAGATTCAAGGTAAAAATTTAATTATTATATAATTTTTACACGCACAATTTAATCGTAAGGTTTTGATACCCATGATATGGAACGTTCCATATAAAATTTTAAAACTTCCGCTGCACCGGGTATCAATTCTGATTGATCTGAACACCGTTTTCCAACAGTGGTATCAGAGCAATGTTGCTCAGATCAAGCGATTAAATTAATCGATTGTACAAAATTTTTAAGCCTTGGTTTTTTGAAACAAAAGGATTTTAAAAATTTAAAATTAATGGGCAAACCCGGGGCAGCGACGGGTTGCCCGGGTCGTCCCGGGCGGCCCGGGAAAATTAATTTGTATTTTTAATTAAAATTTTAATATGTTAAAATTCTATTTTTGGTCCGATCGAAAATTGTTTTTGATTGGTCCACGAGGCGTCGGATCGAATTGTTCGAGTCCGAAAATTTTAAAATTGATTTTTGGATAAATTTGATTTTTTGGAAAATTTATAGATTTTATCCGTTAAATCAGATTTTATGAAATTAATTATTTTTGGTACAATTGATGATAAGATATGATCTTATGGAAATATTGAGTAAAATATGATTTTATGTATAAAATTGGATTTTATATGTAAAATATGATTTTATTTGATAAAAAGGTAAAATATGATTTTGTATGTAAAATAAGATTTTATATATGGAATATGATTTTATCCTTTTTAATTTAATTTTCATTGCATGTTATCCAATAAATTAATTTTGAATTAAATATTATTGGATAAGGATGATCGATTGCCATGACCAATATTATAGGTGTATGTTAGGTTGTTTACATTTGACTTTATTATTGATTGTTGGGTTTTATTAATGGGCCTGGTTTATGGCCCAAATTTGATTTTATCATTTGTAATAAAAGTGGGCCTGGTTTATGGACCGTTCCCACCCCTACAATGTATCCCTTTATTTGTCATAGTAATTTATTGTAAATTCACTAGAAATAGTGGGAGTTTTTGAAGATGGAGGTGGGACCAGCAAGCAATGATAAAGACTGAAGAAATGTAAATTGGAAGCACAATGTAATAGGATTGCATTGCATACTTGCATATTACCTAGGATTAGACTTAGACTCGTGATTGACAACCACGGGTCGATTAGAAATGGAATCGATCATCCTAAATAATATATGATATTATTGATGTATGCATGTTTTAGACTAAATTGTATGAATCCCGCAAGCATACATAAAATGAATGATGAGACAAATCTTCAAAATTAAAAATCCCTCATTTTAAATATGATTTAAAATTTATATCAAGATTAATAAAATGGAATTTAAATATTGTTTAAATTTTCCTACCTTCCATCAACGATCAATGTATGAGATGCTACCCGCAGATATGGTCCGGCTCATATTATTGGGGGGGCCCGTTCGTCGGAAAGCTGTACATTGGATCGACAAATGTTGTAAGTTGGGTGGAACTCCCATGGGATCGGCTCATATTATTGGGGGATTCACATGGCGACTGTCCATCACAACTTAATATTGATGGGTCATCTTGACATGTCGCAATAAACGGCGTCATATTATTGGGCCCTTATTGGACATGAGGTAAATACATGGGGGTTACTTTGGAAGTAATTGGGCTCTACCTTTTGAAAATTATGGTTGGCTGATATTATTCGGGACTATGATTTGTCAATTGGACTCCATGTTCTCACTAAGGAAAAAGTTTCCCGTTTTCACTAGAGGGTGGTGAAATCGTTAAAATAGTGGGAGTGTAATTCTTAAAATGAAATCTCGCCATATTTTATGTCTTATTAAATTAATTAAACAATCATCGATAATTGTCTGTTTCATCTCAGTATATCATTATGATGAATCTTCGTAATCCACATGTTTCAATTCTCGAACAAAACAAACTTACTGGCGCAAACAATACGGAATGATTCCATAAGTTAAGATTGTCCTAAGTTCGGAAAAGATTTTCTAAGTGTTAGAAAAGGCTTCTCCGAAAATAGCCCCGGCTGATGCAACTGCCGAAAGGTTGGCCGAACTAGAGAAATGGTTGGACCATGATCTCAAGGCCAAATGTTACATGCAAAATTGGACAAGTCTAAACAAGTTTGCCATCACTACAAGAAATCCGGTCATTGGAAACGTAATTTTAAAGAATACCTCAAGCAGTTGCGAACTGCAAAGGGTATGTTTAACATTGAAATAAATGTTTTTCTTAATACTACTTCTTGGGTATTGGATACTGGATGTAGATCTCACATTTGCAATGAGTTGCAAATAATGAAAAGAAGTAATAGGCTAAGGATGGGTGAGACCCAGTCAAGGCTCGGGAATGGTTCCAGAGTTGAATCCATAGCTATGGGAAATATTTGTTTAATTTTGCAAAACAATTTTAAGCTATATTATGAGAGAGATGTTTTTATTTGTTCCAGACTTGATTAAAAACATTATTTCTGTTTCTATGCTTGATAGAGATGGTTTTTCTTGCAATTTTGTGAATGGGATTTGCAATATTTACAAGAATGAATGTTTGATTGGAAATGGACAACTTGAAAACGATCTATATAACTTAAAATTAAAAGACGTTCCAATAAATTATGTTGATAAACCGGTAACAACGAACAAAAGGAAAATCGATAGTCAAAACCCGGCAAACCTTTGGCATGCTAGGCTAGGTCATATTTCATCAAGGAGGATGAACAAGCTAGTGGGAGAGGGCATGTTTGATATGTCTGATATTAACTCTCTATCTACTTGTGAGTCCTGCCTGAAAGGAAAAATGACTAAATCTCCTTTCAAAGGAAAACCTGAGCGTAGTCAAAATCTATTGGATTTGATCCATACGGATGTTTGCGGACCATTTAGTATTGGTACAAAATTTGGTCACACCTACTTCATTACCTTTACTGATGATTATTCTAGGTATGGGTACTTATATTTGATGAAATATAAGTCTGAATCATTTGAAAAGTTCAAAGAATTCAAGGTTGAAGTAGAAAACAAACTAGGTAAGAGGATTAAAGCACTTCGATCAGATCGAGGTGGAGAATACTTGAGTACCGAGTTTTTGAGCTATCTAAAAGAGAATGGGATTCTCTCTCAGTGGACTCCTCCTATGACACCTCAGCTTAATGGTGTTTCGGAGCGTCGCAATCGAACTTTGTTGGACATGGTTCGATCCATGATGAGCTTCACTGAGCTCCCACCTTCGTTTTGGGGCTATGCTTTTGAAACGGCGGTATTGTTGTTGAACAACGTTCACACTAAAGCAGTGAACAAAATACCATACGAGTTATGAAATGGCAAATCTCCTAAGTATTCATACTTGAGGATTTGGGGATGTCCAGCTTACGTGAAGCAGATAGTGGGAGATAAGTTGGATAGTCGATCCACCTTATGTTATTTTGTAGGGTATCCGAAGAATTCAATCGGATATTATTTCTCTCATCCTACTGAAACAAAAGTGTTTGTTTCAAGGAATGCCACCTTCTTGGAGAAGGAGTTCTTATTGGATAAGAAAGGCGAGATGATGGAACTCGAAGAAATTCGAGAAGAACCCGAAATACAAAATAATGATCCCATACTCAAGAATCTTCAGAGGACACGCCTTGTAGTAGCCCGTGCCCTAATTGAGTAATTAAAGGATTAATGCTAATTAATTCAATTAGGCATCGGACGGATCGGAAGCTCCGAAGGCATGATCGGAAGCTCCGATCGGGATCGGAAGCTCCGATGAGGATCGGAGGCACCGATGATATTACGTCATCCATGACGTGTGGCTGGATCGGAAGCTCCGATCAGGATCGGACGTTCCGATCACCCCTATCCGGAGTCATCAAGTGATATTTTGACACGTGGCAGATCAGGATCTTCGGAAGCTCCGATGGTAGGATCGGACGTTCCGATCGAGGTTCGGACGTTCCGATCAAGGATCGGAAGTTCCGACCGTTGTCTATAAATAGAAGGCCGAGACTTCATTTCTCCTTGCCAACTCCGGATTTCCTCTCTATTTCTAGTCATATTCGAGTTGTTCTAGCCTTCCTAGGCTTGAACCGGGAGTCGTCTAGACGTTCGATAGTCGTAGCGGAGTTGTGCCCAAGTTCTGGAGGCATCGACATCAAAGGGCTAACGACGGACGAAGGTATAGCTTTTTCTTCCTATAAATATTTAGGAGTATGCTATAGCTTAGTTAAGGCTTTTAGAGCACTGTAATGATAATAGTATCATTTCGCTGTGTAGGCGGACTTTAGGCTTGGACTTAGAGCTGGTAGTGCCTACCTGGTATTTGAGGTACGAAAGTACTGTTCGAGATATCCTGACTGAGTATGCATGTATTATATGACTGCATGATTTATATGCCATGATATTATGCTGCATTCATTTGCATCTTGCTGTATCTCCTTCGAGATGTCTGTAGTAGGGTTGTACCCTATCCTGTTAGTGGATGGACTTCCATCGATTTGGGTCCGGCGTATCCACAGTTATCTCGGTATGGGAGCCACCTCCTGAAGCGACGGCACAGCGTGCTACATACCAGGGCCCGGTCTGTCTCTGTTATCTGATCCTTGACCTCGAGTCTATAGGGAGTTCACTTTGCATGCATGTATACTCATACTCTCGCACTGAGCATTTTATGCTCACGTCTCGTACTCTGTATTTTCTGGACACCCTATTCCATGGGGCAGGTTTGCGATTGGACGAGGAGGGTGGATCCAGGAGGGGCTAGTCAGTGGTTGGCCAGCTGGAGCTTCGTCTAGGCTTTATTACTGTTGTTTTGGGTTTATACAGCTATTCGATTTGGTTGTATAATATTGGATAATTACAGATTCCTTTACTTGGGATTGTATAATGTTATTGGTTTCCGCAGTTTTATTCTGATATCTGTTTTATTAAGTTAATTGCATGCCTAAGTTCTGTTTAGTAGGTGATCTGGGTAAGGGTCACTACATTTATGGTATCAGAGCATGCAAAAGATTTCTTGGGATTTAGTCTCATCTTGAGGTATTTTTGTAGATGTCAAATCGTGACGACCAGAGTTCTCATGGCAGTATTGGTGGGCGTTGGGGTGATGCCGACCGGGAGCCTCGTCGAGAACGGCGTCATCGTCATCATGACGACGAGCGTTTCACTGTGCGTCGATTCTTAGCTATGGGTCCTAAGCCCTTAGTTGGAGGTGAGTCTCCGGAGGATGCGGAGAACTGGTTAGACCGCATGGAAACGACTTTTCAGACTTTTCAATGCACCGATGAGCAGAAGGTGGAGACCCTTGGCTATCTTCTGGATGGGCGTGCGCGCAGGTGGTGGAGGTTTACTTCTGCACCTTTTGTTGCGGCGAGAGGAGTGGCCACCTGGGCCGAGTTTCGCACAGCTTTCCAAAAGCGGTATTTTCCTCCTGCACTCCGACAGTCGAAGGCAGGCGAGCTACTGAGTCTGCGACAGGGAACTATGTCTATCGATGAGTATCAGCAGAGGTTCTTTGATCTGCTATCCTATTGCCCCGAGATTGCTGATAGCTCAGAGATGAAGTATAATCTGTTCCTTCAGGGCCTTAACCCTGAGATCCATGACCGTGTGGCGGTTGGTGACGACATGTCCTACGAGGGTTTGGTGAGCCGTTGTCACCAGGCGGAGGACAGCATTCGGCGGAACAGGTCTTTCTCTCAGTCGAGGCCTGCTAGTTCATTGGGTCCCCGTGCCCAAACTTTCAAGAAGTCTGGATCTTCTTCTTCCTCTGGTTCTGGGGGTGTTGTCCGTTTCGGTAAGAAGGACAAGTGTGATCACTGTGGGAAGAACCATCCATCCGACAAGTGCCGCAGAGCTTCTGGAGCTTGTTTCCGTTGTGGAGAGACTGGTCATATCCGGAGGGATTGTCCACAGTCTTGGGGAGGCGGTTCTGGTTCTGGTACAGGATCGGGTTCTCAGGCTACCGTTCAGCAGAGGTCGCAGGGACAGTCTGCTGGGAGTTCTCATTTGAGGCCACGAGCTTCTGGCCAGGTGTTTGCCCTGAGACATGATCAGGCTGTGGAGGAGAATGAGAAAGTCATCGCAGGTACATTTATGCTTTATGGTATACCTGCTCTTGTACTTATTGACACTGGTGCATCTCATTCCTTCATTTCTGCACGTTTTGTTAAGAGGCATAAGTTACCATGCATTGCACTAGACGTAGTGATGTCTGTTTCTACTCCGACGGGCCAATCTGCTTTGGCTAAGCGTCTAGTGATGGGTTGCCCTTTAGAGTTCGAAGGGAACATTCTGTTAGCGAATCTCATGGTCCTGGCGATGGACGACTTTGATTGCATTCTGGGAATAGATGTGCTGACTACCTATCGAGCTTCAGTGGACTGCTATCAGAGATTAGTACGCTTTCATCCGGAAGGGAGTGAGAGTTGGTTTTTCTATGGTGAGGGAGCGCGACCCCCGATGCCTTTGGTATCAGCTTTGAGAGCCTGTCGAGCTCTAGAGTCTGGCGGGGAAGGCTACCTTATCTATGCAGTTGATTTGTCCGCTGAGAGTTTTGGGATAGAGAGCATTCCTGTTGTGGATGAATTTCCAGATGTGTTTCCTGATGAGATTTCGGGTTTTCCTCCTTCTAGGGAAGTCGAGTTTGGCATAGAGTTGATGCCGGGTACTTCGCCTATTTCTAGAGCACCGTATCTTCTGGCACCGTCAGAGATGCGTGAGTTGAAGAATCAGTTACAGGATCTTTTGGACAAGGGGTACATTCGTCCTAGTGTATCTCCTTGGGGAGCTCCTGTTCTCTTCGTGAAGAAGAAGGATGGGTCGATGCGGCTGTGCATTGACTATCGGCAGCTGAATCGAGTCACTGTGAAGAACAAGTATCCGTTGCCTCGTGTTGATGACTTGTTTGACCAGCTGCAGGGCACATCAATTTACTCCAAGATTGACTTGAGATCTGGGTATCATCAGTTGAGAGTCCGTGATCAGGACGTAGCCAAGACTGCATTCCGTACTCGCTATGGACATTACGAGTTCCTAGTGATGCCATTTGGTTTGACCAATGCGCCGACTATATTCATGGATCTGATGAACCGTGTATTCAGGGAGTATTTGGACAAGTTTGTCGTGGTCTTCATTGACGACATCTTGGTGTATTCGCGTAATACGGAAGAGCATGTTTCTCACTTGCGGTTGGTACTGCAGACTCTTCGAGATGAGCAATTGTACGCCAAGCTGAGCAAGTGTGAGTTCTGGATGGATAGAGTGGTCTTTCTTGGCCATATCATATCCAGGGAGGGGATTTCTGTTGATCCAAGCAAGATTGAAGCGGTACTTAATTGGTCGCGTCCGACGACAGTTGCTGAGATCCGTAGTTTTCTGGGTCTAGCAGGGTATTATCGTCGCTTCATTCTGAACTTCTCTCAGTTAGCTCGACCGTTGACGCAGCTTACCTGCAAGGGTGTGGATTTTGAGTGGTCCTCCGAGTGTGAGGAGAATTTCCGTGAGCTTCGACGGCGGTTGACTTCTGCGCCGGTGTTAGCATTACCGTCAGGATCTGGAGGGTATGTAGTTTACACGGATGCTTCTCTTCAGGGGTTAGGTTGTGTCCTGACTCAGAATGGGCATGTGATCGCATACGCTTCTAGACAGCTGAAGCTTCACGAGGACAACTACCCAGTCCATGATTTGGAGTTAGCAGCCATTGTGTTCGCTTTGAAGATCTGGCGTCATTATCTGTATGGCGAGAAATTTGAGATCTTCACCGAACATAAGAGTCTCAAGTATTTGTTCACTCAGGCAGAATTGAACATGAGGCAGAGACGTTGGATGGATTTGCTTAAGGACTATGATTGCGAGATTAAGTACCATCCGGGAGCTGCTAATCTCACCGCTGATGCTTTGAGTCGCAAGGTGCGACTATCCGCACTTCAGACTTGTTCGATGTCTAGTGCGATCAGTGACTGTTGTACTTCAGGTTTTACCTTCAAGCATAAGAAAGGTATGCAGAGTATCCAGATGTTTGCGATATTATCTGAGCCAGCCTTGTATTCGCGGATCCGAGATGCTCAGATGTCTGATTCAAAGACCCAGCGTTTAGCTCGTCTAGCTAACGAGGGTAGCTCGTCTGGATTTCATTATCAGTCAGATGGCTTTCTGTGTTTGTCTGGTAGGCTTGTGATTCCACAGGATGAAGAGTTGCGAGAGGAGATTTTATCTCAGGCACATCGCACTAAGTTGAGTATTCATCCTGGGAGCAACAAGATGTACAAGGATCTACGTACTCGTTTCTGGTGGAAGGGAATGAAACGCAGTGTTTATCAGTTTGTTTCGAGATGTTTGGTGTGTCAACAGGTTAAGGCAGAGCACCGACGACCTGGAGGATTGCTTCACAGTCTGCCTATTCCTGAATGGAAATGGGAGTTTATCACGATGGACTTTGTGACCCATTTGCCGGTATCCCCAAGGAACTGTGATGCTATCTGGGTTGTGGTGGACCGACTCACCAAGTCAGCGCATTTCATTGCCTATAGCCGAGAGTACTCTGTGGATTGCATGGCACGGATGTACATTCAGGAGATCGTCCAACTTCATGGAGTGCCTGTGAGCATTGTCAGCGATCGGGACCCCAGGTTTACTTCTAGATTCTGGGGGAGTGTTCAGCATGCGATGGGTACTACTCTCAGTTTGAGTACAACCTATCATCCGGAGACTGATGGTCAGTCAGAGCGCACTATCCGTACCCTTGAGGATATGCTTAGAGCGTGCGTCATGGATTTTGGTTCAGCCTGGCAGGATCATTTGCCGTTGATCGAGTTCGCTTACAACAACAGCTATCACACTAGTATTGGGATGGCACCTTTTGAAGCGTTGTATGGGCGACGTTGTCGTACTCCAATCTTCTGGGAAGAAGTGGGGGAGAGACAGGCTGAGGGACCGGAGTTTATCCAGCAGGCGATAGACATTGTTGATCAGATCAAGAAACGGATTAAGACTGCACAGGATCGTCAGGCCAGTTATGCTAATATCAAGCGTAGGCCTTTGCAGTTCGAGGTCGGGGAGAAAGTGTTTCTGAGAGTGTCACCTTTCCGCAAGATTCTCAGATTTGGCCTTAAGGGCAAGTTGTCTCCCAGATTTATCGGTCCGTTTGAGATCTTGGAGAGTATTGGCGATTTGGCTTATCGACTAGCTTTGCCACCGCATCTATCCAGTATTCACGACGTGTTCCACGTATCTCTGTTGCGACGGTATGTGGCGGATGAATCTCATATTCTGCAGCGGTCTGAGGTTCAGGTAGACAAGGATTTGACTTATGTTGAGAAACCTCTTCGTATCCTGGATTATAAGGATAAGGTTTTACGGAACAAAGTCATTCCTTTGGTTTTAGTTCAGTGGCAGCGCCGAGGTACTGAGAAAGCTACTTGGGAGCTTGAGGACAGGATGCGTAAAGACCATCCTGAGTTGTTTTGATTTCATTCTTTAAGTTGTATTCAGTTGCAAACTCTGTAAACGTTTGATTGAATAAAGAATGTTTCTGATTTCTGTATTTGCATTCGGTACTTAAGATCTGATTTCGAGGACGAAATATCTTAAGTGGGGGAGAATGTAGTAGCCCGTGCCCTAATTGAGTAATTAAAGGATTAATGCTAATTAATTCAATTAGGCATGGGATGGATCGGAAGCTCCGAAGGGACGATCGGAAGCTCCGATGAGGATCGGAGGCACCGATGATATTACGTCATCCATGACGTGTGGCTGGATCGGAAGCTCCGATCAGGATCGGACGTTCCGATCACCCCTATCCGGAGTCATCAAGTGATATTTTGACACGTGGCAGATCAGGATCTTCGGAAGCTCCGATGGCAGGATCGGACGTTCCGATCGAGGTTCGGACGTTCCGATCAAGGATCGGAAGTTCCGATCGTTGTCTATAAATAGAAGGCCGAGACTTCATTTCTCCTTGCCAACTCCGGATTTCCTCTCTATTTCTAGTCATATTCGAGTTGTTCTAGCCTTCCTAGGCTTGAACCGGGAGTCGTCTAGACGTTCGATAGTCGTAGCGGAGTTGTGCCCAAGTTCTGGAGGCATCGACATCAAAGGGCTAACGACGGACGAAGGTATAGCTTTTGCTTCCTATAAATATTTAGGAGTATGCTATAGCTTAGTTAAGGCTTTTAGAGCACTGTAATGATAGTAGTATCATTTCGCTGTGTAGGCGGACTTTAGGCTTGGACTTAGAGCTGGTAGTGCCTACCTGGTATTTGAGGTACAAAAGTACTGTTCGAGATATCCTGACTGAGTATGCATGTATTATATGACTGCATGATTTATATGCCATGATATTATGCTGCATTCATTTGCATCTTGTTGTATCTCCTTCGAGATGTCTGTAGTAGGGTTGTACCCTATCCTGTTAGTGGATGGACTTCCATCGATTTGGGTCCGGCGTATCCACAGTTATCTCGGTATGGGAGCCACCTCCTGAAGCGACGGCACAGCGTGCTACATACCAGGGCCCGGTCTGTCTCTGTTATCTGATCCTTGACCTCGAGTCTATAGGGAGTTCACTTTGCATGCATGTATACTCATACTCTCGCACTGAGCATTTTATGCTCACGTCTCGTACTCTGTATTTTCTGGACACCCTATTCCATGGGGCAGGTTTGCGATTGGACGAGGAGGGTGGATCCAGGAGGGGCTAGTCAGTGGTTGGCCAGCTGGAGCTTCGTCTAGGCTTTATTACTGTTGTTTTGGGTTTATACAGCTATTCGATTTGGTTGTATAATATTGGATGTAAGAGTGGGTGCCCAGTGAGCCAACTGTGTGGCTATGGGCTTTGATGACTCTTTGTATAAACAATCTTTTGTTTAATATTATTTACACTTTTATGGCAATGACTTTATATTACTTCATATTGTTATATTGTGATATACTATTGTTGTTTTGATAAAGACCTTGAATATACTATAGTGTATGTAAGATGTGGTAGGACATGGAGATGTCTATCATGAAATACATCTTATAGTCACTGTATGTTCTAAAACCGTTCCTAGTCGATTGAGCCGTCCGATAATAAGGATAAGGATCGCTCGAGTTTGAGACTAGCATTTGCGATGCGGAGTACCACGTTTCATTGGTAGGGAACATGGAGATGTTCGAAGCATGCAAATGGATATTCATAGGATGAATAATCGAACTACCCTATCCGGACTTTCCAAGTGGTTATCACTTATCGAGTGGATTAAGTCCGCGGTTTTGGTTGTACACCATTAGTCCTTACGACTTGAAACATCATGGAGACTCTATATGCTAGTGCTGTGCTTTGACTCGTTTACCGACTCTATGGGGGTCATCAGGTGTCGAGATTGGGTACAGTTACGACACATATAGGAGTCAATGCATTGTTGTCAAGGATTCACCACATACTTGCGAGTATGGATATCCTATGCGATCTGAGGAGATATTAGTGTGACAAATCTCTGGCCAGAGTACTTGATGTGATTTAAGAAATGGTTTCTTAGTAGCACATGCGATGTCACTAATTTGATCTTCAAGATGTATTGCATAGTTATCGAATCTTGAGCGACTCTCGATATACCAATGGTTGTTGATTCGATCGGGATATATGGATGAAGGGACCGTACTGTACGCTAACCAAAATCTACTGGTTCTTGTAGGCACTATCAGTGATACCTAGGGAATCATGGGGCGATGTTGCTAGGCGCTTTACCATGATTCGTTGGGCAAGTCGGAAAGTGTTGTTCCGAGTCACAAGGAGTTGTGAGCCCACGGCTAGCTATATCCCTGAACCATTGAGGGTCACACAGTGTAATGGAGTTTTAATCCCCGTTGAGATAGTTAAATTTAAAGAGTTAAATTTAATGAACTAAGGAGTTGGACTTCTTAAATAAGAGTAAGGGAGTAGGATTTCCTAAAATGACATAGGGATGGACATTTTTGGAAACCACTGAATTCGGATTCAGGAAAATTTATTTTGACTTTAAAATGTGCAGAAATGGTTTCTGTGCACATTGGTGAAATCAGTTCATCAATCGGAGTCATGATGAATTTTATATTAATTTCTGAACGAGCGGGCTTTGCTTGTCAGGCCCCAGCTTATGATTAATGGGCCCTAAGGTGTTAGTGGCCTGCATTATAAATAAGTTATTTCAGTACAGAAATTACACACAACAGCTCATAATTTTTGAGAAGCAAAAATCGAACCCTAGCCTCTCAAAAGTTTCGGCCGTCCCCTCCCTGTCCTCTGCCCGAGATTTTCCGGTCTGTGATTTTGAATTGCAGTCTGGAATAGCGAATCAGATTCGTTTATTCTCTTCGCAGAAAACTTCTGATAGATTTTCTAGTGCAATCTATCAGAGGGATTAAACCTCTGTTCGTGGACCTGATTGAAGGAGTTCATCGGTTCCAGGGAGAGACAACAAGAGCAGATAAAATCTGTTGGTGTCCATTAATCTCGTTGCGAGATTGGAGGTAAAATTTAATAACTGTTATTTAAATTTTACACACACACAATAATTTAATCGTTAAACGGTTGATACCCACACCATGGAATTGTTCCATGATAAAATTTTTAAACTTCCGCTGCACCGGGTATCAATCGTGATTGATCTGACCGCCAGTTTTCCAACAGTGGTATCAGAGCCAGGTTGCTCAGATCAAACGATTAAATTAATCAATTGTACAAAATTTTTGAGTCTCGATTTTTTGAAACAAAATAAATATTTTTAAATAAAAAAAAAAAAAATTTTCGGGGCAAAACCCGGGCAGCGATTGGATCGCTGCCCGGTGGGGCAGCAATTGTTGCTGCCCCGGGCGGCGCACGGCGCCGCCCAAAGGGGGCGCACGGCGCCGCCCAGGGCAGCGCTGTGCGCTGCCCAGCGCAGCGCTGGGCGCTGCGCAGGGCAGCGCTCGGCGCTGCCCAGGGGCGGCGCTCGGCGCCGCCCAGGGCAGCGCACGGCGCCGCCCAGGGGCGGCGCCAGGCGCTGCCCTAAGGGGCAGCCGGGCTGCCCCCGGCCCGCGCCCGGGTGCGGGCCGGCCCGGGAGTGTCCCGGGCGGCCCGCGGGAAAAAATTATATTTTTATTTAAAAATTAATTTTAATATTTAAAATTTTATTTTTGGTCCGGTCAAAAAATTGTTTTTGATTGGTTCACGAGATTTCGGATCGAATTGTTCGAGTCCGTAAATTTTAAAATTGATTTTGGATAAATTTGAATTTTTGGAAAATTTTAATATTTTATCCGTAAATTGAATTTTGAAATCAATTATTTTGGTACAATTGATGATAAGATATGATCTTATGATATATTAAGTAAAATATTTTTATTTGTAAAATTGGATTTTATAGATAAAATATGATTTTATTTGATATAGAGATAAAATATGATTTTATATGTGAAATGAGATTTTATATATAAAATATGATTTTATCTTGTTTAAATTTGAATTGCCACAGCATGTTATCCAATAAATTAATTTTGAATTAAATGTTATTGGATAAGGATGATCGATTGCCATGACCAATTTTGTAGGTATATGTTAGGAATTTACATTTTGTCTTTATTATTGTTGGTTTTATTAATGGGCCTGGTTTATGGCCCGATATGAATGTCATATGTAATAAAAGTGGGCTTGGTTTATAGCTCGTTCCCACCCCCTAAAAATGTATCCCCTACTTGTCATTGTTATTTATTGTAAATACATTAGATTTAGTGGGAGATCAAGATTTGAAGATGGTGGGCCCAGCAGACAATGAAGACTGAAGAAATGTAAATTGGAAGCATATGTAATAGGATTGCATTTGCATACTGCATATTACCTAGGATTGGACTAAGACCCGTGATTGGCAACCACGGGTCAATTAGAAATGGAATCGATCATCCTATATAATATGTGATATTATGATTGTATGCATGTTTAGACATAAATTGCGTGAATCCGGCAATGCATGCAATAAATTAAATATGATGAGACAAATATTTTTATAAATAAAATCCCTCATTTTAAATATGATTTAAAATTTATATCAAGATAAATAAAGGAAATTTAAATATTGTTTAAATGTTCCTACCTTCCATCAACGGTCAATGTATGTGATGCTACCCGCGGATACGGTCCGGCTCATATTATTGGGGGGGCCCGTCCGTCGAAAAGCTGTACATTGGATCGACAAATGTTGAAAGTTGGGTGGAACTCCCATGGGATCGGCTCATATTATTGGGGGATCCACATGGCGACCGTCCATCACAACTTAATATTGATGGGTCATCTTGACATGTCACTTTAAACGGCGTCATATTATTGGGCCCTTATTGGACATGAGGTAAATACATGGGGGTTGCTTTGGAAGCAATTGGGCTCTATCTTTTGAGAATTATGGTTGGCTGATATTATTCGGGACCATAAGTTTGTCAATTGGACTCCATGTTCTCACTAAGGAAAAGTTTCCCGTTTTCACTAGAGGGTGGTGAAATCGTTAAAATAGTGGGAGTGAGATTCATAAAATAAAATTCGCCAATTTTATGTCTTAGTAAATTATTTAAACAATCATCGATAATTGTCTGTTTTATCTCAGTAATCCACATGTTTCTGTTCTCCAACAAAACAAACTTATTGACGCAAACAATACAGAATGATTCAATAAGTTAAAATTGTCCTAAATTCGGAAAAAGATTTTCTAAGTGTTAGAAAAGGCTTCTCCGAAAACAGCCCCGGCTGATGTAACTGCCGAAAGGTTGGCCAAATTAGAGAAATGGTTGGACCATGATCTCAAGGGCAAATGTTACATGCAAAATTGGACAAGTCTAAACAAGTTTGCCATCACTGCAAGAAACCCGGTAATTGGAAACGTAACTGCAAGGAATACCCCAAGCAGTTGCGAACTGCAAAGGGTATGTTTTACATTGAAATAAATGTTTTTCTTAATACTACTTCTTGGGTATTGGATACCAGATGTAGATCTCATATTTGCAATGAGTTGCAAATGATAACAAGAAGTAATAGGATAAGGATGGGTGAGACCCAGTCAAGGCTCGGGAATGGTTCCAGAGTTAAATCCATAGCTATGGGAAATATTTATTTTTTGCAGAACGGTTTTAAGTTACTTTTGATAGATGTTTTATTTGTTCCAGATTTAATTAAAACATTATTTCTGTTTCTATGCTAGATAGAGATGGTTATTCTTGCAATTTTGTGAATGAGATTTGCAATATTTACAAGAATGAATGTTTAATTGGAAATGGACAATTTGAAAACGATCTATACAACTTAAAACTAAAAGACGTTCCAATGAATTATGTTGATAAACCGGCTACAACAAACAAAAGGAAAAACGATAGTCAAAACCCGGCAAACCTATGGCACGCTAGGCTAGGTCATATTTTCTCAAGAAGGATGAACAAGCTAGTGGGAGAGGGCATGTTTGATATGTCTGATATTAATTCTCTACCTACTTGTGAATCCTGCCTAAAAGGAAAAATGACTAAATCTCCTTTTAAGGGGAAACCTGAGCGTAGTCAGAATCTGTTGGATTTGATCCATACAGATGTTTGTGGTCCATTTAGAGTAGGGACTCAACATGGCCACACCTACTTCATTACCTTTACTGATGATTATTCAAGGTATGGGTATTTATATTTAATGAAATATAAGTCTGAAGCATTTGAAAAGTTCAAAGAATTCAAGGCTGAAGTAGAAAACAAGCTAGGTAAAAGTATTAAAGCACTTCGATCGGATCGAGGTGGAGAATACTTGAGTACCGAGTTTTTGGACTATCTGAAAGAGAATGGGATTCTCTCTCAGTGGACTCCTCCTATGACACCACAGCTTAATGGTGTATCGGAGCGTCGTAATCGAACTTTGTTGGACATGGTTCGATCTATGATGAGCTTCACTGAGCTTCCACCTTCGTTTTGGGGCTATGCGCTTGAAACGGCGGTATTGTTGTTGAACAACGTTCACACTAAAGCAGTGGACAAAACACCATACGAGTTATGGAATGGCAAAGCTCCTAAGTATTCGTACTTGAGGATTTGGGGATGTCCTGCTTACGTGAAGCGGACAGTGGGAGATAAGTTGGATAGTCGATCCAGCTTATGTTATTTTGTAGGGTATCCGAAGAATTCAATCGGATATTATTTCTATTATCCTGCTGAAACAAAGGTGTTTGTTTCTAGGAATGCCACCTTCTTGGAGAAGGAATTCTTATTGGATAAGAAAGGCGAGATGATGGAACTCGAAGAAGTTCGAGAAGAACCCGAAATACAAAATAACGATCCTACACCTCAGGAACCATTGCTGGACACGCCTGCACCTAGAAGATCCGAAAGGACTTCTAGACCTCCAGTTCGATATGGTCTTCTTCTTGAAGGGGATCAAGATGAACCCGACATTGGATGTGATCCAAGAAACTTCAAGGAAGCAATTTCTGATGCGGATTCGAATTTATGGCTTGAAGCTATGCAGTCAGAATTGGATTCGATGCATACAAACCAAGTTTGGTCTTTAGTAGATCCTCCCGATGAAATTGTTCCGATAGGGTGTAAATGGATCTACAAAAGAAAGCTTGGGCCTGATGGTAAGGTATTGACCTACAAGGCGCGATTGGTGGCTAAAGGTTATACTCAAAGGCAAGGAGTTGACTATGACGAAACCTTTTCACCAGTTGCAATGTTCAAGTCCATAAGAATCCTAATTGCCATAGCTGCATGGTATGACTATGAGATATGGCAAATGGATGTGAAGACTGCTTTTCTTAATGGAGACATTAAGGAGGAAATCTATATGAAGCAGCCTGAGGGGTACACATCCATGGGAAGCGAGCATAAGGTATGCAAGCTTCAGAGATCAATTTATGGTCTAAAACAAGCATCAAGAAGTTGGAACCAGAAATTTGATGAAACAATAAAAGATTTTGGTTTCATCAAGAACCCGGAGGAACCTTGCGTGTACAAGAAAGTAGTTAAGGATGCGGTGACATTCTTAGTACTTTATGTTGATGACATCCTACTCATTGGGAATGATGTAGGGATGTTGCAGTCAACAAAGATATGGTTATCAGGTAGATTTTCGATGAAGGATTTGGGAGAGGCATCCTACATTCTTGGGATACAGATCTATAGAGATAGGTCTAAGAGAATGATAGGACTCACTCAATCAACCTACATCGATACCATATTGAAACGGTTTTCAATGGATGGGTCCAAAAGAGGACATCTACCCATGTGTCATGGAGTTTCTCTATCCAAGTCTATGTGTCCCAAGACTGATGAAGAGATAGAGAATATGACACATGTACCATATGCGTCAGCTATAGGTAGTATCATGTATGGGATGATATCTACCAGACCGGATGTAGCATTTGCTCTGAGTGTCACGAGCAGATATCAGTCTAATCCTGGTCAAATGCATTGGAAAGCCGTGAAGGACATTCTTAAGTACTTGCGAAGGACTAAGAATATGTTCATGGTTTATGGAGACGAGAACTCAAATTGGAAGGCTATACCGACTCTAGCTTCCAAAGTGATGTGGATGACTCGAAGTCAACCTCTGGATTTGTGTTCATGCTCAATGGCGGTGCTGTCTCTTGGAAGAGTTCCAAGCAGGACACCACAGCGGATTCCACCACTGAGGCTGAATACATTGCAGCATCAGCTGCTGCTAAAGAGGCCGTTTGGATGAGGAATTTCGTCCAAGAGTTGGGCGTCATTCCTGAATTTGTTGGTCCAGTCCCGGTGTACTGCGACAACACGGGTGCCGTTGCTCAAGCAAAGGAACCAAGGTCTCATCAAAGATCCAAACACGTACTGAGGAAATACCACATAATCCGGGAGATTGTGGAAAGAGGAGACATCATTGTCGAACGAGTGGCCTCTGCAGACAATATCGCTGATCCGCTTACTAAGCCCTTGCCAGGACCATTGTTTGACAAACATCGCGAAGCAATGGGTCTACGTAGTATGACTAGTTGGCTATAGGGCAAGTGGGAGATTGTAAGAGTGGGTGCCCAGTGAGCCAACTGTGTGGCTATGGGCTTTGATGACTCTTTGTATAAACAATCTTTTGTTTAATATTATTTACACTTTTATGGCAATGACTTTATATTACTTCATATTGTTATATTGTGATATACTATTGTTGTTTTGATAAAGACCTTGAATATACTATAGTGTATGTAAGATGTGGTAGGACATGGAGATGTCTATCATGAAATACATCTTATAGTCACTGTATGTTCTAAAACCGTTCCTAGTCGATTGAGCCGTCCGATAATAAGGATAAGGATCGCTCGAGTTTGAGACTAGCATTTGCGATGCGGAGTACCACATTTCATTGGTAGGGAACATGGAGATGTTCGAAGCATGCAAATGGATATTCATAGGATGAATAATCGAACTACCCTATCCGGACTTTCCAAGTGGTTATCACTTATCGAGTGGATTAAGTCCGCGGTTTTGGTTGTACACCATTAGTCCTTACGACTTGAAACATCATGGAGACTCTATATGCTAGTGCTGTGCTTTGACTCGTTTACCGACTCTATGGGGGTCATCAGGTGTCGAGATTGGGTACAGTTACGACACATATAGGAGTCAATGCATTGTTGTCAAGGATTCACCACATACTTGCGAGTATGGATATCCTATGCGATCTGAGGAGATATTAGTGTGACAAATCTCTGGCCAGAGTACTTGATGTGATTTAAGAAATGGTTTCTTAGTAGCACATGCGATGTCACTAATTTGATCTTCAAGATGTATTGCATAGTTATCGAATCTTGAGCGACTCTCGATATACCAATGGTTGTTGATTCGATCGGGATATATGGATGAAGGGACCGTACTGTACGCTAACCAAAATCTACTGGTTCTTGTAGGCACTATCAGTGATACCTAGGGAATCATGGGGCGATGTTGCTAGGCGCTTTACCATGATTCGTTGGGCAAGTCGGAAAGTGTTGTTCCGAGTCACAAGGAGTTGTGAGCCCACGGCTAGCTGTATCCCTGAACCATTGAGGGTCACACAGTGTAATGGAGTTTTAATCCCCGTTGAGATAGTTAAATTTAAAGAGTTAAATTTAATGAACTAAGGAGTTGGACTTCTTAAATAAGAGTAAGGGAGTAGGATTTCCTAAAATGACATAGGGATGGACATTTTTGGAAACCACTGAATTCGGATTCAGGAAAATTTATTTTGACTTTAAAATGTGCAGAAATGGTTTCTGTGCACATTGGTGAAATCAGTTCATCAATCGGAGTCATGATGAATTTTATATTAATTTCTGAACGAGCGGGCTTTGCTTGTCGGGCCCCAGCTTATGATTAATGGGCCCTAAGGTGTTAGTGGCCTGCATTATAAATAAGTTATTTCAGTACAGAAATTACACACAACAGCTCATAATTTTTGAGAAGCAAAAATCGAACCCTAGCCTCTCAAAAGTTTCGGCCGTCCCCTCCCTGTCCTCTGCCCGAGAAAATTCCGGTCTGTGATTTTGAATTGCAGTCTGGAATAGCGAATCAGATTCGTTTATTCTCTTCGCAGAAAACTTCTGATAGATTTTCTAGTGCAATCTATCAGAGGGATTAAACCTCTGTTCGTGGACCTGATTGAAGGAGTTCATCGGTTCCAGGGAGAGACAACAAGAGCAGATAAAATCTGTTGGTGTCCATTAATCTCGTTGCGAGATTGGAGGTAAAATTTAATAACTGTTATTTAAATTTTACACACACACAATAATTTAATCGTTAAACGGTTGATACCCACACCATGGAATTGTTCCATGATAAAATTTTTAAACTTCCGCTGCACCGGGTATCAATCGTGATTGATCTGACCGCCAGTTTTCCAACATTGGATAATTACAGATTCCTTTACTTGGGATTGTATAATGTTATTGGTTTCCGCAGTTTTATTCTGATATCTGTTTTATTAAGTTAATTGCATGCCTAAGTTCTGTTTAGTAGGTGATCTGGGTAAGGGTCACTACACGCCTATACCTAGAAGATCAGAGAAGACTTCTAGACCTCCTATTCGATATGGTCTTCTTCTTGAAGGGGATCAAGATGAACCCGACGTTGGATGTGATCCAAGAAACTTCAAGGAAGCAATTTTTGATGCGGATTCAAATTTATGGCTTGAAGCTATGCAGACGGAAATAGATTCGATGCATACAAACCAAGTTTGGTCTTTAGTAGATCCTCCCGATGGAATTGTTCCAATAGGGTGTAAATGGATCTACAAGAGAAAGCTTGGGCCTGATGGTAAGGTATTGACCTACAAGGCACGATTGGTGGCGAAAGGTTATACTCAAAGACAAGAAGTTGACTATGATAAAACCTTTTCACCAGTTGCAATGTTCAAGTCCATAAGAATCCTTATTGCCATAGCTGCTTGGTATGACTATGAGATATGGCAAATGGATGTGAAGACTGCATTCCTTAATGGAAACATTAAGGAGGATATCTATATGATGCAGCCTGAGGGATACACATCTGTGGGAAGCGAGCGTAAGGTATGCAAGCTTCAGAGATCAATTTATGGTCTGAAACAAGCATCAAGAAGTTGGAACAGAAATTTGATGAAACAATAAAGGATTTTGGTTTCATCAAGAACCCGGAGGAACCATGCGTGTACAAGAAAGTAATTAAGGATGCTGTGACATTCTTAGTACTTTATGTTGATGACATCCTACTCATTGGGAATGATGTAGGGATGTTGCAATCAACAAAGATATGGTTATCAGGTAGATTCTCGATGAAAGATTTAGGTGAGGCATCCTATATTCTAGGAATTCAGATCTATAGAGATAGATCTAAAAGAATGATAGGACTCACTCAATCAACTTACATCGAAACCATATTGAAAAGGTTTTCAATGGATGGGTCCTAGAGAGGACATCTACCTATGTGTCATGGAGTTTCTCTATCCAAGTACATGTGTCCCAAGACTGATGAAGAGATAGAGAAAATGACACATGTACCATATGCGTCAGCCATAGGTAGTATCATGTATGGGATGATATCTACCAGACCGGATGTAGCATTTGCTCTGAGTGTCACGAGCAGATATCAAGCCAATCCCGGTCAAATGCATTGGAAAGCCGTGAAGGGCATTCTTAAGTACTTACGAAGGACTAAGAATATGTTCATGGTATATGGAGGAAGAGAATTGAGATTGGAAGGCTACAACGACTCTAGCTTCCAAAGTGACGTGGATGACTCGAAGTCAACCTCTGGATTTGTGTTCATGCTCAATGGCGGTGTTGTCTCTCTGAAGAGTTCCAAGCAGGACACCACAGCGGATTCCACCACTAAGGCAGAATACATTGCGGCATCAGCTGCTGCTAAAGAGGCCGTTTGGATGAGGAATTTCGTCCAAGAGTTGGGCGTCATTCCTGAAGCTGTTGGTCCAGTCCCGGTGTACTGTGACAACACGGGTGTCGTTGCTCAGGCAAAGGAACCAAGGTCTCATCAAAGATCCAAACACGTACTGAGGAAATACCACATCATCCGGGAGATCATGGAAAGAGGAGACATCACTGTCGAGAGAGTGGCCTCTGCAGACAATATCGCTGATCTACTTACTAAGCCCTTGCCAGGACCATTATTTGATAAACATCGTGAAGCAATGGGACTACGTAGTATGACTAGTTGGCTTTAGGGCAAGTGGGAGATTGAAAGAGTGGGTGCCCGGTGAGCCAACTTGTGGCTAAGGGCTTTTATGACTCTATGTATAAACAATCTTTTGTTTAATATAATTTACACTTTTATAATGGCATTTACTTTATCTTTTATCATATTATTATGTTGTGACATACTATAAGATGTTTAGATGAAGACCTTGAATATACTATAGTGTATGTAAGATGTGGTGGCACATGTGGATGGCTATCATGAAACACATCTTATAGTCATTGTATATTCTAAACAGTTCCTAGTCGATTGAGCCATCCATTAATAAGGATAAGGATCGCTCGAGATTGAGACTAGCATTTGCGATGCCGAGTACCACGTTTCATTGGTATGGAACATAGAGATGTTCAAAGCATGCAAATGGATATTCATATGATGAATGATCGAACTACCCTATCCGGACTTTCCAAGTGGTTATCACTTATCGAGTGGATAAAGTCCGCGGTTTTGGTTGTACATCATTAGTCCTTACTACTTGAAACATCATTGAGACTCTATATGCTAGTACTGTACTTTTACTCATTTACCGACTCTATTGGGGTCATCAGGTTGTCGGGATTGGGTACAGTTATGACACATATAGGAGTCGATGCTTTGTTGTCAAGGATTCACCACATATTTGAGAGTGTGGATATCCTATGCAATCTGAGGAGATATTAGTGTGACGAATCTCTGGCCAGAGTACATGATGTATTTTAAGAAATGGTTTCTTAGTAGCACATGCGATGTCACTATTTGATCTTCAAGATGAATTGCATAGTTATCGAATCTCGAACGACTCTCGATTTACCAATAGTTGTTGATTCGATCGGGATATATGGATGAAGGGACCATACTGTACGCTAACCAAAATCTATAGGTTCTTGCAGGCACTATCAGTGATACCTAGGGAATCATGGGGCGATGTTGCTAGGCGCTCTTACCATGATTCGATGGGCAAGTCGGAAATTGTTGTTCCGAGTCGCAAGGAGTTGTGAGCCCACGGCTAGCTGTATCCCTGAACCATTGAGGGTCACACAAGTAATGGATTTCTAATTCCCGTTGAGATAGTTAAATTTAAAGAGTTAAATTTAATGAACAAAGAAGTAGGAATTCTTATATCAGAGTAGAAGAGTAAGATTTCCTAAAATGACATAGGGATGGGCATTTTTGGAAATCACTGAATTCGGATTCAGAAAATTTATCTTGACTTTAAAAGATGCAGAAATGGTTTCTGTGCACATTGGTGAAATTGGTTTATCAATCTGAGTCACGATGAATTTTATATTAATTTCTGAATATGCAGGCTTTGTTTGTCAGGCTTTAACTTATGACTAATGGGCCCTAAGCTGTTAGCAGCCCACATTATAAATAAGTTATTGCAGTGCAGAAATTAGACACAAGTCTCATAATTTTCGAACACTAGGGTTTTGAGACCTAGAGTGGCCGCCCCCTCTCTGTGTTTTTCTCTCTGAAATCCAGTCTGTGAATTTCGAATTTGCATTCTGGTTTAACGGATCAAATTCGTTAATTCTCTTCATAGAAACTTCTGATAGATTTTCTAGTGCAATCTATCAGAGGGATTCGAATTCTTTTCGTGGACCTGATTGAAGAATTGTTCGTCCATCAGTTCCTGGGATATACAACAAGAGCAGAGTTATGTGTTGGTGTCCATAATCTCGTTTCGAGATTCAAGGTAAAAATTTAATTTTTA
The DNA here is from genome assembly GCF_033568475.1 of Henckelia pumila. Classification (NCBI taxonomy): domain Eukaryota; kingdom Viridiplantae; phylum Streptophyta; class Magnoliopsida; order Lamiales; family Gesneriaceae; genus Henckelia; species Henckelia pumila. Next base: position 47,871,607 of record NC_133121.1, read on the forward strand.
TATAATTTTTACACGCACAATTTAATCGTAATGTTTTGATACCCATGATATGGAATCGTTCTATATAAAATTTTAAAACTTCCGCTGCACTGGGTATCAATTCTGATTGATCTGAACACCTTTTTCCAACCGTGGTATCAGAGCCATGTTGCTCAGATCAAGCGATTAAATTAATCGATTGTACAAAATTTTTAAGCCTTGGTTTTTTGAAACAAAAGGATTTTAAAAATTTAAAATTAATGGGCAAACCCGGGGCAGCGAACGTCGCTGCCCAAGGGCAGCGAGTCCATCGCTGCCCAAGGGGCAGCGACGGGCCGCCCAAGATCGTCCCGGGCGGCCCGAGAAATTTAATTTTTATTTTTAATTAAAATTTTAATATGTTAAAATTCTATTTTTGGTCCGATCGAAAATTGTTTTTGATTGGTCAACGAGGCGTCGGATCGAAATGTTCGAGTCCGAAAATTTTAAAATTGATTTTTGGATAAATTTGATTTTTTGGAAAATTTATAGATTTTATCCGTTAAATCAGATTTTATGAAATTAATTATTTTTGGTACAATTGATGATAAGATATGATCTTATGGAAATATTGAGTAAAATATGATTTTATGTATAAAATTGGATTTTATATGTAAAATATGATTTTATTTGATAAAAAGGTAAAATATGATTTTGTATGTAAAATAAGATTTTATATATGGAATATGATTTTATCCTTTTTAATTTAATTGCCATTGCATGTTATCCAATATTAATTTTGAATTAAATATTATTGAATAAGGATGATCGATTGTCATGACCAATATTATAGGTGTATGTTAGGTTGTTTACATTTGACTTTATTATTGATTGTTGGGTTTTATTAATGGGCCTGGTTTATGGCCTAAATTTGATTTTATCATTTGTAATAAAAGTGGGCCTGGTTTATGGACTGTTCCCACCCCTACAATTTATCCCTTTATTTGTCATAGTAATTTATTGTTAATTCACTAGAAATAGTGGGAGTTTTTGAAGATGGAGGTGGGACCAGCAAGCAATGATAAAGACTGAAGAAATGTAAATTGGAAGCACAATGTAATAGGATTGCATTGCATACTTTCATATTACCTAGGATTGGACTTAGACTCGTGATTGACAACCACGGGTCGATTAGAAATGGAATCGATCATCCTAAATAATATATGATATTATTGATGTATGCATGTTTTAGACTAAATTGTATGAATCCCGCAAGCATACATAAAATGAATGATGAGACAAATCTTCAAAATTAAAAATCCCTCATTTTAAATATGATTTAAAATTTATATCAAGATTAATAAAAGGGAATTTAAATATTGTTTAAATTTTCCTACCTTCCATCAACGATCAATGTATGAGATGCTACCCGCGGATATGGTCCGGCTCATATTATTGGGGGGGCCCGTTCGTCGGAAAGCTGTACATTGGATCGACAAATGTTGTAAGTTGGGTGGAACTCCCATGGGATCGGCTCATATTATTGGGGGATTCACATGGCGACTGTCCATCACAACTTAATATTGATGGGTCATCTTGACATGTCACAATAAACGGCGTCATATTATTGGGCCCTTATTGGACATGAGGTAAATACATGGGGGTTACTTTGGAAGTAATTGGGCTCTACCTTTTGAAAATTATGGTTGGCTGATATTATTCGGGACTATGATTTGTCAATTGGACTTCATGTTCTCACTAAGGAAAAAGTTTCCCGTTTTCACTAGAGGGTGGTGAAATCGTTAAAATAGTGGGAGTGTAATTCTTAAAATGAAATCTCGCCATATTTTATGTCTTAGTAAATTAATTAAACAATCATCGATAATTGTCTGTTTCATCTCAGTATATCATTATGATGAATCTTCGTAATCCACATGTTTCAATTCTCGAACAAAACAAACTTACTGGCGCAAACAATACGGAATGATTCCATAAGTTAAGATTGTCCTAAGTTCGGAAAAGATTTTCTAAGTGTTAGAAAAGGCTTCTCCGAAAACAGCCCCGGCTGATGCAACTGCCGAAAGGTTGGCCGAACTAGAGAAATGGTTGGACCATGATCTCAAGGCCAAATGTTACATGCAAAATTGGACAAGTCTAAACAAGTTTGCCATCACTACAAGAAATCCGGTCATTGGAAACGTAATTGCAAAGAATACCTCAAGCAGTTGCGAACTGCAAAGGGTATGTTTAACATTGAAATAAATGTTTTTCTTAATACTACTTCTTGGGTATTGGATACTGGATGTAGATCTCACATTTGCAATGAGTTGCAAATAATGAAAATAAGTAATAGGCTAAGGATGGGTGAGACCCAGCCAAGGCTCGGGAATGGTTCCAGAGTTGAATCCATAGCTATGGGAAATATTTGTTTAATTTTTCAAAACAATTTTAAGCTATATTATGAGAGAGATGTTTTTATTTGTTCCAAACTTGATTAAAAACATTATTTCTGTTTCTATGCTTGATAGAGATGGTTTTTCTTGCAATTTTGTGAATGGGATTTGCAATATTTACAAGAATGAATGTTTGATTGGAAATGGACAACTTGAAAACGATCTATATAACTTAAAATTAAAAGACGTTCCAATAAATTATGTTGATAAACCGGTAACAACGAACAAAAGGAAAATCGATAGTCAAAACCCGGCAAACCTTTGGCATGCTAGGCTAGGTCATATTTCATCAAGGAGGATGAACAAGCTAGTGGGAGAGGGCATGTTTGATATGTCTGATATTAACTCTCTATCTACTTGTGAGTCCTGCCTGAAAGGAAAAATGACTAAATCTCCTTTCAAAGGAAAACCTGAGCGTAGTCAAAATCTATTGGATTTTGGTTGTACATCATTAGTCCTTACTACTTGAAACATCATTGAGACTCTATATGCTAGTACTGTACTTTTACTCGTTTACCGACTCTATTGGGGTCATCAGGTTGTCGGGATTGGGTACAGTTACGACACATATAGGAGTCGATGCTTTGTTATCAAGGATTCACCACATACTTGCGAGTGTGGATATCCTAAGCAATCTCAGGAGATATTAGTGTGACAAATCTCTGGCCAGAGTACATGATGTGTTTTAAGAAATGGTTTCTTAGTAGCACATGCGATGTCACTATTTGATCTTCAAGATGAATTGCATAGTTATCGAATCTCGAACGACTCTCGATTTACCAATAGTTGTTGATTCGATCGGGATATATGGATGAAGGGACCGTACTGTACGCTAACCAAAATCTATTGGTTCTTGCAGGCACTATCAGTGATACCTAGGGAATTATGGGGCGATGTTGCTAGGCGCTCTTACCATGATTCGATGGGCAAGTCGGAAATTGTTGTTCCGAGTCGCAAGGAGTTGTGAGCCCACGGCTAGCTGTATCCCTGAACCATTGAGGGTGACACAAGTAATGGATTTCTAATTCCCGTTGAGATAGTTAAATTTAAAGAGTTAAATTTAATGAACAAAGAAGTAGGACTTCTTATATCAGAGTAGAAGAGTAAGATTTCCTAAAATGACATAGGGATGGGCATTTTTAGAAATCACTGAATTCGGATTCAGAAAATTTATCTTGACTTTAAAAGATGCAGAAATGGTTTCTGTGCACATTGGTGAAATTGGTTTATCAATCTGAGTCACGATGAATTTTATATTAATTTCTAAATATGCAGGCTTTGCTTGTCAGGCTTTAACTTATGACTAATGGGCCCTAAGCTGTTAGCAGCCCACATTATAAATAAGTTATTGCAGTGCAGAAATTAGACAAAAGTCTCATAATTTTCGAACACTAGGGTTTTGAGACCTAGAGTGGCCGCCCCCTCTCTGTGTTTTTCTCTCTGAAATTCAGTCTGTGAATTTCGAATTTGCAGTCTGGTTTAACGGATCAAATTCGTTAATTCTCTTCGTAGAAACTTCTGATAGATTTTCTAGTGCAATCTATCAGAGGGATTCGAATTCTGTTCGTGGACCTGATTGAAGAATTGTTCGTCCATCAGTTCCTGGGATATACAACAAGAGCAGAGTTATCTGTTGGTCTCCATAATCTCGTTTCGAGATTCAAGGTAAAATTTAATTGTTATATAATTTTTACACGCACAATTTAATCGTAAAGTTTTGATACCCATGATATGGAATCGTTCCATATAAAATTTTAAAACTTCCGCTGCACCGGGTATCAATTCTGATTGATCTGAACACCGTTTTCCAACAGTGGTATCAGAGCCAGGTTGCTCAGATCAACCGATTAAATTAATCGATTGTACAAATTTTTTAAGCCTTGGTTTTTTGAAACAAAAGGATTTTAAAAATTTAAAATTAATGGGCAAACCCGGGGCAGCGATCGGATCGCTGCCTAAGGGCAACGAGTCCATCGCTGCCCAGGGCAGCGCACGGCGCTGCCCAAGGGGCAGCGACGGGCTGCCCGGGGGCGCGGGCTGCTCGGGATCGTCTTGGGCGGCCCGGGAAAATTAATTTTTATTTTTAATTAAAATTTTAATATTTTAAAATTCTATTTTTGGTCCGATCGAAAATTGTTTTTGATTGGTCCACGAGGCGTCGGATCGAATTGTTCGAATCCGAAAATTTTAAAATTGATTTTTGGATAAATTTGATTTTTTGGAAAATTTATAGATTTTATCCGTTAAATCAGATTTTATGAAATTAATTATTTTTGGTACAATTGATGATAAGATATGATCTTATGGAAATATTGAGTAAAATATGATTTTATGTATAAAATTGGATTTTATATGTAAAATATGATTTTATTTGATAAAAAGGTAAAATATGATTTTGTATTGAAAATAAGATTTTATATATGGAATATGATTTTATCCTTTTTAATTTAATTGTCATTGCATGTTATCCAATAAATTAATTTTGAATTAAATATTATTGGATAAGGATGATCGATTGCCATGACCAATATTATAGGTGTATGTTAGGTTATTTACATTTGACTTTATTATTGATTGTTGGGTTTTATTAATGGGCCTGGTTTATGGCCCAAATTTGATTTTATCATTTGTAATAAAAGTGGGTCTGGTTTATGGCCCGTTTCCACCCCTACAATTTATCCCTTTATTTTTCATAGTAATTTATTGTAAATTCACTAGAAATAGTGGGAGTTTTTGAAGATGGAGGTGGGACCAGCAAGCAATGATAAAGACTGAAGAAATGTAAATTGGAAGCAAAATGTAATAGGATTGCATTGCATACTTGCATATTACCTAGGATTAGACTTAGACTCGTGATTGGCAACCACGGGTCGATTAGAAATGTAATCGATCATCCTAAATAATATATGATATTATTGATGTATGCATGTTTTAGACTAAATTGTATGAATCCCGCAAGCATACATAAAATGAATGATGAGACAAATCTTCAAAATTAAAAATCCCTCATTTTAAATATGATTTAAAATTTATATCAAGATTAATAAAATGGAATTTAAATATTGTTTAAATTTTCCTACCTTCCATCAATGATCAATGTATGAGATGCTACCCGTGGATATGGTCCGGCTCATATTATTGGGGGGGCCCGTTCGTCGGAAAGCTGTACATTGGATCGAAAAATGTTGTAAGTTGGGTGGAACTCCCATGGGATCGGCTCATATTATTGGGGGATTCACATGGCGACCGTCCATCACAACTTAATATTGATGGGTCATCTTGACATGTCACAATAAACGGCGTCATATGATTGGGCCCTTATTGGACATGAGGTAAATACATGGGGGTTACTTTGGAAGTAATTGGGCTCTACCTTTTGAAAATTATGGTTGGCTGATATTATTCGGGACTATGATTTGTCAATTGGACTCCATGTTCTCACTAAGAAAAAAGTTTCCCGTTTTCACTAGAGGGTGGTGAAATCGTTAAAATAGTGGGAGTGTAATTCTTAAAATGAAATCTCGCCATATTTTATGTCTTAGTAAATTAATTAAACAATCATCGATAATTGTCTGTTTCATCTCAGTATATCATTATGATGAATCTTCGTAATCCACATGTTTCAATTCTCGAACAAAACAAACTTACTGGCGCAAACAATACGGAATGATTCCATAAGTTAAGATTGTCCTAAGTTCGGAAAAGATTTTCTAAGTGTTAGAAAAGGCTTCTCCGAAAACAGCCCCGGCTGATGCAACTGCCAAAAAGGTTGGCCGAACTAGAGAAATGGTTGGACCATGATCTCAAGGCCAAATGTTACATGCAAAATTGGACAAGTCTAAACAAGTTTGCCATCACTACAAGAAATCCAGTCATTGGAAACGTAATTGCAAAGAATACCTCAAGCAGTTGCGAACTGCAAAGGGTATGTTTAACATTGAAATAAATGTTTTTCTTAATACTACTTCTTGGGTATTGGATACTGGATGTAGATCTCACATTTGCAATGAGTTGCAAATAATGAAAAGAAGTAATAGGCTAAGGATGGGTGAGACACAGTCAAGGCTCGGTAATGGTTTCAGAGTTGAATCCATAGCTATGGGAAATATTTTTTTAATTTTGCAAAACAATTTTAAGCTATATTATGAGAGAGATGTTTTTATTTGTTCCAGACTTGATTAAAAACATTATTTCTGTTTCTATGCTTGATAGAGATGGTTTTTCTTGCAATTTTGTGAATGGGATTTGCAATATTTACAAGAATGAATGTTTGATTGGAAATGGACAACTTGAAAACGATCTATATAACTTAAAATTAAAAGACGTTCCAATAAATTATGTTGATAAACCGGTAACAACGAACAAAAGGAAAATCGATAGTCAAAACCCGGCAAACCTTTGGCATGCTAGGCTAGGTCATATTTCATCAAGGAGGATGAACAAGCTAGTGGGAGAGGGCATGTTTGATATGTCTGATATTAACTCTCTATCTACTTGTGAGTCCTGCCTGAAAGGAAAAATGACTAAATCTCCTTTCAAAGGAAAACCTGAGCGTAGTCAAAATCTATTGGATTTTATCCATACGGATGTTTGCGGACCATTTAGTATTGGTACAAAATTTGGTCACACCTACTTCATTACCTTTACTGATGATTATTCTAGGTATGGGTACTTATATTTGATGAAATATAAGTCTGAATCATTTGAAAAGTTCAAAGAATTCAAGGTTGAAGTAGAAAACAAACTAGGTAAGAGGATTAAAGCACTTCGATCAGATCGAGGTGGAGAATACTTGAGTACCGAGTTTTTGAGCTATCTAAAAGAGAATGGGATTCTCTCTCAGTGGACTCCTCCTATGACACCTCAGCTTAATGGTGTTTCGGAGCGTCGCAATCGAACTTTGTTGGACATGGTTCGATCCATGATGAGCTTCACTGAGCTCCCACCTTCGTTTTGGGGCTATGCTTTTGAAACGGCGGTATTGTTGTTGAACAACGTTCACACTAAAGCAGTGAACAAAACACCATACGAGTTATGAAATGGCAAATCTCCTAAGTATTCGTACTTGAGGATTTGGGGATGTCCAGCTTACGTGAAGCAGATAGTGGGAGATAAGTTGGATAGTCGATCCACCTTATGTTATTATGTAGGGTATCCGAAGAATTCAATCGGATATTATTTCTATCATCCTACTGAAACAAAAGTGTTTGTTTCAAGGAATGCCACCTTCTTGGAGAAGGAGTTCTTATTGGATAAGAAAGGCGAGATGATGGAACTCGAAGAAATTCGAGAAGAACCCGAAATACAAAATAATGATCCCATACCTCAAGAATCTTCAGAGGACACGCCTATACCTAGAAGATCAGAGAGGACTTCTAGACCTCCTATTCGATATGGTCTTCTTCTTGAAGAGGATCAAGATGAACCCGACGTTGGATGTGATCCAAGAAACTTCAAGGAAGCAATTTAATGCGGATTCAAATTTATGGCTTGAAGCTATGCAGACGGAAATAGATTCGATGCATACAAACCAAGTTTGGTCATTAGTAGATCCTCCCGATGGAATTGTTCCAATAGGGTGTAAATGGATCTACAAGAGAAAGCTTGGGCCTGATGGTAAGGTATTGACCTACAAGGCACGATTGGTGGAGAAAGGTTATACTCAAAGACAAGGAGTTGACTATGATGAAACCTTTTCACCAGTTGCAATGTTCAAGTCCATAAGAATCCTTATTGCCATAGCTGCTTGGTATGACTATGAGATATGGCAAATGGATGTCAAGACTGCATTCCTTAATGGAAACATTAAGGAGGATATCTATATGATGCAGCCTGAGGGATACACATCTGTGGGAAGCGAGCGTAAGGTATGAAAGCTTCAGAGATCAATTTATGGTCTCAAACAAGCATCAAGAAGTTGGAACCAGAAATTTGATGAAACAATAAAGGATTTTGGTTTCATCAAGAACCCGGAGGAACCATGCGTGTACAAGAAAGTAATTAAGGATGCTGTGACAATCTTAGTACTTTATGTTGATGACATCCTACTCATTGGAAATGATGTAGGGATTTTGCAGTCAACAAAGATATGGTTATCAGGTAGATTCTCGATGAAGGATTTAGGTGAGGCATCCTATATTCTAGGAATTTAGATCTATAGAGATAGATCTAAAAGAATGATAGGACTCACTCAATCAACTTACATCGAAACCATATTGAAAAGGTTTTCAATGGATGGGTCCAAGAGAGGACATCTACCTATGTGTCATGGAGTTTCTCTATCCAAGTCCATGTGTCCCAAGACTGATGAAGAGATAGAGAAAATGACACATGTACCATATGCGTCAGCCATAGGTAGTATCATGTATGGGATGATATCTACCAGACCGGATGTAGCATTTGCTCTGAGTGTCACGAGCAGATATCAAGCCAATCCCGGTCAAATGCATTGGAAAGCCGTGAAGGACATTCTTAAGTACTTTCGAAGGACTAAGAATATGTTCATGGTATATGGAGGAAGAGAATTGAGATTAGAAGGCTACACCGACTCTAGCTTCCAAAGTGACATGGATGACTCGAAGTCAACCTCTGGATTTGTGTTCATGCTCAATGGCGGTGCTGTCTCTTGGAAGAGTTCCAAGCAGGACACCACAGCGGATTCCACCACTGAGGCAGAATACATTGCGGCATCAGCTGCTGCTAAAGAGGCCGTTTGGATGAGGAATTTCGTCCAAGAGTTGGGCGTCATTCCTGAAGCTGTTGGTCCAGTCCCGGTGTACTGTGACAACACGGGTGCCGTTGCTCAAGCAAAGGAACCAAGGTCTCATCAAAGATCCAAACACGTACTAAGGAAATACCACATCATCCGGGAGATCGTGGAAAGAGGAGACATCACTGTCGAGAGAGTGGCCTCTGTAGACAATATCGCTGATCCACTTACTAAGCCCTTGCCAGGACCATTATTTGACAAACATCGCGAAGCAATGGGACTATGTAGTATGACTAGTTGGCTTTAGGGCAAGTGGGAGATTGAAAGATTGGGTGCCCGGTGAGCCAACTTGTGGCTAAGGGCTTTTATGACTCTATGTATAAACAATCTTTTGTTTAATATAATTTACACTTTTATAATGGCATTTACTTTATCTTTTATCATATTATTATGTTGTGACATACTATAAGATGTTTAGATGAAGACCTTGAATATACTATAGTGTATGTAAGATGTGGTGGCACATGGGGATGGCTATCATGAAACACATCTTATAGTCACTGTATATTCTAAACAGTTCCTAGTCGATTGAGCCGTCCGTTAATAAGGATAAGGATCGCTCGAGACTGAGACTAGCATTTGCGATGCCGAGTACCACGTTTCATTGGTATGGAACATAGAGATGTTCAAAGCATGCAAATGGATATTCATACGATGAATGATCGAACTACCCTATCCGGACTTTCCAAGTGGTTATCACTTATCGAGTGGATAAAGTCCGCGTTTTTGGTTGTACATCATTAGTCCTTACTACTTGAAACATCATTGTGACTCTATATGCTAGTACTGTACTTTGACTCGTTTACCGACTCTATTGGGGTCATCAGGTTGTCGGGATTGGGTACAGTTACGACACATATAGGAGTCGATGCTTTGTTGTCAAGGATTCACCACATACTTGCGAGTGTGGATATCCTATGCAATCTGAGGAGATATTAGTGTGACGAATCTCTGGCCAGAGTACATGATGTGTTTTAAGAAATGGTTTCTTAGTAGCACATGCGATGTCCTTATTTGATCTTCAAGATGAATTGCATAGTTATCGAATCTCGAACGACTCTCGATTTACCAATAGTTGTTGATTCGATCGGGATATATGGATGAAGGGACCGTACTGTACGCTAACCAAAATCTATTGGTTCTTGCAGGCACTATCAGTGATACCTAGGGAATCATGGGGCGATGTTGCTAGGCGCTCTTACCATGATTCGATGGGCAATTCGGAAATTGTTGTTCCGAGTCGCAAGGAGTTGTGAGCCCACGGCTAGCTGTATCCCTGAACCATTGAGGGTCACACAAGTAATAGATTTCTAATTCCCGTTGAGATAGTTAAATTTAAAGAGTTAAATTTAATGAACAAAGAAGTAGGACTTCTTATATCAGAGTAGAAGAGTAAGATTTCCTAAAATGACATAGGGATGAGCATTTTTGGAAATCACTGAATTCGGATTCAGAAAATTTATCTTGACTTTAAAAGATGCAGAAATGGTTTCTGTGCACATTGGTGAAATTGGTTTATCAATCTGAGTCACGATGAATTTTATATTAATTTCTGAATATGCAGGCTTTGCTTGTCAGGCTTTAACTTATGACTAATGAGCCCTAAGCTGTTAGCAGCCCACATTATAAATAAGTTATTGCAGTGCAGAAATTAGACAAAAGTCTCATAATTTTCGAACACTAGGGTTTTGAGACCTAGAGTGGCCGCCCCCTCTCTGTGTTTTTCTCTCTGAAACCCAGTCTGTGAATTTCGAATTTTCAGTCTGGTTTAACGGATCAAATTCGTTAATTCTCTTCGTAGAAACTTCTGATAGATTTTCTAGTGCAATCTATCAGAGGGATTCGAATTCTGTTCGTGGACCTGATTGAAGAATTGTTCGTCCATCAGTTCCTGGGATATACAACAAGAGCAGAGTTATTTGTTGGTGTCCATAATCTCGTTTCGAGATTCAAGGTAAAAATTTAATTGTTATATAATTTTTACACGCACAATTTAATCGTAAAGTTTTGATACCCATGATATGGAATCGTTCCATATAAAATTTTAAAACTTCCGCTGCACCGGGTATCAATTCTGATTGATCCGAACACCGTTTTCCAACAGTGGTATCAGAGCCAGGTTGCTCAGATCAACCGATTAAATTAATCGATTGTACAAAATTTTTAAGCCTTGGTTTTTTGAAACAATAGGATTTTAAAAATTTAAAATTAATGGGCAAACCCGGGGCAGCGAACGTCGCTGCCCAGGGCAGCGATCGGATCGCTGCCTAAGGGCAGCGAGTCCATCGCTGCCCAGGGCAGCGATCGTCGCGGCCCAAGGGGCAGCGACGGGCTGCCCGGCCCGAGCCCCTTTGGGGGCGCGGGCTGCCCGGGATCGTCCCGGGCGGCCCGGGAAAATTAATTTTTATTTTTAATTAAAATTTTAATATGTTAAAATACTATTTTTGGTCCGATCGAAAATTGTTTTTGATTGGTTCACGAGGCGTCGGATCGAATTGTTCGAGTCCGAAAATTTTAAAATTGATTTTTGGATAAATTGATTTTTTGGAAAATTTATAGATTTTATCCGTTAAATCAGATTTTATGAAATTAATTATTTTTGGTACAATTGATGATAAGATATGATCTTATGAAAATATTGAGTAAAATATGATTTTATGTATAAAATTGGATTTTATATGTAAAATATGATTTTATTTGATAAAAAGGTAAAATATGATTTTGTATGTAAAATAAGATTTTATATATGGAATATGATTTTATCCTTTTTAATTTAATTGCCATTGCATGTTATCCAATAAATTAATTTTGAATTAAATATTATTGGATAAGGATGATCGATTTTCATGACCAATATTATAGGTGTATGTTAGGTTGTTTACATTTGACTTTATTATTGATTGTTGGGTTTTATTAATGGGCCTGGTTTATGGCCCAAATTTGATTTTATCATTTGTAATAAAAGTGGGCCTGGTTTATGGCCCGTTTCCACCCCTACAATGTATCCCTTTATTTGTCATAGTAATTTATTGTAAATTCACTAGAAATAGTGGGAGTTTTTGAAGATGGAGGTGGGACCAGCAAGCAATGATAAAGACTGAAGAAATGTAAATTGGAAGCACAATGTAATAGGATTGCATTGCATACTTGCATATTACCTAGGATTGGACTTAGACTCGTGATTGGCAACCACGGGTCGATTAGAAATGGAATCGATCATCCTAAATAATATATGATATTATTGATGTATGCATGTTTTAGACTAAATTGTATGAATCCCGCAAGCATACATAAAATGAATGATGAGACAAATCTTCAAAATTAAAAATCCCTCATTTTAAATATGATTTAAAATTTATATCAAGATTAATAAAAGGGAATTTAAATATTGTTTAAATTTTCCTACCTTCCATCAACGATCAATGTATGAGATGCTACCCGCGGATATGGTCCGGCTCATATTATTGGGGGGGCCCGTTCATCGGAAAGCTGTACATTGGATCGACAAATGTTGTAAGTTGGGTGGAACTCCCATGGGATCGGCACATATTATTGGGAGATTCACATGGCGACCGTCCATCACAACTTAATATTGATGGGTCATCTTGACATGTCACAATAAACGGCGTCATATTATTGGGCCCTTATTGGACATGAGGTAAATACATGGGGGTTACTTTGGAAGTAATTGGGCTCTACCTTTTGAAAATTATGGTTGGTTGATATTATTCGGGACTATGATTTGTCAATTGGACTCCATGTTCTCACTAAGGAAAAAGTTTTCCGTTTACACTAGAGGGTGGTGAAATCGTTAAAATAGTGGGAGTGTAATTCTTAAAATGAAATCTCGCCATATTTTATGTCTTAGTAAATTAATTAAACAATCATCGATAATTGTCTGTTTCATCTCAGTATATCATTATGATGAATCTTCGTAATCCACATGTTTCAATTCTCGAACAAAACAAACTTACTGGCGCAAACAATACGGAATGATTCCATAAGTTAAGATTGTCCTAAGTTCGGAAAAGATTTTCTAAGTGTTAGAAAAGGCTTCTCCGAAAACAGCCCCGGCTGATGCAACTGCCGAAAGGTTGGCCGAACTAGAGAAATGGTTGGACCATGATCTCAAGGCCAAATGTTACATGCAAAATTGGACAAGTCTAAACAAGTTTGCCATCACTACAAGAAATCTGGTCATTGGAAACATAATTGCAAAGAATACCTCAAGCAGTTGCGAACTGCAAAGGGTATGTTTAACATTGAAATAAATGTTTTTCTTAATACTACTTCTTGGGTATTGGATACTGGATGTAGATCTCACATTTGCAATGAGTTGCAAATAATGAAAAGAAGTAATAGGCTAAGGATGGGTGAGACCCAGTCAAGGCTCGGGAATGGTTCCAGAGTTGAATCCATAGCTATGGGAAATATTTGTTTAATTTTGCAAAACAATTTTAAGCTATATTATGAGAGAGATGTTTTTATTTGTTCCAGACTTGATTAAAAACATTATTTCTGTTTCTATGCTTGATAGAGATGGTTTTTCTTGCAATTTTGTGAATGGAATTTGCAATATTTACAAGAATGAATGTTTGATTGGAAATGGACAACTTGAAAACGATCTATATAACTTAAAATTAAAAGACGTTCCAATAAATTATGTTGATAAACCGGTAACAACGAACAAAAGGAAAATCAATAGTCAAAACCCGGCAAACCTTTGGCATGCTAGGCTAGGTCATATTTCATCAAGGAGGATGAACAAGCTAGTGGGAGAGGGAATGTTTGATATGTCTGATATTAACTCTCTATCTACTTGTGAGTCCTGCCTAAAAGGAAAAATGACTAAATCTCCTTTCAAAAGAAAACCTGAGCGTAGTCAAAATCTATTGGATTTGATCCATACGGATGTTTGCGGACCATTTAGTATTGGTACAAAATTTGTTCACACCTACTTCATTACCTTTACTGATGATTATTCTAGGTATGGGTACTTATATTTGATGAAATATAAGTCTGAATCATTTGAAAAGTTCAAAGAATTCAAGGCTAAAGTAGAAAACAAACTAGGTAAGAGGATTAAAGCACTTCGATCAGATCGAGGTGGAGAATACTTGAGTACCGAGTTTTTGAGCTATCTAAAAGAGAATGGGATTCTCTCTCAGTGGACTCCTCCTATGACACCTCAGCTTAATGGTGTTTCGGAGCGTCGCAATCGAACTTTGTTGGACATGGTTCGATCCATGATGAGCTTCACTGAGCTCCCACCTTCGTTTTGGGGCTATGCTTTTGAAACGGCGGTATTGTTGTTGAACAACGTTCACACTAAAGCAGTGAACAAAACACCATACGAGTTATGAAATGGCAAATCTCCTAAGTATTCGTACTTGAGGATTTGGGGATGTCCAGCTTACGTGAAGCAGATAGTTGGAGATAAGTTGGATAGTCGATCCACCTTATGTTATTTTGTAGGGTATCCGAAGAATTCAATCGGATATTATTTCTATCATCCTACTGAAACAAAAGTGTTTGTTTCAAGGAATGCCACCTTCTTGGAGAAGGAGTTCTTATTGGATAAGAAAGGCGAGATGATGGAACTCGAAGAAATTCGAGAAGAACCCGAAATACAAAATAATGATCCCATACCTCAAGAATCTTCAGAGGACATGCCTATACCTAGAAGATCAGAGAGGACTTCTAGACCTCCTATTCGATATGGTCTTTTTCTTGAAGGGGATCAAGATGAACCCGACGTTGGATGTGATCCAAGAAACTTCAAGGAAGCAATTTCTGATGCGGATTCAAATTTATGGCTTGAAGCTATGCAGACGGAAATAGATTCGATGCATACAAACCAAGTTTGGTCTTTAGTAGATCCTCCCGATGGAATTGTTCCAATAGGGTGTAAATGGATCTACAAGAGAAAGCTTGGGCCTGATGGTAAGGTATTGACCTACAAGGCACGATTGGTGGAGAAAGGTTATACTCAAAGACAAGGAGTTGACTATGATGAAACCTTTTCACCAGTTGCAATGTTCAAGAACATAAGAATCCTTATTGCCATAGCTGCTTGGTATGACTATGAGATATGGCAAATGGATGTGAAGACTGCATTCCTTAATGGAAACATTAAGGAGGATATCTATATGATTCAGCCTGAGGGATACACATCTGTGGGAAGCGAGCGTAAGGTATGCAAGCTTCAGAGATCAATTTATGGTCTCAAACAAGCATCAAGAAGTTGGAACCAGAAATTTGATGAAACAATAAAGGATTTTGGTTTCATCAAGAACCCGAAGGAACCATGCGTGTACAAGAAAGTAATTAAGGATGCTGTGACATTCTTAGTACTTTATGTTGATGACATCCTACTCATTGGGAATGATGTAGGGATGTTGCAGTCAACAAATATATGGTTATCAGGTAGATTCTCGATGAAGGATTTAGGTGAGGCATCCTATATTCTAGGAATTCAGATCTATAGAGATAGATCTAAAAGAATGATAGGACTCACTCAATCAACTTACATCGAAACCATATTGAAAAGGTTTTCAATGGATGGGTCCAAGAGAGGACATCTACCTATGTGTCATGGAGTTTCTCTATCCAAGTCCATGTGTCCCAAGACTGATGAAGAGATAGAGAAAATGACACATGTACCATATGCGTCAGCCATAGGTAGTATCATGTATGGGATGATATCTACCAGACCGGATGTAGCATTTGCTCTGAGTGTCACGAGCAGATATCAAGCCAATCCCAGTCAAATGCATTGGAAAGCCGTGAAGGACATTCTTAAGTACTTACGAAGGACTAAGAATATGTTCATGGTATATGGAGGAAGAGAATTGAGATTGGAAGGCTACACCGACTCTAGCTTCCAAAGTGACATGGATGACTCGAAGTCAACCTCTGGATTTGTGTTCATGCTCAATGGCGGTGCTGTCTCTTGGAAGAGTTCCAAGCAGGACACCACAGCGGATTCCACCACTGAGGCAGAATACATTGCGGCATCAGCTGCTGCTAAAGAGGCCGTTTGGATGAGGAATTTCGTCCAAGAGTTTGGCGTCATTCCTGAAGCTGTTGGTCCAGTCCCGGTGTACTGTGACAACACGGGTGCCGTTGCTCAGGCAAAGGAACCAAGGTATCATCAAAGATCCAAACACGTACTGAGGAAATACCACATCATCCGGGAGATCGTGGAAAGAGGAGACATCACTGTCGAGAGAGTGGCCTCTGCAGACAATATCGCTGATCCACTTACTAAGCCCTTGCCAGGACCATTATTTGACAAACATCGCGAAGCAATGGGACTATGTAGTATGACTAGTTGGCTTTAGGGCAAGTGGTTGATTGAAAGAGTGGGTGCCCGGTGAGCCAACTTGTGGCTAAGGGCTTTTATGACTCTATGTATAAACAATCTTTTGTTTAATATAATTTACACTTTTATAATGGCATTTACTTTATCTTTTATAATATTATTATGTTGTGACATACTATAAGATGTTTATATGAAGACCTTGAATATACTATAGTGTATGTAAGATGTGGTGGCACATGGGGATGGCTATCATGAAACACATCTTATAGTCACTGTATATTCTAAACAGTTCCTAGTCGATTGAGCCGTCCGTTAATAAGGATAAGGATCGCTCGAGATTGAGACTAGCATTTGCGATGCCGAGTACCACGTTTCATTGGTATGGAACACAGAGATGTTCAAAGCATGCAAATGGATATTCATACGATGAATGATCGAACTACCCTATCCGGACTTTCCAAGTGGTTATCACTTATCGAGTGGATAAAGTTCGCGGTTTTGGTTGTACATCATTAGTCCTTACTACTTGAAACATCATTGTGACTCTATATGCTAGTACTGTACTTTGACTCGTTTACCGACTCTATTGGGGTCATCAGGTGTCGGGATTGGGTACAATTATGACACATATAGGAGTCGATGCTTTGTTGTCAAGGATTCACCACATACTTGCGAGTGTGGATATCCTATGCAATCTGAGGAGATATTAGTGTGACGAATCTCTGGCCAGAGTACATGATGTGTTTTAAGAAATGGTTTCTTAGTAGCACATGCTGTTGGAAAAACTGGCTCTCAGATCAATCACGATTGATACCCGGTGCAGCGGAAGTTTAAAAATTTTTGTCATGGAACAATTCCATGGTGTGGGTATCAACCGTTCAACGATTAAATTATAGTGTGTGTGTAAAATTCAAATAACAATTATTAAATTTTACCTTCAATCTCGAAGCGAGATTATTGGACACCACACAGATTTCTCTGCGCTTCTTGTATCTCCCTGGAACTGATGAACAAGCTGTTCTTCAATCAGGTCCACGAATAGAGGTTTAATCCCTCTGATAGATTGCACTAGAAAATCTATCAGAAGTTTTCTACGAAGAGAATAAACGAATTTGATTCGCTATTCCAGACTGCAATTCAAAATCATAGACCGGAATTTCTCATGCAGAGAAGGGAGGGGGCGGCCGAATTATGAGAGGGAGGCTAGGGTTTTTTTTCGAAAAATCCAGTCTCTCAAATTATGACCTGTTCTGTCTAATTTCTGTACTGCAATAACTTATTTATAATGCAGGCCACTAACACCTTAGGGCCCATTAGTCATAAGTTGAGGCCCGACAAGCAAAGCCCGCTCGTTCAGAAATTAATATAAAATTCATCGTGACTCCGATTGATAAACCGATTTTACCAATGCGCACAGAAACCATTTCTGCACATTTTAAAGTCAAAATAAATTTTCCTGAATCCGAATTCAGTGGTTTCCTAAAATGTCCATCCCTATGTCATTTTAGGAAATCCTACTCCCTTACTCTTATTTAAGAAGTCCAACTCCTTAGTTCATTAAATTTAACTCTTTAAATTTAACTATCTCAACGGGGATTAAAACTCCATTACACTGTGTGACCCTCAATGGTTCAGGGATACAGCTAGTCGTGGGCTCACAACTCCTTGTGACTCGGAACAACACTTTCCGACTTGCCCAACGAATCATGGTAAAGCGCCTAGCAACATCGCCCCATGATTCCCTAGGTATCACTGATAGTGCCTACAAGAACCAGTAGATTTTGGTTAGCATACAGTACGGTCCCTTCATCCATATATCCCGATCGAATCAACAACCATTGGTATATCGAGAGTCGCTCAAGATTCGATAACTATGCAATACATCTTGAAGATCAAATTAGTGACATCGCATGTGCTACTAAGAAACCATTTCTTAAATCACATCAAGTACTCTGGCCAGAGATTTGTCACACTAATATCTCCTCAGATCGCATAGGATATCCACACTCGCAAGTATGTGGTGAATCCTTGACAACAATGCATTGACTCCTATATGTGTCGTAACTGTACCCAATCTCGACACCTGATGACCCCCATAGAGTCGGTAAACGAGTCAAAGCACAGCACTAGCATATAGAGTCTCCATGATGTTTCAAGTCGTAAGGACTAATGGTGTACAACCAAAACCGTGGACTTTATCCACTCGATAAGTGATAACCACTTGGAAAGTCCGGATAGGGTAGTTCGATTATTCATCCTATGAATATCCATTTGCATGCTTCGAACATCTCCATGTTCCCTACCAATGAAACGTGGTACTCCGCATCGCAAATGCTAGTCTCAAACTCGAGCGATCCTTATCCTTATTATCGGACGGCTCAATCGACTAGGAACGGTTTTTAGAATATACAGTGACTATAAGATGTATTTCATGATAGACATCTCCATGTTCTACCACATCTTACATACACTATAGTATATTCAAGGTCTTTATCAAAACAACAATAGTATATCACAATATAACAATATGAAGTAATATAAAGTCATTGCCATAAAAGTGTAAATAATATTAAACAAAAGATTGTTTATACAAAGAGTCATCAAAGCCCATAGCCACACAGTTGGCTCACTGGGCACCCACTCTTACAATCTCCCACTTGCCCTATAGCCAACTAGTCATACTACGTAGACCCATTGCTTCGCGATGTTTGTCAAACAATGGTCCTGGCAAGGGCTTAGTAAGCGGATCAGCGATATTGTCTGCAGAGGCCACTCGTTCGACAATGATGTCTCCTCTTTCCACAATCTCCCGGATTATGTGGTATTTCCTCAGTACGTGTTTGGATCTTTGATGAGACCTTGGTTCCTTTGCTTGAGCAACGGCACCCGTGTTGTCACAGTACACCGGGACTAGACCAACAAATTCAGGAATAACGCCCAACTCTTGGACGAACTTCCTCATCCAAACGGCCTCTTTAGCAGCAGCTGATGCTGCAATGTATTCAGCCTCAGTGGTGGAATCCGCTGTGGTGTCCTGCTTGGAACTCTTCCAAGAGACAGCACCGCCATTGAGCATGAACACAAATCCAGAGGTTGACTTCGAGTCATCCACATCACTTTGGAAGCTAGAGTCGGTATAGCCTTCCAATTTGAGATCTCGTCCTCCATACACCATGAACATATTCTTAGTCCTTCGCAAGTACTTAAGAATGTCCTTCACGGCTTTCCAATGCATTTGACCAGGATTAGACTGATATCTGCTCGTGACACTCAGAGCAAATGCTACATCCGGTCTGGTAGATATCATCCCATACATGATACTACCTATAGCTGACGCATATGGTACATGTGTCATATTCTCTATCTCTGCATCAGTCTTGGGACACATAGACTTGGATAGAGAAACTCCATGACATATGGGTAGATGTCCTCTTTTGGACCCATCCATTGAAAACCGTTTCAATATGGTATCGATGTAGGTTGATTGAGTGAGTCCTATCATTCTCTTAGACCTATCTCTATAGATCTGTATCCCAAGAATGTAGGATGCCTCTCCCAAATCCTTCATCAAAAATCTACCTGATAACCATATCTTTGTTGACTGCAACATCCCTACATCATTCCCAATGAGTAGGATGTCATCAACATAAAGTACTAAGAATGTCACCGCATCCTTAACTACTTTCTTGTACACGCAAGGTTCCTCCGGGTTCTTGATGAAACCAAAATCTTTTATTGTTTCATCAAATTTCTGGTTCCAACTTCTTGATGCTTGTTTTAGACCATAAATTGATCTCTGAAGCTTGCATACCTTATGCTCGCTTCCCATGGATGTGTACCCCTCAGGCTGCTTCATATAGATTTCTTCCTTAATGTCTCCATTAAGAAAAGCAGTCTTCACATCCATTTGCCATATCTCATAGTCATACCATGCAGCTATGGCAATCAGGATTCTTATGGACTTGAACATTGCAACTGGTGAAAAGGTTTCATCATAGTCAACTCCTTGCCTTTGAGTATAACCTTTCGCCACCAATCGCGCCTTGTAGGTCAATACCTTACCATCAGGCCCAAGCTTTCTCTTGTAGATCCATTTACACCCTATTGGAACAATTCCATCGGGAGGATCTACTAAAGACCAAACTTGGTTTGTATGCATCGAATCCAATTCTGACTGCATAGCTTCAAGCCATAAATTCAAATCCGCATCAGAAATTGCTTCCTTGAAGTTTCTTGGATCACATCCAATGTCGGGTTCATCTTGATCCCCTTCAAGAAGAAGACCATATCGAACTGGAGGTCTAGAAGTCCTTTCGGATCTTCTAGGTGCAGGCGTGTCCAGCAATGGTTCCTGAGGTGTAGGATCGTTATTTTGTATTTCGGGTTCTTCTCGAACTTCTTCGAGTTCCATCATCTCGCCTTTCTTATCCAATAAGAACTCCTTCTCCAAGAAGGTGGCATTCCTAGAAACAAACACCTTTGTTTCAGCAGGATAATAGAAATAATATCCGATTGAATTCTTCGGATACCCTACGAAATAACATAAGCTGGATCGACTATCCAACTTATCTCCCACTGTCCGCTTCACGTAAGAAGGACATCCCCAAATCCTCAAGTACGAATACTTAGGAGCTTTGCCATTCCATAACTCGTATGGTGTTTTGTCCACTGCTTTAGTGTGGACGTTGTTCAACAACAATACCGCCGTTTCAAGCGCATAGCCCCAAAACGAAGGTGGAAGCTCAGTGAAGCTCATCATAGATCGAACCATGTCCAACAAAGTTCGATTACGACGCTCCGATACACCATTAAGCTGTGGTGTCATAGGAGGAGTCCACTGAGAGAGAATCCCATTCTCTTTCAGATAGTCCAAAAACTCGGTACTCAAGTATTCTCCACCTCGATCCGATCGAAGTGCTTTAATACTTTTACCTAGCTTGTTTTCTACTTCAGCCCTGAATTCTTTGAACTTTTCAAATGCTTCAGACTTATATTTCATTAAATATAAATACCCATACCTTGAATAATCATCAGTAAAGGTAATGAAGTAGGTGTGGCCATGTTGAGTCCCTACTCTAAATGGACCACAAACATCTGTATGGATCAAATCCAACAGATTCTGACTACGCTCAGGTTTCCCCTTAAAAGGAGATTTAGTCATTTTTCCTTTTAGGCAGGATTCACAAGTAGGTAGAGAATTAATATCAGACATATCAAACATGCCCTCTCCCACTAGCTTGTTCATCCTCCTTGAGGAAATATGACCTAGCCTAGCATGCCAAAGGTTTGCCGGGTTTTGACTATCGATTTTCCTTTTGTTTGTTGTCGCCGGTTTATCAACATAATTCACTGGAACGTCTTTTAGTTTTAAGTTGTATAGATCGTTTTCAAGTTGTCCATTTCCAATTAAACATTCATTCTTGTAAATATTGCAAATCCCATTCACAAAATTGCAAGAATAACCATCTCTATCAAGCATAGAAATAGAAATAATGTTTTTAATTAAATTTGGCACAAATAAAACATCTCTTAACAATAATTTAAAACCGTTCTGCAAAGTCAAACAAACATCTCCAATGGCCGTAGCTTCAACTCTGGAACCATTCCCGAGCCTCAGCTGGGTCTCACCCATTCTAAGCCTGCGACTTCTTGTCATCACCTGCAAATCATTGCAAATGTGAGATCCACATCCGGTATCCAATACCCAAGAAGTTGTATTAAGTGACATGTTTATTTCAATATAGAACATACCCTTTGCAGTTCCCAACTGCTCAAGATATTCCTTGCAGTTGCGCTTCCAATGACCCGGCTTCTTGCAGTAATGGCAAACATCCTTGGATTTTCCATTGTTTGAAGCCTTTGTCTTTTGCTTCTTCTCGGGCTCGACTTTCTTGGGTGGGGTAGAACGTTTCTTGCCCTTCATACTTGGCCCCTTCTTAGGAGAAGATGAGGAGCCCACCAAGAAAGCTGACTTATCCTTCTTAAGTGTGGATTCATATGTAACGAGCATATTGACCATCTCTTCTAGGGTGGCCTCTATCTTGTTCATATTAAAATTTATCACAAATCCATCAAATGAAGAAGGAAGAGACAGAAGCAATAAATCCACATTGAGTTCATGCTCCAACACCAAATCTAGGGTCGCCAACTTCTGTATGAGCCAAATCACTTGTACCCCATGATCACGGACCGAAGTCCCTTCACGCATGCGGCACGTCATCAACTCCTTAACAGTAGCGAACCTTTCAGCCCTCGACTGAGCCCCAAAAAGTTCCTTGAGTTGCGTGTGAATGTCAGCAGCATTCACCGTGTCCTCAAATCGCCTCTGGAGTTCATCAGACATCGAGGCTTGCATATAGCATTTGGTCTTGATGTCATGGTCACACCATGCATCAAGTTTGGCCAATTCCTCCGGACTTATGTCAGCTGGTGCTTCCTTCGGAGGTGCTTTCTCTAACACGTAGAGCATTTTCTCCGAAGTTAAGACAATCTTCAACTTCCGGAACCATTCCGTATAGTTTGCGCCAGTCAACTTGTTTTGTTCGAGGATCGAGAATAATGGATTTCGCGAATTCATTGTATGAAATACTGAAAAGAAAAACAGACATATATCAATGATTGTTTAACAATTTACTAAGACATAAAATAGGCGAATTTAATTTTATGAATCTCACTCCCACTATTTTAACGATTTCACCACCCTCTAGTGAAAACGGGAAACTTTTTCCTTAGTGAGAACATGGAGTCCAATTGACAAACTTATGGTCCCGAATAATATCAGCCAACCATAATTCTCAAAAGGTAGAGCCCAATTGCTTCCTAAGCAACCCCCATGTGTTTACCTCATGTCCAATAAGGGCCCAATAATATGACGCCGTTTAAAGTGACATGTCAAGATGACCCATCAATATTAAGTTGTGATGGACGGTCGCCATGTGGATCCCCCAATAATATGAGCCGATCCCATGGGAGTTCCACCCAACTTACAACATTTGTCGATCCAATGTACAGCTTTCCGACGGACGGGCCCCCCCAATAATATGAGCCGGACCGTATCCGCGGGTAGCATCACATACATTGACCGTTGATGGAAGGTAGGAACATTTAAACAAATTTAAATTTCCTTTATTTATCTTGATATAAATTTTAAATCATATTTAAAATGAGGGATTTTTAATTATAAAAATATTTGTCTCATCATATTTAATTTATTGCATGCTTGCCGGATTCACGCAATTATGTCTAAACATGCATACAATCATAATATCAAATATTATATAGGATGATCGATTCCATTTCTAATTGACCCGTGGTTGCCAATCACGGGTCTTAGTCCAATCCTAGGTAATATGCAGTATGCAATGCAATCCTATTACATGTGCTTCCAATTTACATTTCTTCAGTCTTTATTGTCTGCTGGGCCCACCATCTTCAAATCTTGATCTCCCACTAAATCTAATGTATTTACAATAAATAACAATGACAAGTAGGGGATACATTTTTAGGGGTAGGAACGGGCTATAAACCAAGCCCACTTTTATTACATATGACATTCATATCGGGCCATAAACCAGGCCCATTAATAAAACCAACAACAATAAAAACAAAATGTAAATTCCTAACATACACCTACAAAATTAGTCATGGCAATCGATCATCCTTATCCAATAACATTTAATTCAAAATTAATTTATTGGATAACATGCAGTGGCAATTCAAATTTAAACAAGATAAAATCATATTTTATATATAAAATCTCATTTCACATATAAAATCATATTTTATCTCTATATCAAATAAAATCATATTTTATCTATAAAATCCAATTTTACAAATAAAATCATATTTTACTCAATATATCATAAGATCATATCTTATCATCAATTGTACCAAAATAATTGATTTCAAAATTCAATTTACGGATAAAACATTAAAATTTTCCAAAAATTCAAATTTATCCAAAAAATCAATTTTAAAATTTACGGACTCGAACAATTCGATCCGAAATCTCGTGAACCAATCAAAAACAATTTTTGACCGGACCAAAAATAAAATTTTATCACATTAAAATTAATTTTAAATAAAAATTTAATTTTTCCCGCGGGCCGCCCGGGACACTCCCGGGCCGGCCCGCACGGGGTGCGGGCCGGGGGCAGCCCGGCTGCCCCCTTAGGGCAGCAACAATTGCTGCCCTGGCGGCGCCTGGCGCCGCCGCTGGGCGGCGCCGTGCGTTGCCCTGGGCGGCGCCGTGCGCCCCCTTTGGGCGGCGACGGTCGCCGCCCTGGGCGGCGCCGTGCGCCTCCCCCGGGGCAGCGACCATCGCCGCCCCCTCCGGGCAGCGATCCAATCGCTGCCCGGGTTTTGCCCCGAAAAAAAAAAAATTTATTTAAAAATATTTATTTTGTTTCAAAAACCGAGACTCAAAAATTTTGTACAATTGATTAATTCAATCGTTTGATCTGAGCAACCTGGCTCTGATACCACTGTTGGAAAAACTGGCTCTCAGATCAATCACGATTGATACCCGGTGCAGCGGAAGTTTAAAAATTTTTGTCATGGAACAATTCCATGGTGTGGGTATCAACCGTTCAACGATTAAATTATAGTGTGTGTGTAAAATTCAAATAACAATTATTAAATTTTACCTTCAATCTCGAAGCGAGATTATTGGACACCACACAGATTTCTCTGCGCTTCTTGTATCTCCCTGGAACTGATGAACAAGCTGTTCTTCAATCAGGTCCACGAATAGAGGTTTAATCCCTCTGATAGATTGCACTAGAAAATCTATCAGAAGTTTTCTACGAAGAGAATAAACGAATTTGATTCGCTATTCCAGACTGCAATTCAAAATCACAGACCGGAATTTCTCATGCAGAGAAGGGAGGGGGCGGCCGAATTATGAGAGGGAGGCTAGGGTTTTTTTTCGAAAAATCCAGTCTCTCAAATTATGACCTGTTCTGTCTAATTTCTGTACTGCAATAACTTATTTATAATGCAGGCCACTAACACCTTAGGGCCCATTAGTCATAAGTTGAGGCCCGACAAGCAAAGCCCGCTCGTTCAGAAATTAATATAAAATTCATCGTGACTCCGATTGATAAACCGATTTTACCAATGCGCACAGAAACCATTTCTGCACATTTTAAAGTCAAAATAAATTTTCCTGAATCCGAATTCAGTGGTTTCCTAAAATGTCCATCCCTATGTCATTTTAGGAAATCCTACTCCCTTACTCTTATTTAAGAAGTCCAACTCCTTAGTTCATTAAATTTAACTCTTTAAATTTAACTATCTCAACGGGGATTAAAACTCCATTACACTGTGTGACCCTCAATGGTTCAGGGATACAGCTAGCCGTGGGCTCACAACTCCTTGTGACTCGGAACAACACTTTCCGACTTGCCCAACGAATCATGGTAAAGCGCCTAGCAACATCGCCCCATGATTCCCTAGGTATCACTGATAGTGCCTACAAGAACCAGTAGATTTTGGTTAGCGTACAGTACGGTCCCTTCATCCATATATCCCGATCGAATCAACAACCATTGGTATATCGAGAGTCGCTCAAGATTCGATAACTATGCAATACATCTTGAAGATCAAATTAGTGACATCGCATGTGCTACTAAGAAACCATTTCTTAAATCACATCAAGTACTCTGGCCAGAGATTTGTCACACTAATATCTCCTCAGATCGCATAGGATATCCACACTCGCAAGTATGTGGTGAATCCTTGACAACAATGCATTGACTCCTATATGTGTCGTAACTGTACCCAATCTCGACACCTGATGACCCCCATAGAGTCGGTAAACGAGTCAAAGCACAGCACTAGCATATAGAGTCTCCATGATGTTTCAAGTCGTAAGGACTAATGGTGTACAACCAAAACCGCGGACTTTATCCACTCGATAAGTGATAACCACTTGGAAAGTCCGGATAGGGTAGTTCGATTATTCATCCTATGAATATCCATTTGCATGCTTCGAACATCTCCATGTTCCCTACCAATGAAACGTGGTACTCCGCATCGCAAATGCTAGTCTCAAACTCGAGCGATCCTTATCCTTATTATCGGACGGCTCAATCGACTAGGAACGGTTTTTAGAATATACAGTGACTATAAGATGTATTTCATGATAGACATCTCCATGTTCTACCACATCTTACATACACTATAGTATATTCAAGGTCTTTATCAAAACAACAATAGTATATCACAATATAACAATATGAAGTAATATAAAGTCATTGCCATAAAAGTGTAAATAATATTAAACAAAAGATTGTTTATACAAAGAGTCATCAAAGCCCATAGCCACACAGTTGGCTCACTGGGCACCCACTCTTACACATGCGATGTCACTATTTGATCTTCAAGATGAATTGCATAGTTATCGAATCTCGAACGACTCTCGATTTACCAATAGTTGTTGATTCGATCGGGATATATGGATGAAGGGACCGTACTGTACGCTAACCAAAATCTATTGGTTCTTGCAGGCACTATCAGTGATACCTAGGGAATCATGGGCGATGTTGCTAGGCGCTCTTACCATGATTCGATGGGCAAGTCGGAAATTGTTGTTCCGAGTCGCAAGGAGTTGTGAGCCCACGGCTAGCTGTATCCCTGAACCATTGAGGGTCACACAAGTAATGGATTTCTAATTCCCGTTGAGATAGTTAAATTTAAAGAGTTAAATTTAATGAATAAAGAAGTAGGACTTCTTATATCAGAGTAGAAGAGTAAGATTTCCTAAAATGACATAGGGATGGGCATTTTTGGAAATCACTGAATTCGGATTCAGAAAATTTATCTTGACTTTAAAAGATGCAGAAATGGTTTCTGTGCACATTGGTGAAATTGGTTTATCAATCTGAGTCACGATGAATTTTATATTAATTTCTGAATATGCAGGCTTTGCTTGTCAGGCTTTAACTTATGACTAATGGGCCCTAAGCTGTTAGCAGCCCACATTATAAATAAGTTATTGCAGTGCAAAAATTAGACAAAAGTCTCATAATTTTCGAACACTAGGGTTTTGAGACCTAGAGTGGCCGCCCCCTCTCTGTGTTTTTCTCTCTGAAATCCAGTCTGTGAATTTCGAATTTGCAGTCTGGTTTAACGGATCAAATTCGTTAATTCTCTTCGTAGAAACTTCTGATAGATTTTCTAGTGCAATCTATAAGAGGGATTCGAATTCTGTTTGTGGACCTGATTGAAGAATTGTTCGTCCATCAGTTCCTGGGATATACAACAAGAGCAGAGTTATCTGTTGGTGTCCATAATCTCGTTTCGAGATTCAAGGTAAAAATTTAATTGTTATATAATTTTTACACGCACAATTTAATCGTAAAGTTTTGATACCCATGATATGGAATCGTTCCATATAAAATTTTAAAACTTCCGCTGCACCGGGTATCAATTCTGATTGATCTGAACACCGTTTTCCAACAGTGGTATCAGAGCCAGGTTGCTAAGATCAACCGATTAAATTAATCGATTGTACAAAATTTTTAAGCCTTGGTTTTTTGAAACAAAAGGATTTTAAAAATTTTAAATTAATAAGAAAACCCGGGGCAGCTTGGGCAGCGACGGGCTGCCCGGCCCGAGCCCCTTTTGGGGCGCGGGCTGCCCGGGATCGTCCCGGGCGGCCCGGGAAAATTAATTTTTATTTTTAATTAAAATTTTAATATGTTAAAATTCTATTTTTGGTCCGATCGAAAATTGTTTTTGATTGGTCCACGAGTCGTCGGATCGAATTATTTGAGTCCGAAAATTTTAAAATTGATTTTTGGATAAATTTGATTTTTTGGAAAATTTATAGATTTTATCCGTTAAATCAGATTTTATGAAATTAATTATTTTTGGTACAATTGATGATAAGATATGATCTTATGGAAATATTGAGTAAAATATGATTTTATGTATAAAATTGGATTTTATATGTAAAATATGATTTTATTTGATAAAAAGGTAAAATATGATTTTGTATTGAAAATAAGATTTTATATATGGAATATGATTTTATCCTTTTTAATTTAATTGTCATTGCATGTTATCCAATAAATTAATTTTGAATTAAATATTATTGGATAAGGATGATCGATTGCCATGACCAATATTATAGGTGTATGTTAGGTTGTTTACATTTGACTTTATTATTGATTGTTGGGTTTTATTAATGGGCCTGGTTTATGGCCCAAATTTGATTTTATCATTTGTAATAAAAGTGGGTCTGGTTTATGGCCCGTTTCCACCCCTACAATGTATCCCTTTATTTTTCATAGTAATTTATTGTAAATTCACTAGAAATAGTGGGAGTTTTTGAAGATGGAGGTGGGACCAGCAAGCAATGATAAAGACTGAAGAAATGTAAATTGGAAGCACAATGTAATAGGATTGCATTGCATACTTGCATATTACCTAGGATTGGTCTTAGACTCGTGATTGGCAACCACGGGTCGATTAGAAATGGAATCGATCATCCTAAATAATATATGATATTATTGATGTATGCATGTTTTAGACTAAATTGTATGAATCCCGCAAGCATACATAAAATGAATGATGAGACAAATCATCAAAATTCAAAATCCCTCATTTTAAATATGATTTAAAATTTATATCAAGATTAATAAAAGGGAATTTAAATATTGTTTAAATTTTCCTACCTTCCATCAACGATCAATGTATGAGATGCTACCCACGGATATTGTCCGGCTCATATTATTGGGGGGGGCCGTTCGTTGGAAAGCTGTACATTGGATCGACAAATGTTGTAAGTTGGGTGGAACTCCCATGGGATCGGCTCATATTATTGGGGGATCCACATGGCGACCGTCCATCACAACTTAATATTGATGGGTCATATTGACATGTCACAATAAACGGCGTCATATTATTGGGCCCTTATTGGACATGAGGTAAATACATGGGAGTTACTTTGGAAGTAATTGGGCTCTACCTTTTGAAAATTATGGTTGGCTGATATTATTCGGGACTATGATTTGTCAATTGGACTCCATGTTCTCACTAAGGAAAAAGTTTCCCGTTTTCACTAGAGAGTGGTGAAATCGTTAAAATAGTGGGAGTGTAATTCTTAAAATGAAATCTCGCCATATTTTATGTCTTAGTAAATTAATTAAACAATCATCGATAATTGTCTGTTTCATCTCAGTATATCATTATGATGAATCTTCGTAATCCACATGTTTCAATTCTCGAACAAAACAAACTTACTGGCGCAAACAATATGGAATGATTCCATAAGTTAAGATTGTCCTAAGTTCGGAAAAGATTTTCTAAGTGTTAGAAAAAGCTTCTCCGAAAACAGCCCCGGCTGATGCAACTGCCGAAAGGTTGGCCGAACTAGAAAAATTGTTGGACCATGATCTCAAGGCCAAATGTTACATGCAAAATTGGACAAGTCTAAACAAGTTTGCCATCACTACAAGAAACCCGGTCATTGGAAACGTAATTGCAAAGAATACCTCAAGCAGTTGCGAACTGCAAAGGGTATGTTTAACATTGAAATAAATGTTTTTCTTAATACTACTTCTTGGGTATTGGATACTGGATGTAGATCTCACATTTGCAATGAGTTGCAAATGATGACAAGAAGTAATAGGCTAAGGATGGGTGAGACCCAGTCAAGGCTCGGGAATGGTTCCAGAGTTGAATCCATAGCTATGGGAAATATTTGTTTAATTTTGCAAAACAATTTTAAGCTATATTATGAGAGAGATGTTTTTATTTGTTCCAGACTTGATTAAAAACATTATTTCTGTTTCTATGCTTGATAGAGATGGTTTTTCTTGCAATTTTGTGAATGGGATTTGCAATTTTTACAAGAATGAATGTTTGATTGGAAATGGACAACATGAAAACGATCTATATAACTTAAAATTAAAAGACGTTCCAATAAATTATGTTGATAAACCGGTAACAACGAACAAAAGGAAAATCGATAGTCAAAACCCGGCAAACCTTTGGCATGCTAGGCTAGGTCATATTTCATCAAGGAGGATGAACAAGCTAGTGGGAGAGGGCATGTTTGATATGTCTGATATTAACTCTCTATCTACTTGTGAGTCCTGCCTGAAAGAAAAAATGACTAAATCTCCTTTCAAAGGAAAACCTGAGCGTAGTCAAAATCTATTGGATTTGATCCATACGGATGTTTGCGGACCATTTAGTATTGGTACAAAATTTGGTCACACCTACTTCATTACCTTTACTGATGATTATTCTAGGTATGGGTACTTATATTTGATGAAATATAAGTCTGAATCATTTGAAAAGTTCAAAGAATTCAAGGCTGAAGTAGAAAACAAACTAGGTAAGAGGATTAAAGCACTTCGATCAGATCGAGGTGGAGAATACTTGAGTACCGAGTTTTTGAGCTATCTAAAAGAGAATGGGATTCTCTCTCAGTGGACTCCTCCTATGACACCTCAGCTTAATGGTGTTTCGGAGCGTCGCAATCGAACTTTGTTGGACATGGTTCGATCCATGATGAGCTTCACTGAGCTCCCACCTTCGTTTTGGGGCTATGCTTTTGAAACGGCGGTATTGTTGTTGAACAACGTTCACACTAAAGCAGTGAACAAAACACCATACGAGTTATGAAATGGCAAATCTCCTAAGTATTCGTACTTGAGGATTTGGGGATGTCCAGCTTACGTGAAGCAGATAGTGGGAGATAAGTTGGATAGTCGATCCACCTTATGTTATTTTGTAGGGTATCCGAAGAATTCAATCGGATATTATTTCTATCATCCTACTGAAACAAAAGTGTTTGTTTCAAGGAATGCCACCTTCTTGGAGAAGGAGTTCTTATTGGATAAGAAAGGCGAGATGATGGAACTCGAAAAAATTCGAGAAGAACCCGAAATACAAAATAATGATCCCATACCTCAAGAATCTTCAGAGGACACGCCTATACCTAGAAGATCAGAGAGGACTTCTAGACCTCCTATTCGATATGGTCTTCTTCTTGAAGGGGATCAAGATGAACCCGACGTTGGATGTGATCCAAAAAACTTCAAGGAAGCAATTTCTGATGCGGATTCAAATTTATGGCTTGAAGCTATGCAGACGGAAATAGATTCGATGCATACAAACCAAGTTTGGTCTTTAGTAGATCCTCCCGATGGAATTGTTCCAATAGGGTGTAAATGGATCTACAAGAGAAAGCTTGGGCCTGATGGTAAGGTATTGACCTACAAGGCACGATTGGTGGCGAAAGGTTATACTCAAAGACAAGGAGTTGACTATGATGAAACCTTTTCACCAGTTGCAATGTTCAAGTCCATAAGAATCCTTATTGCCATAGCTGCTTGGTATGACTATGAGATATGGCAAATGGATGTCAAGACTGCATTCCTTAATGGAAACATTAAGGAGGATATCTATATGATGCAGCCTGAGGGATACACATCTGTGGGAAGCGAGCGTAAGGTATGCAAGCTTCAGAGATCAATTTATGGTCTCAAACAAGCATCAAGAAGTTGGAACCAGAAATTTGATGAAACAATAAAGGATTTTGGTTTCATCAAGAACCCGGAGGAACCATGCGTGTACAAGAAAGTAATTAAGGATGCTGTGACAATCTTAGTACTTTATGTTGATGACATCCTACTCATTGGAAATGATGTAGGGATGTTGCAGTCAACAAAGATATGGTTATCAGGTAGATTCTCGATGAAGGATTTAGGTGAGGCATCCTATATTCTAGGAATTCAGATCTATAGAGATAGATCTAAAAGAATGATAGGACTCACTCAATCAACTTACATCGAAACCATATTGAAAAGGTTTTCAATGGATGGGTCCAAGAGAGGACATCTACCTATGTGTCATGGAGTTTCTCTATCCAAGTCCATGTGTCCCAAGACTGATGAAGAGATAGAGAAAATGACACATGTACCATATGCGTCAGCCATAGGTAGTATCATGTATGGGATGATATCTACTAGACCGGATGTAGCATTTGCTCTGAGCGTCACGAGCAGATATCAAGCCAATCCCGGTCAAATGCATTGGAAAGCCGTGAAGGACATTCTTAAGTACTTACGAAGGACTAAGAATATGTTCATGGTATATGGAGGAAGAGAATTGAGATTGGAAGGCTACACCGACTCTAGCTTCCAAAGTGACGTGGATGACTCGAAGTCAACCTCTGGATTTGTGTTCATGCTCAATGGCGGTGCTGTCTCTTGGAAGAGTTCCAAGCAGGACACCACAGCGGATTCCACCACTGAGGCAGAATACATTGCGGCATCATCTGCAGCTAAAGAGGCCGTTTGGATGAGGAATTTCGTCCAAGAGTTGGGCGTCATTCCTGAAGCTGTTGGTCCAGTCCCGGTGTACTGTGACAACACGGGTGCCATTGCTCAGGCAAAGGAACCAAGGTGTGAGACCTCGATTCTAAACCACTAATCTCGGATTAAACAACAATTAAGCGAACAAGAATCCAAGAGTAAAACAAGTCAAAGTTATTTTTTTTTTTTTTTTAAAACGCCCGCGCCCGCGCGAGGAACCAAGCTCGCGCGCGCGCGAGCAAACAAATCCGAGGCCCAACAGAGGCCTCGCGCGCGCGAGAGGAACGCCTCGCCCGCGCGCGGAAGGCCTGGGCAGAAAATGCTCAGGCTGCAAAAAAAAAAAAAAAAGAAAAGATTTCCGCGCTTGGTCCGACATGCCTTCAAATACAAATGCAATAACAGGGTGTAGGGAAACATGCCATAACAAGTCATGCTTTCAGAAGGCCTAAAAACAACCAGAAGTCTAAATCGATACAACAACAACATACTTCGATTTCAGATTACAATCCGAATACAACTAATTCGAATAACAAAACATATCAAGTTCGAGTTCTAACATGCTTCAATCTTAAACTAGATAAACATGCTAAATCGACTTCTAAACCGAGTCTCACTTCTACTACTTGCCCTCGAAGCTAACCATGCCTCTTCTGACTTGTTCCTGCCCCACCTGTTGCCAAGTACACATACAAAACAAAGCAATAGCCAGATAACCGGTGAGAATGATAATCCCAGTAAAAGCAACATATCAAGTAATGAATATACAACATGCTATCAAACCACATATTCAAGTCGAAGTTAATGATATGCATGTCTTTAAAACCAGGATATCGATTCTGATAAACACGGGAGTATTGCTCTGCTTTTGGGATCCCGAGGATGAGATCACGTAACGACTCACCGACTCTCCCAATCGAGGTGGTGCCACGTATCCCACTCCTCTAGACTTTGAGCAACCATAATGAGTATGCTAGCACTAGGCGAAATACTACAACCTAGGCCACTCAATCATAGTTCCCAAACGTCTAACAAAAAGGGCGGTTCTGCCCGCTGAAATCAAAGTAGGCTCAAGATGAATGCATAACAGAAACATAAACATAAGCCACATAACAAAAACTCAATCAATCAACAATTACGAGTTCCACGTGCTAGAACAAGTATCAATGCAATATGTGATTTAAAAAGGGAAACTCGAGAACCAACAGTCCCGAGTATGCTATCCCGCTACGATGACTGCTTTTACCTTTCAATGCAGTAGCTCCAACTCTGGATAAGCTACAAAAGAGATTGTATAAACAACTACACAACCTAAACAACAAACAACGGATCAAGGAAATCTCTTTACCGTTCTTCATCCAACTCTCGACGAACAATGCTGCTAACACAGGGCTCGACACACTCCAACGAATCTGTACGAATACAAGATTTGATCAACAATCACGATCATTCACAAGCCAAGGCTTCACTCAATACCAAAAACGATTCGAAAACCCAAAACTCAAACCGACGGCATAACGGCTATAAACTGAACAAACCGGCAACGCAGACAGCAGTTCAATACTGATAACAACTCAATTCAATGCCCAAAACAACAACAACAAGACAAACCCAACAAATCTCAAAATCCACATTTTCGAAAATGGCTTCCAAAAATCATAACAAATCCGAACGTCGCTCTATTTCAAAACTGACAGATAATAAACGATCAGAACTCTGAAAAGAACAACATACTCGAATCTAAATCGATTCTAACAACCTCCGAAAAACAAAACATATCCGATCGGAGAAATACTTACAATATAACAGAGCTCTCACTGCAGTGATCGATAATCTGCCTTCAGAATTAATTTCTAACGGACGGATCGACAAAATCGGAGAATTCCAAAGCTTGAAGAAACGTTTTGGGCGCCTACAATGGAGGTTCACGCTTTGGGGAGGAAGGAGAAGTGATATAATTAAAAATCTAAGTGTAGATAATATAATAAATCCCCTATTTGCATTTTAGTCCCTGAAATTTTCAAAATTTGCAAAAAGGACCCTGATCAAAATCAAACCGGCTCGAGAACTCTGTAATCTCTGATTAACTCAAATAAACTCATTTAAGATAAAAACAGGGCGTTACACAAGGTCTCATCAAAGATCCAAACACGTACTGAGGAAATACCACATCATCCGGGAGATCGTGGAAAGAGGAGACATCACTGTCGAGAGAGTGGCCTCTGTAGACAATATCGCTGATCCACTTACTAAGCCCTTGCCAGGACCATTATTTGACAAACATCGCGAAGCAATGGGACTACGTAATATGATTAGTTGGCTTTAGGGCAAGTGGGAGATTGAAAGAGTGGGTGCCCGGTGAGCCAACTTGTGGCTAAGGGCTTTTATGACTCTATGTATAAACAATCTTTTGTTTAATATAATTTACACTTTTATAATGGCATTTACTTTATCTTTTATCATATTATTATGTTGTGACATACTATAAGATGTTTAGATGAAGACCTTGAATATACTATAGTGTATGTAAGATGTGGTGGCACATGGGGATGGCTATCATGAAACACATCTTATAGTCACTGTATATTCTAAACAGTTCCTAGTCGATTGAGCCGTCCGTTAATAAGGATAAGGATCGCTCGAGATTGAGACTAGCATTTGCGATGCCTAGTACCACGTTTCATTGGTATGGAACATAGAGATGTTCAAAGCATGCAAATGGATATTCATACGATGAATGATCGAACTACCCTATCCGGACTTTCCAAGTGGTTATCACATATTGAGTGGATAAAGTCCGCGGTTTTGGTTGTACACCATTAGTCCTTACTACTTGAAACATCATTGAGACTCTATATGCTAGTACTGTACTTTGACTCGTTTACCGACTCTATTGGGGTCATCAAGTGTCGGGATTGGGTACAGTTACGACACATATAGGAGTCGATGCTTTGTTGTCAAGGATTCACCACATACTTGCGAGTGTGGATATCCTATGCAATCTGAGGAGATATTAGTGTGACGAATCTCTGGCCAGAGTACATGATGTGTTTTAAGAAATGGTTTCTTAGTAGCACATGCGATGTCACTATTTGATCTTCAAGATGCATTGCATAGTTATCGAATCTCGAACGACTCTCGATTTACCAATAGTTGTTGATTCGATCGGGATATATGGATGAAGGGACCGTACTGTACGCTAACCAAAATCTATTGGTTCTTGCAGGCACTATCACTGATACCTAGGAAATCATGGGGCGATGTTGCTAGGCGCTCTTACCATGATTCGATGGGCAAGTCGGAAATTGTTGTTCCGAGTCGCAAGGAGTTGTGAGCCCACGGCTAGCTGTATCCCTGAACCATTGAGGGTCACACAAGTAATGGATTTCTAATTCTCGTTGAGATAGTTAAATTTAAAGAGTTAAATTTAATGAACAAAGAAGTAGGACTTCTTATATCAGAGTAGAAGAGTAAGATTTCCTAAAATGACATACGGATGGGCATTTTTGAAAATCACTGAATTCGGATTCAGAAATTTATCTTGACTTTAAAAGATGCAGAAATGGTTTCTGTGCACATTGGTGAAATTGGTTTATCAATCTGAGTCACGATGAATTTTATATTAATTTCTGAATATGCAGGCTTTGCTTGTCAGACTTTAACTTATAACTAATGGGCCCTAAGCTGTTAGCAGCCCACATTATAAATAAGTTATTGCAGTGCAGAAATTAGACACAAGTCTCATAATTTTCAAACACTAGGGTTTTGAGACCTAGAGTGGCCGCCCCCTCTCTGTGTTTTTCTCTCTGAAACCCAGTCTGTGAATTTCGAATTTTCAGTCTGGTTTAACGGATCAAATTCGTTAATTCTCTTCGTAGAAACTTCTGATAGATTTTCTAGTGCAATCTATCAGAGGGATTCGAATTCTGTTCGTGGACCTGATTGAAGAATTGTTCGTCCATCAGTTCGTGGGATATACAACAAGAGCAGAGTTATCTGTTGGTGTCCATAATCTCGTTTCGAGATTCAAGGTAAAAATTTAATTGTTATTTAATTTTTACACGCACAATTTAATCGTAAAGTTTTGATACCCATGATATGGAATCGTTCCATATAAAATTTTAAAACTTTCGCTGCACCGGGTATCAATTCTGATTGATCTGAACACCGTTTTCCAACACAGTATCCTAACGTGGATCTTCTGTAAGTTATTGATCCTTCTCAGTCAGCCTCTGTATATGCCTCAATCCCCCGTTCTTCACACTTTTTAAACAACAATCCATTTCTGGTGACCTCTTCAAATAACAAAGAATACGATTCATAAATTCATGGCATTCTTTGTATGGAGAGTACATGAATTGGCTCACAAAGCTAACAGCAAACACAATTTCCGGACATGTGTGTGACAAATAAATTAGCTTTCCAACTAACCTCTGATATCATCCGGTGTCAACAGGAGTGCCATCCTTCACTCCTCCAAGTTTAACATTAATGTTAATTGGGGGGTCTGTCGATCTACATCCGCTCATCCCTGCTGTGACGCCTAAAATCCAATCTACTAAATCACATGCATTAAATTTAATAAATATTAGGATTATTATTTTTAAGTTTAATTGATTTAAATTCTTTATGTGAATTATGTGTTAATAAATATTTTATTATTTATTCAAATTATTTTTATTTTACTAACTATTTCATTAATGTTTTTAATTGTATAAGTTTATTTGTCAAAATGATTTTTATTGTGCAACTTAATTTTTTTAATATTTTAAAAGTTTAAATTTGCATATTTAAATGATTTTAATTGTTTAGTTTATTCTTTTAAATGATTTTAACTGTTTAAATTATTTGTTTAAATATTTTCGAATGTCCAACTTATTTATTTAAAATAACCTAAGTTTAGCGGCTAGTTATTTTAAATTATTTTAAATGTCTAGATTATTTATTTAAATCCTTTTTAATTGTCCAAATCATTTTAAAGACTTTATTTTTTGCTTGTGTATTTATTTAAATTTCTTTTAAACGTTTGTCTGGTTTGTTTAAAATTATTTTAGTCGCTCTGCTTGCTATTTAAATATTTTACTCGTTGTCGTGACATCAGAATATTTAAAGTGTTTAATTCTTGGATTTTTGAAATTTAGTATTTTGCAGAATTTGGGTCTAACACTTATAAATACTACATATTATATTTTATGTATTATGTTCCTTACCCACTTAAAACGTGTTGACCCGGCCCAAAGAAAACTCCCAAATCAAAGATCTCGGCACATTTCATTTCTTATCCCTTTCTTCAAGAGCATCAGACGAGGGTCCTTTTTCCTTCTTCCCTCCCATGTCATTCTCAAGATCGACACTTCCATTTCACCCAATCCAACCTTCGGCCGCCGCAACAGGGCTTTGTCCCGGTGAATTTCCCCTCCAAGCGAGCTGAGCAAGCTTCATTCCCCTTCTTTCGCTCGGTTTCCAGCTGTTCGAGC
Source organism: Henckelia pumila (assembly GCF_033568475.1). Lineage (NCBI taxonomy): Eukaryota > Viridiplantae > Streptophyta > Magnoliopsida > Lamiales > Gesneriaceae > Henckelia > Henckelia pumila. Next base: position 47,909,916 of record NC_133121.1, read on the forward strand.
TTTCTTCCCTCCGCCATTTCTGATTCTTGGAGCCGAGGCAAGAATATAGATTTCCTTGGCCACCAAGTGGATTATTACATTGTGTGCTTCTTTTCTTGCGTGATTTCGTGAATTATCTGATTTATGAGTATGTTTGAATTTTTTATGCCTATCTCGTTAAGTCGTTCGAGTTCTCGGTTTCTCTGTTAGCTTTGGTTTAGCGGTGAAAAGTTTTTATTTCCTTTTCGTTGTGTTGCACGTACTAGTTATTGAACTATGACTTTTTCTATTGATGATGGTTGATATGAGTTAGAGGTCACGGTTTATCGTTTGTGATTGTCCCTGTTCGGACTTCTCACTGTGTTGGGTGTTGGGTTGATTTGATTTCTTGTTTTTTGCTTGGATGGTGATATAGTGGCTGCCATGGTTGAGATGTAGCTCACATGGTAGTTCTTAGGACGGGTGAAGCTGTCTAGCAAGTTGATAGTGAAGGGGCTGACATTTTGGGTATTGTTTATGGGACGGTTATGAGGGAGCAGGGGAGGGGCTGGACTTGTGAGTTGTTGGGAATGAGAAGCTGAGCTAGTGGTTTAAATGGGGTCTTGGGGTGGTCAAGTTGTTAGGTTATAGGCTGGATTCTCAGTGGAGCATTGGGTTGAAGATTTATAAGGGGTTCACGTAGGAAGAGTACACTGTTTCTTTCCAGAATCTGGGCTGCCCGGTTATGGTCATGTAAAACAATGTTATATTCGTGTTTCGGCTTAGGGCACGGTTTTTGGAATAGCCTAGGATGTTAAAAAAATGTCGTTTCAAGCGGTAACTGATTCGGTTAAGTTTTGATCGAGTTCTAGACTATTAAATGTTAAGGCGTGGGATTTTAGGTATTAAGTGTTGTTGTCCGGAAACATTATTGCCAGAAATTATTGGATAAGAATGGTACTTCGAAGATGACCTTTTAGTTAAGTATAGAGGGCATGAGAACTGTGTTTTCAAGCGGAAGTCGTTTTGACAAAGAGTTTTTTAAGTTATAAGTGTTGCAAGTAGATTGCACGGGATACGTCCTAAGTGCCTAAAAGAGAAGTCTAGATTCATATCTATGGTTTGCCACCTAAATCACCATTCTTGTCAACCATCTTTCATCATTTATTTGTGAATCGAGTAATCGAGTAAATATTTTCAAAGAAAGTCATTTCCATAATATGCATGTTAAGTCTCATATTCAAGAACGAAAGAAAAATATTTTTAGGAACAAAGTGAGATGATTGTGAATATAGAAATTATGGGTTTGGACGGAGTTGGGAGACGTTCTGACTTCCCTTACCAAATTTATGAGTTTGGACGAGTTGGGAGAAATTCTGGCTTCCCTTATCAAGTATGGGTTTGGACGAGTTGGGAGAAATCCTGGCTTTCCTTACCAAGAATGGGTTTGGACGAGTTGGAAGAAATCATGGCTTCCCTTACAAAGTATGGGCAAGATGATTTGGGTGTTATCCTGACTTTCTTGCGGCATAGTGTACTACAGCCATGATCATGATCGAAAGTACAGAGTCACAATTCAAGGATCTAAGTTCACAGTTACAATTCAAAATTTATATGACTATGTTTCGGTACAGTTTATTCAGTTATAATCACTATGTTGGACTTAGCCATGCATATGTTATATTTAAGTTCTCCCTTTTGGGAAGTTTATTTTGTTTAAAGAAAGGGCATAAAGTATTATTCAGTTCATTTTATTCAGTTCAGTTTATTCAGTTTCAGTTATGCATGAGGTTCAGATTAAGTTTAAGAAAGTTCCAAGTTTAAAAGTATGAGTTGTGTATGAGTTCATTGCATGCATTACATCTCATTATCATTCAAATTTTCGTAGTAAGTTTCAAGGTATATTAAGTACAAGTATTTTAAGTATTAAGCATGTACTTTTAAACCCTCGTTATTTCACCTCATATTCTTGTTGGGCCCTTAGACTCACTACATATATTTGGTATAGGTTAATTTATTGTAGAGATCGAGGGGAAAGACTATCGAGTGAACTGCGATGCGAGCACGGCACATCCCTCCGACCTATGCTAGTCTTCCGCAAAAACTTACTTTATAAAGTTTAAAGTCTTTCATTTTCCTGTTTGGATAAATGTTATTGTAAAGATTTCTAGAATTATTTGTGGGTGTGTAAATATTTAATTGCTTAATCTTTTTACGTTTGGAATGTCGAAACCTTTTCTCCGGTTTTCGTTCAATTCTCGGTCTAGTTTATTCAGTATTTTTGGTGGTATTTTTAGTTGATGTCTGTGACAGGCGGGTTTAAATATAAATAGATAGGTCATGCCGAAATTTTTTGAAAAATCTGTATTTTATATAGTTTAATTTAAATTAGAATTAGGGTCGTTTCACTTGGTATCAGAGCATGGTTCTGGTTTTGGTTGTGCCTACTGCCGATTGCAAAAAACTCGAGAAATCTTGCCTCAAAGTCTGTAAGTTTTAATGAGTTTTATATGGTAGTCGTTATTGATTTATTACTTTAAATGTTTTGATGTCATATTCTTTTTAAAATATTTTCAAAACTAGATTTTTAATTTATTTAAATGTAGTTTAGTGTTTATTTTCGTTTAAAAACTTCTTTTATAGTTTAAAGTGTACTATTTGACTGTTTATTTTTATAGCATGCGATTCCAAGTTAAACGGAGTTGGTGTATCAATAATCCTTCAAGTTTTGGGCAGTACGCGGATGTTGTTTGAGTTGTTAGGTACCACTAATAATTTTGATGAGTTTGTAGGAGTTGGCTGGAAAGTATTAAACTTGCGTATTAGGAGATATTAATTGATCTGTCCTTATTGTAATTTATTCTCTTATGGATGAAATTTAGTCGGATAAAACTAAGTGAATAGTTTGCTTAGAAATTGATAGAGGTATGTTTCTCAGTTAAGTTAGTGAATCGAACTCGTGTGAAGACTTGGGATACGAACTTGGTTTTATATTATTATGGATAGTTGAATTTTCTTTGTTTATTTGGGCAAGTATGATTTTTGGGAATTAATGAGTCGGTTACTATGAGTCTTTTCAATTTTGTGAACTATTATTCCGATTATTAATTTCCATATCCTTCAATTGTTCTTGCATCCATTGCAACATATACTTTGAGTATCAGAAATTTCTTTGCACATCCTTTGTTCATTTATGAATTCGTATGACATCAGCCAACGTTTTATTCTGCCATTTTGACCTTGGTCAAACTTCTTAGTAAAATCTTGTTTATATCTCACACTTCTAGAAATTTTCTTCTGTTCTAGAGCCACATATTGATGTGAGTAAGATCCACCTTGACTTTCTTTTTGGTGATCTACTTATGTTGTGGCTGACATCTGAATATGCCTTAGGACCGTTGTTTCCCCTTGTGTGGACTTATCTCGACCGAAGTCACACCGATTGCCTTGATTGTGCTTTGATTGTTTGAGCATGATTTCATTACCCACGGATGAATGATCACGAGATTTGTATTTTGTTGACTCATTTTCATTATTCATGGAGACTTCATTATTATTCATTCATTCCTAGAATTGAATTATGAGTGAGTTGTTTTCAATTATCTAGATTTTTATTTTCAGCTTGTTTGGTTGTAATGCTTGCATTATTTCATTTCATATTCAGCAGTATTACTTGTATGTCTGTTTTCTTTCATGATCCATCATGATGAGGATTTGGGTGGATCATAATTTCAATTATTATTTCAAATTCTTGTGTAGAGAATTGGCTCGTAGCCGCATAGTAAGCGTTTAGATCGATGGGATTCAACATTTATACTAGATAAAATCCTAAGTTATTGTAGTGATCCAAGGAATGATGACTACTAATTATATTTAGTTCTAGCGAGTAGACTGCTAGTTAGTGAATTAATTGAATAGATTGTTTCAATTTTAAATAGGATCGTTAAGAGTACACAGATGATTTTGGTAAGCTGAATGGGTGAACAATTGCGAGATAGGAAATAAAGTTGTCCCTAGAGACTTTTGGGTAATTTACATTTGAATTCTAAGATTTTGTGAATGTCAACTGGTAAAACTAATGCACCAACTATGAGTACAGGATGATGAATAGAATATTTAGGAAGTTTTCTGGATAAGCTATAGATTTACTTACCGGTGAAATGCTAAAGTACTTGAGGAGTAATTAGAAAGAATACTTGATCGGGTTACAACTCTGCGAGGTGTCCAGTTGTATATTAGGTTCTTGAAATATGAATCTAGGTTGTACATATATAATTTGGGAATTTTTGGATTTTCAGACTTGCTGTCAAGTTGAACTAGGGATTTGAGATATTTCTTTAGGCGATATGTAGGAATTGTTTGGTACTTAGAGACCATCTAATCCAATAAGTGGTTAATAGCTCGTGGTGTATTTTGACTTGAAGTTTAATTATGGATTTCTTAGTCGTTGCGTCTAGAATAGAAAAAGTGGATAAATCTGTTGGAAGATTTTAATTAAGAATTTGACTTTCGGGAGAATCAAAGATGCTAGAGATGAACGTATAACTTGGAGAATGGATAATTGGGATCTGTTTAGTCACTTATTTGGATTTTATATGTTATCGGTTAATACCTTGGGACTGAACAACTATGGATTTTATGGTTATATTTTCTTATCAAGGATTAGATTTATTTATTTATAGAATTGGGTCAGATCTATCTCGTATTTTGAGGTCTAACGAGGTAGAATTGTATAGTCCCTTAGCTGTCCTATTTAGAAGAATTTAGAGTTTAGTCGCTAATTAATTTGAGAACTTGTGAATTTCTTAAGAGCTCAAGTTGTATATTATTTGAGTTAAGTTTAATTGATAAATAGACGTTAAGCATATATTCGATTGTTAGAATGTTTTTTTAAAGTTATGGTCTAGGTTGACATAAACTATTTATTGGTTATATGGGCTCTATTGCTTGAAATCCAGATGTAGGATATAAGGTTAGCAAAATGTAGGTTGTGCAATAACATAAAGGTTTAAGAATTTGTAAGTAGTAGAACTTATCAGTGCGGTAGGATGACGTTCTTAAGTTGATAAATTTAGATTGAAGGTAATTTGAGGAATGATAAAATTGAGGATAAGACCACTTGGAAAGATGTAAGAATTGTAAATTTTATATTGCAGTAAGAGTTAGTCAGAACTTTGACGATATATATATCAATAAGCATCAGAGTGCGCAGCAAAAACTGATTTGGGTCAACTCATGTAGGTGCAAAGTTAGAAAATTTAGTGTTGATCTTGTCTAAGTTATTCGAACCTAGTTAGTAAGTCTTGAATTTCGAGGACGAAATTTCATTTAAGGGGGTAAGAAATTGTGACACCTAAAATGCAATCTACTAAATTACATGCATTAAATTTAATAAATATTAGGATTATTATTTTTAAGTTTAATTGATTTAAATTCTTTATGTGAATTATGTGTTAATAAAATATTTTATTATTTATTCAAATGATTTTTATTGTACTAACTATTTAATTAATGTTTTTAATTGTTTAAGTTTATTTGTCAAAATGATTTTTATTGTGAAAATTAATTTTTTTAATATTTTAAAAGTTTAAATTTGCATATTTAAATGATTTTAATTGTTTAATTCATTCTTTCAAATTATTTTAACTGTTTAACTTATTTTTTAAAATATTTTTGGGTGTTCAACTTATTTATTTTAGATAACCTAATTTTAACGGCTAGTTATTTTAAATTATTTTAAATGCCTAGATTATTTATTTAAATCCTTTTTAATTGTCCAAATCATTTTAAAGTCTTTATTTTTTGCTTGTGTATTTATTTAAATTTTTTTTAAACGTTCGTCTAGTTTGTTTAAAATTATTTTAGTCGCTCTGCTTGCTATTTAAATATTTTACTCGTTGTCGTGACATCAGAATATTTAAAGTGTTTAATTCTTGGATTTTTAAAATTTAGTATTTTACAGAATTGGGGTCTAACACTTATAAATACTACATATTATATTATATTTATTATGTTCCTTACCCACTTAAAACGTGTTGACCCGGCCCAAAGAAAACTCCCAAACCAAAGATCTCGGCCCATTTTATTTCTTATCCCTTTCTTCAAGAGCATCAAACAAGGGTCCTTTTTCCTTCTTCCCTCCCATCTCATTCTCACGATCGGCACTTCCATTTTTCCCATTCCAGCCTTCGGCCGCCGCAGCAGGACTTTGTCCCGGTGAAGTTTCCCCTCCAAGCGAGCTGAGCAAGCTTCATTCCCCTTCCTTCGCTCGGTTTCCAGCTGTTCGAGCTTTCTTCCCTCCCCCATTTCTGATTCTTGGAGCCGAGGAAAAAATATGGATTTCCTTGGCCACCAAGTGGATTATTACATTGTGTGCTTATTTTCTTGCATGATTTCGTGAATTATCTGATTTATGAGTATGTTTGAACTTTTTCTGCCTATCTCTTTAAGTCGCTCGAGTTCTCTATTTCTCTGTTAGCTTTGGTTTAGCCGTGCAAAGTTTTTATTTCCTTTTCGTTGTTTTGCACGTACTAGTGATTGAACTATGACTTTTTCTGTTGATGATGGTTGATATGAGTTAGAGGTCACGGTTTACCGTTTGTGATTGTCCCTGTTTTGGACTTCTCACTGTGTTGGGTGTTGAATTGATTTGATTTCTTGTTTGTTGCTTGATTGCGATATAGTGGCTGCTATGGTTGAGATGTAGCTCACATGGTAGTTCTTAGGACGGTTGAAGCTGGCTAGCAAGTTGATAGTGAAGGGGCTGACATTTTGGGTATTGTTATGGGACGGTTCTGAGGGAGCAGGGGAGGGGCTGGACTTGTGAGTTGTTGGGCATGAGAAGCTGAGCTAGTGGTTTGAATGGGGTCTTGGGGTGGTCAAGTTGTTAGGTTATAGGCTGGATTCTCAATGGAGCATTGGGTTGAAGATTTATAAGGGGTTCACGTAGGAAGAGTGCACTGTTTCTATCCAGAATCTGGGCTGCCGGGTTATGGTTGTCTAAAAAAATGTTATATTCGTGTTTTGGCTTAGGTCACGGGTTTGGGAATATCCTAGGATGTTAAGGAAATGTCGTTTCAAGCGGGAACTAATTCAGTTATGTTTTGATCGAGTTCTAGACTATCGAATGTTAAGGCGCGGGATTTTAGGTATTAAGTGTTGTTGTCCGGAAACATTATTTCCAGAAATTATTGGATAAGAATGGTACTTCGAGGATGATCTTTTAGTTAAGTATAGAGGGCATGGGAACTGTGTTTTCAAGCAGAAGTCGTTTTGACTAAGAATTTTTTATGTTATAAGTGTTGCAAGTAGATTGCTCGGGATATGTCTTAAGTGCCTAAAAGAGAAGTCTAGATTCTTACCTATGGTTTGCCACCTAAATCACCATTCTTGTCAACCATCTTTCATCATTTTTTTGTGAATCGAGTAATCGAGTAAATATTTTCAAAGAAATTCATTTCCATAATATGCATGCTAAGTTTCATATTCAAGAACGAAAGAAAAATATTTTTAGGAACAAAGTGAGATGATTGTGACTATAGAAAGTATGGGCTTGGATGAGTTGGGAGACATTCTGACTTCCCTTACCAAATTTATGGGTTGGACGAGTTGGGAGAAATCCTGGTTTCCCTTACCAAGTATGGGTTTGGACGAGTTGGGAGAAAGCATGTACTTTTAAACCCACATTATTTCAACTCATATTCTTGTTGGGCCCCTAGGCTCACTACATCTATTTGGTGCTGGATAATTTATTGTAGAGATTGAGGGGCAAGACTATCGAGTTAACTGCGATGCGAGCATGACACATTCCTCCGACCTATGCTAGTCTTCCGCAAAAGCTTACTTTAGAAAGTTTAAAGTGTTTCATTTTGCTGTTTGGATAAATGTTATTGTAAAGATTTCTAGAATTATTTGTGGGTGTGTAAATATGTAATTGCTTAATCTTTTGACGTGTGGAATGTCGAAACCTTTTCTCCGGTTCTCGTTCAATTCTCGATCTAGTTTATTTAGTATTGTTGGTGGTATTTTTAGTTGCTGTTTGTGACAGGCGGGTTTAAATATAAATAGATAGGTCATGCCAAAATTTTTTGAAAAATTCGTATTTTATATAGTTTAATTTAAAGTAGAATTAGAGTCGTTTCACCTGCTTTCTTCAATAGATATAGGATGTATTTGCACTGCGAGACAACAATCCCTTTTTTGATCTCGCAACTTCCATTCCTAAGAAGTATTCAGTTGTCCCAAATCTTTGATTTCAAACTACGTAGCTAAATTTTATTTCAATTTGATCATCTCTTCTTTGTCGTCACTTGTAAGAATGATATCATCCACATAAAAAATCAAGATGGATGTCTTGTTTCTACTTGATTTAACAAACAAAGCATGATCCGCTCGTCAATAAGCATATCCTTTCTTTTCAATAAATGATGTAAATCTTTCAAACGAAGCTCTGAGAGACTGTTTAAGGCCATACAAAGACTTCTTTAACCTACACACCTTGGTTCCAAAAATTGCAGCAAACTAAAATGGAGTTCCATATACAATTACTATTCTAAATCTCTATTTAAGGAAGAGTTTTTCACGTCCAATTGGTATAATGGCCAGTCAAGTTGACAACCACAGTGTAGTGACCCAGCATTGAATCACCTACTAACTGACAACTAATAGCATGCATTAAACTTAATAAAGCAAGAATGCTTAACAGAGTAAAACTTTCGGAAACATAAACCATAATTTACATCACAGCTTAGTAAAACATATCCAGACTTAATACTGTAGTGATACAACCATATCAAAAAGCTTAAAAGTAAAAATTATACAGCTATATCAAATCCTGCTGTATAAATAACTTCTCAAGGCTCCTGCTCCCTAGTCTTGCCTTGAACTACCAGCTCCGTCCATCCTGCGACCTGCCCCGTGGAATAGGGTGTCCATTATAACAACTAGGACGTGAGCGCTAACGCCCAGTACATAAACATGAGTAAACATATGTATATGATGCATGCAACATGATGACTGGTACAGGGTCATCTGAAAAGTCATGCTCAGTACCCGTGCCACATGAGTGCTGCCACCGCACGAATCAACCTCTGGGTGCAATCACACTCGTCTAGTACACCAGTGTAGTCAGACATACATGTCCCCGCCATCGCGGTATTCTCAGTGACAGACTAACAAGTATAGAGCTTAGCGGCTCTATAATCGGGTATAACAAGGTATAGGCTCAAGTGTATATGCACATGACATATGAATATGGAAAGCGGTAAATCATATATCATACCATATAATAATGGCAAATAAATGCAACACATAAACATGTATACTCGCTGGCAATCTCAGTCGATGTGTACGTACCTCTAAGCTAGTTCAAGTCTAGTAGGATCCTAGGTTCCAAGCCTATATTCAAAAGTTCACCGTATCACTACACAAGTTCTATAAGCCTTAACTAAGATAATAATTACTCCCAAAACTTAAATAGATTCTCGGACCATACCTTCGTCCGTCGCAAGCCCTTTGAAGTTGCTAGTCCCGGATGACTATAACCACATCTTGGTTATTCCCGAACCTTACTATAAATCATAGGGCCCTCAGTGTATCGCTTACTATATACTCGACACTCGGAATACTTGATTTTATTCCAATTCTTCAACCGAATGGCCCTATTTATAGGCAAAATCTGGTGCAGATCGGAAGCTCCGTTCTCCGCATGCATGACACTTGTCAAAATCTGAAGCTTAGTCATAGGTGCACATCATCGGAAGATTCGTTCTGCATCGGAAGCTTCGATCTCCATCGGAAGCTCCGATCCTGCATCGGAAGTTCCGTTCTCTACCGGAAGCTTCGATCCTGCATCGGAAGTTTCGATTGCTTAAACACCCATTTAAGCCTTGATTCGTTATGTAATTACTTAAATCGGGGTACGGGTTACTACATTCTCCCCATCTATAGATATTTCGTCCGCGAAATAAAATCTAAAGACTAATTAACATAACAATATGAAACATCAAACCATGTTTATTACAACTGTAATTACATCTTACATGGTAATCAAAAGCACAAAGCAAACAACTCAATATATTCTGCTCGCATACGGCTCTCGGTTTCCCAATTTGCTTCTTCAACGCCCCGATGCTTCCACTGTACCATCATAAGTGGTATAGTTTTGTTCCGAAGAACTTTCTCCTTCCTGTCTAGGATACGGAGTGGTCGTTCAACATACGACAGATCTGGCTCTAGCTGAACATCAGTAGGCTTGATAACATGAGATTCATCAGCTATATACTGTCGAAGTAACGACATGAAAAATATCATGTATACTGGAAAGATATGGAGGTAGCGCTAAACGATATGCAACATCTCCGATCTTTTCTAGTATCTGAAAAGGCCCAATGAAACGGGGTGACAACTTGCCTTTCACACCGAATCTCATCACCTTCCTGAAAGGTGATACTCGCTAAAACACATATTCACGTGGCCCAAATTGAAGTGTCTTGCGATGAATATTAGCATAACTGGCTTGTCAATCTTGAGCAGCTTTGATCCTTCGCTTGATCAAATCTACCTTGTCTACAATCTGTTGCACCAACTCGGGACCCTCGACTTGTCGCTCTCCTACTTTATCCCAGAATAACGGAGTACGACATCTTCGGCCATACAATGCCTCGAAAGGTGCCATATCAATACTACGATGATAACTGTTATTGTAGGCAAATTCAATCAAAGGTAACTGATCCTGCCAAGATAAACCAAAGTCCATGACAGAAGAACGTAGCATATCCTCCAGCGTACGAATAGTGCGCTCTGACTGACCATCTGTCTTCGGATGATATGCAGTGCTCAAACTCAGAGTGGTACCCAACGCCTGTTGAAAACTACCCCAGAAACGTGAGGTAAAACGCGGGTCTCTATCACTGACTATGCTCACCGGAATCCCATGCAATCTCACTATCTCCTGGATGTATAAACGTGTCATGCGATCATAAGAATACTCCCGGTTATAAGGAATGAAATGTGCTGATTTCGTCAAACGGTCAACAACGACCCAGATAGCATCACATTGTCGTGAAGTCATAGGAAAATGGGTAACAAAATCCATAGTTACATTCTCCCATTTCCATTCAGGAATCTCAAGATTCTGCAGTAATCCACCTGGTCGTCGGTGTTCAGCCTTGACCTGTTGATAAACCAAACATCGAGAAACAAATTGATATACACTTTATTTCATCCCCTTCCACCAAAATCTAGTTCGCAAGTCCTTATACATTTTCATGCTTTCAGGATGAACTGATAATCGACTCATGTGATCTTGAGATAGAATATCATTCCTGAGCTCCGCAACATCAGGTACACCCACCCGATTCGATAAGCACAATAAACCATCTGTCTGATAATGGAACCCAGATGTATTAACTCCATTGGCTAGAAGTGCCAATCGCTGAGTCTTAACATCAGACATCTGAGCGTCTCTAATCCAAGAATACAAAGTTGGCTCAGATAAAATAGTATACAAACGAATCTCATCTCTTCTTTTCTTATGCTTGAGCGTAAAACTCAGTGAACAACATTCCTGAATCATATGAGATAATTCACTAGTCTAAAGTGCAGAAAGTCTCACCTGCCAACTCAAGGCATCAACAGTAAGATTAGAAGAACATGGATGATACTTGATTTCACAATCATAGTCTTTCAGGAGATCCATCCAGCGTCTCTGTCTCATATTCAACTCCGCCTGAGTGAATAAATATTTCAAACTCTTGTGATCCGTGAATATCTCAGATTTCTCGCCAAAAATATAATGCCTTCAGATCTTGAGCGCAAATACAATGGCGGATAATTCGAGATCATGCACTGGATAATTATTCTCATGCATCTTCAACTATCGAGAAGCATAAGCAATAACATGTTCATCCTGTGTCAGAAGACATACTAACCCCTAACCAGAGGCATCAATGTAGACAATATAACATCCTGATCCAGAAGGTAGAGCTAGCACAGGTGCAGTAGTAAGACGTCTACGCAGCTCGTGAAATGCCCCTCATAATCCGAGGACCAAATGAAGTCAACATCTTTCTGTGTAATCTGAGTCAAAGGCCTGGCCAACTGTGCAAAATTCTCGATGAACCGATGGTAATAACGAGCTAGACCCAAGAAACTTCGAATCTCAGCAACCGTCGTCGGACGAGACTAGTTCAACACTGCCTTTATCTTACTAGGATCAACAGATATTCCTTCACTAGAAATCACATGACCGAGAAATACTATTCGATCAAAACAAAATTCACACTTGCTTAATTTTTCATACAGCTGCTTATCTCGTAACGTCTGCAAAACAATCCTCAGATGTTGTGCATGCTCATCCTTTTCATAAGAATAGACAGGAATATCATCAATGAAGACGATGACAAATCTATCAAGATGTTCTCGAAACATTTGATTCATCAAGTTCATAAAGACTGCGGGTGCATTCGTCAAACCGAATGGCATTACCAGAAATTCATAATGCCCATATCTGGTCCTAAAAGCAATCGTAGAAATATCTGAATCTCGTGTCCGCATCTGGTGGTATCCAGATCTCAAATCTATCTTCGAGAAGACAGAAGTACCTGTAATTAATCGAACAAATCATCAATCCGCGGCGAAAGATACTTATTCTTGATGGTGACACGATTCAACTGCCTATAATCAATACATAATCGCATCGATCCATCCTTCTTCTTGACAAACAAAACAGTTGCTCCCCACGGAGAAACACTCGGACAAATATATCTCTTATCAAGCAGATCCTGCAACTGCTGTTTCAATTTCCTCATCTCTGACGGTGCCATACGAAAAGGTGCTCGGGATATAGGCGTTGTTCCTGGTACTTATCAATACCAAATTCAACCTCTCAAACCAGAGGAAAACCAGGAATTTCATCAGGGAATACATCAGGAAACTCACTGACCACAGGTAACTGCTCAATACCCGAACTACTCATGGACATATCAACTGCATAAATGAGGTAGCCTTCCCCACCTGACTCCAAGACATGACATTCCTTCAGAGCCGAAAGGAGTGGCATCGGAGGTCGCGCACCCTCACCATAAAAGTACCAGCTCTCATCCTCATCAGGATGAAACTGTACCAGATGCTAATAAATATCCAAAGTAGCATGATACAATGTCAGTATATCTATTCCAAAAATACAATCAAAATCTGTCATCGCTAAAATCATCAGATTAGCTGATAACATGTTACCCTCAAACTCTAGAAGGCAACCCATCACTAGACGCTTAGTTACTACTTCCTACTCCAGCGGAGTAGATACAACTAAATCCAGGTCTAATGATATATATGGCAATCTATGATTCTTAAAAAACCGACTAGAGATAAAGGAATGCGATGCTCTAGTATCAATTAAAACATGTGTAGAAATACCACATAGTAAAAAGGTACCTGCCAACATGCGATCGCTTCCCTCGATAGCCTGCTCCTGAGACAGAGCAAATACTTGCCCTTGAGTATATGGGCGGTAACCAGAAGAACTCTATGGGCTGCTGACATGGAAAAGTCGAAGCTTGAGATCCAACCTATGATCCCGACCCACTAGCAAAACCCATACGCTGAGAAAAATCTCTCCGCAGATGTCCCTGCTCACCACAAATATAACAAGCACCAGTGGCCTTCCGACACGAAGCTGCAAGATGCTTTCCACCACAGTTACTACAAAACTCCTCCTTCTTATTCTTCCCAAAACGTAATGTACCTCGTGAGCCATGAGAACCAAATGACGTAGTAGAAGAAGAAGACATAGGTCCAGATTGTACAACAGATTGAGCCCTAGGCCCAAGAGATCCACTAGGCTATCCTGGCATCATCAATAGTGCCCGCCTATTTCTGTTCTCCACTTGACGGCAACGGTTCACCAAAGTCTCATAAGACGTCGGATCATCACAGACGACAACTTGTGAATACAAATCTTGATTCAAGCCTTGCAGAAAGATATCATACTTTGACGCATCACTGTCACTGATATGAGGACTGAAAGGTAGCAGATCAAGAAATCGTTGCTGATATTAATCAATATTCATTGATCCTTCCTCAGAGTCAGCAATACCATAGATTGTGTCTGGCGAACTGTTGGAGGAAAATATAATTTCTGAAACTGCTGACAGAAATCCCCCAAAGTCACATGTCCTCTCTCCGTACGTGCCTGAGTAGCCTTGGCATCCCACCATAAGCGTGCTCGATCCTCTAGAACAAATTCTAGAACTTCCAATTTTTGATCTTCAGTGCAATCGAAAGCACGAAAAGCACTCCCGAGTTTGGACATCCAACCTCTTGCTTGTTCAGTATTTTCGCCACCCAATAAAGGCTTCGGTCCTACTTGCATAAACTTATAGATAGTGTAGCGATGTCTACCCTCATGAGGACGATGTCGATCATCATGATGGCGATGGTGATGACCACCTCCTTGACCAACACTACCATGACTTTCATCAGCCATAATCCAGAAATTATTTGCACATTTAAAATCCCAAATGCGCAATAATTACTCAAAACTAGGCTAAATCCCAAGTACTAATCCCAAAATCTAAGCATGCTCTGATACCAAAAATGTAGTGACCCTGCATTGAATCACCTACTAACTAGAAACTAATAGCATGCATTAAACTTAATAAAGCAAGAATGCTTAACATAGTAAAACGTGCGAAAACATAAACCATAATTATATCACAGCTTAGTAAAACATATTCAGGCTTAATACTGTAGTGATACAACCATATCAAAAAGCTTAAAAGTAAATATTATACAGCTATATCGAACCCTGCTGTATAAATAACTTCTCAAGGCTCCTGCTCTCTAGTCTTGCCTTGAACTACCAGCTCCGTCCATCCTGCGACCTGCCCCATGAAATAGGATGTCCAAGATAACAACTAGGACGTGAGCGCTAATTCCCATTACATAAACATGAGTAAACATATGTATATGATGCATGCAACATGATGACTGGTACAGGATCATCTGAAAATTCATGCTCAGTACCGGCGCCACATGAGTGCTGCCACCGCACGGATCAACCTCTGGATGCAACCACACTCGTCTAGTACACCAGAGTATTCAGACATACATGTCCCCTCCGTTGCGGTACTCTCAGTGACATACTAACAAGAATAGAGCTGAGCGGCTCTATAATCAGGTATAACAAGGTATAGGCTCAACATGTATTTGCACATGACATATGAATATGGAAAGCGGTAAATCATATATCATGCCATATAATAATGTCAAATAAATGCAACACATAAACATGTATACTCACTGGAAATCTCAGTCGATGTGTACATACCTCTAGGCTAGTTCAAGTCTAGTAGGATCCTAGGTTCCAAACATATATTCAAAAGTTCACTGTATCACTACACAAATTCTATAAGCCTTAACTAAGCTAATAATTACTCCCAAAACTTAAATAGATTCTCGGACCATACCCTCGTCCGTCACAAGCCCTTTGAAGTCGCTAGTCCCGGATGACTATAACCACACCTTGGTTATTCCAAAACCTTACTATAAATCGATAGGGCCCTCAGTGTATCGCTTACTATATACTGGACACTCGGAATACTTGATTTTATTCCAATTCTTCAACCGAATGGCCCTATTTATAGGCAAAATCTGGTGCAGATCGGAAGCTCCATTGTGCAGAACGGAAGCTCCGTTCTCCGCATGCATGACACTTGTCAAAATCTAAAGCTTAGTCATAGGTGCACGTCATCGAAAGCTCTGTTCTACATTGGAAGCTCCGATTTCCATTGGAAGCTCCGATCCTACATCGGAAGTTCCGATTGCTTAAACACCCATTTAAGCCTTGATTTATTATGTAATTACTTAAATCAGGGTACGGGTTACTACACACAAACAATAAACTCGAACTGTGTTGAATTTTGCAACTGGAGATAAGGTTTCATAGTAATCAATCCCATATGTCTGGGTGAACCCTTTACTACTAATCGCGCCTTGTACCTTTCTAGGGATCCATCTGAACTATATTTTACGATAAATAATCATTTACAACCAACAAAAATCGTTCTTTTTAGTAGATCCATTGACTCCCATGTGCCGTTCTTCTTCAAAGCTTTCATCTCCTCAAGAATAGCTTCTTCCCACTCAGGAACCTTTAGAGCTTCTTGAACACCAGACATTTGTGAAATAAAAGCACAATATGGGTGAGATAATTTTTTGTACGACACGAGGTTTGATAGAATATGTTTTGTACAAGATCTAACAACTTTCCAGAATAAATGTCAAGATTAACTCGTGAGGTGATCTGAGGAACAGAGGGCATTTCATCATTATTCAACCTCGAAGTAGATTCTTGGTTGTGCCCCGGAATAATGTTTTCTCATTTTTTGGCTAGATGTTGCTTGGAGTAGACAAGACCCTTGAATCTTTTTTCATTCATGCATGCTTCATTTCTTCCATGATTTTCCCTAGTTTGTTTGGAAAAATCAGGAATGTGTGGGATATCAAGTTCAAATGTTACCTCAGAACTATTCACATGATTTCCATATTGAATGTAGTGCTCCACTTGAAGATGAGAATCAGTGTGATATGGCATTCCTTCAAAGAAGGTTGGCATCCATAGACACAAAATATTTTTTCAAGATTGGGTCGAAGCACTTATATCTTTTTTCACCAAATGGGTATCCTACAAAAATGCATTTATGTTCATGAGGATCCAGTTTCAAACGGGACGGATTATGATCATGAACAAAAACCACACTTCCAAAAATCTTTAAAGGGATATCTAGTGTGAGCCTGGAATTGAGAAAGTAGGAATTAAAATAATGAGGGGAGTTTAAAATTTTAAAATTCGTGTGGGAGTGCGATTTAGTAAATAAGTGGCAGCGAGAAGGGCATCCCCCCAAAGATAGTTAGGAACCTTGGTCGTAAAGAGCAAGGCTTGAACAATCTCAAAGAGGTGTCGGTTCTTGCGTTCCACCAATACATTCTGTTGTGGGGTGTAAGTAAAAGAACTCTGATGAATAATCTCATTATTAGCAAAGAAATCCTCCAACATATTTTTAAAATATTTTTCCCATTATCACTTCAAAAGATTTTAATATTCATGTGAAACTGATTTTGAATCATGTGATAGAATTTTTTGAAAACAGTTGGCACATCAGATTTATCCTTAAAAAAACCATGTAAGACGAGTATGATCACCAATGAACGTAATGAACCAAGTCTTCATGGCATTCCTATCAAAAAACGATCCATGTTGCAAAATATAGAGACCATTATCTTCCTTAGCATCCCCAATCATCTTTCCCGAGGTTAAATCCTGAAATTGACAGTGAGAAGGAAAAAAATCAACTCGATAGTTGAAATCCCTAGTAATTTTACTAATAGATAACAAATTAGAAGATAATGATGGGACATGTAAAACTTCGAGGAGGATTAGAGAAGAAGGGGAGATAGGAACAGTTCATTTCCCGAAACAAACGACCCATCTATAATTTCAACCTTTTTTATTGCCGGCACAAGGTATATAGGACAATAAAATCGAGACAAACTATTCATATGATCGGTAGCACCGGAATCTAAAATCCAAGAGCTGCTAGATGTGGTGCAAGAAAGGCCAGCCCAAAAAAATGTACCTGATTGGGCAATAAAGACCGATGAATTATTATTGACCAAGGAATGTGACTGAAACATATTATTCACGATTAGTGTTTAGGGCTTTACCACCTCCATGTTTCATGTCTCTGCCTCCTCGTTTTTGCCAATTGGTGGGCTTGTCGTGCACTCTCCAACACGTATCGCAATTGTGGTTTCATTTCACCGTCCCTTCATGTCGCACAGCAAAAACAGAACCTTCACCATCGAGTTTAGAATCTGCGATGGGTTTCAGCATAATCCGTCGACGGGATTCCTATCTTCTAACCTCCGAAAACACTTCCCGGAGACTGATAGTTCAGAGTTAAAACATTCTTTTTTTTTGTTAAATAGAAAATAAATAATAATAACAATAATATGTAATAAAAATTAATAAAAATAAAAATATTGATGAAGATAAAAAGTACTAACAATAACAAATTAAATAAAAAAAATAACATCATTCATAAAAAATTAATAATAATCAAATTTATTTTTTAACTATCTTAATTAATTGGTGAATTGTTACTCTAAAGTTAAAATTTAAATATCGATATGAATAATTTGAAATATGGAAGAGAAAATTATGATTTTGTACCATAATTGAATTAAACATATTAGACTTCAAAAGAAAATAAAATTTTAATAAAATCAACTAATTAAAAATATTCATGGGTTTTATATTATAAACTTACAATTCTTTATAACTATGGGAAAAAAATCTAAATTCTCGTAAAAAAATGTTAACAAATAAGTACAAAATGTAACTAAAGAATTTAATTATCCTAATCTATTTTAGGAGGGTATTTTAGAATTATTACAATAAACAAGCCTATAATGGGAAATGTTAAACACAAGGCTATTTTTAAAAATAGTCTTTTGATTGGGTTAAAATAATTAAATTCTCATTATTCTTTTACCTTGAGTTTTATTTACCGGTTGTATTCTGCTGGGTTAATAATTGGTTTAAGTTTCCGCGTTTTCATTGATTAAGCTTTCTGATTATTTTAACTACATGTTTTATTGTTTACCTAGTATATGATTCGGATTGAGTCACTACAATATTTAACTTTAAAATTGTCTTTCTAAAATTCCAAACATCTTTTCAACTGTAAAAATATTTTTTTATAAAATAGTTGTCCAAACATATATTTATTCCAAAAACTATTTTGAAAACATTTTATAAAACTTTTACAAAAAAGTTTTCAAATTATTGTCCAAAAGGAGCCTTGTGTTGGCTTTTGTTACAATTCCAAAGTGAACATAACAGATGCATGGAGACAATGTTTAGAAAAAGAGATATTGATCCTCTTTCAACGCGCAATCACATGGGCGTAGAAGGATCTCATCTCTTTGTAGGATCTCGGATCTCTATCGTGCCCAAAATACAGCGGAAGTTTAAATTTAATTTTGACGTTCAAAATTTTCTTGGACACTCGTATGGTTTAAATTAATGTACGTAGGGAGTTAAGAGATTTATACCTATCAATCTTAAAAGATTGACGATGGCTCCAACTATTTCGAAAATAGCTCTTGTTGTAAATCCCTACGAACAATCAACTGGATTTTTCCTCCTTTCTTCAAATCAGGTCCACGACCGGATTTCCTGTTCCTCTTCTAATTTGCAGTTAAAAGAAAAAGAAATTTATTGAGGAGAAAACAAAAGGAAGACTGGATAGAAGAGCTTGCAGAGAGAGCTTCAAACAATTCGAGCCGAAGAAAGAAAGCTGAATGTTTTCAATTATTACAATCCCAATTGCAATTGATGTGGTTTAATGAGTTGTCTCCCGACAACTCATTAATTCCTTTTTTTTTAATATATATTATATAATAATATAATATAAACATAAGGTCTCACAATAATATAATATATAAATATATTATATTATATATCTATATATATATATATATATCGAATATATATATATATATCTATATATATATTATGGATCCTTATCTCCAAGTCCTACTTGGAAAAATTAATTAAACCCTTTTAATTAATTTTTCTCTCAAAAATTTCTATAAGCCTTTATAAGCTATTTATAAAGCTTATCTATCGATCCAGTCAAATGTGTTTATCATAAATTCAACTCTTTGAATTTATTATCTCAACGGGAACAGGGAAACCAGTATTTTGTAACCCTAAATGGTTCAGAGATACTGCTAGCTGTGGGTCCAGGCTTACCCTTATTAGCCTCATTCTATGCATCAACTCCTTGATCATAAAATGTCAGAACTTATTTCTGATTTAACCCATCGAATCATGGTAAGAGCGTTAAGTAGCACCGCCTCATGATTTCCTAGGTATCACTGATAGTGTCTGCAAGAACCAGTCGATTATGGTTAACGTATAGTACAGTCCCTTCATCTCATATATCCCGATCGAAACTGCAACCATTGGTTCATCGAGGGTCGCATGTGAATTTCGATAATGATGTGATGTCTTTGAGAATACATAGTGGCATCGCATGTGTAACTTGTCAAACACTTTACTCTACTACACATCTTACACTTTGGCCAGAAATTCCATGCACTATTATCTCATTTTATCACATAGGATATCCACACCCATAGGTGAGCGGTGAATCCCCGACTACAATGCACTGGCTCCTACATGTGTCGCAACTGTACCCAACCTCGCCACCTGATGACCCTCAAGGAGTCGGTAAACGAGTCAAAGTAAAGTCCTAGCATGTAGAGCCTCAGTGTTGTCCCGGGTCGTAAGGACTAATAGTGTACAACCATAACCACAGACTTATCCACTCGATGAATGATAACCACTTGGGAAGTCCGAGGGAGGGTAGTTCAGTGAACTCATCGTATGAGCACCAATCTGTATGATTGAACATCTCTATGATCATACCAATGAAACGTGGTACACATCATCACAAAGTCTAGTCTCGAGCTCGAGCGATCCTTATCCTTATTTTGGACGACCCAATCGACTAGGAACTTGATTTAGAATACACAGTAATTAATAATATGTGTTTCATAATTGTCATCATATGTACAACCTCATATCTTACTATAGTATATTCAAGGTCTTTATCTATGCAACTTGCATGGGTATACAGATAAAGAAAATGTCAGATAAAAGATTAATTATATTAAAATAAAGATTGTTATTACACTTGAGTCAATAAAATCCCTGACCAACATTTGGCTTGCAGGGCATCTACTCTAACAATCTCCCACTTGCCCTAAAGCCAACTACTCATTAGTTTTAATCTCATTGTTTCGCGATGCTTCTCAAACAATGGTCCTGGCAAGGGCTTTGTTAGTGGATCAGCAACATTATCTGTAGAGGCAACTCCTCGATTGATATGTCTCCTCTTCCCACAATCTCCCAAATGATGTGGAATTTCCTCAGTATGTGTTTGGATCGCTGATGAGACCTTGGTTCCTTTGCCTGAGCAATGGCACCAGTGTTGTCACAGTACACCGGGACTGGATCAACTCCATTTGGAATAACGCCCAACTCTTGGACAAAATTCCTCATCCAAATTGCCTCTTTGGCTGCAGCAGATGCTGCTATGTATTCGGCCTCAATGGTGGAATCCGCAACTGTGTCTTGCTTGGAACTCTTCCAAGAGACAGCAGCACCATTAAGCATGAATACAAAACCAGAAGTCGATTTCGAATCATCCACGTCACATTGGAAGCTAGAATCAGTATAGCCTTCCAATTTTAATTCTCCACCCCCATAAACCATGAACAAATTCTTAGTCCTTCTCAAGTACTTAAGAATATCTTTCACGGCTTTCCAATGCAATGGACCAGGGTTAGCCTGATATCTGCTTGCAACACTCAAAGCATATGCTATATCAGGACGCGTTGATATCATACCATACATGATACTACCAATTGTTGATGCATAGGGAACACGTGTCATCATCTCTATCTCTTCATCAGTCTTAGGGCACATTGATTTAGATAGAGTAACACCATGACACATTGGTAAGTATCCTCTCTTGGACTCTTCCATAGAGAATCTTTTAAGTATGATATCAATATACATGACTTGGGTGAGCCCAACATCCTTTTCGATCTATCTCTATAGATTTGTATTCCCAATACATAGGATGCTTCACCCATGTCTTTCATGGAGAATTTACTTGCTAACCATACTTTAGTTGATTGCAATAATCCTATATCATTCCCAATGAGGAGGATATCATCAACATAATGTACTAGGAATGTCACTGCATTCCCACTAACTTTCTTGTACACACATGGTTCCTCAGGATTTTTAACAAAACCAAACTCTTTGATAGTGTTATCAAATCTGAGATTCCAACTCCTAGATGCCTGCTTGAGACCGTAGATCGATCTCTGAAGTTTGCATACCTTATGCTCACTTCCCACTGATGTGAAACCCTCAGGTTGAGACATATAGATTTCTTCTTTAATGTCTCCATTGAGGAATGTTGTTTTCACATCCATCTGCCATATTTCATAGTCATACCATGCAGCTATGGCTAGCAATATTCTAATTGACTTGAACATAGCGACTGGTGAAAAAGTTTCCTCATAGTCAACTCCTTGTCTTTGAGTATAGCCTTTTCCACTAGTCTTGCTTTGAAGGTCAATACCTTCCCATCCGCCCCAAGTTTTCTCTTATAAATCCATTTGCATCCTATGGGAACAATTCCCTCAGGTGGATCTACTAAAGTCCATACTTGGTTCGAATACATGGAGTCCATTTCGGACTGCATAGCTTCAAGCCATTTAGATGATTCAGCATCAGATATTGCTTCTTTGAAGTTTCGTGGATCACATCCATCACTAGGCTCATCATGGCCTTGTTCATGAAGAAGCGTATATCTTGCAGGCGGTCTGATTATTCTTTCAGATCTTTTAGGTACGTGTGACTCAACTACTGGCTGTTGGAGATTGGGTTCAACTTCTACAGTCGTGGTCGTATCTCGAATTTCCTCGAGTTCTATCATTTTGCCTTTTCTATCTAATGGAAACTCCTTCTCCAAGAAGGTGGCATTTCTAGAAACAAACACATTTGTTTCTTTTGGATGATAGAAATAATATCCAACAGAGTTCTTTGGATATCCCATGAAGTAGCACAAAATGGATCTACTATCCAATTTGTCTCCCACTGTATGCTTCACGTAAGCAGGACATCCCCATATTCTTAGATAAAAATATTTGGGAACCTTTCCCATCCATATCTCATATGGTGTTTTATCCACTGCCTTTGTATGGACATTATTCAACAACATTGCCGCAGTTTCAAGCGCAAATCCCCAAAACGATCTAGGCAATTCAGTGAATCACATCACAGATCGAACCATGTCCATCAAAGTTTGATTTCGAAGTTCAGAAACACCATTCAATTGTGGTGTTCCTGGTGGAGTCCACTGTGAGAGAATCACATTCTCTTTAAGATAGTCCAAAAATTCAGTACTCAAGTATTCTCCACCTCGATCAGATCGGAGTGTTTTAATACTTTTACCCAATTGTTTCTCTACTTCACATCTGAATTCTTTGAACTTTTCAAATGCTTCAGACTTGTATTTCATCAAATATACATACCCATACCTCAAAAAATCATCAGTAAAGGTAATGAAGTAGGACTGCCCATATTTAGTGCTAACATTTAGCGGGCCACATACGTTTGTGTGGATCAAATCCAAAAGACCATGTGCACGTTCTACATTCCCATTAAAGGGAGTCTTGGTCATTTTTCCTTTCAGACAAGATTCACAAGTAGGTAGAGAGTTTATATCTGACATGTCGAACATGCCCTCTCCCACTAACTTGTGCATCCTTCTTTGAGAAATATGACCTAGTCTAGCGTGCCATATATGTGCAGGGTTTTGACTATCTTGTCTTCTTTTGTTTGTTGTTATTGTTTGGACATTGTTTAATGGAATATCTTTTAATTTTAAGTTATAGAAATCGTTTTGTAATTCACCTGTTCCAATCAAACATTCATTCTTATATATAGTGCAAACACCTTTTGCAAAAATACAAGAATAACCATCTCTATCAAGCATAGAAATAGAAATAATGTTTTTAACCAAATCAGGAACATACAAAACATCTCTCAAAAGTAACTTAAAATCATTGTTTAATATTAAAATAATATCTCCTTTGGCCTTGGCAGCAACCCTTGCTCCATTTCCAAGTCTTAGAAAGGTCTCACCTTCTCTAAGTTTCTTGCTTCTTGTCATCACCTGCAAATCATTGCATAGATGAGAACCACATCCGGTATCCAATACCCAAGAAGAAGAATTCATTGAGATATTAATTTCAATATAAAACATACCATGGCCAGAACGCTTCTGGGCAAGATATTCAGTGCAATTACGCCTCCAATGTCCAGGCTTGTTGCAGTGGAAACAGACTTGTTCTGATTTATTTGGCCTTTTGGGCCCTTGAGCAGGTTTCTTGTATGTCTTCTTATTAGGCTTGTTCTTAACTGTAGGGGCAGAACCCTTCTTTCCCTTGTTTTGGGCTCCCTTTTTCGTCCCAGACGACGAGCCCAAAAGCATAACAGGCATTTCTTTCTTGATTGTGGCCTCATAATTAACAAGCATATTGACCAACTCTTCAAGGGTGGTCTCTATCTTGTTCATATTAAAATTAACCACAAATCCATCGAACGAGGAAGGTAAAGACAACAAGAGAATATCAGTCGAGAGCTCATGAGGCATAACCACATCGAGTCCCACTAATTTCTCAACTAACCCAATCATCCTAACACCATTCTCATGGACCGAAGCCCCTTCTCGCAAGCGTGTAGTCATGAGTTCTTTCATAGTTGCGTGTCTTTCTGATCGAGTTTGAACACCGTATAACTCTTTCAGATGAAAGTGAATGTCAGCAGCATTCGCAGCATCCTCAAACCTCCTTTGCAGTTCATTCGACATAGAAGCCAGGATGTAGCTCTTAGCTTGGAGATCATGGTCCCACCATTTCTCAAGCTTTGCTAACTCAGTCTCACTGATGTTAGGAGCTGCTTCCTTCGGTGGCTTCTTTTCAAGCACATACGCAATCCTCTCAGAGTTCAGAACAATCTTTAGATTTCTTAGCCAGTCTTGATAATTAGGTCATGTTAGCTTGTTTTGTTCGAGAATAGCAGAAAGTGGATTGCGTGTCGACATCTTAAACATACTAAAATTGAAAACAGATAATCGTTACTAATTATTTTAAAATAATTATAAGATATAAAATATGGACTTTAATTTTATAAATCTCCTCCCACTATTTTGACATTTTCACTACCCTCTGATGAAAACGGGAAATCGTATTTCCTTAGTGAGCACGTAGAGTCCAATCTAGACAACTATGATCCCGAATAATATCAGCCAATCATAATTTCTAAAAGGTAGAGCCCAATTACATCCCCATGCAACCTCTACGTGTTTCGTCTCACTCTTGATAAGGACCCACTAATATGACGTCGTTTATCTTCGAGTGTCAAGCCGACCCATCAATGTTGAATCGTAGTGGACGGTCGCCATGAGTTCCCTCAATAATATGAGCCGAAGTCATGGGAGTTCCACCCAATTCACATCACCTATATCAGTGGAAGTCACAGCTTTCCGGCGTCCAGGTCTCCCCAATAATATGAGCCAGACACTGACCGCGGGTAGCGTTCATCATGCAACCACCGTTGATGGAAGACAAGAATAAATTAAACTCTTTTAATTTTTACTTTTATGGCTTTATATAAATTTTGAATCATATTCAAAATGAGGGATTTTAATTTTGAAATTGTCTCATCATTTTATTTAAAATCATGTGCCATGATTTTGTATGTTTGCCGGATTCATGCAACTATATTATCGAATAATATACATACATGCATATTACTATATATCGCATATATCATAATATGATAATTAAATAAGGATGATCGATTGTCAATACTATTTGATTCATGCGAGCCAAGCATGGATCAAGGTCCAAATCCTAGGTAAATGCAGGGATGCAAATGCAACTTATTACATAAGCTTTCAATATTTTACATGTCGTCATCTTGATCATCGGGTCCACCATCTTCCAATCTAGATCTCCCACTATTACAAATATTTACATTTGAATAGCCATGACACATAAGGGATACATATCAAGGGGTGGAAACGAGCCATAAACCAGGCTTACTTTAATTTTATCAAATAAAATTATACAAGTTGAGACATGAAAAATATCCTAGCATACACCTAGCACATTGGTTATGGCTTTCGATCATCCTTCATGCATATAATATCACATATTATATAACTAATCAATTTCATGTATCTTGTAATTTTATCACTAACCGCCACAATTATTAAATGAATTAACAAATTAAATAAACTTTTTTATTTAATTTCTAATTAATTCAATAATAATTGATTTTCTTGTAAACCTCATTTTACTATAAATAATTAAAATCACATTCTAATTATTTATTTCATAAGAAAATATTTTATAAAATCACATCGGATCCGAAACTCTTTTCAAAAAATATGTATATGTGTAAGGCTGCAAACATTTTCAGACTCACCCCTACACTTACTGACCGAACACTGCCCGAATTAAATTCGGACAGTCAGCAATTGGGCACTGTTTATTAAATGCAAAGCATGATTACTATTATTATATTATATATATATATATATATATATATATATATATATATATATATATATATATATATATCTATATATGTTTATATATACATGTCGTAATGCATATATATACACATATCTATATATATAATAATATATATAATAACAATAATGCATATATATATCTATATATGTATATATATATCGTAATAAATATATACATATATCTATACATATATATGATAATAATAATAATATATATCCTTATATATATTATTTTATTATATATCTATATACGTACATATATAAATATCGTAATATATATATACATACATATATCTATATATTTTACAATATATATATCTATATACGTACATATATTGTAGTGACCCTTACCCGGATCACCTACTAAACAGAACTTAGGCATGCAATTAACTTAATAAAATAGATATCAGAATAAAACTGCGAAAACCATAAACATTATACAATCCCAAGTAAAGGAATCTGTAATTTATCCAAATAATATACAACCAAATCGAATAGCTGTATCAACCCAAACAACAGTAATAAAACCTAGACGAAGCTCCAGCTGGCCAACCACTGACTAGCCCCTCCTGGATCCACCCTCCTCGTCCAATCGCAAACCTGCCCCATGGAATAGGGTGTCCAGAAACACAAAGTACGAGACGTGAGCATAAAACGCTCAGTACGAGAGTATGAGTATACATGCATGCAAAGTGAAATCCCTATAAACTCGAGGTCAAGGATCAGATAACAGAGACAGACCGGGCCCTGGTATGTAGCACGCTGTGCCGTCGCTTCAGGAGGTGGCTCCCATACCGAGATAACCGTGGATACGCCGGACCTAAATCGATGGAAGTCCATCCACTAACAGGATAGGGTACAACCCTACTAACAGACATCTCGAAAGAGATACAGCAAGATGCAAATGAATGCAGCATAATATCATGTCATATAAATCATGCAGTCACATAATACATGCATACTCAGTCAGGATATCTCGAACAGTACTTTCGTACCTCAAATCAGTGCAAGCTCTACCAACTCTAGGTCCACGCCTATAGTCTGCTCTACACTTGTTGGAGAACGCGGCGATCAGATCAATCAGAATTGATACCCGGTGCAGCGGAAGTTTAAAAATTTATATATGGAACGATTCCATAATGGGTATCAAAACTTAACGATTAAATTGTGTGTGTAAAAATTAAATAACAATTATAAATTTTTACCTCCAATCTCGAAGCGAGATTATGGACACCAACAGATTGCTCTGCTCTTGTTGTATATCCCTAGAACTGATGGACGAACTGTTCTTCAATCAGGTCCACGAACGGATATTTAATCCCTCTGATAGATTGCACTAGAAAATCTATCAGAAGTTTCTATGAAGAGATTAACGAATTTGATCCGTTAAACCAGACTGTAATTTAAAATTCACAGACTGGATTTTCCGAGCAGAGGGGAGAAAGGGGGCGGCCACTATTTAGAGAAAAATACTAGGGTTTTCGAAAATTGTGACCTGTTGTATTTAATTTCTGTACTGCAATAACTTATTTATAATGTAGGCCACTAACAGCTTAGGGCCCATTAGTCATAAGTTCAAGCCCGACAAGCAAAGCCCGCATGTTCAGAAATAAATATAAAATTCATCGTGACTCCGATTGATAAACCGGTTTCACCAATGTGCACAGAAACCATTTCTGCACCTTTTAAAGTCAAGATAAATTTTTCTGAATCCGAATTCAGTGGTTTCCAAAAATGTCCATCCCTATGTCATTTTAGGAAATCTTACTCCTCTACTCATAATTAAGAAGTCCAACTTCTTTGTTCATTAAATTTAACTCTTTAAATTTAACTATCTCAAAGGGGATTAAAAATCCATTAATCTGTGTGACCCTCAATGGTTCAGGGATACAGCTAGCCGTGGGCTCACAACTCCTTGTGACTCAGAACAACAATTTCCGACTTGCCCATCGAATCATGTTAAGAGCGCCTAGCAACATCTCCCCATGATTCCCTAGGTATCACTGATAGTGACTGTAAGAACCAATAGATTTTGGTTAGCGTACAGTACGGTCCCTTCATCCATATATCCCGATCGAATCAACAACCATTGGTATATCGAGAGTCGTTCGAGATTCGATAACTATGCAATACATCTTGAAGATCAAATAGTGATATCGCATGTGTTACTAAGAAACCATTTCTTAAAACACATCATGTACTCTGGCCAGAGATTCGTCACACTAATATCTCCTCAGATCGCATAGGATATCCACACTCGCAAGTATGTGGTGAATCCTTGACAACAAAGTATCGACTCCTATATGTGTTGTAACTGTACCCAATCCCGACACCTGATGACCCCAATAGAGTCGATAAACGAGTCAAAGCACAGTACTAGCATATAGAGTCTCAATGATGTTTCAAGTAGTAAGAACTAATGGTGTACAACCAAAACCGCGGACTTTATCCACTCGATAAGTGATAACCACTTGGAAAGTCCGGATAGGGTAGTTCGATCATTCATCGTATGAATATCCATTTGCATGCTTCGAACATCTCTATGTTCCTTACCAATGAAACGTGGTACTCTGCATCGCAAATGCTAGTCTCAAACTCGAGCGATCCTTATCCTTATTATCGGACGGCTCAATCGACTAGGAACAGTTTAGAATATACAGTGACTATAAGATGTGTTTCATGATAGACATCTCCATGTTCTACCACATCTTACATACACTATAGTATATTCAAGGTCTTTATCAAAACAACAATAGTATATCACAATATAACAATATGAAGAAAGATAAAGTCATTGCCATTAATAAAAGTGTAAATTATATTAAACAAAAGATTGTTTATACAAAGAGTCATCAAAGCCCTTAGCCACAAGTTGGCTCACCGGGCACCTACTCTTTCAATCTCCCACTTGCCCTAAAGCCAACTAGTCATACTACGTAGACCCATTGCTTCGCGATGTTTGTCAAATAATGGTCCTGGCAAGGGCTTAGTAAGTGGATCAGCGATATTGTCTGCAGAGGCCACTCTTTCGACAGTGATGTCTCCTCTTTCCACAATCTCCCGGATGATGTGGTATTTCCTCAGTACGTGTTTGGATCTTTGATGAGACCTTGGTTCCTTTGCCTGAGCAATGGCACCCGTGTTGTCACAGTACACCGGGACTGGACCAACAACTTCAAGAATGACGCCCAACTCTTGGACGAAATTCCTCATCCAAACGGCCTCTTTAGCAGCAGCTGATGCTGCAATGTATTCTGCCTCAGTGGTGGAATCCGCTATGGTGTCCTGCTTGGAACTCTTCCAAGAGACAGCACCGCCATTGAGCATGAACACAAATCCAGAGGTTAACTTCGAGTCATCCACGTCACTTTGGAAGCTAGAGTCGGTATAGCCTTCCAATTTTAGTTCTCTTCCTCCATATACCATGAACATATTCTTAGTCCTTCGTAAGTACTTAAGACTGTCCTTCACGGCTTTCCAATGCATTTGACCGGGATTAGTTTGATATCTTCTCATGACACTCAGAGCAAATGCTACATCCGGTCTGGTTGATATCATCCCATACATGGTACTACCTATGGCTGACGCATATGGTACATGTGTCATTTTCTCTATCTCTTCATCCGTCTTGGGACACATAGACTTGGATAGAGAAACTCCATGACACATGGGTAGATGTCCTCTCTTGGACCCATCCATTGAAAACCGTTTCAATATGGTGTCGATGTAGGTTGACTGAGTGAGTCCTATCATTCTCTTAGATCTATCTCTATAGATCTGTATCCCTAGAATATAGGATGCCTCACCCAAATCCTTCATCGAGAATCTACCTGATAACCATATCTTTGTTGACTGCAACATCCCTACGTCATTCCCAATGAGTAGGATGTCATCAACATAAAGTACTAAGAATGTCACAGCATCCTTAACTACTTTCTAGTACACGCATGGTTCCTACGGGTTCTTGATGAAACCAAAATCCTTTATTGTTTCATCAAATTTCTGGTTCCAACTTCTTGATGCTTGTTTTAGACCATAGATTGATCTCTGAAGCTTGCATACCTTATGCTCGCTTCCCATGGATGTGTATCGCTCAGGCTGCGTCATATAGATTTCTTCCTTAATGTCTCCATTAAGAAAAGCAGTCTTCATATCCATTTGCCATATCTCATAGTCATACCAAGCAGCTATGGCAATAAGGATTCTTATGGACTTGAACATTGCAACTGGTGAAAAGGTTTCATCATAGTCAACTCCTTGTCTTTGAGTATAACCTTTTGCCACCAATCGCGCCTTGTAGGTCAATACCTTACCATCAGGCCCAAACTTTCTCTTGTAGATCCATTTACACCTTATTGGAACAATTCCATCAGGAGGATCTACTAAAGACCAAACTTGGTTTGTATGCATCGAATCTATTTCCGACTGCATAGCTTCAAGCCATAAATTTGAATCCGCATCAGAAATTGCTTCCTTGAAGTTTCTTGGATCACATCCAACATCGGGTTCATCTTGATCCCCTTCAAGAAGAAGACCATATCGAATAGGAGGTCTAGAAGTCCTCTCGGATCTTCTAGGTACAGGCGTGTCTATCAATGGTTCCTGAGGTGTAGGATCGTTATTTTGTATTTCGGGTTCTTCTCGAATTTCTTCGAGTTCCATCATCTCGCATTTCTTATCCAATAAGAACTCCTTCTCCAAGAAGGTGGCATTCCTTGAAACAAACACCTTTGTTTTATCAGGATAATAGAAATAATATCCGATTGAATTCTTTGGATACCCTACAAAATAACATAAGCTGGATCGACTATCCAACTTATCTCCCACTGTCCGCTTCACGTAAGCAGGACATCCCCAAATCCTCAAGTACGAATACTTAGGAGCTTTGCCATTCCATAACTCGTATGGTGTTTTGTCCACTGCTTTAGTGTGGACGTTGTTTAACAACAATACCGCCGTTTCAAGCGCATAGCCCCAAAACGAAGGTGGAAGCTCAGTGAAGCTCATCATGGATCGAACCATGTCCAACAAAGTTTGATTACGACGCTCCGATACACCATTCAGCTGTGGTGTCATAGGAGGAGTCCACTGAGAGAGAATCCCATTCTCTTTTAGATAGTCCAAAAACTCGGTACTTAAGTATTCTCCACCTCGATCCGATCGAAGTGCTTTAATACTTTTACCTAGCTTGTTTTCTACTTCAGCCTTGAATTCTTTGAACTTTTCAAATGCTTCAGACTTATATTTCATTAAATATAAATACCCATACCTAGAATAATCATCAGTAAAGGTAATGAAGTAGGTGTGGCCATATTGAGTACCAACTCTAAATGGACCACAAACATCTGTATGGATCAAATCCAACAGATTTTGACTACGCTCAGGTTTCCCCTTAAAAGGAGATTTAGTCATTTTTCCTTTTAGGCAGGATTCACAAGTAGGTAGAGAGTTAATATCAGACATATCAAACATGCCCTCTCCCACTAGCTTGTTCATCCTCCTTGAGGAAATATGACCTAGCCTAGCGTGCCAAAGGTTTGCCGGGTTTTGGCTATCGATTTTCCTTTTGTTTGTTGTTGCCGGTTTATCAACATAATTTATTGGAACGTTTTTTAGTTTTAAGTTGTATAGATCGTTTTCAAGTTGTCCATTTCCAATCAAACATTCATTCTT
This sequence comes from Henckelia pumila, assembly GCF_033568475.1. NCBI lineage: Eukaryota > Viridiplantae > Streptophyta > Magnoliopsida > Lamiales > Gesneriaceae > Henckelia > Henckelia pumila. Next base: position 47,941,799 of record NC_133121.1, read on the forward strand.
GTAAATACTGCAAATCCCATTCACAAAATTGCAAGAATAACCATCTCTATCAAGCATAGAAACAGAAATAATTTTTTTAATCAAATCCGGAACAAATAAAACATCTCTTAAAAGTAACTTAAAACCGTTCTGCAAAAATAAATAAACATCTCCCACAGCTTTAGTTTCAACTCTGGAACCATTTTTGAGTCTCAGCTGGGTCTCACCCATTCTAAGCCTGCGACTTCTTGTCATCACCTGCAAATCATTGCAAATGTGAGATCCACATCCGGTATCCAATACCCAAGAAGTAGTATTAAGTGAAACATTTATTTCAATATAGAACATACCCTTCGCAGTTCGCAACTGCTCTAGATATTCCTTGCAGTTACGCTTCCAATGACCGGGCTTCTTGCAGTAATGGCAAACATCCTTGGATTTTTCCATGTTTGAAGCCTTTGTCTTGTACTTCTTCTCGGGTTCGATTTTCTTGGGTGGGGCAGAATGTTTCTTACCCTTTGTACTTGGCCCCTTCTTAGCAGAAGAAGAGGAGCCCACCAAGAAAGCCGGTTTATCCTTCTTTAATGTGGATTCATATGTCACAAGCATATTGACCATCTCTTCAAGGGAGGCCTCTATCTTGTTCATATTGAAATTCACCACAAATCCGTCAAACGAAGAAGGAAGAGATAGAAGTAGTAAATCCACGTTGAGTTCATGCTCCAACACCAAATCAAGGGTTACCAACTTCTGTATGAGCCAAATCACTCGTACCCCATGATCACGGACCGAAGTCCCTTCACGCATGCGACACGTCATTAGCTCCTTTACAGTAGCGAACCTTTCAGCCCTCGATTGAGCCCCAAAAAGTTCCTTGAGTTGTACGTGAATGTCAGCAGCATTCACGGTGTCCTCAAATCGCCTCTGGAGTTCATCAGACATCGAGGCTTGCATATAGCATTTGGCCTTGATATCATTGTCCCACCATGTATCAAGTTTGGCTAACTCTTTCGGACTTATGTCAGCTGGTGCTTCCTTCGGAGGAGATTTTTCTAACACGTAGAGCATCTTCTCCGAAGTCAAGACAATCTTCAACTTACGGAACCATTCCGTATAGTTTGCGCCAGTCAACTTATTTTGTTCGAGGATCGAGAAAAGTGGATTACGCGAATTCATCTTTATGAAATACTGAAAAGAAACAGACAAATATCAGTGATTGTTTAAGCAATTTACTAAGACATAAAATAGGCAAAATTTATTTTATGAATCTCACTCCCACTATTTTAACGATTTCACTACCCTCTAGTGAAAACGGGAAACTGTTTTCCTTAGTGAGAACATGGAGTCCAATTGACAAACTATGGTCCCGAATAATATCAGCCAACCATAATTTTCAAAAGGTAGAGCCCAATTGCTTCCAAAGCAACCTCCACATTTTTACCTCATGTCCAATAAGGGCCCAATAATATGACGCCGTTTATTGTGACATGTCAAGATGACCCATCAATATTAAGTTGTGATGGACGGTCGCCATGTGGATCCCCCAATAATATGAGCCGATCCCATAGGAGTTCCACCCAACTTACAACATGTGTCGATCCAATGTACAGCTTTCCGACGAACGGGCCCCCCCAATAATATGAGCCGGACCGTATCCGCGGGTAACATCTCATACATTGATCGTTGATGGAAGGTAGGAACATTTAAACAAATTTAAATTTCCTTTATTTATCTTGATATCAATTTTAAATCATATTTAAAATGAGGGATTTTAATTTTGAAAATTTGTCTCATCATTTTTAAAATTTTTATGCTTGTCGGATTCACACAATTTTGTCTAAAACATGCATACAACTATAATATCACATATTATATAGGATGATCGATTCCATTTCTAATCGACCCGTGGTTGCCAATCACGAGTCTTAGTCCAATCCTAGGTAATATGCAGTATGCAATGCAATCCTATTACATTGAGCTTCCAATTTACATTTCTTCTGTCTTTATTGTCTGCTGGGCCCACCACCATCTTCAAATCTTCATCTCCCACTAAATCTAATGTATTTACAATAAATAACAATGACAAGTAGGGGATACATTTTTAAGGGGTGGGAACGGGCCATAAACCAAGCCCACTTTTATTACATATGACAATTCATATTGGGCCATAAACCAGGCCCATTAATAAAACCAACAACAATAAAAACAAATGTAAATTCCTAACATACACCTACAAAATTGGTCATGGCAATCGATCATCCTTATCCAATAACATTTAATTCAAAATTAATTTATTGGATAACATTCAATGGCAATTTAAATTTAAAAGGATAAAATCATATTTCATACATAAAATCTTATTTTATATACAAAATCATATTTTATCTTTTTATCAAATAAAATCATATTTTATCTATAAAATCCAATTTTATACATAAAATCATATTTTACTCAATATATCCATAAGATCATATCTTATCATCAATTGTACCAAAAATAATTAATTTCAAAATTCAATTTAACGGATAAAATATTTAAATTTTCCAAAAATTCAAATTTATCCAAAATCAATTTTAAAATTTTCGGACTCGAACAATTCGATCCGACGCCTCGTGGACCAATCAAAAACAATTTTCGATCGGACCAAAAATAGAATTTTAACATATTAAAATTTAATTTAAAAATTAAAAAATTAATTTTTCCCGCGGGCCGCCCGGGACATTCCCGGGCTGCCCGCGCCCCTTAGGGCTCGGGCCGGGCAGCCCGGCTGCCCCTAGGGCAGCGACGATCGCTGCCCTGGGCAGCGCCGTGCGCCGCCCTGCGCAGCGCCTAGCGCTGCCCCCCCCCCCCGGGCAGCGACCATCGCTGCCCCCCCCCCCCGGGCAGCGATCCAATCGCTGACCGGGTTTTTGCCCGAAAATTTTTTTTTTATTTTTAAAATATTTATTTTGTTTCAAAAACCGAGGCTTAAAAATTTTTGTACAATCGATTAATTTAATCGCTTGATCTGAGCAACTTGGCTCTGATACCACTGTTGGAGAAAACGCGGTGATCAGATCAATCAGAATTGATACCCGGTGCAGCGGAAGTTTAAAAATTTATATATGGAACGATTCCATAATGGGTATCAAAACTTAACGATTAAATTGTGTGTGTAAAAATTAAATAACGATTATAAATTTTTACCTCCAATCTCGAAGCGAGATTATGGACACCAACAGATTGCTCTGCTCTTGTTGTATATCCCTAGAACTGATGGACGAACTGTTCTTCAATCAGGTCCACGAACGGATATTTAATCCCTCTGATAGATTGAACTAGAAAATCTATCAGAAGTTTCTACGAAGAGATTAACGAATTTGATCCGTTAAACCAGACTGTAATTCAAAATTCACAGACTGGATTTTCCGAGCAGAGGGGAGAAAGGGGGCGGCCACTATTGAGAGAAAAGTACTAGGGTTTTCGAAAATTGTGACCTGTTGTATTTAATTTCTGTACTGCAATAACTTATTTATAATGTAGGCCACTAACAGCTTAGGGCCCATTAGTCATAAGTTCAAGCCCGACAAGCAAAGCCCGCATGTTCAGAAATTAATATAAAATTCATCGTGACTCCGATTGATAAACCGATTTCACCAATGTGCACAGAAACCATTTCTGCACCTTTTAAAGTCAAGATAAATTTTTCTGAATCCGAATTCAGTGGTTTCCAAAAATGTTCATCCCTATGTCATTTTAGGAAATCTTACTCCTCTACTCATAATTAAGAAGTCCAACTTCTTTGTTCATTAAATTTAACTCTTTAAATTTAACTATCTCAACGGGGATTAAAAATCCATTACTCTGTGTGACCCTCAATGGTTCAGGGATACAGCTAGCCATGGGCTCACAACTCCTTGTGACTCGGAACAACAATTTCCGACTTGCCCATCGAATCATGGTAAGAGCGCCTAGCAACATCGCCCCATGATTCCCTAGGTATCACTGATAGTGCCTGCAAGAACCAATAGATTTTGGTTAGCGTACAGTACGGTCCCTTCATCCATATATCCCGATCGAATCAACAACCATTGGTATATTGAGAGTCGTTCAAGATTCGATAACTATGCAATACATCTTGAAGATCAAATAGTGACATCGCATGTGTTACTAAGAAACCATTTCTTAAAACACATCATGTACTCTGGCCAGAGATTCGTCACACTAATATCTCCTCAGATCGCATAGGATATCCACACTCGCAAGTATGTGGTGAATCCTTGACAACAAAGCATCGACTCCTATATGTGCTGTAACTGTACCCAATCCCGACACCTGATGACCCCAATAGAGTCGGTAAACGAGTCAAAGCACAGTACTAGCATATAGAGTCTCAATGATGTTTCAAGTAGTAAGGACTAATGGTGTACAACCAAAACCGCGGACTTTATCCACTCGATAAGTGATAACCACTTGGAAAGTTCGGATAGGATAGTTCGATCATTCATCGTATGAATATCCATTTGCATGCTTCGAACATCTCTATGTTCCTTACCAATGAAACGTGGTACTCTGCATCGCAAATGCTAGTCTCAAACTCGAGCGATCCTTATCCTTATTATCGGACGGCTCAATCGACTAGGAACAGTTTAGAATATACAGTGACTATAAGATGTGTTTCATGATAGACATCTCCATGTTCTACCACATCTTACATACACTATAGTATATTCAAGGTCTTTATCAAAACAACAATAGTATATCACAATATAACAATATGAAGAAAGATAAAGTCATTGCCATTAATAAAAGTGTAAATTATATTAAACAAAAGATTGTTTATACAAAGAGTCATCAAAGCCCTTAGCCACAAGTTGGCTCACCGGGCACCTACTCTTTCAATACTTCCAAATGATACTACTATCATTAAAGCGCTCTAAAAGCCTTAACTAAGCTATTGCATACTCCTAAATATTTATAGGAAGCAAAATCTATACCTTCGTCCGTCGTTAGCCCTTTGATGTCGATGCCTTCAGAACTTGGGCACAACTCCGCTACGACTACCGAACGCCTCACCGACCGTCGGGCCAAGCCTAGGAAGGCTAGAACAACTCGAATAGACTAGAAAGGAGAGGGAAATACTCGGAATTGGCAATTGGAAATGAAGCCTCGGCCCTCTATTTATAGACAACGATCGGAACTTCCGATCCTTGATCGAAACGTCCGAACCTCGATCGGAACGTCCGATCCTGCCATCGGAGCTTCCGAAGATCCTGATCTGCCACGTGTCAAAATATCACTTGTTGACTTCGGATAGGGGTGATCGGAGCTTCCGATCCTGATCGGAGCTCCCGATCCAACCACACGTCATGCCTGACGTAATAATATCGGTGCCTCCTATCGCTCATCGGAGCTTCCGATCCTGTTCGGAGCTTCTGGTCGTGCCTTCGGAGCTTCCGATCCGTCCGATACCCAATTTATTTAATTATCATTAATCCTTTAATTACTCAATTAGGGTACGGGCTACTACATTCTCCCCCACTTAAGATATTTCGTCCTCGAAATCAGATCTTAAGTACCGAATGCAATACAGAAATCATAAACATTATTTATTCAAATCAAACGTTTACAGAGTTTGCAACTGAATACAACTTAAGAATAAAATCAAAACAACTCAGGATGGTCTTCACGCATCCTGTCCTCAAGCTCCCAAGTAGCTTCCTCAGTGCCTCGGCGCTGCCACTGAACTAAAACCAAATGAATGACTTTGTTCCGTAAAACCTTATCCTTATAATCCAGGATACGAATAGGTTTCTCAACATAAGTCAAATCCTTGTTCACCTGAACCTCAGACCGCTGCAAAATATGAGTTTCATCCGCCACATACCGTCACAACAGAGATACGTGGAACATGTCGTGAATACTGGATAGATGCGGTGGCAAAGCTAGTCGATAAGCCAAATCGCCAATGCTCTCCAAGATCTCAAACGGACCGATAAACGTGGGAGACAACTTGCCCTTAAGGCCAAATCGGAGAATCTTGCGGAAAGGTGACACTCTCAGAAACACTTTCACCCCGACATAGAACTGCAAAGGCCTACGCTTGATATTAGCATAGCTGGCCTGATGATCCTGTGCAGTCTTAATCCGTTTCTTCATCTGATCAACAATGTCTATCGCCTGCTGGATAAACTCCGGTCCCTCAGCCTGTCTCTCCCCCACTTCTTCCCAGAAAAGTGGAGTACAACAACGTCGCCCGTACAACGCCTCAAAAGGTACCATCCCAATACTAGTATGATAGCTGTTGTTGTACGCGAACTCGATCAACGGCAAATGATCCTGCCAGGCTGAACCAAAATCCATGACGCACGCTCTAAGCATATCCTCCAAAGTACGGATGGTGCGCTCTGACTGACCATCAGTTTCCGGATGATAGGCAGTACTCAAACTGAGAGTAGTATCCATCGCACGCTGAACACTCCCCCAGAATCTAGAAGTGAACCTGGGGTCCCGATCGCTGACAATGCTCACAGTCACTCCATGAAGTCGAACGATCTCCTGAATGTACATCCGTGCCATGCGATCCACAGAGTACTTTCGGCTATAGGCAATGAAATGCGCTGACTTGGTGAGTCGGTCCACCACAACCCAGATAGCATCACAGTTCCTTGGGGATACCGGCAAATGGGTCACAAAGTCCATTGTGATAAACTCCCATTTCCATTCAGGAATAGGCAGACTGTGAAGCAATCCTCCAGGTCGTCGGTGCTCTGCCTTGACCTGTTGACACACCAAACATCTCGAAACAAACTGATAAATACTGCGTTTCATTCCTTTCCACCAGAAACGAGTACGTAGATCCTTGTACATCTTGTTGCTCCCAGGATGAATACTCAACTTAGTGCGATGTGCCTGAGACAAAATCTCCTCTCACAACTCTTCATCCTGCGGAATCACAAGCCTACCAGACAAACACAGAAAGCCATCTGACTGATAATGAAATCCAGAAGAGCTACCCTCATTAGCTAGACGAGCTAAACGCTGGGTCTTCGAATCAGACATCTGAGTATCTCGGATCCGCGAATACAAAGCTGGCTCAGATAATATCGCAAACATCTGGATACTCTGCATACCTTTCTTATGCTTGAAGGTATAACCTAAAGTACAACAGTCACTGATCGCACTAGACATCGAACAAGTCTGAAGTGCGGATAGTCGCACCTTGCGACTCAAAGCATCAGCGGTGAGATTAGCAGCTCCCGGATGGTACTTTATCTCGCAATCATAGTCCTTAAGCAAGTCCATCCAACGTCTCTGCCTCATGTTCAACTCCGCCTGAGTGAACAAATATTTGAGACTCTTATGGTCGGTGAAGATCTCAAATTTCTCGCCATACAGATAATGACGCCAGATCTTCAAAGCGAACACAATGGCTGCCAATTCCAAATCATGGACTTGATAGTTGTCCTCGTGAAGCTTCAGCTGTCTAGAAGCGTATGCGATCACATGCCCATTCTGAGTCAGAACACAACCTAACCCCTGAAGAGAAGCATCAATGTATACCACATACCCTCCAAATCCTGACGGTAATGCCAACACCGGCGCAGAAGTCAACCGTCGTCGAAGCTCACAGAAATTCTCCTCACACTCGGAGGACCACTCGAAGTCTACACCCTTGCGTGTAAGCTACGTCAACGGTCGAGCTAACTGAGAGAAGTTCAGAATGAAGCGACGATAATACCCTGCTAGACCCAAAAAACTACGGATCTCAGCAACTGTCGTCGGACGCGACCAATTAAGTACCGCTTCAATCTTGCTTGGATCAACAGAAATCCCCTCCCTGGATATGATATGGCCAAGAAAGACCACTCTATCTATCCAAAACTCACACTTGCTCAGCTTGGCGTACAACTGCTCATCTCAAAGAGTCTGCAGTACCAACCGCAAGTGAGAAACATGCTCTTCCGTATTACGCGAATACACCAAGATGTTGTCAATGAATACCACGACAAACTTGTCCAAATACTCCCTGAAGACACGGTTCATCAGATCCATGAATATAGCCGGCGCATTAGTCAAACCAAATGGCATCACCAGGAACTCGTAATGCCCATAGCGAGTACGGAATGCAGTCTTGGCTACGTCCTGATCACGGACTCTTAACTGATGTACCCAGATCTCAAGTCAATCTTGGAGTAAACTGACATGCCCTGCAGCTGGTCAAACAAGTCATCAATACGAGGCAACGGATACTTGTTCTTCACAGTGACTCGATTCAGCTGCCGATAGTCAATGCACAGCCGCATCGACCCATCCTTTTTCTTTACAAAAAGAACAGGAGCTCCCCAAGGAGATACACTAGGACGAATGTACCCCTTGTCCAAAAGATCCTGTAGCTGATTATTCAACTCACGCATCTCTGACGGAGCCAGACGATACTGTGCTCTAGAAATAGGTGAAGTACCCGGCATCAAATCTATGCCAAACTCGACTTCCCTAACAGGAGGAAAACCCGGAATCTCATCAGGAAATACATCTGGAAATTCATCCACAACAGGAATGCTCTCTATCCCAATGCTCTCAGCTGACAAATCAACTGCATAGATAAGGTAGTCTTCCCCGCCAGACTCTAGAGCTCGACAGGCTCTCAAAGCTGATACCAAAGGCATTGGGGGTCGTGCTCCCTCACCATAGAAAAACCAGCTCTCACTCCCCTGCGGATGAAAGCGTACTAATCTCTGATAGCAGTCCACTGAAGCTCGATAGGTAGTCAACATATCTATTCCCAGAATGCAATCAAAGTCGTCCATCACCAGGACCATGAGATTCGCTAACAGAATGTTCCCTTCAAGCTCTAAAGGGCAACCCATCACTAGACGCTTAGCCAAAGCAGATTGGCCCGTCGGAGTAGAAACAGACATCACTACGTTTAGTGCAATGCATGGTAACTTATGCCTCTTAACAAAACGTGCAGAAATGAAGGAATGAGATGCACCAGTGTCAATAAGTACAAGAGCAGGTATACCATAAAGCAGAAATGTACCTGCGATGACTTTCTCATTCTCCTCCACTGCCTGATCATGTCTCAGGGCAAACACCTGGCCAGAAGCTCGTGGCCTCAAATGAGAACTCCCAGCGGACTGTTCCTGCGACCTCTGCTGTACGGTGGCCTGAGAACCAGATCCTGAACCAGATCCAGAACCGCCTCCCCCAGATAGTGGACAATCTCTCCGGATATGACCAGTCTCTCCACAACGGAAACAAGCTCCAGAAGCTCTACGGCACTTGTCGGATGGATGGTTCTTCCCACAGTGATCACACTTGTCCTTCTTACCAAAACGAACAACACCTCCAGAACCAGAGGAAGAAGAAGATCCAGACTTCTTAAAAGTTTGGGCATGGGGACCCAAAGAACTAGCAGGCCTCGACTGAGGAAAAGACCTGTTCCGCCGAATGCTGTCCTCCGCCTGATGACAACGGCTCACCAAACCCTCGTAGGACATGTCGTCGCCAACCGCCACACGGTCATGGATCTCAGGGTTAAGGCCCTGAAGGAACAGATTATACTTCATCTCTGAGCTATCAGCAATCTCGGGGCAATAGGATAGCAGATCAAAGAACCTCTGCTAATACTCATCGATAGACATGGCTCCCTGTCGCAGACTCAGTAGCTCTCCTGCCTTCGACTGTCGGAGTGCAGGAGGAAAATACCGCTTTTGGAAAGCTGTGCGGAACTCGGCCCAGGTGGCCACTCCTCTCGCCGCAATAAAGGGTGCAGAAGTAAACCTCCACCACCTACGGGCTCGCCCATCCAGAAGATAGCCAAGGGTCTCCATCTTCTGCTCCTCGGTGCAGTGAAAAGTCTGAAAAATCATTTCCATGCGGTCTAACCAATTTTCCGCATCCTCCGGAGACTCACCTCCAACTAAGGGCTTAGGACCCATAGCTAAGAATCGACGCATAGTAAAATGCTCATCGTCATGATGACGATGACGCCGTTCTCGACGAGGCTCCCGGTCGGCATCACCCCAACGCCCACCAAAACTGCCATGAGAACTCTGGTCATCACGATTTGCCATCTACAAAAATACCTCATGGTTACCTTATGCAGAGTCTAAATCCCAAGAATACTATGCATGCTCTGATACCATAAATGTAGTGACCCTTACCCGGATCACCTATTAAACAGAACTTAGGCATGCAATTAACTTAATAAAATAGATATCAGAATAAAACTGCGGAAACCATAAACATTATACAATCCCAAGTAAAGGAATCTGTAATTTATCCAAATAATATACAACCAAATCGAATAGTTGTATCAACCCAAACAACAGTAATAAAACCTAGACGAAGCTCCAGCTGGCCAACCACTGACTAGCCCCTCCTGGATCCACCCTCCTCGTCCAATCGCAAACCTGCCCCATGGAATAGGGTGTCCAGAAACACAGAGTATGAGACGTGAGCATAAAACGCTCAGTACGAGAGTATGGGTATACATGCATGCAAAGTGAACTCCCTATAAACTCGAGGTCAAGGATCAGATAACAGAGATAGACCGGGCCTTGGTATGTAGCACGCTGTGCCGTCGCTTCAGGAGGTGGCTCCCATACCGAGATAACCGTGGATACGCCGGACCTAAATCGATGGAAGTTCATCCACTAACAGGATAGGGTACAACCCTACTAACAGACATCTCGAAAGAGATACAGCAAGATGCAAATGAATGCAGCATAATATCATGTCATATAAATCATGCAGTCACATAATACATGCATACTCAGTCAGGATATCTCGAACAGTACTTTCGTACCTCAAATCAGTGCAAGCTCTACCAACTCTAGGTCCACGCCTATAGTCTGATCTATACTGCCAAATGATACTACTATCATTAAAGCGCTCTAAAAGCCTTAACTAAGCTATTGCATACTCCTAAATATTTATAGGAAGCAAAAGCTATACCTTCGTCCGTCGTTAGCCCTTTGATGTCGATGCCTCCAGAACTTGGGCACAACTCCGCTATGACTACCGAACGCCTCGCCGACCGCCGGGTCAAGCCTAGGAAGGCTAGAACAACTCGAATAGACTAGAAAGGAGAGGGAAATACTCGGAATTGGCAATTGGAAATGAAGCCTCGGCCCTCTATTTATAGACAACGATCGGAACTTTCGATCCTTGATCGGAACGTCCGAACCTCGATCGGAACGTCCGATCCTGCTGAAACGACCCTAACTCTCTAATATAAATAAATATGCAAATTTTATTTTTTTTTTTATACTTACTAAGTAAAGATATGTACATACATGCCCATACATATATGCACAGAATAAATAGATTTAAAAATAAATAAACTAAATAAAAATGCAACCTTTAATAAATTAAATATCTGAGTCAAACATTTAATAAAATACTGACATAAGCAAAAATAAATAAAATTTGCATGCACTGAAAATATTTAAATAAAATATTCCATACTGTCAACCACTGAAAATAAATAAATAAATGTATAGCATGCTAAAATATTCAAAACATGCATAAAGACTCAGACGACTATCACGGTCACGGGGTCACTGCATGTCCGCTCATATGTCCTCGCCGCCGGTGGGTACCACATCCTCCTCTACGTACTCCCCTGCACCATACCAGTGTAGTGAGCCTAGAGGCCCAACATGCTAACATAACAAGTGTTTAAAAATAGTTTAAATCACTTTAATACTAATACATAACATATACATGAATGAGCATGCTTAAAAATATCATGACATAACATAACTTAAATTAACTTAAATATCATAATCATACATAATACATAAACATTGTTGAACAAAGTATTTTCTAACATCGCATGGTTGTATCCATAGTGTAACCTTAAATCATACATTAAATACTGATCAGCGTGGGAAACCAACGTACGTGGCGGTGACGAATCACCTCTTAAATTGGCAGTAAACTGCCCTTCAATAGTTCACATATGGGAACGAATCCCCCTTAAATTATCACACTACTTCAACTTCCAACATAAAATTATTTTTTTTTTCTCAACCTTAAACATTAAATCATGCATAAAAATTATTTCATGAATGCATGTACTTAAATAAAATGTGTGTCCTTCATATATATTTAATTTAATTTTTTATACTAACATATAAATACAAAAATAACATTCATGCATAAAATAATTAAATATATATTTAGGACACATGCAATTTCTCATGGTTTGTACTGAACTGCTGGCCCTAACACTCAAGCCCATTTTCTTAAATTCTGGTCCACTAACACTGAGACTGGCCTATTAACATACTTAAGCCTAATAATTAATTATTTTAAGCCCACTTAATTAATTAAAGCCCATTAAAACATTCTTGGCCCATTAACATTCTATTCCGGTCCAATGGGCCCAAAAGCCCAAAAACTGGCCCAATAATTTCCATGGGCTCTCAAGCCCATAAAAATTAGTGGACTAACTTAAATTAATTATTCAAGCCCATTAATAAACTTAAATGTAGCCCATTAATTTAATTAATCTAATTAGCCCAATAAAACACTTAAACTTAATAATTAACTTAAAATTAAAAATACCCGGACCCGGACCCAACTAACTTAACCCATGACTCACGGACTTGACCCGGACCACTAACCCGACCCGGAACCCACTTGGAACCCTAGAACCCGTCGCCCCCCATTCACGTTCTGCTGCGGCCGTGAGCAGCAGCCGTTCCCAGGCTGCTGCCGGCTTGCTCCGGCCGCCCCTGTCCGGAGCGCCGCCGCCCAGACGTAGCCCACGTCTGGGCGGACCTAACCTGCACCAGCCCTCATCCCCATGCAGCCCAAACCGCCGAGGCTGAAGGCCCTTCCCGAAACCCTAGTCTGCGCGTCCAAGAACCCGATCGAGCCTAGCTTACTTCCTGGGCTCGTTTGGCTCGAACCACTCGAGCCACTCGAGTCCAGACCACCCCCTCTCGACCTAGGGACCCTGACCAGTAGTCGTATGGACCATGGCTAAGGAAAACGTGAGTATGATCAAGAATCACAAGAACAAACGCATAAAACCTTAACCCATCTCGTTTTTCTGAAAATTTTTGAAGAGGACTGATGCACACGCACACACCCGCATATACTCGGTTATTGCACGAAAAAAAAAAAAAGAAGCAATCATGCTTTGCACCGTTAAAGGACGAGATAGGAGCGTGTAGAACGAATCCGGGACGACGGGACGATGACAACTTGCTTTGGACCTTCAAAAACGTGGCTATGGAGTCTTCCTTGGCTGTTGGATTGACGAAGAAGATGATGGAGATGGGGGTGAGGCGGCTGATGGAGAGTTTGGGCGTAGGGTTGGGTAGTTTTAGGATTAAAAATTTTAAATATAATTACACTACATAATTTACTTAATTAATATACCAAAATATATAATTTAAAACTCCACTTAAAAGATTTAAATCTGATACTAAATCATAAATCCCGAAATATATAATTAAGGGAATTTTAAAAATACTATAAAGTCATTATTTTGGCTTATTTTGAATAAAAACGGACTCCTAAAATTATATAAAATTAAATACTAAAAATATTGAGGAAATAAAACTCAAAATAATATTTTTGGGCTCTAAAAATTCTCATGAAATAAATTGGATAGAAAGTTGTCATCTCGTCCGTCCACGGTCCCGTCTACGCGATCAAAAATAATTAATTTCCATAAATCGTGAAAATCACTAATTATGGGTTAAATGCTTAAAAATAACTTAAAACATGCAAAAATAATTTCACATAATTATTTAACCCATAAATCTAAAATTTTAAATAAATAAATTTCCTAATTATGCATGCGAATTTACGTATTTAAAAATACCGGGTGTTACAATTCTCCCCCCCCCCCCCCCCCTCCCCTTAAATTGGATTTCGTCCTCGAAATTAAAGTACTTACCCGAAAAACTCCGGGTAGCGAGTCCTCATATCTGCCTCGGTCTCCCAAGTAGCTTCCTCCTCCGAGTGATTCAGCCACTGGACTCTGACCATCGGTATAACCCGTGTCCTCAATCTGCGCTCCTCCCTAGCCAAGATCCGTATAGGCCTCTCCTCAAATGCTAACTCCGGTGTCAACTGAAGAGGCTCAAAATCCAACACATGTGACGGGTTCGAGATGTATCTCCGAAGCATGGATACATGGAATACATTGTGCACTGCCGCTAGCCCTGGTGGTAGAGCTAAACGGTAGGCCAACGTGCCAACTCTCTCCAAGATCTCGAATGGCCCTATATATCTCGGATTAAGCTTGCCTCTCCGGCCAAATCGCACTACTCCCTTCATAGGTGACACCTTCAGGAATACGTGATCACCTACAGCAAACTCCAAATCTCGTCGTCGAGTATCTGCATAACTCTTCTGACGACTCTGAGCAGTCCTCATGCGATCCCGAATCTGTGTCACAATATCAGCTGTCTGCTGCACAATCTCAGGTCCAAGTAAAATCCTCTCACCGACCTCATCCCAATGCACAGGAGATCTGCACCTCCTCCCGTACAATGCTGCATAAGGAGCCATACCTATAGACGACTGAAAATTATTGTTATAGGTAAACTCCACTAATGGAAGTCTAGTCTCCCACGAGTCTTGAAAGTCGATGACACAAGCTCTCAGTAGATCCTCGAAAACCTGGATCACTCTCTCAGACTGACCATCTATCTGGGGATGGAATGCTGTACTGAACAAGAGTCTAGTCCCCAATGCAGTGTGCAAACTCCTCCAAAACGCAGACGTAAATATCGGATCTCTGTCTGATACTATCGACACTGGTATGCCATGCAGTCTAACAATATCCTTGATGTAAAGCTCTACATACTGTGTCAACGAGTAAGTAGTCCTCACCGGTAAGAAATGAGCTGACTTGGTGAGTCTATCCACGATCACCCAAATAGTTGTGCAACCTCTGGCACTCCTCGGTAAGCCAACTACAAAGTCCATCGTAATATTCTCCCATTTCCATTCCGGAATAGGAAGAGGTCTAAGAAGTCCTGCTGGACGCTGATGCTCAGCCTTGACCTGCTGACAAGTCAAGCACTCTGACACAACTCTCCCGATGTCTCTCTTCATCCCGGGCCACCAATACAATAGCTGCAAATCTCGATACATCTTCGTAATTCCGGGGTGAATGGAGTACGGAGATGTGTGAGCCTCTGCTAAGATCTCAGCTCTCAACTGATCGACGTTCGGTACCCACATCCTACCACAGTACTGAACAATGCCATCCATAACTGTATACAGAAGATTACCCTTGGCCTCATCTCTCTGTCTCCATCGCTGCAACTCCTCATCAGTAGACTGTCCATCCCTGATCCGATCTCGCAGAACTGGCTGCACCATCAACACTGACAAGCTCGGTGCATGACCACTCGAGTAAAACTCCAAATCAAACCTCTGAATCTCACTATGCAGTGGTAGCTGCACTGACAAACACGATACCACTGACGACTTCCGACTCAAAGCATCGGCCACTACATTAGCTTTACCCGGATGGTAGTTAATGTCACAGTCGTAATCCTTCACCAACTCCAACCATCTCCGTTGCCTCATGTTCAACTCCTCCTGAGTGAAGAAGTACTTGAGGCTCTTATGATCAGTGAAAATCTTGCACTTCTCGCCATACAGATAGTGCCTCCAGATTTTCAAAGCGAAAACCACTGCCGCTAACTCCAAGTCATGTGTCGGGTAGTTCTGCTCATGAATCTTCAACTGCCTCGACGCATAAGCAATAACCTTACCACACTGCATAAGTACTGCGCCTAAACCTAGCTTAGATGCGTCGGTGTACACCACTAACTCCTCGTGTGGTACTGTCATCGCTAAAATCAGTGCAGTAGTGAGTGCTTCTTTCAGATGATCGAAGATCCTCTGACAGTCTGAACTCCAAATAAACTTCGCGTTCTTCTTGGTTAAGGAAGTCAAGGGTACTGCAATAGAGGAAAAACTCTTGATGAACTTCCTATAGTATCCTGCCAAACCCAAGAAACTGCGAATCTCTGAAGCATTCTTCGGAATACCCCATTTCTGCACTGCCTCAACCTTCGACTGATCCACTGCAATCCCATCTCTCGAAATAATGTGGCCAAGAAATGCCACCTGCTCGAGCCAAAACTCGCACTTACTGAACTTTGCATACAAACGATGCTCCCTCAAAGTCTGCAAGGCTGTCTGTAGATGCTGCCTATGCTCCTCAACGCTCCTAGAGTAGATCAAGATATCATCAATGAAGACTATGATGAACTGATCAAGATACGGCTGAAATACCCGGTTCATGAGATCCATGAAAACCGCTGGAGCATTGGTCATCCCAAATGGCATCACTAAGAACTCGTAATGCCCATAACGTGTTCGGAAAGCAGTCTTGGACACATCTGCCTCTCTAACTCGCAGCTGATGGTAACCAGATCGCAGGTCGATCTTGGAGAACACCAAAGCTCCCTGCAACTGATCAAATAAGTCCTCTATCCTCGGCAGTGGGTACTTATTCTTCACTATGACCCTATTGAGCTCTCGATAATCGATGCACAGTCTCATACTGCCATCCTTCTTCTTCACAAATAACACTGGAGCTCCTCATGGAGAAAAGCTAGGACGAACAAAGCCTTTCTCTAATAATTTCTGTATCTGCTCCTTCAACTCTTTCATCTCGATAGGAGCAAGTCTGTATGGTGCCTTGGAGATAGGCACGGTGTCTGGCACTAAGTCGATGCTGAACTCCACATCTCTCACTGGTGGAATTCCTGCAACATCCTCCGGGAAGACGTCCGAAAAGTCACGAACCACCTCTATCTCTGATAATGATCTGCTAGGTGATTCTGTGGCCGTGACAATACTTGCTAGAAAACCTTGGCAACCCCGTTTCAACAACTTCCTCGCCTGAATAAGAGATATCACCTGAGGAATATCAC
Source organism: Henckelia pumila (assembly GCF_033568475.1). Taxonomy (NCBI): domain Eukaryota; kingdom Viridiplantae; phylum Streptophyta; class Magnoliopsida; order Lamiales; family Gesneriaceae; genus Henckelia; species Henckelia pumila. The sequence goes on from NC_133121.1 coordinate 47,958,685, forward strand.
TGCTCTGAGATGCATGAAAGTAAACGGGTCGCCTCCCGGCGGTTTCACTGACACTGTCCTCCGACGAAAATCAATCGAAGCTCCATTGACTGTCAACCAGTCCATATCCAATATCAAATCAAATCCACTCAATGGCAAAACCACCACATCTGCGCGAATGGAGTGCCCCTGAAGCTCCAACTCCAGTTCTCAAATGACACTAGAGGTAGAAATAATCTGTCCTGACGGCATAGTGACATCATAACCACTGTCAACAATCTCGGGTGTGATGCCTATCCGTCTGATAAACTCCAGGGAGATAAACGAATGCGTAGCCCCTGAATCTAGCAACGCAAATGTGGAGTTGCCTCCAACTAGAATTCTCCCTGCACGCAGAAGAATCCCAACAATTTCATACCACTACTAAACTTTCCCCAAAGACTCGCTTAAACCCTTAATTCTAATCACAAGTAAAACATGCTTCTTATTCTAACATGAAAATAGATAATCCAAATAACAACAATTCCACAGAAAAACAAAATTCTTAATGAAAGGAAGAAATTATAAAATACTAGAGGTAAGATATATCAGTGATCAAGGAGGTGTCTGGGTCTGCCTCCTCTGCCTGCATGACGAACACTCTACCAGCGGTGTTCTTCTTCCTCGGGCAGTTAGCTATCTGATGCCCTGGCTCCCTACAGTGGAAACAAACTCCTGCTCCCAATAGACAAGGTCCCGAATGCATCTTCTGACACTTCGGGCAAGTAGGAAAACCTATAGCATTAGGGGCCCCGCTCCTCAACTGATGTGGCCTCTGCTGTTGTGGCCTTTGCTGCGGATTCGGGCCCTTAGACGGCCCAGTAAACTTCTTCTTCGCAGGAGGCTGCGAAGATGGTCGCTGAAACCCAGACTGAATCTGTCTCTTCCCCTGCTGCTCTCGCTGTATCTCTCTCCTTCCCTCCTCTGACCTCAGTGCTCTACTAACTGCCGCCTCATATGTAGCGACGTCCATCATACGTACGTCATGCTTGATATCCGCCCTCAGTCCCTCCACAAACTGCCTCATCTTCTCCGGTGGACTGTCTGAAATCAGAGGCACAATGTAACGCCCCGTTTTTATCTTAAATGAGTTTATTTGAGTTAATCGGAGATTACAGAGTTCACGAGCTGACTTGATTTTGATCAGGGTCCTTTTTGCAAAAATTGGATTTTTCAGGGACTAAAACGCAAATATTGATTTTTATATATTATCTACAACTTGATTGGATTGAGAATAGTCTTCTCCTTCTACCTTTTGCACGCCATCTCCATTGAAGCCGACCCAATGAGTTTCCAAGCTTTGTGATTTCATTCCGAGCTCGATCCGGCCGTTGAAATTTATTTCTGAAGGCAGATTATCGATCACTGCAGCGAGAGCTCCGTTATACCGTAAGTTTCTCTACGATCAGATACATTCTAGTTTTTTGATATCGTTAGAATCGTTCGAGATTCGAGTATGTTGTTCTTGACAGAGTTCTGATTGTTTATTATCTGTCGGTTTTGAAATAAAGCGACGTTCGGAATTGTTATGATTTTTGGAAGCCATTTTCGAAAATCATGTTTTTGAGATTTGTTGGGTTTGTCTTGTTGTTGTTGTATTAGCATTGAGTTGAGTTGATATCGGTATTGAACTGCTGTCTGCGTTGCCGGTTTGTTCAGTTTATAGCCGTTATGCCGTCGGTTTGAGTTTTGGGGATTTCGAACCGTATTTGAGTTGTTGAACTTGGCTTATAAGTTGATCTTGGTTATTGATCATTCATTTGTCTCCATACAGATTCGTTTGGAGGTATCAAGCCCAGAGTTAGCAGCTATTTGATCGTTTCCGAGATTTGAACAAAGAACGGTATAGAGCATTTCCTTGAACCGTTGCCTTGTCGTTGTTAGATTGTATAGTTGTTGATACAGTCTCTTTTGTAGCGTATCCAGAGTTGGAAGCTACTGCATTGAAAGGTAAAAGCAGTCATCGTAGCGAGATAGCATACTCGGGACTGTGGTTCTCGAGTTTTCCCTTTGAAATCACATACTTGCATTTACACTTGTTCTAGCATGAGGAACTTGTGTCTTGTTTGATTGTATTGGCTTTTGTTAAATGAATTATTTGTTATATTTATGTTATGCATTCATCTTGAGCCAATCTTGTTTTCAGCGGGCATAACCGCCCTTTTTGTTTAGACGTTTGGGAACTATGATTGAGTGGCCTAGGTTGTAGTATTTCGCCTAGTGCTAGCATACTCATTATGGTTGCTCAAAGTCTAGAGGAGTGGGATACGTGGCACCACCTCGATTGGAAGAGTCGGTGAGTCGTTACGTGATCTCATTCTTGGGATCCCAAAAGCACAGCAGCAATCCCTCGTTTATCAGATTGATATCCCGGTTTAAAAGACATGCATTCATTACGTTGTTATTAATTTAATTTTTGTATTGAAAGCATGTTGATTTTTGTATAAATTGTTATGTTGCTTTTACTGGGAATGTCGTTCTCATCGGTTATCCGGCTGTTGCTTTTTTTTGTATGTGTACTTGGCAACAGGTGGGGCAGGATCAAGTCAGAAGAGGCATGGTTAGCTCCAAGAGAAAGTTGTAGCAGTGAGACTCGGTTTAGAAGTCATGTCAGCATGTCTACCTAGTGTTGTTAGAACATGTTTAGATATCGAACTTCGTTATTATGTTGTATTGACATGCAAGCTTTGCCGTGTTGTTATCGTGGCATGTTCTATTTTGGAGTAGTTGTTAAACTCTAGAACTTCATGTATTAATCGGAGGAACTGCATTTATAATGTATGTGTTGATTTGGATTGCATTGGAATAGTTTTAGATGGAGTTGCAAGCATGTTTTCTGCTGTTCTGTTTCTGCTGTAGGGGGCACCCGAGCTGCAATTTTTAGCAGCCCGAGCACACCCCACCCCAAGACCAGTAGCGCCTCTGTCCAGGGCGCGCTCGAGCGGAGGTTTTTGGCCGCCCGAGCGCGGCACTCTTAAAAAAAAAATTTTTTTTTTCCTTGCTTTACTTTTAGTTCTTAGATCTTGGATGCTTAATTATTGTTTACTCCTTAATTAGATGTTTAGAACCGAGGTCTCACATTAAGTGGTATCAGAGACGTTAAGATTCTTGGTCGAACTAGAGTGAGCGGGTAGATTGAGTCTGCGTGTATTGGCTCCACGCATGTGTTTGAATTATTTTAACTGTGTACTTAATTCCATGCGAGCATGCTTTATTATTGAGAGTTATTGAATTACATGGTTTTGTGATTTAATTTATAAAGCATGATCTACTTGAAATATAACTGTTTCTGTTATCGACTGGTATCCGATTTTCCAAGCGGTTGTAAGGGCACTGATTGTAGCGATTGAATTATCTCATGTCCTAACCTTTGATTATCAGATGGGTCCTCGTCGAGTGATAAACAGAAACACACCGCCAGTTATCCCTGCGACTGAGCAAGCTAGCACTGAAGTTGATCAGTTGGATGCTTCAGCGACTCCTATGAAAACCTTGCTGAAGAGGTTTCAGTCGTTCAATCCGCCGTTGTTGATGGGTTCAGAAAATCCAGTTGACTGTGAAAGTTGGTTGGATGATATGGATCAGTTGTTTGATTCCATTGACTACACAGATGACCGCCGAATCAGGTTAGTAATTCATCAGCTGCGTGGTGGTGCTAAGAGCTGGTGGATCATGACAAAGAAAGCATTTGAGAGTAGAGGTACAGAGGTTACTTGGACTCTTTTTAAATCTGAGTTTTATAAGCGGTTTTTCCCTATCTCGTATCGTAAGGATAAGGGAGCAGAGTTTGCAAATCTGAAGCAAGGGAATCTGAACATTGAAGAGTACGTGGCTAAGTTTGATAGTCTGTTTCGTTTTGCACCGCTAATTGCCGGAGATGAAGAAGCTAAGGCAGATCAGTTCATCAACGGGTTGAACCCCGATGTCTTCACGTTGGTTAACACCAACAGGCCTAGCAACTTTGCGGATGCCATGAATTACGCAAAGGGAGCAGAAGCAGGCTTGTGGAGGCAAAGAGGTAATCAGGGGGCACCTCAGCAGCAGAGGCAGTATCAGAACCAACCATCTCAATATCAGAATCAGCCACCTCAACTTCAGAACCAGCAGCGGAGGTATGAAGGTGGTAGCAGTGGGGGAAACAGAAAGGATCAGTACAAAGCAAGAGGTAAACAGTTCAAGAGTCAAGGAAACAGTTCGTCCAGTTCCAGTGGTTCGAAGCAATTCGGTTCAGGACCGAGTTCTGGGTCATCATCCTTGTACTGCAGCAAGTGTGGAGGAAGACACTCATCGGATCAGTGTGTGGGAGTCTTTGGCAATTGTAACACATGTCAGCAACCGGGACACTTCTCTAAGGTGTGCCCTCAACGTAACAGAGATAGAGCTCAGAGTGGGAGTTCGTCTAGACCTGCAGCTCATCCTGAGAGGCAGTCTTCTGCAGTGCACTCTTTCCAGCCTCAGCAGCAGAACCGACAGGGAGGTAACTCTAGTGCAAATCAGCCTCCGAGACAGCAAGCACGAGTCTTTGCATTGACAGAGGATCAGGCTCAGGCAGCACCTGACGATGTCATAGCAGGTAACTGTTCGATTTTTGGTTATTCTGCACATGTCTTGATAGATACGTGTGCTTCCCATTCTTTTATCTCTGAAAAATTCGTATTATGGCATGCTTTGCCAACTGAATTGTTGCCTACAGTAGTAGCTGTTACTTCACCTTTGGGTGGAGGAATTGTTTCTGTCAGACTAGTCAGGAACTGTGAACTTTGTTTTGAGGGGAATTTGTTAGAATTCGACTGTATTGTGCTTGGGTTGTCAGATTTTGATTGTATTGTCGGTATAGATTCTTTGACCAAGTACAAGGCAACAGTCGATTGTTTTCTGAAGGTTGTCCGGTTCAGACCTGAAATGGCCGACGAGTGGAAATTCTTTGGTAAGGGTTCTCGATCTAGAATTCCTTTGATTTCAGTGTTATCTATGACTCGTTTGCTACAGAAAGGTGCAGAAGGATTTTTGGTGTATGCCGTTGATGTACTGAAATCTAGCCCAGCTTTGGTCGATATACCAGTGGTTAAAGAATTTGCGGATGTGTTTCCGGAAGATGTTCCTGGATTGCCGCCTATTCGAGAAATCGAATTCAGCATTGACTTAGTGCCAGGTACTCAACCTATTTCGAAAGCTCCTTATCGTATGGCACTTGTTGAATTGAGAGAGTTGAAGGAGCAGCTTGAGGATTTGATTGCCAAGGGATACATCAGACCTAGTGTATCGCCTTGGGGTGCTCCTGTTCTATTCGTTCGGAAGAAGGATGGTTCTATGCGACTCTGTATCGACTACCGCCAATTGAATCAGGCTACAGTCAAGAACAGGTATCCTTTACCCAGAATAGATGACATTTTTGATCAACTGCAGGGTTCTTCTGTCTACTCTAAGATTGATCTGAGGTCAGGTTATCACCAGTTGAGAGTGCGAGAGGAAGACGTTCCTAAGACCGCATTCAGGACGAGGTATGGTCATTTCGAGTTTATAGTCATGCCGTTCGGTTTGACTAACGCCCCAGCGGTTTTTATGGGTTTGATGAACCGTATCTTTCAGCGTTATTTAGATGAGTTCGTCATTATCTTTATCGATGATATTCTTATCTACTCGAAGAACCGTACTGACCATGCGGAGCACTTGAGAATCATCTTGCAGATTTTGCGAGTTGAGCAGTTGTTTGCCAAGTTGTCCAAGTGTGAATTCTGGTTAGATCGAGTAGTCTTTCTCGGTCATATTATTTCTGAAGATGGGATTTCTGTCGATCCCAGCAAGATTGAAGCGGTTATGAATTGGCCTAGACCTACTTCAGTGCCGGAGATCCGAAGCTTCATGGGTTTAGCTGGTTATTACCGTCGTTTCGTCGAGGGTTTCTCGTCTATTGCCAAGCCAATTACCCAGCTGACTCAGAAGAATGCGCCTTTTGTTTGGACTCCAGATTGTGAGGCTAGCTTTGTTGATCTGAAGAGGAGACTGACCAGTGCTCCAATTCTTTCTATTCCGAAGGGTACTGGAGGTTTCACAGTCTATTGTGATGCTTCTAACCGAGGCTTGGGTTGTGTTCTTATGCAGCATAAGCATGTGATAGCGTATGCATCGAGGCAGCTGAAACCGCACGAGACTCGTTATCCGGTTCATAATCTTGAACTAGCTGCGATTGTCTTTGCACTGAAGATCTGGCGTCACTATCTTTATGGTGAGTTTTCGAGATCTTTTCTGATCATAAGAGCCTTAAATATTTGTTTTCCCAGGCAGAGATGAATATGAGACAGAGAAGATGGTTAGATCTGTTGAAGGATTTCGACTGTGAGATCAAGTATTATCCGGCAAAGTCGAATGCAGTTGCAGATGCCTTGAGCCGAAAGCTTTGTTCTTTATCTCTTTCTACTATTGGTGTTTCTCAGTTGATCGATGATTGTTGCACTTCTGGTTTAGAGTTTGAAACAGATAGGGAGACTATCAGAGTGTTTGCTATTCAAGCCGAACCGGAGTTGTTTGTTCCAATCAGAGAAGCACAGAAGTCTGAGCCGAGCATTCAGGTTTTAGTAGAGAAAGTCAGATCTGGGCATCAGTCAGAATTCCAGGTTAGAGATGACGTCTTGTTTGTAAATAACCGTATTGTTGTGCCTGATATTTCGGAGTTGAGACAGCGTATTCTCCGAGAGGCTCATTGCAGTCGGTTCAGTGTTCATCCTGGAGGTCGTAAGATGTACAATGATCTGAAGCTGCAGTTTTGGTGGAAGAAAATGAAGGACGATGTTGCGAGATTTGTATCTCGGTGTTTGAACTGTCAGCAAGTGAAAGCAAAACGGAAGCGACCAGGAGGTCTGTTGCATAGTTTATCTGTTCCTAAATGGAAATGGGATCACATTTCTATGGATTTCGTCACGAAGCTACCACGATCCGTTCGAGGATGCGATGCCATTTGGGTAGTGATCGACCGATTGACGAATTCTGCGTGTTTTATTCCGTACAGGATGACGTATCGTCATGATCAAATGGCTGAGTTGTATGTTAGCAATGTTGTGAGACTGCATGGGGTGCCGAAGTCGATCGTTTCAGACAGAGATCCTAGATTCACTTCTCACTTTTGGCACAGTCTTCAGAGGGCACTTGGTACTCGATTGCATCTGAGTGCAGCTTATCATCCTCAGACCGATGGATAGTCAGAGCGGACTATCCAGACGTTAGAGGATATGCTGCGAGCGGTAATGCTAGATTTTGGCACTAGTTGGCAGGATTCTTTGCCTCTTGTCGAGTTTTCTTACAACAACAGCTTCCAAACGAGTATCGGTATGGCGCCTTTTGAGGCATTGTATGGTAAGAAATGCCGATCTCTGTTGTTTTGGGATGATTTGTCCGAGTCACCAGATTTGGGACCGGATATGCTTAGAGATATGGCAGAGCAGGTTAAGATCATTCAGACCAGAATGAAGAAAGCTCAAGATAGACAGGCAAAGTATGTGAATGTCAGACGTCGACCTCTGAGTTTTGAGCAGGGAGACCGTGTTTTCCTTAAGATTTCTCCGTTCAAAGGCACCGTCAGATTCGGTAAGAGAGGAAAGTTATCTCCGAGATTCATCGGTCCGTACGAGATTCTCGAGAAGATAGGCGATCTTGCCTACAGACTTGCACTTCCTCCGTATTTATCTGGTATTCACGACGTTTTTCACGTCTCTATGCTGCGAAAGTATCATCCAGATTCTTCTCATATCCTTCAGCCTGACGAAGCCGAGTTAGACGAGACTCTGAGCTACTTTGAACGACCGATTCAGATCCTTGATCGGAAAGAAAAGCAACTCAGAACCAAGTCGATCCCGTTAGTGAAAGTGCAATGGAGCCGTCACGGCGTCGAGGAAGCAACTTGGGAGACAGAGTCTAGCATGAGACAGCGTTTTCCAGAGTTATTCGGATGACGTGAGTTCTTCTTACTGTCTTTAGTTCTTTATTCTATCTTATGAGTTGAGGTTCTCATTGATTTCGAGGACGAAATCTCTTCTTAGTGGGGGAGAATTGTAACGCCCCGTTTTTATTTTAAATGAGTTTATTTGAGTTAATCGGAGATTACAGAGTTCACAAGCTGACTTGATTTTGATCAGGGTCCTTTTTGCAAAAATTAGATTTTTCAGGGACTAAAACGCAAATATTGATTTTTATATATTATCTACAACTTGATTGGATTGAGAATAGTCTTCTCCTTCTTCCTTTTGCATGCCATCTCCATTGAAGCCGACCCAATGAGTTTCCAAGCTTTGTGATTTCATTCCGAGCTCGATCTGGTTGTTGGAATTTATTTCTGAAGGCAGATTATCCATCACTGCAGCGAGAGCTCCGTTATACCGTAAGTTTCTCTACGATCAGATACATTCTAGTTTTTGGATGTCGTTAGAATCGTTCGAGATTCGAGTATGTTGTTCTTGACAGAGTTCTGATCGTTTATTATCTGTCGGTTTTGAAATAGAGCGACGTTCGGAATTGTTATGATTTTTGGAAGCCATTTTCGAAAATCATGGTTTTGAGATTTGTTGGGTTTGTCTTGTTGTTGTTGTATTAGCATTGAGTTGAGTTGATATCGGTATTGAACTGCTGTCTGCGTTGCCGGTTTGTTCAGTTTATAGCCGTTATGCCGTCGGTTTGAGTTTTGGGGATTTCGAATCGTATTTGAGTTGTTGAACTTGAATTATAAGTTGATCTTGGTTATTGATCATTCATTTGTCTCCGTACAGATTCGTTTGGAGGTATCAAGCCCAGAGTTAGCAGCTGTTTGATCGTTTCCAAGATTTGAACAAAGAACGGTATAGAGCATTTCCTTGAACCATTGCCTTGTCATTGTTAGATTGTATAGTTGTTGATACAGTTTCTTTTGTAGCGTATCCAGAGTTGGAAGCTACTGCATTGAAAGGTAAAAGCAGTCATCGTAGCGGGATAGCATACTCGGGACTGTGGTTCTCGAGTTTTCCCTTTGAAATCACATACTTGCATTTACACTTGTTCTAGCATGAGGAACTTGTGTCTTGTTTGATTGTATTGGCTTTTGTTAAATGACTTATTTGTTATATTTATGTTATGCATTCATCTTGAGCCAATCTTGTTTTCAGCGGGCAGAACCGCCCTTTTTGTTTAGACGTTTGGGAACTATGATTGAGTGGCCTAGGTTGTAGTATTTCGCCTAGTGCTAGCATACTCATTATGGTTGCTCAAAGTCTAGAGGAGTGGGATACATGGCACCACCTCGATTGGGAGAGTCGGTGAGTCGTTACGTGATCTCATCCTTGGGATCCCAAAAGCACAGCAGCAATCCCTCGTTTATCAGATTGATATCCCGGTTTAAAAGACATGCATTCATTACGTTGTTATTAATTTAATTGTTGTATTGAAAGCATGTTTATTTTTGTATAAATTGTTATGTTGCTTTTACTGGGAATGTCGTTCTCACTGGTTATCCGGCTGTTGCTTTGTTTTGTATGTGTACTTGGCAACAGGTAGGGCAGGATCAAGTTAGAAGAGGCATGGTTAGCTCCAAGAGAAAGTTGTAGCAGTGAGACTCGGTTTAGAAGTCGTGTCAGCATGTCTACCTAGTGTTGTTAGAACATGTTTAGATATCGAACTTCGTTATTATGTTGTATTGACATGCAAGCTTTGCCGTGTTGTTATCGTGGCATGTTCTATTTTGGAGTAGTTGTTAAACTCTAGAACTTCATGTATTAATCGGAGGAACTGCATTTATAATGTATGTGTTGATTTGGATTGCATTGGAATAGTTTTAGATGGAGTTGCAAGCATGTTTTCTGCTGTTCTGTTTCTGCTGTAGGGGGCGCCCGAGCTGCAATTTTTAGCAGCCCGAGCGCACCCCACCCCGAGACCAATAGCGCCTCTGTCCAGGGCGCGCTCGAGCGGCGGTTTTTAGCCGCCCGAGCGCGGCCCTCTTAAAAAAAAAAAAAAAAATTTTCCTTGCTTTACTTTTACTTCTTAGATCTTGGATGCTTAATTATTGTTTACTCCTTAATTAGATGTTTAGAACCGAGGTCTCACACACAAAATGACAGCCCCTCTCGAACTGGCTCACATACTCAACCACTGACCTGTCCCCCTGCCGAAGACTCATAAACTCCCGGATCATGCGACTGCGCACATCCTCCATGAAATATTTGGCGTAGAAGACACGCCTAAACTCCGCCCAAGTCAATGTAGGAAGATGTACTCCCCTGGCAGCACCCTCCCACCAAAGAGCTGCATCTCCCCTCATCATATATGTCGCACAGTTCACCCTGTCGGTATCAGTAATCCCCATGTATGCAAAGTTGGACTCCAAAGAACGAATCCACCCCTCAGCCACCAATGGATCGGTGGTACCAGTGAACTCCTTCGGCCCCTTCTTCTGGAACCGCTCAGCTACGTCCTCCTCATGGGACATTCTAGGACGTGAAGCCTGCTGCTCTAACAGAGCAGTAACCCCTGCCATCAAAGTAGCATTGGCCTGCTCCATTGCTGCAAATGGGTTCTGCGGAGGTGGAGGTGGAGGTGGACGTGTAGGTGTAGATTCCCCACGTCTGTTCATCGGTCTGGGAGGCATTCGGCACCACCACATATTTCCTTACGTAAATCTCCATGCATAACTAAGTGTTTTAACATTAATGCTAACTTAAATTCTTAAAAGTAAATCATGCTATAAACACTTAAAACTTACAGACCGGTAGCGTGGATTTATGAGCTCGCATAGCAGTAATGACCCCTCCAAGGACCGTGCTTTGATACCAACTAAAACGACCCTAACTCTCTAATATAAATAAATATGCGGAAATTTTTTTTTTTTTATACTTACTAAGTAAAGATATGTACATACATGCCCATACATATATGCACAGAATAAATAGATTTAAAAATAAATAAACTAAATAAAAATGCAACCTTTAATAAATTAAATATCTGAGTCAAACATTTAATAAAATACTGACATAAGCAAAAATAAATAAAATTTGCATGCACTGAAAATATTTAAATAAAATATTCCATACTGTCAACCACTGAAAATAAATAAATAAATGTATAACATGCTAAAATATTCAAAACATGCATAAAGACTCAGACGACTATCACGGTCACGGGGTCACTGCATGTCCGCTCATATGTCCTCACCGCCGGTGGGTACCACATCCTCCTCTACGTACTCACCTGCACCATACCAGTGTAGTGAGCCTAGAGGCCCAACATGCTAACATAACAAGGGTTTAAAAATAGTTTAAATCACTTTAATACTAATATATAACATATACATGAATGAGCATGCTTAAAAATATCATGACATTACATAACTTAAATTAAGTTAAATATCATAATCATACATAATACATAAACATTGTTGAGCAAAGTATTTTCTAACATCGCATGGTTGTATCCATAGTGTAACCTTAAATCATACATTAAATACTGATCAGCGTGGAAAACCAACGTATGTGGCGGTGACGAATCACCTCTTAAATTGGCAGTAAACTGCCCTTCAGTAGTTCACATATGGGGACGAATCCCCCTTAAATTGTCACACTACTTCAACTTCCAACATAAAATTATTTTCTTTTGCTCAACCTTAAACATTAAATCATGCATAAAAATTATTTCATGAATGCATGTACTTAAATAAAATGTATCCTTCATATATATTTAATTTAATTTTTTATACTAACATATAAATACTAAAATAACATTCATGCATAAAATAATTAAATATATATTTAGGACACATGCAATTTCTCATGGTTTGTACTGAACTGCTGGCCCTAACACTTAAGCCCATTTTCTTAAATTCTGGCCCACTAACACTGAGACTGGCCCATTAACATACTTAAGCCCAATATTTAATTATTCTAAGCCCACTTAATTAATTAAAGCCCATTAAAACATTCTTGGCCCATTAACATTCTATTCCGGCCCAATGGGCCCAAAAGCCCAAAGACTGACCCAATAATTCCCATAGGCTCTCAAGCTCATAAAAATTAGTGGACTAACTTAAATTAATTATTCAAGCCCATTAATAAACTTAAATGTAGCCCATTAATTTAATTAATCTAATTAGCCCAATAAAACACTTAAACTTAATAATTAACTTAAAATTAAAAATACCCGAGCCCAATTAACTTAACCCGGACCCGGACCCAACTAACTTAACCCATGACCCACGAACTTGACCCAAACCACTAACCCGACCCGGAACCCACTTGGAACCCTAGAACCCGTCGCCCCCCATTCACGTTCTGCTGCGGCCGTGAGCAGCAGCCGTTCCCAGGCTGCTGCCGGCTTGCTTCGGCCGCCCCTGGCCGGAGCGCCGCCGCCCAGACGTAGCCCACGTCTGGACGGACCTAACCTGCACCAGCCCTTAGCCCCATGCAGCCCAAACCGTCGAGGCCGAAGGCCCTTCCCAAAACCCTAGTCTGCGCGTCCAAGAACCCGATCGAGCCTAGCTTACTTCCTGGGCTCGTTTGGCTCGAACTAATCGAGCCACTCGAGTCCAGACCACCCCCTCTCGACCTAGGGACCCTGACCAGCAGTCGTATGGACCATGGCTAAGGAAAACGTGAGTATGATCAAGAATCACAAGAACAAACGCATAAAACCTTAACCCATCTCGTTTTTCTGAAAATTTTTGAAGAGGACTGATGCACATGCACACACCCGCATATACTCGGTTATTGCACGAAAAAAAAAGGAAGGAATCATGCTTTGCACCGTTAAAGGACGAGATAGGAGCGTGTAGAACGAATCCGGGACGACGGGACGATGACAACTTGCTTTGGACCTTCAAAAACGTGGCTATGGAGTCTTCCTTGGCTGTTGTATCGATGAAGAAGATGATGGAGATGGGGGTGAGGCGGCTGATGGAGAGTTTGGGCGTAGGGTTGGGTAGTTTTAGGATTAAAAATTTTAAATATAATTACACTACATAATTTACTTAATTAATATACCAAAATATATAATTTAAAACTCCACTTAAAAGATTTAAATCTGATACTAAATCATAAATCCCGAAATATATAATTAAGGAAATTTTAAAAATACTAAAAAGTCATTATTTTGGCTTATTTTGAATAAAAACGGACTCCTAAAATTATATAAAATTAAATACTAAAAATATTGAGGAAATAAAACTCAAAATAATATTTTTGAGCTCTAAAAATGCTCATGAAATAAATTGGATAGAAAGTTGTCATCTCGTCCGTCCACGGTCCCGTCTACGCGATCAAAAACAATTAATTTCCATAAATCGTGAAAATCATTAATTATGGGTTAAATGCTTAAAAATAACTTAAAACATGCACAAATAATTTCACATAATTATTTAACCCATAAATCTAAAATTTTAAATAAATAAATTTCCTAATTATGCATGCGAATTTACGTATTTAAAAATACCGGGTGTTACACCTGCCATCGGAGCTTCCGAAGATCCTGATCTGCCACGTTTCAAAATATCACTTGTTGACTTCGGATAGGGGTGATCGGAGCTTCCGATCCTGATCGGAGCTCCCGATCCAACCACACGTCATGCCTGACGTAATAATATCGGTGCCTCCGATCGCTCATCGGAGCTTCCAATCCTGTTCGGAGCTTCCGATCGTGCCTTCGGAGCTTCCGATCCGTCCGATACCCAATTTATTTAATTATCATTAATCCTTTAATTACTCAATTAGGGTACGGGCTACTACATATATATATATATATATCGTAATATATATATACATGCATATATCTATATATATATATTTTAAATTCTATAAAATAAATTTTATGGTGTAGCGATTTTGAAATATTTTCTTATGCGGTTAGAAATTAAAAATACTCAACATGAAATAAACCATACGATATAGAGAACTTGGCTCTGATACCACTGTAGGATCTCGGATCTCTAACGTACCCAAAACGCAGCGGAAGTTTAAATTTAATTTTGACGTTCAAAATTTTCTTGGACACTCGTATGGTTTAAATTAATGTACGTAGGGAGTTAAGAGATTTATACCTATCAATCTTAAAAGATTGACGATGGCTCCAACTATTTCAAAAATAGCTCTTGTTGTAAATCCCTACGAACAATCAACTGGATTTTTCCTCCTTTCTTCAAATCAGGTCCACGACAGGATTTTCTGTTCCTCTTCTAATTTGCACTTAAAAGAAAAAGAAATTTATCGAGGAGAAAACAAAAGGAAGACTGAACAGAAGAGCTTGCAGAGAGAGCTTCAAACAATTCGAGCCGAAAAAAGAAAGCTGAATGCTTTCAATTATTACAATCCCAATTGCAATTGATGTGGTTTAATGAGTTGTCTCCCGACAACTCATTAATTCTTTTATTTTTTTTAATATATATTATATAATAATATAATATAAACATAAGGTCCCATAATAATATAATATATAAATATATTATATTATATATCTATATATATATATATATATCGAATATATATATATATCTATATATATATTATGGATCTTTATCTCCAAGTCCTACTTGAAAAAATTAATTAAACCCTTTTAATTAATTTTGCTCTCAAAAATTTCTATAAGCCTTTATAAGCCATTTATAAAGCTTCTCTATCGATCCAGTCAAATTTGTTTATCATAAATTCAACTCTTTGAATTTATTATCTCAACGGGAACAGGAAAACCAGTACTTGTGTAACCCTCAATGGTTCAGAGATACTGCTAGATGTGGGTCCAGGCTTACCTTTATTAGCCTCATTCTATGCATCAACTCCTTGATCATAAAATGTCAGAACTCATTTCTGATTTAACCCATCGAATCATGGTAAGAGCGTTAAGTAGCACCGCCCCATGATTTCCTAGGTATCACTGATAGTGCCTGCAAGAATCAGTCGATTATGGTTAACGTATAGTACAGTCCCTTCATCTCATATATCCCGATCGAAACTGCAACCATTGGTTCATCGAGGATCGCATGTGAATTTCGATAACGATGTGATGTCTTTGAGAATACATAGTGGCATCGCATGTGTAACTTGGTAAACACTTTACTCTACTACACATCTTACACTCTGTCCAGAGATTCCATGCACTATTATCTCATTTTATCACATAGGATATCCACACCCATAGGTGAGCGGTGAATCCCCGATTACAATGCACTGGCTCCTACATGTGTCGCAACTGTACCCAACCTCGCCACCTGATGACCCTCATGGAGTCGGTAAACGAGTCAAAGTAAAGTCCTAGCATGTAGAGCCTCAATGTTGTCCCGGGTCGTAAGGACTAATGGTGTACAACCATAACCACGGACTTATCCACTCGATGAATGATAACCACTTGGAAAGTCCGAGGGAGGGTAGTTCAGTGAACTCATCGTATGAGCACCAATCTGTATGATTGAACATTTCTATGTCCATACCAATGAAACGTGGTACACATCATCACAGATTCTAGTCTCGAACTCGAGCGATCCTTATCCTTATTTTGGACGGCCCAATCGACTAGGAACTTGATTTAGAATATACAGTAATTAATAATATGTGTTTCATGATTGTCATCATATGTACAACCTCATATCTTACTATAGTATATTCAAGGTCTTTATCTATGCAACTTGCATGGGTATACAGATAAAAAAAATGCCAGATAAAAGATTAATTATATTAAAATAAATATTATTATTACACTTGAGTCAATAAAATCCCTGACCAACATTTGGCTTGAAGGGCATCTACTCTAACACTCTTTCCCCCATTCAAACCAACAAAAAAATTGGGTAATGGTCGAGCCTACCAACACTTTCCCCTCATTGGTGATTCTTTGTATCGATATTTTCTCGATCGAATATGTCGCACATGGCCTATCTAATACAATTTTCGCAACTACAGGGTTTCCAGGTTATTACTGAATTAAGCAAGAACCATCGAAGTACAGCTGCTGCGAGTTCCTTGTAAACAAGAGATAATGAACTAGTGTGCTGCTGCGAGTTCGTTGTAAACAAGAGATAATGAACTAGGTAACCAGGGATGCCACTTGGAGTAGAAGTGGAGCATTGATTTTGCCGAACACGTTCGAGCCCAACTCTTCTGGTATTTAGCATTCGCTCAAGCGGGCAAACTTCCAGATAACTTGATTTCATGATTTGTAATTAAGAGTTAGTTTGGATACAAAAATTATAATTTAAAAAAATTCTTAAATAAATTCATTTTTTTAAATGTTTTTATTAAAAAAAAAATTTGTATTTGGATAAATATTGAAACCGCTTTTATTTTTATTTTCAAATGTAATTAGAAGCAAAAGCAAAAAAACTAAGAATTATAGCTTCTAAAAAATACTTTTTAAAGTGTTTTTTTAAAAAAGATTTTGTAACCAAACACAATATTTATTCATATAAAAAACATTTTCATGACCACAAAAAAGTTTTTATCTTCCTGACTTCGCCAACAAACAGACTCTAAGGACCAATTTAGATATTTTTTTAAAAAAAAAAAAAGGAAATGTGGCATAGCCACTTATTTTATAAACACAAACTAGCAAAACACCAAAAAAAAAAGGGGACTAGACCAAATTTTCTCCAAAGGCTACAAAAGTACATCAAACCATAAAACATAAAACATAAAACATAAAAGACTATAGGAATCCATAATATATATCAAAACGTAAGTGGGCAAGGAGAAGTCTGCAGTAAACGCCCACCTAAGATAACTTCCATCAAACAGCAACTCAAGGAGGCTGCCCCGAGGAAGACAGCTGTCTGCGCTGCTGCGTCAAAGATCCATAGCGCTTCTGAGAGCGCGTGCGAAAAGATAGATAAGGACCAGTTTAGATATAATAGCTGGGAGTTTAAAAAGAAAAAACTTAGAGTTCAACTTGTTCAAGTGCTTAATTTTTTTTAATAAAAAGCACAAGATTGTCAGTTTATAAACAGCTTTAATTTACCAGCTTTAAGTTTTGATATAAATTAATAAACAATAAGATAGATTATAAATCTATCTATCTAGGTCGAACGTAGAGGCTACACCTAAATTAATGGATTTGGATTTGCCAAGGAGCTGAAAGATTTGAAACGACAAATTTTAACGAGAATTTCTAATACACCCAAAGATGGACCAAAGGGTGTCGGATTCCCAATGGGCATTTACACTTTTCCAGTCAAAAATCGCATCCAACGAAGAAAACTAGAATCAAATACTGGCTGGCCTAACAATTGTCATTGTACCTATGGACCAATCTGCACGCGCATAACTTCCAACGTCGAAATCGTCAAATCTCTCATTCAAACCACAATAAAATAACAGAATCTAGAATGTAGGTATAAAAAATTGACTGCATCCTTGAAACAAGCAAAATGCCATAAAATGGAAACCTAAGCTTAAGGCTATTCTTGTCTAGAAACAAGATAACACCATCGAAGTAAGGAATATTCAAACCAAAAGATATATAATATGCTGCTACCCAGAAAGGAGTGCATTTAGATGCACAAATTCAAACACTTGCATAGTTTATACTATTGCATCAAGTGAAAGCAAAAGAAAACTAAAAGCCATATCTTTGGGAAACTCAACAGTGTTGCGAGAAACAACATAGTATTAGCAAAATAACCTTGGTCAAACATTTTCTAGAAGAAGGGACCCTGTGTATTTGGATTTTGGATACACTAAAACGAGATTGGAGAGTTAATTTTTTAAAAAATGAATATTGTACACCCAAATTTAGCCAGAAACAATAGTGCTTAGTGGTGAACTAGTGAAATTGACACAAACCACAGCACATATCTAACTTCACATTTTACAATTTTCATATTGCAAAAACTGTCGAATTCCATGCCACGTTGATAATTGGGCAACCCCTTGCAAACAGCAGAACATATTAGTTCCTCTATTTGACTAATACATTACATAAATGGCAAAGCTAGAAAAATCATTATTTAAATTTAAAATTTTAAACATGCACAGACAGCAGTTAAATTCCTAGACAGATGATATAAACACAGATAATATTTGACCAATTCTTCATACAAAATTAGAATTGTGATTTAATCATTCAGACTCATGTTTAACCAGAGAACCCACAAATACCACAATCGCATCTGTCACTAATCACAAGACACAGGAAATTTAAGTGAAAGAACTATAAATAATCTCAAAGATACATCAGCTTAATCAAAAATTATATATTGCATAATATTACTGCAATGCATTCTTGAAATGCTGAAGCAAGAAAAAATTATCAAGCTAAGCATCAATAAGTAAGACAAAATGCAATTAATTTGAAGTTTCAAAAGTTCACTGGTTCTTTAAGTTTCAAAAACCCAATGTAAAGTACAACCAAGACTGCCCTTCAATTATGCCGTTCAAGCAGAAGCAGCCACTGCCTTCTTCCTCGGTGCTGCTTCAGTACCTAAAGAAGTGTCATCATGTAAATGATGTCAACAAACAAACAAAAGAAATAGACTACTGAACCACAAAACCCTAAAACAATCCCATATAATAAAAATGCAACAACGCTCACACCTTCTCTAAAGTTGGTCTTGAATCTGGTGGCAACGTGGCGTAGATACCTCATGCGCCCACTTCCGGTAGTCTTTCGGCGAATGGCCTTAACACTCCAGTTATCTGGATTTAAAATTTGGCAAACAACCATTTCCAATCAAAAGAAGAATCTTTATGTTTAACACAATTGACGTGTTTGGAAACAGATTTTTTTTAATAAAAAAAAACCCTTCCAAGATGCACTATCATCTGTTTTCTGAGACGGAAAAATACTTACACTACTATAATAAATTAATCCAAATATGCCTTAACTATTTTAAAGAAGCTAATACTATTAAGAATACATAAATCGAGAGGAAAATGTGAAGAAGTCGCAACTTTTAAAAAAAAATTGGCGTTTCTTTAGTCTTTTCCATAGCAAATCTCCAATCCAAAAGCAGCCAAATTTACTAACAAGACCAACTATAACAATAAAAAGAATGAAATACATGTCCTCTTGCGGGCAGCAGGGTAAGCACAAGCCGAACATCGGCTCTTCTGGAGGTGAAAACTGCGGCGGCCGCACCTCACACACAATGTGTGCGTCTTGTTTCTCCTCTTTCCAAAGCTCCCCGTTCCCTTCCCCTACAGCCAGCATAAGCAAAAGGTACACAGTTTTAAAGTAATTCCTCTATACTCGAATCAATGACAAAAGATCGAATTAGAACTTGCATAGTGATAGTAATCCAAACTTACCATTGACTATGGAATTGAAGACACCCTAGTGCTCTGAAATTGAAGGGAGCGGAGCCGCGGCGACGAATGCTTTTATATGTGGAGTGGGAAGCCAAATGAAGAAACGGTTGGGTGTTTTTAGGGTTGGGCATTGGATATGTTGGGCTCAAAATGAGCTTTTGGGCTGAAGCTGGACCAACTTCATGGGTTTATTCCATCAAAATATTTGGCCCCACAAAACTTCCTATAATACTCATTGATCTATGTTTGTTTTCACTTTCCAGAACCAGTAAATCGAAATGATTTGGAAATCGGTTCGGTTTGTTCGAAATTTAGGTTTTTATTTTTAAATTTAATTAACCAATCGACTGCGAAGGGGTGTGTTTATTGTGCAAGATAGTTTATTTGAACAACCGTTAATAAGTAATCATTCATGAAATATTGTAGATATGCGACGTGAAAAGAGAAACCGTAGCCGTTAATTTTAGGTGTGCATTGGATAAACCTCATATTAACACAATAGCATGTAGTAAATATGTTATTCTTGGTGTTGTGTTGTGTTGGTTGGATTTTCTATTTATTTGGCAAAAGCAGCAAGAGAGTGAGCTAATTGATTTGTTGTTATTCGTTCGTGTAAGAGCTCCACTTCGCCAATCATTTACACCAATCTTTGTATCTCTTCAATCTGCAGCCCCGTGTATCCTTGCTCGTCATTCGGTTGTGTGACTACAATTGCACCGCCAATAAAATAGTCCCAAACAACTTTGTTAATCCTCATTTACCGTTCAATAGTTGTCTTCAGTCCTTCCTTGATGGCTAAAATTTCCACATCTTTTACTGAAGTTGCTCTTACAATTTTTTTCCAAAAGCCCATATCACCTGCCCTCCCCAATCACGTACCACACACCCGATTCCAAACACATTTTTCCTTTAGTTAACGCATGTGTCTACATCATGTCATAGTTCACGTATTGGTGGGGGCTGCCATTTATTTACCCATTTCAGGGAGAAATCTCGTTCCAGTTCAAAATATTTTATCATGATTTCGGTTTAGTCCTAAATGTTCTAATGTTCTCGATTTTGTCCCAAATATTTTTAAAAAATGCCCGAATCAGTACTTCCGTCTAATTGATGGTTAAAACTAACGGGTTATGTAAAGCCCCAAAATTATTTAATTTTGATCCGAGATTATTTAATTTGAGAATATATGGAGTTTGGACTTAAAATCTAATATTCTTAAATTATTTAGGATTGAAATTAAATTTAAAAGATTTGCCGAGGACTAAATTGCAAATAATAAAGAAAAGAAGGGCCAAAGTGCATGAAACGACCCTAAACTCTACTTTAAATTAAACTAAATAAAAATACGGGTTTTCAAAAAATTTCGGCATGTCCTATCTATTTATATAACAATCAACATGTCACAGACAGCAAATTTAAAATCACAACCAACAACACTAACGAGATAGACAGAGAAAAGAACGGGAACCTAAGAAAAGATTCAACATACGAACAACCAAAGGTTAAATAATTTGATAATTAAAAACCCAATAACTTACAATAAATCCTTACATTTACATTTTCTAAATTAACTAGATAAAAGACTTTAAAGTAATACAATAAACTTTTTGCGGAAGACTGGCATGGTCAGAGGGATGTGTCGTGCCCGCATCACAGTCCACTCGATAGTCTTGCCCCTTAGTCTCTAAGAAATACTCCTCACCTGAAAACAATAAGTGTAGTGAGTCTAAAAGACTCAGCAAGAATATGGGGGGGATAACGAGTACTATGTAAATACAAACACAGGCAGATTAAAAATAACTTGATAATAAAATAATTTGTGCCCTTAATTTGAATAAAATGTACTTCTAAAATAAGAGAACATGAATATAATATATGCATGGCTAAGTCATTAATAATCAATAAAACTGCATAAACTGTATCTGAATCTGTAACTGTAACTGTGAACTTAGATCCTTGATTGTGACTCTGTGATTTCGATCATGATCATGACTATAGTGCACAATGCCGCAAGGAGGTCGAGATGAAACCCAACCCGATCTTGCCCTATATTGGTAAGGAAGATCAGAATAGCTCTGGACCCACACAAACATATGTTAAGGTAAGAAAACTCATAATGATTTGGTAAAGGAGGCCAAAACGCCTTTCAGCCCCACATGAACACATGAATATGTAGTCACAATCATCTCACTTCGTTCAAAATATACTTCTTTTCTTTATTGAATATGAGACTTAGCATGCATATGTAAATATGACGTACATGTAAATGCTAATCAATAATCATGCATATGACTCACACATGGATGATCGGGATGGTAATTTAGGAGACAAACAAAAGGATGAGGAAGCTAAACCATAAAGTCACGCTTAAGACAATTTGGTGTGGTACCCCCGTAAAATATGTAACTTGCTCGGTTCTTAGTCAAAAGGGATTCTGCTTGAAACGACGACTCCATGATACTTAGAACTAAGTAGGGAATTCAACCTCTTAGTTTTATTCCTAAGAAATCATTTTATAAAGTTCCTATTTTCGGACAGCAAGTCTATGACTTCAAAAATTCTGCACCTCATAGTTCAATAACTTAGAACTCAACCAAAACTTAGCCGAGTTGGATCTCGCTTGAAACGACGTATCCCTAACATCCTAGGCTAGTCCCAGACCCGAGCCCTTAACCAAAGAATGAGTGCAACCCTGGTTTGTATAACCATTTCCGGACAGCAACCATATAAAAATCTGTTCACAACTCCTAGCCCATCTCCCACCTAAGCCTTAACCATTGGACTCCATTTATCTCAAACTATAATCCAAGACCAAGATCACTTCTTAGACTCACTAAAACCACTAGAACCTGCCCTCTCTCAAGTCTTCCACAGCTCAAACAACAGCACCCCCAACCTGTCCCAAAATCGAAGTCACAAACCCAATATCAATGGCCCTTCATCTTCAATTTGAATGCACTTCAACTTCAACCTATGAGTTAACTACAAGTTATCCTAAGACTACCATGTGAACTACATTTCACCCATGGTAGCCCCTAATACATCATCCGATCGACACCAATAACCACAGAATTTTCGAACCAAATGCCAAGTAAAACAATCTGGAAAAATCGACACATAGCATCATTGAAATCAACATTCCACTTCCATATGCATTTCAACCTCGTCAAACAATAAAATTTCTCAACAAGATTATGGTAACCTCTCGCCTAAGCACATGACCGAAACAGGGCACAAAATAAATTTTGAAATTTACAAGTAATGCATCACCAAGATATGTTAATCTATATAGGGAGGAAAAAGAACCATATCCTTGCCTTAGCTACCAAAATCGAAGGGAACAAGTGCTCTATGAGAAGCGGCCGAAGTGAGGAGAAACTGGAATGAGCTGGAGATCGAGCTCAATGGAGGAAGAAGTAGCTCGCTCAGCTAGTTGTGGTGGAGTTTTGCCAGAGAAGAAGAAGGATGGAGAGCTATAGCCGTGAGAGCTTGGAGGAGAAGAGGTATCCTATGCATTCTTATGGAAGAACAGGGGAGTCGTGAGTTTTGTGTGTGAGTTTGAGCATGTAATGAGAGTGTGAGTGTTGGGAGGCTAGGGTTAAATCTTCAAGTTAGGGATAATGTTTGAGTGTGTATGTATAAGTGTAAGTATATAAATGTGAGTTTGTGAGTTTTAGGAAAAAAGTGCTACACCAATAGACAACTAGGACTATAAATTAAATTGTACTAAATAAAAACAAGCCTGAAAATTCAAGAATGTAAACACCTTAAATATTTCGATGTCACGGCAACGAGTAAAATACTTAAATCTCAAGCAGAGTGTTTAAAATAATTTAAACAAACTAGAATATCGTTTAAAAGTAATTTAAATAATTACACAAGCGGAAATAAAAAATTTAAAATGATTTGGACAATTAAAAAAAGATTTAAATAAATAAGCTAGACATTTAAAATAGTTTAAAATAATTTAAAATAACTAACAGCTAAACTTATACTATTTAAAATAAATAAGTTGAACACTCGAAAGTATTTAAACAAATAAGCTAAACAGTTAAAATCATTTAAAAGAATAAAGTAAACTATTAAAAATTAAAATTAAAATAATTTAAGTATGCAAGCTTAAACCTTTAAAATATTTAAAATAATTTAAATTGCACAATAAAATCGTTTAGATAAATAAACCTAAACAACTAAAAACATTAATTAAATAGTTAGTACAATAAAAATTATTTTAATAAATAATAAAAATATTTTAATAGCACATAACTCAAATAAAGATTTTAAATAAATTAAACAAAAATAATAATAAATCCTAATATTTATTAAATTAATGCATACGATTTAGTAGATTGGATTTTAGGCGTCACAATTCCTTCCCCCCTTAAATGGAATTTCTTCCTCGAAATTCAGGACTTAGTAACTAGATTCGAATACCTTAGACCAGATCAGCAATAACTACTCTTACCTAGTACCTCCACGAGTCAACGCTAATAAGTTTTTGCTGCGCACTCTGATACTTATCATCGCCTACAAAGCTAGGAGTTAACTAACTCCTACTGCAAAGTAAATTTGCAAGTTCCTATTTATACCCAAATGTTTGGAGTCTAAGAGAAAATTTCTAGTCACTGTTCCCATGTGCCTGTGAGAGCTTTAATTCGCCCCCTAAACTCCTAAAATATCTGATGCCTGTCCTATTTTGATAACCTTAAATCCTGGATCGCAATTTAAATCAATAAATATCCGTAAAACCAATGAATAATTTATGTCGACCTTACTTCTAACTTAAAAGCTTCATAACAATGAAACTATGCTTAATGTCTAATCACCAGCTAAACCTAACTCATATAATATACAACTCAAGCTCTAAAGTAATTCACAAGTTCACAAAATACTTAGCAACTAACACTGATCTTTTCTAAATAGGATTGCTAAAGGACTATTCAATTCCACCTCGTTAGACCTCAAGATACTAGATGATTCTAACTCATACTTCCACAACAACGACACATGAAACCCATCATGCGTCCCTAACAACTCTGCGCCAGCTCAACATATAAAACAAATTACCTATCTCCTCGACAATCGCATAAGAACCGACAAAACGAGTAAATTTCATTATATTCCCAAATCGGTAATATTACGGAACAATGGTACCTTCAAGAACCATTTAATATCCATTTTGAAATTCTAAAGGTCTGTGCCACTTATTAGTAGTGCTACACTTAATGATCCTGGGCTTATGTTCAATCTCTTACGCAACGACTAAGAAATCCCTAATTACACTACAAGTCAAAATACCACGAGCTATTATCCACTTATTGGATTAGATGGTCTCTAAGTACCCAAACAATTCTTACATATCGCCGGAAGACATATCTCAAGTCCCTAGTTCAACTTGACAACAGTTCTGAAAACCCAAAAATTCCCAAATTATTATATGGTACATCCTGAATTCATATTTCAAGAACTTAATATACAATTGGACACCTCGAAGAGTTTTCAATTCGGCTGTAAATGCTTACTCATTATTCCTCAAGCACCTTAGCATTTCACTGGTAAATAAATCTACATCTTATCCGAAAAAACTTAATAATTATCTATTCATCATTCTACGCCCATAGTTGGTGCATTAGTCTTACCGGTTGACATTCACAAAATCTTAGATCTAATTTAATGTACCTAAATGTGTCTAGGGACAACTCTATTTCCTATCTCGTAACTATTCACCCATTCAACTTACTTACTCTTAACGATCCTGTTTAAAATTGAAACAACCCATTCAAATAATTCATTAACTAGCAGTCTACTCGCTAGAACTAGTTATAACTAGTAGTCGCCACTCCTCGGATCACAACAATAACTTAGGATTTTATCTAGCATTAATACTAAATCCCAACGGTCTAAACACTTACTATGAGGTTACAAGCCAAATCTCTACACAAGAAATTGAAATGATATTTGAAATTATGATCCACCCAAATAATTCATCATGATGGATCAGGAAAGAAAAACAGACATACAAGCAATGCTGCTTAATATGAAATGAAATTATGCAAGCATTACAAACAAACGAGCTGAAAATAAAAATCTAGATAAGTGAAAACAACTCACTCATAATTCAATTCTAGGGGTGAATGAATAATAATGGAGGCTCCATGAATAATAAATATGAGCCAACAAGATACAAACCTCGTGATCATTCATAAGGGTAATGAAACCATGCTCAAACAATCAAAGCATAATTAAGAGCAATCGGTGTGACTTCGGTCAAGAGAAGTCCACACAAGTCAATAATTAGGGGAAACAACGGTCCTAAGACATATTCGGATGTCAAACACAATATGAGTAGATCACCAAAAAGGAAGACAAAGTGGATCTTACTCACATCAACACGTGGCTCTAGAACCGAAGAAAAATTTCAAGAAGTGCGAAATATAAACAATATTTATTAAGAAGTTCAACCAATGCCAAAATGACAGAATTCAACGCTGATTAATGTCATACGAATCCATAAATGCTCAAAGGAAGTGCAAAAAAATTTCGGATACTCAAAACTATATATTGCAATGGATTTAAGCACAAAGAAGAAAAAGAAAATACTGATCGGAATTGAAACATCCTAAAACTTCTACAGGAATTTTTTTTTAACTCTCTAACTATAACATAATGGATATAAATATATGTATGCCCATACATATATATATCATACTTAAAAATAACTTTACTTAATTTAAAATACAAATACACAAAAAATACAATAAAAGTATATGCATGCAATTAAATACTTAAAAAAATTACTAAATAATAATTTATAAGAATGTCATAATAAAATTCCTAAATAATATTTCTTTCACAAAAATTCATGAAAACTTAGAAAATAAATACTCAAATCTAAATTCCATGCACATACTGAAAATCTATAATAATAAAATATATGCGGAAATAAATGTTCTAGTCTCAACATAAAATTCATCTTAGAGCAATGGTCACGGGTTCTAGCTGCCTGAAAACTCATACGCCCTCGTCGCCAATCGGGAACACATTATCCTTATTGACATTTTGCTCACCTACACCATTTAAATCTAGTGAGCCTAGAGGCTCAGCACGTTCTATCCTTACATAACAAAATGAAACCACACACAAGCACACATCATATAAAATACGTGAATAATAATTATACATGCATGATATTAAAATTATATGCATATAAACATAAATGAATAATCATCCTGCTAAATCATCAAACTGTGACATAATTCATTATATATTATAATTTTCATAACAAAAATAGCATATCATAAATACTTAGTTCTCAACAGGTCGTATCCATGTCGGTGACATCATACTAAGCGATTGATCAATTTATAAACCAACGTACGTGGCGGTGGGGTTTCCACCTCTGTGCTGCCACTTCACCAGCCCTCTCAGCTGGATCCATAAGCTCATCATACTTATACATCATTAGGAAGGTCACCGGGCCCAGGTATCCCGGCCTCCAACCACATCACTTTCCACCTTCACTTCAACTTTCATAAAAAATGTATTTTTCTTAACATGCACTTAAACTTATCATAAAAATTATTAATGATGCATGAACATAAAAATTCTTTTTATTTCTTTATTTTCATGAAAATTCGTCCGTAAATATATATTTAATTTATTTTCTTAAAAATCATACTTATATATCTAATAAAAATACATGCATGAATTAAATATATATTTACGAACATTTATTTTTCAAAGGACTTGTTCGAGCAGCTGACCACTTCACTTAAATCCAAAAATTCCTAGACTGACTCAAAAACCCAAAAGTCCAACCTGACCCGGCCCATTAAGTTTCATGGGCCTCCAGGCCTATGAAAACTAATGGGCTCACACAAAACATGATTTAGGCCCATTAACTAATTAACTTAAAATTATATTAATGAACTTATTAACTAACCATTAAATTATAAATTAGACCGATAAAAATACTAAACCCGACACAACTTGGCCCAATAATTCTCATGGATCACACGACCCATGACAATTTAGTGGGCTCACTTCATTAATTATTAAAGCCCATTAAATTAGTCTACTTGATTAATTTAATCAAGCTCAACCCATTAATTAATTACTTAAACTCTTAATTAATTAAAAAAATACCCAAGCCCAAATGATAAAAATCTAAACCCGGACTAAATTATTTGACCCAATTAAATTTTAGACCCAACCCAGACCAAAAACCTGAACCCGAGCCCGACCTGCTAAAACTCATGACAAGCCTCTAGCCCCACTTCTTAACCCTCACGGCAGCACCCCTTTCCCCCTTGCTACAGCCCAGCTCTGGCCACCCCTAGCCGGAGCGCCGCTGGCAGGACCACCCCAGGGTCCTGCCGATTCTAACAGACCAACCCTGGCCCAGCCAAAACCACACTAGGGCTGAACCCGACTATCCCCTAAACCATGCAGGTTGTGCGATCTGCACAGACCATAACTCCGCCCCTTTCTGCCCAGCTCCGTCCGCCAATGGCAGGAGCTCCAACCCATGGACCAACCCAGGGTCCCAACGCAACCTTAGGACCAAGCTTGGCTCAGCAAAAACCCACCCTATGCTGAACCCGATCCCTTTGTCCTCCAAAATCTGTGCAGCCCGTCACCCATGCATCAGCAGGGTTCTAGCCACGACCAACCACTCTTAGGACTAAAACATCATGCCAAAATGACCCTAACGGACCCTACTAGACCCAAGACCGAAGTGGCAGCAAACTCGATGTAGTGACCCTTACCCGGATCACCTACTAAACAGAACTTATGCATGCAATTAACTTAATAAAACAGATATCAGAATAAAACTG
The DNA here is from genome assembly GCF_033568475.1 of Henckelia pumila. Taxonomy (NCBI): domain Eukaryota; kingdom Viridiplantae; phylum Streptophyta; class Magnoliopsida; order Lamiales; family Gesneriaceae; genus Henckelia; species Henckelia pumila. The sequence goes on from NC_133121.1 coordinate 47,986,769, forward strand.
CGGAATCCAAATAACATTATACAATCCCAAGTAAAGGAATCTGTAATTATCCAATAATATACAACCAAATCGAATAGCTGTATAAACCCAAACAACAGTAATAAAACCTAAGCGAAGCTCCAGCCGACCAACCGCTGACTAGCCCCTCCTGGATCCACCCTCCTCGTCCAATCGCAAACCTGCCCCATGGAATAGGGTGTCCAGAAAATACAGAGTACGAGACGTGAGCATACAACGCTCAGTACGAGAGTATGAGTATACATGCATGCAAAGTGAACTCCCTATAGACTCGAGGTCAAGGATCAGATAACAAAGACAGACCGGGCCCTGGTATGTAGCACGCTGTGCCGTCGCTTCAGGAGGTGGCTCCCATACCGAGATAACCGTGGATACGCCGGACCCAAATCGATGGAAGTCCAATCCACTAACAGGATAGGGTACAACCCTACTAACAGACATCTCGAAGGAGATACAGCAAGATGCAAATGAATGCAGCATAATATCATGGCATATAGATCATGCAGTCACATAATACATGCATACTCAGTCAGGATATCTCGAACAGTACTTTCGTACCTCAAATACCAGGTAGGCACTACCAGCTCTAAGTCCAAGCCTAAAGTCCGCCTACACAGCGAAATGATACTACTATCATAATAGTGCTCTAAAAGCCTTAACTAAGCTATTGCATACTCCTAAATATTTATAGGAAGCAAAAGCTATACCTTCGTCCGTCGTTAGCCCTTTGATGTCGATGCCTCCAGAACTTGGGCACAACTCCGCTACGACTACCGAACGCCTCTCCGACCTCCGGACCAAGCCTAAGAAGACTAGAACAGCTCCAAAAGGACTAGAAAGGAAAGGAGAACTCGGAATTGGCAAGGAGAAATGAAGTCTCGGCCTTCTATTTATAGACAACGATCGGAGCTTCCGATCCTTGATCGGAACGTCCGAACCTCGATCGGAACGTCCGATCCTGCCATCGGAGCTTCCGAAGATCCTGATCTGCCACGTGTCAAAATATCACTTGATGACTCCGGATAGGGGTGATCGGAGCCTCCGGTCCTGATCGGAGCTTCCGATCCAGCCACACGTCATGGATGACGTAATATCATCGGTGCCTCCGATCCACATCGGAGCTTCCGATCCCGATCGGAGCTTCCGATCGTCCCTTCGGAGCTTCCGATCCGTCCAATCCCCAATTTATTTAATTAGCATTAATCCTCTAATTACTCAATTAGGGTTCGGGCTACTACATTCTCCCCCACTTAAGATATTTCGTCCTCGAAATCAGATCTTAAGTACCGAATGCAAATACAGAAGTCAGAAATATTCTTTATTCAAATCAAACGTTTACAGAGTTTGCAACTGAATACAACTTAAAGAATGAAATCAAAACAACTCAGGATGGTCTTTACGCATCCTGTCCTCAAGCTCCCAAGTAGCTTCCTCAGTGCCTCGGCGCTGCCACTGAACTAAAACCAAAGGAATGACTTTGTTTCGCAGAACCTTATCCTTATAATCCAGGATACGAAGAGGTTTCTCAACATAAGTCAAATCCTTATCCACCTGAACATCAGACCGCTGCAGAATGTGGGACTCATCCGCCACATACCGTCGCAACAGAGATACGTGGAACACGTCGTGAATACTAGATAGATGCGGTGGCAATGCTAGTCGATAAGCCAAATCGCCAATGCTCTCTAAGATCTCAAACGGACCGACAAATCTGGGAGACAACTTGCCCTTAAGGCCAAATCTGAGAATCTTGCGGAAAGGTGACACTCTCAGAAACACTTTCTCCCCGACCTCGAACTGCAAAGGCCTACGCTTGATATTAGCATAGCTGGCCTGACGATCCTGTGCAGTCTTAATCCGTTTCTTGATCTGATCAACAATGTCTATCGCTTGCTGGATAAACTCCGGTCCTTCAGCCTGTCTCTCCCCTACTTCTTCCCAGAAGAGTGGAGTACGACAACGTCGCCCATACAACGCCTCAAAAGGTGCCATCCCAATACTAGTGTGATAGCTGTTGTTGTAAGCGAACTCGATCAACGGCAAATGATCCTGCCAGGCTGAACCAAAATCCATGACGCACGCTCTAAGCATATTCTCTAACGTACGGATAGTGCGCTCTGACTGACCATCAGTCTCTGGATGATAGGCTGTACTCAAACTGAGAGTAGTACCCATCGCACGCTGAACACTCCCCCAGAATCTAGAAGTAAACCTGGGGTCCCGATCGCTGACAATGCTCACAGGCACTCCATGAAGTCGGATGATCTCCTGAATGTACAACCGAGCCATGCGATCCACAGAGTACTCTCGGCTATAGGCAATGAAATGCGCTGACTTGGTGAGTCGGTCCACCACAACCCAGATAGCATCACAGTTCCTCGGGGATACCGGCAAATGGGTCACAAAGTCCATAGTGATAAACTCCCATTTCCATTCAGGAATAGGCAGACTGTGAAGCAATCCTCCAGGTCTTCGGTGCTCTGCCTTGACCTGTTGACACACCAAACATCTCGAAACAAACTGATAAACACTGCGTTTCATTCCCTTCCACCAGAAACGAGTACGTAGATCCTTGTACATCTTGCTGCTCCCAGGATGAATACTCAACTTAGTGCGATGCGCCTGAGACAAAATCTCCTCTCGCAACTCTTCATCCTGCGGAATCACAAGCCTACCAGACAAACACAGAAATCCATCTGACTGATAATGAAATCCAGACGAGCTACCCTCGTTAGCTAGACGAGCTAAACGCTGGGTCTTTGAATCAGACATCTGAGCATCTCGGATCCGCGAATACAAGGCTGGCTCAGATAATATCGCAAACATCTGGATACTCTGCATACCTTTCTTATGCTTGAAGGTATAACCTGAAGTACAACAGTCACTGATCGCACTAGACATCGAACAAGTCTGAAGTGCGGATAGTCGCACCTTGCGACTCAAAGCATCAGCGGTGAGATTAGCAGCTCCCGGATGGTACTTAATCTCGCAATCATAGTCCTTAAGCAAGTCCATCCAACGTCTCTGCCTCATGTTCAACTCCGCCTGAGTGAACAAATATTTGAGACTCTTATGGTCGGTGAAGATCTCAAATTTCTCGCCATACAGATAATGACGCCAGATCTTCAAAGCGAACACAATGGCTGCTAACTCCAAATCATGGACTGGGTAGTTGTCCTCGTGAAGCTTTAGCTGTCTAGAAGCGTATTCGATCACATGCCCATTCTGAGTCAAGACACAACCTAACCCCTGAAGAGAAGCATCCGTGTAAACTACTTACCCTCCAGATCCTGACGGTAATGCTAACACCGGCGCAGAAGTCAACCGCCGTCGAAGCTCACGGAAATTCTCCTCACACTCGGAGGACCACTCAAAATCCACACCCTTACGGGTAAGCTGCGTCAACGGTCGAGCTAACTGAGAGAAGTTCAGAATGAAGCGACGATAATACCCTGCTAGACCCAGAAAACTACGGATCTCAGGAACCGTCGTCGGACGCGACCAATTAAGTACCGCTTCAATCTTGCTTGGATCAACAGAAATCCCCTCCCTGGATATGATATGGCCAAGAAAAACCACTCTATCCATCCAGAACTCACACTTGCTCAGCTTGGCGTACAATTGCTCATCTCGAAGAGTCTGCAGTACCAACCGCAAGTGAGAAACATGCTCTTCCGTATTACGCGAATACACCAAGATGTCGTCAATGAAGACCACGACAAACTTGTCCAAGTACTCCCTGAAGACACGGTTCATCAGATCCATGAATATAGCCGGCGCATTATTCAAACCAAATGGCATCACTAGGAACTCGTAATGACCATAGCAAGTACGAAATGCAGTCTTGGCTACGTCCTGATCACGGACTCTCAACTGATGATACCCAGATCTCAAGTCAATCTTGGAGTAAATTGATGTGCCCTGCAGCTGGTCAAACAAGTCATCAACACGAGGCAACGGATACTTGTTCTTCACAGTCACTCGATTCAGCTGCCGATAGTCAATGCACAGCCGCATCGACCCATCCTTCTTCTTCACGAAGAGAACAGGAGCTCCCCAAGGAGATACACTAGGACGAATGTACCCCTTGTCCAAAAGATCCTGTAGCTGATTCTTTAACTCATGCATCTCTGATGGAGCCAGACGATACGGTGCTCTAGAAATAGGCGAAGTACCCGGCATCAACTCTATGCCAAACTCGACTTCCCTAGCAGGAGGAAAACCCGGAATCTCATCAGGAAACACATCTGAAAATTCATCCACAACAGGAATGCTCTCTATCCCAATACTCTCAGCGGACAAATCAACTGCATAGATAAGGTAGCCTTCCCCGCCAGACTCTAGAGCTCGACAGGCTCTCAAAGCTGATACCAAAGGCATCGGGGGTCGCGCTCCCTCACCATAAAAAAAACCAACTCTCACTCCCTTCCGGATGAAAGCGTACTAATCTCTGATAGCAGTCCACTGAAGCTCGATAGGTAGTCAGCACATCTATTCCCAGAATGCAATCAAAGTCGTCCATCGCCAGGACCATGAGATTCGCTAACAGAATGTTCCCTTCGAACTCTAAAGGGCAACCCATCACTAGACGCTTAGCCAAAGCAGATTGGCCCGTCGGAGTAGAAACAGACATCACTACGTCTAGTGCAATGCATGGTAACTTATGCCTCTTAACAAAACGTGCAGAAATGAAGGAATGAGATGCACCAGTGTCAATAAGTACAAGAGCAGGTATACCATAAAGCAGAAATGTACCTGCGATGACTTTCTCATTCTCCTCCACCGCCTGATCATGTCTCAGGGCAAACACCTGGCCAGACGCTCGTGGCCTCAAATGAGATCTCCCAGCAGACTGTCCCTGCGACCTCTGCTGTACGGTAGCCTGAGAACCCGATCCTGAACCAGAACCAGAACCGCCTCCCCCAGACTGTGGACAATCCCTCCGGATATGACCAGTCTCTCCACAACGGAAACAAGCTCCAGAAGCTCTGCGGCACTTGTCGGATGGATGGTTCTTCCCACAGTGATCACACTTGTCCTTCTTACCGTAACGGACAACACCTCCCGAACCAGAGGAAGAAGAAGATCCAGACTTCTTGAAAGTTTGGGCACGGGGACCCAAAGAACTAGTAGGTCTCGACTGAGAGAAAGACCTGTTCCGCCGAATGCTGTCCTCCGCCTGGTGACAACGGCTCACCAAACCCTCGTAGGACATGTCGTCACCAACCGCCACACGGTCATGGATCTCAGGGTTAAGGCCCTGAAGGAACAGATTATACTTCATCTCTGAGCTATCAGCAATCTCGGGGCAATAGGATAGCAGATCAAAGAACCTCTGCTGATACTCATCGATAGACATGGTTCCCTGTCGCAGACTCAGTAGCTCGCCTGCCTTCGACTGTCGGAGTGCAGGAGGAAAATACCGCTTTTGGAAAGCTGTGCGAAACTCGGCCCAGGTGGCCACTCCTCTCGCCGCAACAAAAGGTGCAGAAGTAAACCTCCACCACCTGCGCGCACGCCCATCCAGAAGATAGCCAAGGGTCTCCACCTTCTGCTCATCGGTGCATTGGAAAGTCTGAAAAGTCGTCTCCATGCGGTCTAACCAGTTCTCCGCATCCTCCGGAGACTCACCTCCAACTAAGGGCTTAGGACCCATAGCTAAGAATCGACGCACAGTGAAACGCTCGTCGTCATGGTGACGATGACAGCGTTCTCGACGAGGCTCCCGGTCGGCATCACCCCAACGCCCACCAACACTGCCATGAGAACTCTGGTCGTCACGATTTGACATCTACAAAAATACCTCAAGATGAGACTAAATCCCAAGAAATCTTTTGCATGCTCTGATACCATAAATGTAGTGACCCTTACCCGGATCACCTACTAAACAGAACTTATGCATGCAATTAACTTAATAAAACAGATATCAGAATAAAACTGCGGAATCCAAATAACATTATACAATCCCAAGTAAAGGAATCTGTAATTATCCAATAATATACAACCAAATCGAATAGCTGTATAAACCCAAACAACAGTAATAAAACCTAAGCGAAGCTCCAGCCGGCCAACCGCTGACTAGCCCCTCCTGGATCCACCCTCCTCGTCCAATCGCAAACCTGCCCCATGGAATAGGGTGTCCAGAAAATACAGAGTACGAGACGTGAGCATACAACGCTCAGTACGAGAGTATGAGTATACATGCATGCAAAGTGAACTCCCTATAGACTCGAGGTCAAGGATCAGATAACAGAGACAGACCGGGCCCTGGTATGTAGCACGCTGTGCCGTCGCTTCAGGAGGTGGCTCCCATACCGAGATAACCGTGGATACGTCGGACCCAAATCGATGGAAGTCCAATCCACTAACAGGATAGGGTACAACCCTACTAACAGACATCTCGAAGGAGATACAGCAAGATGCAAATGAATGCAGCATAATATCATGGCATATAGATCATGCAGTCACATAATACATGCATACTCAGTCAGGATATCTCGAACAGTACTTTCGTACCTCAAATACCAGGTAGGCACTACCAGCTCTAAGTCCAAGCCTAAAGTCCGCCTACACAGCGAAATGATACTACTATCATAATAGTGCTCTAAAAGCCTTAACTAAGCTATTGCATACTCCTAAATATTTATAGGAAGCAAAAGCTATACCTTCGTCCGTCGTTAGCCCTTTGATGTCGATGCCTTCAGAACTTGGGCACAACTCCGCTACGACTACCGAACGCCTCTCCGACCTCCGGACCAAGCCTAAGAAGACTAGAACAGCTCCAAAAGGACTAGAAAGGAAAGGAGAACTCGGAATTGGCAAGGAGAAATGAAGTCTCGGCCTTCTATTTATAGACAACGATCGGAGCTTCCGATCCTTGATCGGAACGTCCGAACCTCGATCGGAACGTCCGATCCTGCCATCGGAGCTTCCGAAGATCCTGATCTGCCACGTGTCAAAATATCACTTGATGACTCCGGATAGGGGTGATCGGAGCCTCCGGTCCTGATCGGAGCTTCCGATCCAGCCACACGTCATGGATGATGTAATATCATCGGTGCCTCCGATCCACATCGGAGCTTCCGATCCCGATCGGAGCTTCCGATCGTCCCTTCGGAGCTTCCGATCCGTCCAATCCCCAATTTATTTAATTAGCATTAATCCTCTAATTACTCAATTAGGGTTCGGGCTACTACACTCGATCAGTCCAAGGATAAGAAACATGCCAAACCGAGCCATCATACGTGAAAACGTGAGTTATGCATGAATTATGAAAAATATCTTGAAAATATGAAAAACTCATACATTAACAGATCATTCATGGTTAGAAAAATAGTGTATATGATTTAAATGGTGTTCAAGAAGGGAATCAAACGTGCCTCGATGATTGCTTGATCAAAAATTGATAATAACATGTATCGGCGCACCGGGACGATCGAGACGTCGAATCTCCAAACTTTTCTTCAAACTTACGTGAAAGTGTGTGGTGAGTGAGAATGGAGGCTGAAGGTTTCTTTTGGAGGCGGCTTAGGGGTGAATTTACGTAGGGTAATGGGTAGGAGGATTAAGGTAGAAGATCTTAGGATAATATTTTGGGTAGTCTAGGTTAAATATTTAAATAAATACTCTAAACATATAGAATTTTAAAACTCTTAAATACAATATAAATCTGATTTTTAAACCTTAAATCCCGAAATTATAATTAATGGGATTTTTAAAGCTTAATAAAAGTCATTAAAATGACTTATTTTTGGTAAAAATGGACCTATAAATATACGTATATATAAATACCATAATTTTCATCAAATTATACCTTAAAATAATATTTTAAGGCTCCTAAAAATCTCATAAAATATTTTGGATGAAAACAAACATCTCGTCCGTCCACGGTCTCACCTACGCGATCATAAAATAAACTTTCTCAAATAAATTCATAAATCATATCATAACGATTTAAATGCCGAAACAATATTTAAAACATGTCAATAAATCACATAATTCACATAATAACTCATAAAACAATTTAACATATTTTCACTTTATTTTTAAAATTATTAAAATTCCCTAATTATGCATGCGGATTTACGTGACGAATTTCTGGGCGTTACAGGAATAATAGTTCATAAAATCGAAAGGCTCATAGTAACCGACTCACTAATTCCAAAAATCATATTTTTCCCAAATAACAAAAAAAAAACTCAAACTGTTCATAATAATATAAACAGAGTACATATCCCTAGTATTCGCACGGCTTCGATTCATTAACTTAACAGACCAAAACATATGCCTTATCAATTTTCTAAACTACTAAGCACTTAGTTGAATCCAACTAAAGTCCAATATAAGGAAATAACTTACAATAGTAACCCACAATTAATATCTCCTAATACACAAGTTTAATATTTCCCATCAAACTCCTACAATCTCATCAAAATTTTTAACACTACCTAATAACTCAATTAACATCCACGTACTGCCCAAAACTGGAAGGAATATTGGTACATCAATTTCGTTTAACATGGAACCGCATGCTATAAAAATAAACAGTCAAATAATACACTTTAAATTATAAAAGAAGTTTTAAACAAACATAAACACTAAACTACACACTTAAGCAATGTGAGGACCTCGGGTTGCTAATCTCGTATTAGGGCAACTAATGATTAATAAAACAAATCAATTAGAATATTAAAACCAAGAGCTAAATTTTTTTTTTTTTAAAAAAATTCCAAAGCCTCGCTCGATCGGGCAAAGTCAGCCGATCGAGCGAGCAATTAAATCATGCTCTCGGGTCTGCACATTTTTGGTCTCGCTCGATCGGTCAAATCTTACCGATCGAGCGAGCAAGAAAAATCAGGTTTTCTGCCCAAGAAATCCAGACCTCGCTCGATCGGTAACATTCACCCAATCGAGCGAGCACCATTTCCAGAAAAACATCAAAACCTTCTTTTGCTGTCAAAACTTGGATCATCAATCCAAATGCATCAAGATCAACTCAATTCATGATTTATCAATTCTAGAACATGCTTGTCAACATGTATAAAGTCTCAAGTATCAAACCATGTGTGTAATACAACAATTTGAATAGCGTAAAAACATGAAACGATAAACTAATCAAATCGTAAACTGAACAAATGTTTGTACAATCCTTCATGCATTAATTCTACATCTGCTATTCCATCGTTGAGCTATACAACATCAAATATGTTCAAGTCTAACATACTCTAAACAAGTACAAGTATTAAAACATTGATCTAAACATCTCAATACTTGCTAACTCAGAGTATATACAAGACTATGGCATTCTAAACATGTTCGGTAAAAATTTATACCACAAGTTATCTTGCTAATCTTAAACCCGAGTCCCCACTTGCTAAATCTTGCTCCCGAGCTATCAACGTCATCTCAGACTAGCTCCTGCCCCACCTGTTGCAATGCACACATACAAAACAAAGCAACAACCGGATAAACTTCGGTGAGAAACATATTTCCCAGTAAAAGCAACTAAACATGCATAGCAAAACATATATCAAATTCATGATATAAAAGTAACTACAATGCATGTTTTAAAACAAGGTTCTCTAACAAATTCTCTCATTTCATCAGCTGGGATCCCGAGAAGAAGATATCATAACTAACCACCGACTCTCCCGATCGAGGTGGGGTTACTTATCTTACTTCTCTAGACTTTGAAGCCATTATATATGTAAATCAGACGCTAGGCTAAATCAACCACCCAGGCCATACATATACAATCCCTCAAATCGTCTAATCGAACGTTTTCGTTCATTTCAAAATCAAAGAAGAAATCTTGCAAGATGAATGCAACATATATCATCATAATAGCATTCATTAACATCAAAGACTCATTCCATAATTCATAGAAGAGCATATAAAAGCAAGTAATCAAATAAGTATGTGATTTAGGGAACTCGATACAAATCATCTCGAGTTGTAATCCCATTCAAGTAGTAGTCCACTTTTACCTTCACATCAAGCTTCGTTCAATTCATTCATTTCAAAATCGAGTCAAAATCATCAACACATCTTCAATCAAATTCATTTCAAACCACAAGAGAACTTCCTCGGTTCACAATCCGACCTCTTGAGTTGATTGAGCTCGTAGCACGTCTGAAATGTAAAGATTACCATCTAACAAAATCAGTATACAATCCCAAGATCATTGGCTCAATCGTAGACTATCAATATGGTCTCAAAACATAACCGATCATCGTAGCAATTGCCAATCGGGAATCGTTACGATATCGAATTTATTTCTAATTTCAACTCCATTCCAAATCATTACTACATCATTCTAATCCTCATAACAGCAGCTAAGTATATCAAATACAAGCTAGACATCATAACAAGTTCATTCCTTAATCAATATTCGATCCGGTTTTGAAAATAACGATACAACATATCAAGAACATGATAATATACCAAAGTACTGATCTCTACCAAATTTCGTTCTTCAAAAAATGCCTAGATGATTAAATACTTACATCAAATCTAAGGCCTCGTCACAAGGATTCCAGTTAATCTTTCAGAATCGAAATCGGACGATCGGATCAAAAGTTACGGGGTTTTGAAAATTGGAAAGAAAAAGGAATCGAAGGTCTCGGCTTTCCCTACTCTCAATTCTGAATTCATATCACATATGCACGTGTACACACTGATAATCTGATTAAATTCGGATAGATATTGCATAAATTGCAATTTAGTCCCTCAAGTCTTCATTAATTGCAATTTAGTCCTCGGCCTTCGTTTTAATTCAATTTCAATCCAAAATAATTTAAGAATATTAGAATTTAAATCGAAACTCTAAATATTCCCAAATTAAATATATTCGGATTAATAAAATAATCCCGGCCTTTTGCATTTTAGCCCTTCAACTTCGATATTTGCAAATCAGTCCCTTATCGAGTTGTATCTTCAAAATTAATCTTCTTTAATTCCCGAAACATGGAATTTAATCTTTAATTCCATAAATATTCAAATCGAATATTTATTCTTTTAATTTAAGAATTCTCGGAATTTAATTCTCAAAATTCGTAAATTCTCAAATTAAATATTTTCGGCTCGACAATTAAATCTATCATGTCCATAACTTCTCAAATCAATATTAGCCCATAATATGGAATTTAATTCTCAAATCACATAATTAATAATTTAATATTTTCGGGCCTTACAAGAAAATTAATCATCTAGTTTTGAAAATATTTTTTTTAAAAAAGAAGGTGACATCAAAACATTTAAAGTAATAAATCAATTACGACTACCATATAAAATTCATTAAAACCTACAAACTTTGAGGCGAAACTTCTCGAGTTTCTTGCAATCGGCAGTAGGCACAACCCAAACCAAAACCATGTTTTGATACCAACTGAAACGACCCTAAACTCTACATTAAATTAAACTAAATAAAAATACGGGTTTTCAAAAAAATTTGGCATGACCTATCTATTTATATAACAACCAACCTGTCACAGACAACAAATTTAAAATCACAACCAACAACACTAACGAGATAGACCGAGAAAAAAACTGGAACCTAAGAAAAGATTCGACATACGAACAACCAAAGGTTAAATAATTTGATAATTACAAACCCAATAACTTACAATAAATCCTTACATTCACATTTTCGAAATTAACTAGATAAAAGACTTTAAAGTAATACAATAAAATTTTGCGGAAGACTGGCATGGTCAGAGGGATGTGTCGTGCCCGCATAGCAGTCCACTCGATAGTCTTGCCCCTTAGTCTCTAAGAAATACTCCTCACCTGAAAAAAATAAGTGTAGTGAGTCTAAAATACTCAGCAAGAATATGGAGGGATAACGAGTACTATGTAAATACAAACACAGACAGATTAAAAATAACTTGATAATAAAATACTTTGTGCCCTTAATTTGAATAAAATGTACTTCTAAAATGAGAGAACATGAATATAACATATGCATGGATAAGTCATTAATAATCAATGAAACTGCATAAACTGTATCTGAATCTGTAACTGATACTGTGAACTTAGATCCTTGATTGTGATTCTGTGATTTTGATCATGATCATGACTATAGTGCACACTGCCGCAAGGAGGTCGAGATGAAACCCAACCCGATCTTGCCCTATATTGGTAAGGGAGACCAGAATAGCTGTGGCCCCACACGAACATATGTTAAGGTAAGGAAACTCATAATGATTTGGTAAGGGAGGCCAAAACGTCTTTCAGCCCCACACGAACACATGAATATGTAGTCACATCCATCTCACTTCGTTCAAAATATACTTTTTTCCTTTATTGAATATGAAACTTTGCATGCATATGTAAATATGACGTACATTTAAATACTAATCAATAATCATGCATATGACTCACACATGGATGACCGGGATGGTGATTTAGGAGACAAACCAAAGGATGAGGAAGCTAAACCATAAAGTCACGCTTAAGACAATTTGGTGTGGTTCGCCCATAAAATATGTAACTTGCTCGGTTCTTAGTCAAAAGGGATTCTGCTTGAAACCACGACTCCATGACACTTAGAACTAAGTAGGAAATTCAACCTCTTAATTTTATTCCTAAGAAATCATTTTATAAAGTTCTATTTCCGGACAGCAAGTCTATGACTTCAATAATTCTGCACCTCATAGTTCAATAACTTAGAAGTCAACCAAAACTTAACCGAGTTGGTTCCCGCTTGAAACGACGTATCCCTAACATCCTAGGCTAGTCCCAGACCCGAGCCCTTAACCAAAGAATGAGTGCCACCCTGGTTTGTATAACCATTTCTGGACATCAACCATATAAAAATCTGTTCACATCTCCTAGCCCATCTCCCTCCTAAGCCTTAACCATTGGACTCCATTTATCCCAAACTATAAACCAAGACCAAGACCAAGACCACTTCTTAGACTCACTCAAACCACTAGAACCAGCCCACTCTCAAGTCTGCCACAGCTCAAACAACAGCACCCCCAACTTGCCCCAAAATCGAAGTCACAAACCCAATATCAATGGCCCTTCATCACCAATTTTAATGCACTTCAACTTCAACCTATGAGTTAACTACAAGCTATCCTAAGACTACCATGTGAACTACATTTCACCCATGATAGCCCCTAATCCACCATCCGATCGACACCAATAACCACAAAATTTTCGAACCAAATGCCATGTAAAACAATCTGGAAAAATCGAACCAACAGCCATGTAAAAATCTGGAAAAAGCGAACCAAAAGCCATGTAAAAATCTGGAAAATTCGACACATAGCATCATTGAAATTAACATTCCACTTCCATATGCATTTCAACCTCGCCAAGCAATAAAATTTCTCAACAAGATTATGGTAACCTCTTGCCTAAGCACATGACCGAAACAGGGCACAAATAAATTTCGAAATTTACAAGTAATGCATCACCAAGATATGTTAATCTATATAGGGAGGAAAAAGAACCACATCCTTGCCTTAGCTACCAAAATCGAAGGGAACAAGTGCTCTATGAGCAGCGGCCGAAGTGAGGAGAAGCTGGAATGAGCTGGAAATCAAGCTCAATGGAGGAAGAAGTAGCTCGCTCAGCTAGTTGTGGTGGAGTTTCGCCGGAGAAGAAGAAGGATGGAGAGCTACAGCCATGAGAGCTTGGAGGAGAAGAGGTAGCCGATGTATTCTCATGGAAGAACAGGGGAGTCGTGAGTTTTGTGTGTGAGTTTGAGCATGTAATGAGAGTGTGATTGTTGGGAGGCTAGGGTTAAATCTTCAAGTTAGGGATAATGTTTGAGTGTGTATGTATAAATGTAAGTATATAAATGTGATTTTGTGAGTTTTAGGGAAAAAGTGTTACACCAATAGACAACTAGGACTATAAATTAAATTGCACTAAATAAAACAAAAGCCTGAAAATCCAAGAATTTAAATATCTTAATATTTCGATGTCATGACAACGAGTAAAATACTTAAATCTCAAGTAGAGTGATTAAAATAATTTAAACAAATTAGACTATCATTTAAAAGTAATTTAAATAATTACACAAGCGGAAATAAAAACCTTTAAAATGATTTGGACAATTAAAAAATATATTTAAATGAATAAGCTAGACATTTAAAATAGTTTAAAATAATTTAAAATAACTAACAGCTAAACTTAGGCTATTTAAAATAAATAAGTTGGAACACTCGAAAATATTTAAACAAATAAGCTAAACAGTTAAAATCACTTAAAAGAATAAACTAAACTATTAAAATTAAAATTAAAATAATTTAAGTATGCAAGATTAAACCTTTAAAATATTTAAAATAATTTAAATTGCACAATAAAATCGTTTAGATAAATAAACCTAAACAACTAAAAGCATTAATTAAATAGTTAGTACAATAAAAATTATTTGAATAAATAATAAAAATATTTTAATAGCACATAATTCAAATAAAATTTTTAAATCAATTAAACCAAAAAATAATAAATCCTAATATTTATTAAATTAATGCATGCGATTTAGTAGATTGAATTTTAGGCGTCACAGTGCAAATATGTCATTGTAGTGGTGGCCACTTGTTTTATTTGTATCTTTCAACGTGTATAGGAGGATTACTCACCTTTTTCTTCAGAATTTCAAAAGCCACCCGAGCATCATCTTCTTCAAGTGGAATTTGAGTTTCAAATTGTGATATCTTTTGATCCGTTCAACCGAATTTAATTCCAAAAATAGCGCTATGATCCTCTCTTCAAGAGCTTCGATTTGGTGTAATTTTTATTTTGTTCCAGCATGTTTTGAAATTTGAATATTGGGAAAAATCAGACTTGAGCATGATTAGTTGGTTTTGAAATTATACGTGTTGTATATTCGAAATCGGGTTGAAGAACGGTAACGGTTGCCTTTGTTATGATATGTCCAGCCTGGTTGGAACCTTTGTACCTTTGATATGCTGATTTATGATGATATATGCTGGTTATGAGTTGATATAATTGTGGATGGAATATGATATCATTTTGGTTATTGTTTTGTTTAGTCGTTACGCCGCCGGTTTGCGATTTGAAGCCGTTTTTACATCTTGTGATTGAGCTGAGTTTGAAGTGAGTTCTTGCTGATGTTATGAGATTATTTTGCTGTGTTTTCAGACTTGAAATCAAGGGAGATTGAACGAGAGCCTCCAATTTCGAACCAGGAAAGAAGGAGCAAGGTTTGCAACTAGTTTGGCCTTGAAGATTGATGTATGGTTGAGCAGATTTTTGATATGTGTTCTTGGTGATATATTTTCAGATTTGAAGCACTCAAGAACCCAGATATAAGAAGGTATAAGACAACATCGAGATTCAGAGATTTGAAACTCGAGAATCAAGCTTCTTGAGTTATCCCGATAAATCACATACTTGTTTTATTGTTTATGATTGATGTTGTCGATCCATTTCAGGTCGTGGATCTCTATTTGAGATGATATGATATGAAATATGAATTGATTCTTATGCCAAGGTCTGATAAAACCTTATTTTCGAGTCTGATGAGACGACGATAGATGGATATCCATGTCAAGATCGTATACGAATCTTGATGGCAAAGAGTGTGATAGGAATCAATTATTTATATATGCGTTATCTTACTCTATTCTTGAGTCGATATGGTTTTATTTTAATGCATGTATATGTTGATTATACTGAGAGTTATATTCTCACCGGATGTTTTCGGCTGTTGTCTTGTTTTGTATGTGAGAATGACAACAGATGGGGTAGGAGCAAGCAAGGGACGACGAGGGTAGCTCGAGTGAGAGACTTAGAATGTGGTGACTCAGGTTTTAGAAGAAAATATGTAACATAGACTTTATTAAGTATGTTAAAAATCCATGTTACTTGTTTTGGTTTGAAGAACACATGTTAAACTTATGTATAGTTGGTTTTGATGGATTCTAGCTATTAGTTTGATGTAGCTAAAGCTTGTAAAGATGCTTGGAAACTTGTGTTGTATGTTATTGCATGTTTTAGATTTATATTAACATGTTTCAGAACCAAAAGAGCAAGTTTTGGAAGAGATAGAAAGGGCCAAGAATGAGCTGCAAAAATAGGGGATTTTTCTGCCCAGAGCTGAGCCCGAGCTGCATTTTTTGGCAGCCCAAGCGCAGCCCCAAAAACTCAACCCAAAGGTTGAGCAAAGTGGGGCGCTCGAGAGGCGGAATAGTGCCGCTCGAGCGCACCCCTAATTGAAAAAAAAAATTTGTTTGATTTTCTTCCTTACTTGTTTAGTTAAAGATGCTTATTCATTAATTGCCCTAGAAATAAGATTAGCAACCCGAGGCCCCACAACAGGTGGTATCAGAGCTAAGTTAGTTCTTGGACGAAACTAGAATGAGGGGGTAGATCGAGTCCATTTGACTGATTTATTTATTGTAAAGCACGATTATTATTTGACTTTATTCATTGCTTTACGATTCACATACGTGCTTATATACCTGAAGTTCTTGGACATATGTGCCATTGAGAATAAATCAGCATAGATTCTTGATCAGACTTGAACTCTTGAGAAGGCATAATTGTGCTAATCAGAGGAAGATTGAAACAGAACTGTAGTATGAGATATATTGTTGAATTATGCACTAATCTGTTTAATTATCAGATATGCCTCGAAGACCAGTGACTAGATAGACTGACACAGTTTCGTTGCCAGAACAGAGAGTGATAGAACTGACAGTGCCACAAGCAACGGAAGCACCGAGAGTAGAACCGACAGTGCCACGAACAACAGAACTTCCTAGAACTGAACAAGGTATTTGAAACGACCCCTAATTACTTATAATTAATAAAGAAATAAAAATATGGATTTTCAAAAATTTTCGGCATGACCTATCTATTTATATAACAACCCACCTGTCACAGATAGTGAAATGACCCTAACTCTACTTTAAATTAAACTAAATAAAAATACGGGTTTTCAAAATTTTCGGCATGACCTCTCTATTTATATTCAAAACCGCCTGTCCCAGACATCAACCAAAATAAAAAGGAAGAAATAAACAACCTACGACACAAGTAAAATAAACCGAGAAAAGAACGAAAACCCAAGAGAGAGATTCGTCTTAACAAATATCCAAAAGTTTAAAAAAAATCTAATGTTTACTAGCCCAAATCAATTCTAAGAAAACATTACATATGCAATTGTCATATAAGCAAAATAAATGCTTCTTAACATTAAAATTCGAGTAACTATGCGGAATACGAGCATAGGTCGGAGGGATGTGCCGTGTCCGCATCGCAGTCCATTCGATAGTCGTGCCCCTCGATCTAAATGAAATACTTCCCACCTGAAAACAATAAGTGTAGAGAGTCTAAAAGACTCAGCAAGAATAGGGGGGGGGGGGGATAACGAGTACTACGTAAATACAAGCACACGCAGATTAAAAATAGCTTGATAATAAAATACTTTGTGCCCTTAATTTGAATAAAATGTACATCTAAAATGAGAGAACATGAATATAACATATGCATGGCTAAGTCATTAATAATCAATGTAACTGCATAAACTGTACTGAAACATAGTCATAAAAAAAAACTGTGAACTATAACTGTGAACTTAGATCCTTGATTGTGATTCTGTGATTTCGATCATGATCATGGCTGCAGTGCACTATGCCGCAAGGAGGTCAAGATAAAACCCAACCCAATCTTGCCCTGAATTGGTAAGGGAGGCCAAGATATCTCTCAGCCCCACACAAACACATGCTAAGGTAAGGAAACTCATAATGATTTGGTAAGGGAGGCCAAAACGTCTCTCAGCCCCACACGAACACATGCTAAGGTAAGGAAACCCATAAATGTAGTCACAATTATCTCACTTCGTTCAAAATGTTTTCTTTCCTTCTTGAATATGGGACTTAGCATGCATATGTAAATATGTCGTACATGTAAATGTTAATCAATAATCATGCATATGACTCACACATGGATGATCGGGATGGTGATTTAGGAGAAAACCTAAATATGGGAAACTTAACCATAATTTAGCGCTTAAGATATATTGGAGCGGTTTGCCCGTAAAATTTGTAACTTGCTCGAGTCTTAATAAAAAAGGATTCCGCTTGAAATCACGACTTCATGACACTTAGAACTAAGCTAGGAATTCATCCTCGGAATTTATTTCCTAAGCGATCATTTTATAGAAATCAACTACCAGGCATAAACCTTAGACCGTAAGAAAATTCTGCACCTCATTAAGCAAAATCCTAGAACTTAAGGAAAAACTCAACCGATTGGAATTCCGATTGAAACGACATAATCCCAACGTCTAAGAAAAGTTTCAGACCCGAGCCCCTAATGGAATTTAATTTTTAACCCTGCCTTTATTACTTATTCCCAACAGCCCTAACACACAAAAATTCTGCTCAATTCATCAAGTTCCATCTCAACCATTACTTAGCTAAATTATTCCAATCTTCGAAGCCTCTAATCCTAGGACCAAGGCCAACCTACAACCACATTTCCAGCCCCTACAATTTACATTGAATCATCTTACACCCAGCTCAAGGCAGCCCACAGCCCCTCCTCAAAACCGAGCCTCTTACCCCCAAATTCAAATGCACCTCCAATCAAACCTACAAGCCCACTTCAAGCCATCCTAAAAGCTACCAAGTGAACTAAATATCACCCATGGTAGCTCCTCAATCACCATCCAAATCAACACAAATAAAACACCACATTTTGACTCACATGCTATGCAAGTTTTTCTGAAAATTCAAACCCAACAAGCTAGAAAATAAATCTGAAATTTTCGTATGTATAAGGCATCTTTGAAATCACTCTTATTGAATGCATAACATCATTAATCCCTCAACAAACAAGGATCACAAATCTCATAAGTCATCAGCATGAATGCACCAAAAAGAAAATCTTGCACAGAATTTCTGTAGAGAAGAAAACATGGCACGTACGTTTCTTAAAAAAAATGAAGGAAAACAATAATATGCATACACACCAGAACACACTACATATTAAGATATTAGGGCCAATAGAAGCACATTCTTGCCTATCTGAGAAAAATCGAAAAAGGAAGTAGAAGTTTTGGAGCGGCGGGCGATCGAGCTGGAGCCGGGAAACAAGCTGGAAATCGAGATGGGAATGAGCTTAAGATTCACGACCAGTTAGCTATGGAACAATTTCTGGAGAATAAATGAAGGAATGGAAGCTTAAGAGAGGAAGATGCCGATGGATTCTTGAAGGAGACGAAACAGGGGAGTGAATCGTGAGGGGTGTGTATGTGTGTAGGCGAGAGTGTGTGAGTTTTGGGGAGTAGAATTGGGGAGTAGGGTTATGTATTTTAAATGGAATTTTTAAGGGTTAAATAAATAGAAGAAAAAATACTACACAACTCCAAAATGCTATTTAAACTTAGGAATTAGAATTTAGGAGTTTAATTTGCACTGAAAAAATACAAGTTCAAAATTTTTAATTTAAAATATTAAATTTGGATTTTACTAGCCCGGGATTAAAATGCTATCCTAGAATTAAAAATCAGTACTTTAAATATTTTGATGTCGCATCGATAAATAAAATTTTTAAACAATAAACAGAGCAATTAAAATAATCTAAACAGACTAGACTAATATATAAAATAATTTAAATAAAAACACAAACAGAAATAAAAACTTTTAAAATGATTTGAACAATTAAAAAGGATTTAAAATAAATAAGCTAGACATTTAAAATAATTTAAAATAATTATCCGCTATACTTATGCTATTTAAAATAAATAAGTCGGACACTCAAAATATTTAAACAAATAAGCTAAACAATTAAAATCATTTAAATATGCAAGTTTAAACCATTAAAATATTTAAAACAAATAAATTGCACAATAAAATCATTTAAATAGATAATCAAATATTCTATTAGCACGCAATTCAAATAAGGAATTTAAATCAGATAAACATAAAAATAAAAATCCTAATATTTATTAAATTAATGCATGCAATTTAGTAGATTTGATTTTAGGCGTCTCAATTCCTTCCCCCCTTAAATGAAATTTTGTCCTCGAAATTCGAGACTTACTAACTAGGTTCGAATACTTTAGACCAGATCAACACTAAATTTTCCAACTATGCACCCACATGAGTTGGCCCAAATCAGCTTTCGCTGGGCACTCTGATGCTTACTGATATATATACCAGTAAGGGCCTAATTAACTCTTACTGCAAAATAAATTTGCAAACTCCTATTTAACCCCGTATGATTGTAGCCTAAGAGAATTTTCTAATTACTGTTCCCATGTAACTGTAAGAGTTTTCAATTCGCCACCTAAAATCCTAAAATATCTGACACCTTCCTTAGTTTGATAACCTTAAATCCTGGATTGCAATTTCAAGCATTAAAGTTCATGTATACCCATTAAAGAATTTATGTCGATCATACTCATAACATAAAAACTTTCGAACAACGATACTACGCTTAATGTCTATTTGCCAATTAAACTTAACTCGTACAAAATAGAATTTGATCTCTTAAGAAATTCACAAGTTTCCAAAATACTTAGCGACTAAACACTAAACTTTTCTAAATAGGATAGCTAAGTGACTATATGATTCAACCTCGTTAGGTCTCAAGATAAGATATGAATCTGACCCATACTTCCATAACAACGACACATGGAACTCATCATGCATCACTTAATAACTCTGCGCCAGCTCAAAAGATTAAACAAATTACCTATCTCCTCAACAACCACGGAAGGAACGACAAAACGAGTTAATTCCCTTATATTCCCAAATCATTAATATTAGAAAACAATGATACCTTCAAGAACAACTTAATCCATTTTGAAATTATAAAGGTCCATGCCACTTATTAGTAGTGCTATACTTAATGGTCCTGGGCTTATGTTCAATTCCTTACACAACGACTAAGAAATCCATAATTTACACCTCAAGTAAAAATATACCACGAGTTATTATCCACTTATTGGATTAGACGGTCTCTAAGTACCAAATAATTCTAACATATCACCTGAAGACATACCTCAAATCTCTAGTTCAACTTGATAACAAGTTTGGAAAATCCAAAAATTCCCAAATTATTATATGGTGCAACCTGAATTCATATTTCAAGAACTTAGTACCCAATTAGGCACCTTGAAGAGTTTGTAATTCGATTGAAAATTCTTTCTCATTGTTCCTCAAGTACCTTAGCATTTCACCGGTAAGTAAACCTACCGCTTATCTAGAAAACTTCCTAAATATTCTATTCATCAATCTATGTTCATAGTTGGTGCAATAGCCTTACCGGTTGACCTTCACAAAATCTTAGAATGCTAATATAAAGTACCCAAAAGTCTCTAGGAACAACTCTATTTCCTATCTCGCAATTGATCACCCATTTAGCTTATCGAAATCATCTGTTTACTCTTAACGATCCTATTAAAAATTGAAACACCCATTCAATTAATTCACTAACCAGAAGTCTTCTCGTTAAAACTATATATGGCTAGTATAACTAAGCAGCTACGAGCCAATTCTCTACACAAGAATTTGAAATGATGATTGAAATTATGATCCACCCAAATCCTCATCATGATGGATCATGAAAGAAAACAGACATACAAGTAATGCTGCTTAATGTGAAATGAAATAATGCAAGCATTACAAACAAACGAGCTGAAAATAAAAATCTAGATAAGTGAAAACAACTCACTCATAATTCAATTCTAGGGGGAATGAATAATCATGGAGGCTCCATGAATAATGAATATGAGCCAACAAGATACAATTCTCGTGATCATTCATCCCTGGATAGTGACATCAAGTCCAAACCATCAAAGTACAATCAAGAGCAATAAGTGTGGCTTCAATCGAGAGAAGTCCACAGAATTCAATAATCAGGGAACAATGGTCACGAGGTAAAATCAGATGTCAGCCACGCACATAAGTAGATTATCGAGAGGCAAGACAAAGTGAATATTACTCACGTCAACATGTGGCTCTAGAACCAAAGAAAATGTGAAATATAAACAAGACTTTACTAAGACGTTCAACCAATGCCAAAGTGGCAAAATTCAATGTTGATTAATGTCATACGAATCCATAAATGCTCAAAGAAAGTGCAAAGAAATTTCGGGTACTCAAAAGTATATGTTGCAATGGATTTGAGCACAAGAGAAAAGGAAAAAGGAAATAACGATCGGAATAATAGTTTACATAATTGAAAGGCTCATAGTAACCGATTCACTATTTCCAAAAATCATATTTGCCCAAATAACAAAAGGAAAACTCAAACTATCCATAATAATACAAAACAAAGTACATACCCTAAGTCTTCACACGAGTTCGATTCAAAAACTTAACTGACAAAACATACACCTATCAATTTCTAAGAAAACTATTCACTTAGTTTTATTCGACTAAATTCCATCTCTAAGGGAATAAATTAAAACAAGGACAGATCAAATAATACCTCCTAATACGCAAGTTTAATATTTTCGACAAATTCCTACAATCTCACCAAATATTGTTAACACCACCTAATAACTCAAACAATATCCATGTACTGCCCAAAACTGGAAGGAATATTAGACACCAACTCCGTTTAACTTGAAATCGCATGCTATAAAAATAAACATTTGAATGGTACACTTTAAACAATATAAAAAGTTTTAAATGAAGATAAACACTAAACTACTCACTTAAATAAATTAAACATCTAGTTTTGAAAATATTCTAAAAAGGATGACATCAAAATATTTAAAGTATTAATTCAAGTATGACTAACATATAAAATTCTTTAAAAACTTACAGACTTTGAGGCGAGACTTCTCGAGTTTCTTGCAACCGGCAGTAGGCACAACCCAACCCAAACCAGAACCATGCTCTGATACCAACTGAAACGACCCTAACTCTACTTTAAATAAAACTAAATAAAAATACGGGTTTTCAAAATTTTTGGCATGACCTCTCTATTTATATTCAAACCCGTCTGTCCCAGACAGCAACCAAAATAAAAAGGAAGAAATAAACAACCTACGACACAAGTAAACTAAACCGAGAAAAGAACGAGAACCCAAGAGAGAGATTCATCTTAACAAATATCCAAAAGATTAAAAAAAATCTAATGTTTACAAGCCCAAATCAATTCTAAGAAAACATTACATATGCAATTGTCATATAAGCAAAATAAATGCTTCTTAACATGAAAATTCGAGTAACTATGCGGAAGATGAGCATAGGTCGGAGGAATTTGCCGTGCCCACATCGCAGTCCATTCGATAGTCATGCCCCTCGATCTAAATGAAATATTCCCCACCTGAAAACAATAAGTGTAGTGAGTCTAAAAGACTTAGCAAGAATATGGGGGGGGGGATAACGAGTACTACATAAATACAAGCACACGCAGATTAAAAATAGTTTGATAATCAAATACTTTGTGCCCTTAATTTGAATAAAATGTACTTTTAAAATGAGAGAACATGAATATAACATATGCATGGCTAATTCATTAATAATCAATGTAATTGCATAAACTGTACTGAAACGTAGTAAAAAAAAAACTGTGAACTGTAACTGTGAACTTAGATCCTTGATTGTGACTCTGTGATTTCGATCATGATCATGGTTGTAGTGCACTATGCCGTAAGGAGGTCAAGATAAAACCCAACCCAATCTTGCCCTGAATTGGTAAGGGAGGCCA
This sequence comes from Henckelia pumila, assembly GCF_033568475.1. Taxonomy (NCBI): domain Eukaryota; kingdom Viridiplantae; phylum Streptophyta; class Magnoliopsida; order Lamiales; family Gesneriaceae; genus Henckelia; species Henckelia pumila. The sequence goes on from NC_133121.1 coordinate 48,010,442, forward strand.
AGATATCTCTCAGCCCCACATGACCACATGCTAAGGTAAGAAAACCCATAATTATTTGGCAAGGGAGGCCAAAACGTCTCTCAGCCCCACACGAACACATGCTAAGGTAAGAAAACCCATAAATGTAGTCACAATCATCTCACTTCGTTCAAAATGTTTTCTTTCCTTCTTGAATATGGGACTTAGCATGCATCTATAAATAAGACGTACATGTAAATGTTAATCAATAATCATGCATATGACTCACACGTGGATGATCGGGATGGTGATTTAGGAGACAACCAAAAGATGGGAAACTAAACCATAATTTAGCGCTTAAGATATATTGGAGCGGTTTTCCCGTAAAATTTGTAACTTGCTCGATTCTTAATCAAAAAGGATTTCGCTTGAAACCACGACTTCATGACACTTATAACTAAGCCAGGAATTCATCCTCGGAATTTATTTCCTAAGCGATCATTTTATAGAAATCAACTTCCGGGCAGCAACCTTAGATCGTAAGAAAATTCTGCACCTCATTAAGCAAAAGCCTAGAACTTAAGGAAAAACTCAACCGATTGGAATTCCGCTTGAAATGACATAATCCCAACGTCTAAGACAAGTTTCAGACCCGAGCCCCTAATGGAATTTCATTTTTAACCCTGCCTTTATTACTTATTCCCAGACAGCCCTAACACACAAAAATTCTGCTCAATTCATCAAGTTCCATCTCAACCATTACTTAGCTAAACTCTTCCAATATTCGAAGCCTCTAATCCTAGGACCAAGGCCAACCTACAACCACATTTCCAGCCCCTACAATTCACATTGAATCACCTTACACCCAGCTCAAGGCAGCCCACAGCCCCTCCTCAAAACCGAGCCTCTTACCTCCAAATTCAAATGCACCTCCAATCAAACCTACAAGCCCACTTCAAGCCATCCTAAAAGCTACCATGTAAACTACATATCACCCATGGTAGCTCCTCAATCACCATCCAAATCAACACAATTAAAACACCACATTTTGACTCACATGCTATGCAAGTTTTTCTGAAAATTCGAACCCAACAAGCTAGGAAATAAATCTGAAATTTTTGTATGTATAAGGAATATTTGAAATCACTCTTCTTGAATGCATAACATCGTTAATCCCTCAACAAACAAGGATCACAAATCTCATAAATCATCAGCATGAATGAACCGGAAAGAAAAGCTTGCACATAATTTCCGTAGAGAAGAAAACATGGCACGTACGTTTCTTAAAAAAAATGAAGGAAAACAATAATATGCATACACACCACAACACAATACATATTAAGATATTAGGGCCAAGAGAACCATATTCTTGCCTATCTGAGAAAAATCGAAAAAGGAAGTAGAAGTTTTGGAGCGGCGGGCGATCGAGCTGGAGCCGGGAAACAAGCTGGAAATTGAGCTGGGAATGAGCTTAAGATTCACGACCAGTTAGCTATGGAACAATTTCTGGAGAATAAATGAAGGAATGGAAGCTTAAGAGAGGAAGATGCCGATGGATTCTTGAAGGAGACAAAACAGGGGAGTGAATCGTGAGGGGTGTGTATGTGTAGGCGAGAGTGTGTGAGTTTTGGGGAGTAGAATTGGGGAGGAGGGTTGTGTATTTTAAATGGAATTTTTAAGGGTTAAATAAATAGAAGGGAAAATACTACACAACTCCAAAATGCTATTTAAACTTAGGAATTAGAATTTAGGAGTTTAATTTGCATTGAAAAAAATACAAGTTCAAAATTTTTAATTTAAAATATTAAATTTGGATTTTACTAGCCCGAGATTAAAATGTTATCCTAGAATTAAAAATCAGTACTTTAAATATTTTGGTGCCGCATCGATAAATAAAATTTTTAAACAATAAACAGAGCAGTTAAAATAATCTAAACAGACTAGACTAATGTTTAAAATAATTTAAATATAAACACAAACGGAAATAAAAACTTTTAAAATGATTTGAACAATTAAAAAGGATTTAAAATAAATAAGGTAGACATTTAAAATAATTTAAAATAATTAACCGCTAAACTTATGATATTTAAAATAAATAAGTTGGACACTCAAAATATTTAAACAAATAAGCTAAACAATTAAAATCATTTAAATATGCAAGTTTATACCTTTAAAATATTTAAAACAAATAAATTACACAATAAAATTATTTAAATAAATAATCAAATATTCTATTAGCACGCAATTCAAATAAGGAATTTAAATCAGATAAACTTAAAAATAAAAATCATAATATTTATTAAATGAATGCATGCGATTTAGTAGATTGGATTTTAGGCGTCACAGATAGCAAATTAAAATGCAAACAACACCACCGATAAACAAAACCGAGGAAAAGAACAAGAATTTAAGTGAGGAAATTCAACATTTACAAACGCCTAAAAGATTCCACAACTACTGTTTACATGGCAACAATCAATTCTACAAGTCATTACTTTACATTTAATCGAACAACAAAATAAAAGACTTTAAAGTGTTATAATAAACTTTTGCGGAAGACTGACATATGTCAGAGGGATGTGCCGTGCCCGCATCACAGTTTACTCGATAGTCTTGCCCCTTGATCTCAATGATAATCTAACCTGCACCAACCAAAGTAGTGAGCCTAAAAGCTCAACAAGTATAAACCATGAAATAACGAGGGTTTAAAATACGTGTGTAATACTCAAAATACTAGTACTTATTATACATTGAAACTTAATTGGAAAGAGTCGGGATGATAGAAGAAAATGAGACTTGAAACTATGAAGGAAAGTCGCATGCAATGAACTCACTCCTTTAAAAATAGCTTGTATTAAAATACTCTGTGCCATTTCTAAAAAAAACAGAGACTTCTAAAAAGAATGAGATAACATGAATATAACATATGCATGGCTAAGTCGAAGATAATCAATGTAACTGCATAAACTGTACTGAAACATAGTCATAAAAACTGTGAACTGTAACTGTATCTGAATATGTAACTGTGAACTTAGATCCTTAATTTGTGACTCTGGTTTCGATCTAGATCATGGCTGCAGTGCACTATGCCGCAAGGAAGTCAGCATATCTTTCAACCCGTCTTGCCAATGGTTGGTATGGGAAGCCGAGATCTCTCTCAACCCGTTCATACATGTCAGGTGGTATGGGAAGCCAGAACGTCTCTCAGCCATTCCATACACGTCTTTCTGTGGTCACAACCAACTCACTTTGTTCAAAATATTTTCTTTCTTTCTTTCTTGATTTATGGACTTAGCACACATATGTAGATGTACTGTACTTGAAAATATTTACTCAATGATCATGCAAGAGACTCAAGTGAGGATGACCAGGATGAAAAGCATGATTTAAAACGAGGAAAGTATGATGGCAAGTGGCTGCCCCTAAGTTAGACTTAACCAAACAAACACACCTCGAGCGTTCGAACCATAAAATCCATAACTTGACCATTCCTTAACCAAATCTAATTCCGCTTGAACCGACACTCTCTACACACTTTAAATTAACCCAATGACTAGGTTATAGCCTCCAAAGACCACCCGAACAACCCGACCAAAATGGATTTCAGGGAAGCCCTCAAACTTATCAGAATTCTGCACTAACCACTTTGACTTGTCAAGGCCCTAACTCGATTTTAACTAACCCGAAACACTCCCAATTTGAACCGACACATTCATCACATCCTAGAATCGACCTAGGACCAGACCTCGGACAGCCCAGGTGTCCAGAACCATCCACCTGAACCAAGGAGCCGTAGACAATGCGCATAGGAACCAAAAATCTGCTCAACTCATTCAAGAGAAAATCACCCATTGCACCCCTTAACCTCAACCAACCCTTGACCAGCCCCTACACGCACACCATGAACCCTCCCTAGGACCAGCCCTAGCCACCGGAACATCCCATGGTTCGACCAGCCTTTTTCCTAGGTTCGAACAATCCATCGACACTAACGACCAACAAACAAAATGTATCCTTTGCAACTCCCCTATGACCAGCCCCTAAACCGGTTACAACTTATATCCAAGAACCAATAAAACACACCAGAATCATGTTAAAACTCTTAACTTGGGCAGCCCTTAAACCATGAATGCAAACTTTCGAAATTGGGCAAAAACAACTCATCATGATGACTTTAAAATTTTCTAACTTCAAGTAATCTTCAAGGATTATAGAGGACTCATTCCAACACCCAAAAATAAGCATAAATTCGAATTCAAAGCAAGAACCCTACTGAATTTTCTTGGAAATTTCGAAATAATGCAAGGCATGCCAAGTTTCATCTCCCATATCCTCTCAAATATCAATATAGCATCAAAGCACAAGTGAGTTTCGAATTACACATGCATGCCTACTGAAAATTTATGAAATTTCGAAACCTAGCTCAAAAATTGGGGGAAAAATCAAAATAAGGGCAAGAACACATCATAAATCGTAATAGCTTTGCAAGGTCGCCAAGGAAATGGCATATAGTACTTGCCTAAACCAACTCAAAGAAAGCAAGAAAGGGGCGGCTAGACTGATACAAGGCTCGACCAGCAGCTGGAATATCTTCCTAAGGTGGACCTCGGGGCGGCACGGCGGCGGCTTGGTGGCTGGAACGGCGGCTGAAGTTGAAGGAGAAGAGAAAATGGTGAGGGCCGAAGTGATGAAGGGGAAAAGGAGAGAATGCCGTGAGAAATGGGAGAGGGAAAAATGAGGCGGCTGATTGCTTAGGATTTTAGGGTTATTTTGTGTTGTGTGTGTTATATTTAAGTGTGGTGTATGTATACATGGGTGGGTGTGAGTGAAATTTCAAAAGTGCTACTCAACTTAGCAACTTTAGGAAATAAAAAAAATCAACACTTTAAATATTTTGATGTCGCAGCGATAAATAAAATATTTAAACAATAAACAGAGCGATTAAAATAATTTAAACAAACTAAACAAACGTTTAAAAAAACAATTTAAATAAATTTACAAGCGGAAATAAAAACCTTTAAAATGATTTGGACAATTAAAAAGAATTTAAATAAATAAGCTAGACGTTTAAAATGATTTAAAATAACTAACCGCTAAACTTAAATGATGTAAAATAAACAAGTTGGAGACTCAAAAATATTTAAACAAATAAGCTAAACAGTTAAAATCATTTAAAAGAATAAATTAAACAATTAAAATCATTTAAATATTCAAGCTTAAACCTTTAAAATATTAAAATAATTTGAATTGCACAATAAAATCATTTAGGCAGATAAACTTAAACAATTAAAAACATTAATTAAATAGTTAGTACAATAAAAATTATTTGAATAAATAATAAAATATTTTATTAACACATAATTCACATAAAGAATTTAAATCAATTAAACCTAAAAAATAATAATCCTAATATTTATTAAATTTAATGCATGAGATTTAGTAGATTGGATTTTAGGCATCACAGTAGTACTTCCAGATATATGATGGATGTAACTGCTACTCCGATGGAAACTATGTTGAAACGCTTTCAGTCGTTTAAACCGCCAACACTGAACGGAAATGAAAATTCTGTTGAATGTGAGAGTTGGCTCGAGGATATTGAAGAGTTATTTGAATCACTTGACTTTGCAGACGATCGTCGAGTCAAACTGGTTATACACCAACTACAAGAAGTTGCAAAAGGTTGGTGGATAGCAACATGGAGAGCACTGGAGCATCGAGGTACGATCATTACATGGTCTATTTTTAAAACTGCTTTCTATCAACGATTCTTCCCAGGAGCAGAATTTTCTAGCTTGCAGCAAGGGCAATTGAACATTGAACAGTATGTTGGCAAATTTACGAGTCTGCTGAAATTTTCTCCCCATATAGCAGACAGTGATGAAGCTCAAGCTGACCAATTCATTAACGGGTTGAATCCAGATGTTTTTACTCTCGTGAATGCGGGAAGACCAAACAACTTTGTCGATGCTCTTAATCGTGCAAAGGGAGCAAAAGCTGGATTACTGAGACAACGAGGAGCACCGTTTGTGCCACCACCAGTGAGACAACCCCAAGAACAGCCACAAATTCCACCACCGCCTTTGTGAGACCTCGGTTCTAAACATCTAATTAAGGAGTAAACAATAATTAAGCATACAAGATTCAAGAACTAAAAGCAAAGCCAAAACAAAAGAAATATTTTTTTTTTTAAAAGGGGCCGCGCTCGGGCGGGCATAAACTGCCGCTCGAGCGCGCCCTACTCCTTGGCGCTACTGGAATACACGAAATGGGGTGCGCTCGGGCTGCTAAAAAATGCAGCTCGAGCGCCCTCCTACAGCAGAAGCAGAACAACAGAATTTAAGCTAAAACTCAAGTCCAAAACCATCAACTAATAATCATGCATTACAATCATGAATTCTCCAAATAATACATGAAGTTCTAGAGTTGATCAAATGTCCAAAAGGCTAGAACATGCAACGATCATATCTCGACAAGGCTATTACAATACGAATACAAACAAAAGAAGTTCGAATTCTAACATGCTACTATCTAAACTAGATGAACATGCTGACACGACTTCTAAACCGAGTCTCACTACTAGCTCTCCCTCTTGAAGCTAACCATGCCTCTTCTGACTTGGTCCTGCCCCATCTGTTGCCAAGTACACATACAAAACAAAGCAACAGCCGGAAAACAAGTGAGAATGATAATCCCAGTAAAAGCAACATATCAATTTATGGATATACAACTTGCTATCAAAACCACATATTCAAGTCGAAGCTAAAGATATGCATGTCTTTAAAACCAGGATATCGATTCTGATAAACAAGGGAGTGCTGCTCTGCTTTTGGGATCCCGAGGATGAGATCACGTAACGACTCACCGACTCTCCCAATTGAGGTGGTGCCACGTATCCCACTCCTCTAGACTTTGAGCAACCATAATGAGTATGCTAGCACTAGGCGAAATACTACAACCTAGGCCACTCAATCATAGTTCCCAAACGTCTAAACAAAAAGGGCGGTTCTGCCCGCTGAAAACAAGTTTGGCTCAAGATGAATGCATAACAGAAACATAAAACATAAGCCATTTAACAAAAGTCAAAACAATCAAACAAAACACAAGTTCCTCATACTAGAACAAGTGTAGATGCAAGTACGTGATTTCAAAGGGAAAACTCGAGAACCACAGTCCCGAGTATGCTATCCCGCTACGATGACTACTTTTACCTTTCAATGCAGTAGCTTCCAACTCTGGATACGCTACAAAAGAGACTGTATCAACAATTATACAATCTAACAACAACAAGGCAACGGTTCAAGGAAATGCTCTATACCGTTCTTTGTTCAAATCTCGGAAACGATCAAACAACTGCTAACTCTGGGCTTGATACCTCCAAACGAATCTTTACGGAGACAAATGAATGATCAATAACCAAGATCAACTTATAAGCCAAGTTCAACAACTCAAATACGGTTCGAAATCCCCAAAACTCAAACCGACGGCATAACGGCTATAACTGAACAAACCGGCAATGCAGACGGCAGTTCAATACCGATAAAAACTCAATTCAATGCTAATACAACAACAACAAGGCAAACCCAACACATCCCAAAACCATGATTTTCGAAAATGGCTTCCAAAAATCATAACAATTCCGAACGTCGCTCTATTTCAAAATCGACAGATAATAAATGATCAGAACTCTGTCAAGAACAACATACTCGAATCTAGAACGATTCTAACAACATCCAAAAACTAGAATGTATCGGATCGAAGAAGAACTTACGATATAACAGAGCTCTCACTGCAGTGATCGATAATCTGCCTTCAGAAATAATTTCCAACGGACGGATCGAGCCCGGAATGAAATCACAAAGCTCAAAAGCTCAAAAGTGGCGTCTACAATGGAGGAGGCGTGCTTGAGGAAGGAGGAGAAGGCTTCTCCAATCAAATCCAAGTGTAGATAATATATAAAAATCAATATTTGCATTTTAGTCCCTGAAATTTCCAAAATTTGCAAAAAGGACCCTGATCAAAATCAAACCGGCTCGAGAACTCTGTAATCTCTGATTAACTCAAATAAACTCATTTAAGATAAAAACGGGGCGTTACAATTCTCCCCCACTAAGAAGAGATTTTGTCCTCGAAATCAATGAGAACCACAACTCATAAGATAGAATAAAGAAATAAAGACAGTAAGAAGAACTCACGTCAACTGAATAACTCTGGGAACCGCTGTCTCATGTCAGACTCTGTCTCCCAAGTCGCTTCCTCGACTCCGTGACGGCTCCACTGTACTCTCACTAATGAAATCAACTTGGTTCTGAGTTGCTTCTCTTTCCGATCAAGGATCTGAATCGTTCGTTCAAAATAGCTCAGAGTCTCATCTAACTCGGCTTCGTCATGCTGAAGGATGTGAGTAGGATCTGAATGATACTTTTGCAGCATAGAGACGTGAAAAACGTCGTGAATGCCAGATAAATACGGAGGAAGTGCAAGTCTGTAGGCAAGATCGCCTATCTTCTCGAGAATCTCGTACGGACTGATGAATCTCGGAGATAACTTTCCTCTCTTACCGAATCTGACGGTGCCTCTGAACGGAGAAATCTTAAGGAAAACACGGTCTCCCTGCTCAAAACTCAGAGGTCTACGTCTGACGTTCGCATACTTCGCCTGTCTATCTTGAGCTGATTTCATTCTGGTCTGAATGATCTTAACCTGCTCTGCCATATCTCTAAGCATATCCGGTCCCAAATCTGGTGACTCGGACAAGTCATCCCAAAACAACAGAGATCGGCATTTCTTACCATACAATGCCTCAAAAGGCGCCATACCGATACTCGCTTGGAAGCTGTTGTTGTAAGAAAATTTGACAAGAGGCAAAGAATCCTGCCAACTAGTGCCAAAGTCTAGCACTACCGCTCGCAGCATATCCTCTAACGTCTGTATAGTCCGCTCTGACAGACCATCGGTCTGAGGATGATAAGCTGTACTCAGATGCAATCGAGTACCAAGTGCCCCCTGAAGACTGTGCCAAAAGTGAGAAGTGAATCTAGGATCTCTGTCTGAAACGATCGACTTCGGCACACCATGCAATCTCATGACATTGCTAACATACAACTCAGCCATCTGATCATGACGATACGTCATCCTGTACGGAATAAAACACGCAGACTTCGTCAATCGGTCGATCACTACCCAAATGGCATCGCATCCTCGAACGGATCGTGGTAGCTTCGTGACGAAATCCATAGAAATATGATCCCATTTCCATTCAGGAACAGATAAGCTGTGCAATAGACCACCTGGTCTCTTCCGCTCTGCTTTCACTTGCTGACAGTTCAAACACCGAGATACAAATCTCGCAACATCGCCCTTCATTCTCTTCAACCAGAACTGACTCTTCAGATCGTTGTACATCTTACGACCTCCAGGATGAACACTGAACCGACTGCAATGAGCCTCTCGGAGAATACGCTGTCTCAACTCCGAAATATCAGGCACAACAATACGGTTATTCACGAACAAAACATCATCTCTAACCTGGAATTCAGACTGATGACCCGATCTGACTTTCTCTACTGAAATCTGGATGCTCGGCTCAGACTTCTGTGCTTCTCTGATTGCAACAAACAACTCTGGCTCGGCTTGAATAGCAAACACTCTGATAGTCTCCCTATCTGTTTCAAACTCTAATCCAAAAGTGCAACAATCGTTGATCAACTAGGAAACACCCATAGTAGAAAGAGATAAAGAACAAAGCTTTCGGCTCAAGGCATCTGCAACTGCATTCGACTTTCCCGGATAATACTTGATTTCACAGTCGAAATCCTTCAACAGATCTAACCATCTTCTCTGTCTCATATTTAGCTCTTCTTGTGAAAACAAGTACTTAAGGCTCTTATGATCAGAAAAGATCTCGAAGGACTCACCATAAAGATAGTGACGCCAGATCTTCAAAGCAAAGACGATCGCAACTAGTTCAAGATCATGGACCGGATAACGAGTCTCGTGCGGTTTCAGCTGCCTCAATGCATACGCCACCACATGCTTATGCTGCATAAGAACACAACCCAAGCCTCGGTTAGAAGCATCACAATAGACTGTGAAACCTCCAGTACCCTTCGGAATAGAAAGAATTGGAGCACTGGTCAGTCTCCTCTTCAGATCAACAAAGCTAGCCTCACAATCTGGAGTCCAAACAAAAGGCGCATTCTTCTGAGTCAGCTGGGTAATTGGCTTGGCAATAGACGAGAAACCCTCGATGAAACGACGGTAATAACCAGCTAAACCCATGAAGCTTCGGATCTACGGCACTGAAGTAGGTCTAGGCCAATTCATAACCGCTTCAATCTTGCTGGGATCGACAGAAATCCCATCTTCAGAAATAATATGACCGAGAAAGACAACTCGATCTAACCAGAATTCACACTTAGACATCTTGGCAAAAAACTGCTCAACTCGCAAAATCTGCAGTACGGTCCTCAAGTGCTCTGCATGGTCAGTACGGTTCTTCGAGTAGATAAGAATATCATCGATGAAAATAATGACGAACTCATCTAAATAACGCTGAAAGATACGGTTCATCAAACCCATAAAAACCGCTGGGGCATTAGTCAAACCGAACGGCATGACTATAAACTCAAAGTGACCATACCTCGTCCTGAATGCGGTCTTAGGAACGTCTTCCTCTCGCACTCTCAACTGGTGATAACCTGACCTCAGATCAATCTTAGAGTAGACAGAAGAACCCTGCAGTTGATCAAACAAGTCATCTATTCGGGGTAAAGGATACATGTTCTTAACTATAGCCTGATTCAATTGGCGGTAGTCAATACAGAGCCGCATAGAACCATCCTTCTTCCGAACAAAAAGCACCGGAGCACCCCAAGGCGATACACTAGGTCTGATGTATCCCTTGGCAATCAAATCCTCAAGCTGTTCCTTCAACTCTCTCAATTCAACAAGTGCCATACGATAAGGAGCTTTTGAAATAGGTTGAGTACCTAGCACTAAGTCAATACTGAATTCGACTTCTCGAATAGGCGGCAATCCAGGAACATCTTCCGGAAACACATCTGCAAAATCTCTAACCACTGGTAAATCTACCAAAGCTAGGCTAGATTTCAGTACATCAACTGCATACACCAAAAATCCTTCTGCACCTTTCTGTAGCAAACGAGTCATAGATAACACTGAACTCAAAGGAATTCTAGATCGAGAACCCTTACCAAAGAATTTCCACTCGTCAGCCATTTCAGGTCTGAACCTGACAACCTTCAGAAAACAATCAACTGTTGCCCTGTACTTGGTCAAAGCATCTATACCGACAATACAATCAAAATCTGACAACCCAAGCACAATACAGTTGAATTCTAACAGATTCCCCTCAAAAATAAGTTCACAGTTCCTGACTAGTCTGACAGAAACAATTCCTCCACCCAAATGTGAAGTAACAGCTACTACTGTAGGCAACAATTCAGTTGGCAAAGCATGCAATAATACGAATTTCTCAGAGATAAAAGAATGGGAAGCACCCGTATCTATCAAGACATGAGCAGAATAACCAAAAATCAAACAGTTACCTGCTATGACATCGTCAGGTGCTGCCTGAGCCTGATCCTCTGTCAATGCAAAGACTCGTGCCTGCTGTCTCGGAGGCTGATTTGCACTGGTACTACCTCCCTGTCTGTTCTGCTGCTGAGGCTGGAAAGAGTGCACTGCAGAAGACTGCCTCTCAGGCTGAGCTGCAGATCTAGACGAACTCCCACTCTGAGCTCTATCCCTGTTACGCTGTGGGCACACTTTAGAGAAGTGTCCCGGTTGCTGACAGGTGTTACAATTTCCAAAGAATCCCACACACTGATCCGGTGAGTGTCTTCCTCCACACTTGCTGCAGTACAAGGATGAGGACCCAGAACTCGGTCCTGAACCGAATTGCTTCGAACCACTGGAATTGGACGAACTGTTTCCTTGCCTCTTGAACTGTTTACCTCTTGCTTTGTACTGATCCTTTCTGTTTCCCCCACTGCTACCACCTTCATACCTCTGCTACTGGTTCTGATGTTGAGGTGGCTGATTCTGGTACTGAGATGGTTGATTTTGATACTGCCTCTGCTACTGAGGTGCCCCCTGATTACCTCTTTGCCTCCACAAGCCTGCTTCTGCTCCCTTTGCGTAATTCATGGCATCCGCAAAGTTGCTAGGCCTGTTGGTGTTAACCAACGTGAAGACATCGGGGTTCAACCCGTTGATGAACTGATCTGCCTTAGCTTCTTCATCTCCGGCAATTAGCGGTGCAAAACGCAACAGACTATCGAACTTAGCCACATACTCTTCAATGTTCAGATTCCCTTGCTTCAGATTTGCAAACTCTACTCCCTTATCCTTACGATACGAGATAGGGAAAAACCGCTTATAAAACTCAGATTTAAAAAGAGTCCAAGTAACCTCTGTACCTCTACTCTCAAATGCTTTCTTTGTCATGATCCACCAGCTCTTAGCACCACCACGCAGCTGATGAATTACTAACATGATTCGGCGGTCATCTGTGTAGTCAATGGAATCAAACAACTGATCCATATCATCCAACCAACTCTCACAGTCAACTGGATTTTCTGAACCCATCAACAACGGCGGATTGAACGACTGAAACCTCTTCAGCAAGGTTTCCATAGGAGTCGCTGAAGCATCCAACTGATCAACTTCAGTGCTAGCTTGCTCAGTCGCAGGGATAACTGGCGGTGTGTTTCTGTTTATTACTCGACGAGGACCCATCTGATAATCAAAGGTTAGGACACGAGATATTTCAACCGCTACAATCAGTGCCCTTACAACTGCTTGGAATACCGGATTCCAGTCGATAACAGAAACAGTTATATTTCAAGTAGATCATGCTTTATAAATTAAATCACAAAACCATGTAATTCAATAACTCTCAATAATAAAGCATGCTCGCATGGAATTAAGTACACAGTTACAATAATTCAAACACATGCGAGGAGCCAATACACGCAGACTTGATCTACCCGCTCACTCTAGTTCGACCAAGAATCTTAACTCTCTGATACCATTTAATGTGAGACCTCGGTTCTAAACATCTAATTAAGGAGTAAATAATAATTAAGCATACAAGATTCAAGAACTAAAAGCAAAGCCAAAACAAAAAAATTTTTTTTTTTTTAAAAGGGGCCGCGCTCGGGCGGCCATAAACTGCCGCTCGAGCACGCCCTACTCCTTGGCGCTACTGGAATACACGGAATGTGGTGCACTCGGGCTGCTAAAAAATGCAGCTCGAGCGCCCTCCTACAGCAGAAACAGAACAGCAGAATTTAAGCTAAAACTCAAGTCCAAAACCATCAACTAATAATCATGCATTACAATCATGAATTCTCCAACTAATACATGAAGTTCTAGAGTTGATCAAATGTCCAAAATGCTAGAACATGCAACGATCATATCTCGACAAGGCTATTACAATACGAATACAAACAAAAGAAGTTTGAATTCTAACATGCTACTATCTAAACTAGATGAACATGCTGACACGACTTCTAAACCGAGTCTCACTACTAGCTCTCCCTCTTGAAGCTAACCATGCCTCTTCTGACTTGGTCCTGCCCCATCTGTTGCCAAGTACACATACAAAACAAAGCAACAGCCGGAAAACCGGTGAGAATGATAATCCCAGTAAAAGCAACATATCAATTTATGGATATACAACATGCTATCAAAACCACATATTCAAGTCGAAGCTAAAGATATGCATGTCTTTAAAACCAGGATATCGATTCTGATAAACAAGGGATTGCTGCTCTGCTTTTGGGATCCCGAGGATGAGATCACGTAACGACTCACCGACTCTCCCAATCGAGGTGGTGCCACGTATCCCACTCCTCTAGAATTTGAGCAACCATAATGAGTATGCTAGCACTAGGCGAAATACTACAACCTAGGCCACTCAATCATAGTTCCCAAACGTCTAAACAAAAAGGGCGATTCTGCCCGCTGAAAACAAGATTGGCTCAAGATGAATGCATAACAGAAACATAAAACATAAGCCATTTAACAAAAGTCAAAACAATCAAACAAAACACAAGTTCCTCATGCTAGAACAAGTGTAGATGCAAGTACGTGATTTCAAAGGGAAAACTCGAGAACCACAGTCCCGAGTATGCTATCCCGCTACGATGACTACTTTTACCTTTCAATGCAGTAGCTTCCAACTCTGGATACGCTACAAAAGAGACTGTATCAACAACTATACAATCTAACAACAACAAGGCAATGGTTCATGGAAATTCTCTATACCGTTCTTTGTTCAAATCTCGGAAACGATCAAACAGCTGCTAACTCTGGGCTTGATACCTCCAAACAAATCTGTACGGAGACAAATGAATGATCAATAACCAAGATCAACTTATAAGCCAAGTTAATCAACTCAAATACGGTTCGAAATCCCCAAAACTCAAACCGACGGCATAATGACTATAACTGAACAAACCGGCAACGCAGACGGCAGTTCAATACCGATAACAACTCAATTCAATGCTAATACAACAACAACAAGGCAAACCCAACACATCCCAAAACCATGATTTTCGAAAATGGCTTCCAAAAATCATAACAATTCCGAACGTCGCTCTATTTCAAAACCGACAGATAATAAACGATCAGAACTCTGTCAAGAACAACATACTCGAATCTAGAACGATTCTAACAACATCCAAAAAATAGAATGTATCGGATCGAAGAAGAACTTACGATATAACAGAGCTCTCACTGCAGTGATCGATAATCTGCCTTCAGAAATAATTTCCAACGGACGGATCGAGCCCGGAATGAAATCACAAAGCTCAAAAGCTCAAAAGTGGCATCTACAATGGAAGAGGCGTGCTTGAGGAAGGAGGAGAAGGCTTCTCCAATCAAATCCAAGTGTAGATAATATATAAAAATCAATATTTGCGTTTTAGTCCCTGAAATTTCCAAAATTTGCAAAAAGGACCCTGATCAAAATCAAACCAGCTCGAGAACTCTATAATCTCTGATTAACTCAAATAAACTCATTTAAGATAAAAACGGGGCGTTACAGCCTTGATTTTAAAGAGGAGGTTCTAGCAGCGGTAAGAAGAATTTCTTTAAAGGGAAAGTAAAATAGTTTAAGCATTCTGGTAGTAGCTCTTCAAGTTCTGGTGGTTCCAAACAGTTTAGAGCGGGACAGAAGTCTAGTGGTTTTGAGGTGTATTGTACTAAGTGTGGAGGTCGTCATGCCAGCGACCAGTGTCGAGGAGTTTTTGGCAGTTGCCATATTTTCAACCGAACATGACATTTTACTAGAGTCTGTCCACAACGAGGGTCTGGAGGTTCACAAGGTACGAGATCATCGAGACCAATGGCTCAATCTGAGAGACAGGCATCTTTTGTTCACTCATTCCAACCACAGACTCAACAAAGAAGTATACAAGGAGAAAGTCGGACAGTGAGTTGATAGTGTTGTTTTGTTTGCATATTTTAGGGTCATTATGTTAGTGTTTTTCATACATTCATATGTCTTTATTCATGCTTTATCTTAGTTTTGTTTCATGCATGCATTTATCTACATAATATACTCCCGGGTTTAATGTGCAGGAATTATCAAGTTTTAAGAAGAAATCAAATTTTTGCTTCATGCGCTCGATCGGACGTACTCAAAAGGATCAAGCGCGACTCAAGAAGAAGTAAGGCAGAAGGTTTGCAAAGTTTCATGCGCTCGATCCAAGCAATTCCCAGGATCAAGCGCGACATCTGAAGATTCAAGGTAGTGGGCTCGAGTAGAAAGGCGCGCTCGATCCAAGCAATCCATAGGATCGAGCGCGGCCGAGAAATTTTCAAAACAGTGTGTTCGCAATTTTTCATGCGCTCAATCCGGGCAATTCATAGGATCGAGCGCGGATGTCGGTTCGAGAAGAACTTGTAAATTTGGAAACTATTTTATTTTGGACTCTAGTTTTTATTAGGCTTTTATTCCATTTTTGGGAGATAATTATCAGACTTTGACATATCTCTAAGGCGGTTAGGTTTTGTTTTAAAACTCTCTTTGAAGATTTCTTCCTTTCTTTTGAATTTTTCTTGAGTTTTGCATGAATCGTTGTAGCTAAACTTTTATACTTGGTTGAGAAAGACAAGCCATTGATGTTGTTTATTCATGAGATTCAATTTTCATGCTATAATCCTTGTTGAGTATCAATAGTTGATATGTTTTATTTCATGCTTGTATGTGAGATTTTTGGATTTTCCATCTTAGGATTTCACTGTACAATCTATATCTAAATTGGAATTCAAATCCGTAATTGTTTGAATCAACTAATTTGCGAAGCAACTATGTTTGATATTTTCTGCTGTTGAATTTATTAAATCATAGGATCAATTCTTGACTAGATTAAATACATCCGCTAGTGCATGTGTTGTCTAGATTCATCAGTTTTACTCATTTGAATGCTACCTTAGTTTAAATCTAGATCGCTGGAATTTGGGTTGATTTATTGGTAAGGGTTATTCTAGAACTCTGGTGTCTAATTAACTAAGATTAAGGTGAAACAAGAATTTTATTTTCAATGGTGAATATTCGATAGGATTAATTATTTTTAGGGAATCGATGATTGAATGAATAAATATCAAGGGTGTAGTCGACTGATACCAAGGCTTGTCTCTTATTGATTTCTCCAGTTAAATTTTCATTCTTGCATGATAGTGATAATATTACTTTTTAATTGTTTAAATTTTTAGTAGTTAATTCCAAAACTAAAAAAAAAACCCCTTTATTTTATTTAGAACACATTAAATTTACCTTTTCTCGTGGGAACGATCCCTACCCATACTACTACATATTATTGTTTATCTATTGAGTTGGGTAATTTGGGCGTGACGCGAATTAGCGCTACCAAATTTTGGCGCCATTGCCGGGGACCGGTGTTTAATTTATTGTGTTCTTTTTCTTTTTATTTTGTTTTGTTTAATCTCACTCTCCTCTCTTTTCTTTGTTTCTAGTTCTCTCTCATTCATGCTTTCAGGTGATTTTGCTGAAGAAGACTTTCTCTACGACCCGGAGATCGAAAGGACTTTGCACAGGCAAAGGAGAGAACTTCGTAGGCAACAACAAGAGGAAGCTACTCGAACTGCATTTCCAAAAGAAGAAATGACTGCTAATGCTAATCTGAGTCTTAGACAATTGGGCACTCCTGATCCCAATCAACAACCTTTATGCATTACTTTTCCTACATTAGAAAATAATGCCACTTTTGAACTTAAATCTAGATTGATTCACTTATTACCTTCTTTTCATGGTCTTGCAGGTGAGGACCCTAATAAAAACTTGATGGAATTCCATGTGGTTTGCATAAGTATGAAACCCCATGGAGTGACAGAGGAGCAGATTCAGCTGAGAGCCTTTCCTTTCTCTTTGAAGAGTGCTGCTAAGGATTGGCTATATTACTTACCCTCTGGTTCCATCACGACTTGGACGGAGATGAAAAGAATTTTTTTGGAGAAGTACTTTCCAGCCTCTAGAGCTGTGAACATACGGAAGAAAATCTATGGAATCAAGCAATACTCAGGGAATCACTGCATGAATACTGGGAGCAGTTCAAGAAGTTTTGTGCTAGCTGTCCGCAGCACCAGATAAGTGAAAATCAATTGATTCAATTTTGCTATGAAGGTTTGTTGCCTCATGACAGGACTATGCTAGACGCAGCCAGTGGAGGAGTTTTTTGTGGACAAAACTCCGGTACAAGCAAGGAATTTGATAGAGAACATGGCTGCCAATTCTCAACAATTTGGCACCATCAGGAATGATCATGCACCAAAGAATAACAGTGAGGTAAATGTCTCTTCCCTTGAGCAACAATTAATTGAATTGACATCTCTTGTGCGTCAGATGGCTGTAGGGAATGGACAGACTGCAAAGGCATGTGGTATCTGCGCTGCAATGGGACACGCCACTGATATGTGTCCTAAGGGTTCTTGGCCTATAAATTGGAATAGATGATATAATCAATTGATATTATTTACATAAATGAAAATCGAGTGATATCTTGTATCTAGAACCCGTCTCATATCGTGTACCCAAAGCCATCCTTCAAATTCTAGATTCTTTATTTTATTTTAGTTTATTGAAATTTAAAACTTTGATTTTCTAAACAAAGTTGAGATTATTTTAATTACAGGACTTGGTGTGAATATAAATTTTTAATCCTCGTGGAGTGACAGAGGAGCAGATTCAGCTGAGAGCCTTTCCTTTCTCTTTGAAGAGTGCTGCTAAGGATTGACTATATTACTTACCCTCTGGTTCTATCACGACTTGGACGGAGATGAAAAGAATTTTTTTGGAGAAGTACTTTCCAGCCTCTAGAGCTGTGAACATATGGAAGAAAATCTATGGAATCAAGCAATACTTAGGGGAATCACTGCATGAATACTGGGAGCGGTTCAAGAAGTTTTGTGCTAGCTATCCGCAGCACCAGATAAGTGAAAATCAATTGATTCAATTTTGCTATGAAGGTTTGTTGCCTCATGACAGGAGTATGCTAGACGCAGCCAGTGGAGGAATTTTTGTGGACAAAACTCCGGTACAAGCGAAGAATTTGATAGAGAACATGACTGCCAATTCTCAACAATTTGGCACCATCAGGAATGATCATGCACCAAAGAATAACATTGAGGTAAATGTCTCTTCCCTTGAGCAACAATTAATTGAATTGACGTCTCTTGTGCGTCAGATGGCTGTAGGGAATGGACAGACTGCAAAGGCATGTGGTATCTGCGCTGCAATGGGACACGCCACTGATATGTGTCCTAAGGATTCTTGGCCTATAAATTGGAATAGATGATATAATCAATTGATATGATTTTCATGAATGAAAATCGAGTGATATCTTGTATCTAGAACCCGTCTCATATCGTGTACCCAAAGCCATCCTTCAAATTCTAGATTCTTTATTTTATTTTAGTTTATTGAAATTTAAAACTTTGATTTTCTAAACAAAGTTGAGATTATTTTAATTACAGGACTTGGTGTGAATATAAATTTTTAATCCTCGTTGGAACGATACTCTACTAATCATATATTAAAACTTGACACCGTGCACTTGCGGGCACAAAATTTTTCACAACAAGTTTTTGGCGCCGTTGTCGGGGATTGATTCAATTTATTGTGCGCTAATACTGTTACCAAGTGATCATGATTTTGATTTAGAATTATTATTTTTATTGTTTATTTATTATTATCATTATTTTTTGGATTAATTTATTTTGTTTTGTCTATGTCTGCAGTTCATTCATAGATCTTAAAGTTTTGAAAGTGCAGATACAGTCGGGCTGAGGACTATTAACTAAGTGCTACTTGGGAGGCAACCCAAGAGTTTTTAGTATTATTATTTTTTTATTTGATTTTCATGTATTTACTTCTTAAATTTTTGTCCCTTGTCATTTTTTTTGGATGTGTGGAGGTGAAGTTTGTTGGTGTTACCCCTACTATACCCCAATGCGCTGCAAATAACAATGAAAAGGATGACGACTACTGATGGTCGTTGTCACAGGTACATGTATTCATCTGCTATTTAATTTGTTTATTTTACATTGAGGACAATGAACATTTTATGTTTGGGGGGTGTTTAAATTATTTAAATTTTGAAATTTTTTTTGATGAGTTAGTTTGAATTAAAGGCATGATGTTGTAATTGTGTTGGCCTATGATGAAATTAATTTCGTGTTAAAAATGTCAGTGTTAGCTATATTTAATCTTGAGTTCTCACAAAAATTGCACTATGCCTTGTTTGTCTAGACCCCTAGTGATTAGAGAAGCTTTGTGATTTTGTGAGTGAATTGGATGATTCGATTCTTAACTTTGGTGATTTATACTTGAAACCGAGGTAGACTTATACAATCTTAGAAATGATTTAAGCAAATTTTTTTTAAAAAATGAATAACTAAAAAGTTACCAAAGAAACATAAAAAATATTTTTTACAACTCCATCCGGGCTTGGAATGGGTTTAAATTCTAATCACTGATCCATGGATAAGTTTGCGGAAAAAAAAATAATGGGGTTGATGCTTCATCCGGGCTATAGACGAAGGGATTGAAATCCGAATCCTATCTTTAGTTATAGCTAAGTTTGCGGATAATTTATGGGGCGAAAATAAAACTGGGTGAAAAATCCAGCGATGTTATGAAAAATATTTGATATAACTTGAAAATTCTTTTTGATCTTAGTGAGTAGAAGTAGAACTTGGTGGAGACTGTTTTGAAACTAGAGAGCGGAGTTGATGATTCTATGAAACAAACTTGTTAAATTAGTGTATCGAAAGCAAGGAGGATAGACAAGATTGGTGAATCACATGCACACACGAGAAATCTTGAGAAAATTAGCGGACATGTGTATTGAATCTTGAAATGTAAAAATTTGAAGGCCGAGTACATTACTCATTATTGTTTTGCTCGGGACTAGCAAAAGTCTAAGTTTGGGGGAATTTGATAAGTGAAATTTATGTACTTAATTTATATATGATTTGACTTGGATTTTTTGATGTATTTAGTGTGTATTATGCATATTTATTGTTATTTTTGTGAGTTGCAAGGATTGGTGCAAAAGTACCAAGAAGAAGCGGAAATATGAAATATGGATCAGCAATTTCATAAAATTACTGGAAATTATTGAGTCATATAAATCCGATCTTCACCGTTTAGAATATATTTTGAGATGTTTTAAAACCACTGTCCAAATTTCAGCACAATCCAACGGTTATATTGTGAGATATGATTTTTTGACAATTGTCACGCGCTGCAGAATTTCATACCCGAGAGCCATGCGCGGGCGCGCCGTCGCGAAGTCAGATTTTGTGATTTTTTTTAGAAGGAAACTGTTGGTTTTCTTTAGGCTTTTTTTGGACTATTTTAAGGGCATATAAAAGGAGATATTTAGACATAATTAAAGGAGGGAGCCGCACAAGAGAAGCTGCACAACAACACGCACACTTTGGAGAGAATCTAAAGGAAAAGAAGAGGCACCCAAACAACAGAACCACACAACTACACATTCAAGAGGCTTGGGACACGGATTTGAGACGTGGGAGCGAAATAAAAGGGATAATCGAATCACCATACAGAGAAAATTCATCTGGGGACGGAGAATCAACTCTACTCTATGATTTTTATTATTTGCCTTGATTTATGATGAGATTTTTGGATATGTCTATGTGTTTGATTATTTCATTATAAACTTATTAGTTGTTTCTAGAGATTGACGGATTTTGATTGGAGTTTCATTTTTTGACTATTATTTTGCCTACTATTATTTATTCTTAATAATTTATTTGTGTATTCAGTTTTGATTGTCTTTCAATTACTTGATCAATAATTGAATTGTTATATTTATTTGAAATCTGGCACTCGCGAGAGAAGATTTTGAATAGAATCATAGGAAAACACATCCTATGATTTTTGTAGAGTTCGGGAGGCTTACAAATTTCTTTGAGGTCATTGAAAGAGAACCATAGAGCTTGATTAAATTTTTTTGTTATTTGATTTCTGATAGGGATATCGAAATTAGCATTAGAATAATAAATTTACTCGGCGCTCGGGAGAGACAGTAAATAAAAATTAAGGGTTCTTGGCCTATAAATTGGAATAGATGATATAATCAATTGATATGATTTGCATGAATTAAAAAGCGAGTGATATCTTCTATCTATAACCCGTCTTAGATCGTGTACCCAAAGCCATCCTTCAAATTCTAGATTATTTATTTTATTTTAGTTTATTGAAATTTAAAACTTTGATTTTCTAAACAAATTTGAGATTATTTTAATTACAAGACATGGTGTGAATATAAATTTTCAATCCTCGTGGGAACGATACTCTACTTATCATATATTAAAACTTGACACCGTGAACTTACGGGCACAAAATTACGCAATATAATTACTCTACGAGGACCCATCTGATAATAAAAGGTTAGGACACAAGATATCTCAACCGCTATAATTCGGTGCCCTTTCAACCTCTCAGAAAATCGGATACCAGTCGATAAAAAAAACAATTATATCTCAAGTAGTCCATTATTTATAAATTAAATCACATAATCATGTAATTCAATTAATTCTTAATAATAAGGCTTGCTCACATGAATTTAAATAAACAAATAAATAACTCAATCACATGCGAGGAGCCAATTCAAGCGGACTCGATCTACCCCGCTCACTTCTAGTTCAACCAAGAAATTATCGCTCTGATACCACTTAATGTGAGACCTCGGTTCTAAAACATCTAATCTCGGGTTAAACAATAACTAAGCATACAAGATACAAGATTTAAAAGCAATAAAAGAATATTTTTTTAAAAGAACAATGCCTCGCTCGATCGGTATAACTCAACAGATCGAGAGAGCAAAAATTGCAATCTTACTGCCCGGAAGAATCCAGCGCCACTCGATCGGTAAGATTAAACCGATCGAGCAGGCAAGCTTTTGCAGAAACAGAAACTTGGCCACAATTCCATCGCTCGATCGGTCAATCTCTACTGATCGAGCGATGATAGCTCTGAGGAGAAAAACAGCAGAAATTCACCAAAACTCAAGTCCAAAACATTCTTCAATACATAAAGAGGTACAATAAACATGAAACAATAGCATACAATCCTCAATACTCGCATATTCGATACAACATAAACAACGAAGTTTGAGTTCTAAACATGTTCCAATATAAATTAGATAGACATGCTGATACAACTTCTAAACCGAGTCCCACTTCTATCTCTCACTCTTGATGCTAACCCAGTCTTCGCTGACTCGCTCCTGCCCTACCTGTTTCCAAGTATACATACAAAACAAAGCAAAAACCAGATAACTCCGGTGAAAATTATATTCCCAGTAAAAGCAACATAACATGCAATACAAGTAATATATCAACAACATGTTATCCAGACAACATATTCAATTCTAAGACGAATGAAATGCATGTTTTAAAATCGGGATATCAATTCTGATAAACAAGGGATTGCTGCTATGCTTTTAGGATCCCGAGGATGAGATCACGTAACGACTCACTGACTCTCCAAATCAAGGTGGTGCCACGTATCCCAATCCCTTAGACTTTGGTGCGACTATAAGGAGTATGCTGACGCTAGGTGAACTTCTACAACCCAGTCCACTCGCAGTATAGCCCCCAAAAAGTCTAAACAAAAAGGGCGTACAGCCCACTGAAATCAAAGATTTGGGCTCGAGATGAATGCATAAGAGAAACATAAAGCATAGAGCCATATAACAAAAGCTCAACACAAAATACAAGTCACACATTCTAGAACAAGTATTGATGCAAGTATGTGATTTAAGGGAAACTCAAGAACCAACTGTCTCGAGTGTGCTATCTCGCTAAAACGATGACTGCTTGTACCTTTCTACTAGAAATAGCTTCAACTCTGGATAAGATACAAAAGAGGCTATATCAAAATCTATACAACCTAAAACAAGGCTCAAGGTAAACTCTTTACCACTCTTTGTACAACTCTTCGACAATCGACTTCTGCTAACTCTGGGCTCGACAAACTTCAAAAGAATCTGTACAGAGGAAAAAGATGATCAACAACGACGAGCAAACCCAATGCCAAAGTTCTACAATTCAAACGGTTCAGAATCCCAAAACTCAAATCGGTGGCATAACGGCTATAAACTGATCAAACCGGAAACACAGACAACAGTACAACATTGCAAAAAAAAAAAACTCAAATCAATGCTAAAAAACAATAACAATCCGAATCCAACAAATCACAAAACCCCCATTTTCGAATTATGCTTCCGAAAATCATAACAAATCCGAACGACGCTCTATTTCAAAACCGACTGAGAATAATCGATAAGAACTATCTCAAGAACAACATAACCGAAACTCAATCGATTCTAACAACATCCAAAAATAGAATTACAACTGATCGGAGAAATACTTATGATAGAACGAAGCTCTCCTTGCTGTGATCGCTAATCTGCCTTCAGAAATAAATTCTACCGGACGGATCGACCGGTAACTGAAATCACAAAGCTTGAAAGAACTTGGAGGCGTCTTAAATGGTGGAAACGAGATTGGGGAGGAGAAGGAGAGTGAAGAATAGTCAACCAAGTTAGGATAATATATAAAATCCAAAATTTGCATTTAAGTCCTTGAAATTTCCAAAAATTGCAAAATAGTCCCTGATCAAAATCAAATCGGCTCTCGACTTCTAAAAACTCAGATTATCTCAAATAAACTCAATTAAGATAAATTCGGGGCATTAAAAATAGATATCAGGTTTGGTATCAGGATTTAGATATCGTCTGGCTCTTGTCAGAGATATTATTTTGGGTTTGCTGCTGTCAGAACCAGTCTTGGAGGGATTTCCTTGACGAGTGAATGTTCTGAGCAGGTGGGTTTTGACCTAGGAGTTATCTCTAGACGGATAGATCTAGTAGGTAGACGGATTTCTAGCAAATGATGATTGGGATTCCTTGTTATAGGATTAATCCAAGTTATTGGATTGCAATCTGTTTTGGGGTTTCGACTCAGGTATGAGTATTTGTAGTAACCCATACCCAGATTGAGTGATTAAGTATTACTCACTAAGTCATTATCAAGTAAATGGGATTAAGGAAGCTTCAGATAAGCCTACGAACTACAGAAAACGAACTCAGAATAATCAAAAATGGCCCAGAGGGTTGAGTGGAACGGAAGAAACGTTGTGGAACGGATGCAACGTTTTGGTCATATGATGTCATCCGTGACATCAGCAAGCAGACGTCATTGCTTACGAACATGATGTGACAATCGGATGCAAAGATTTTCGAACGGATATTCCGTTCGAGAACGGACGCAACGATGGGAGAACAGACGTTCCGTTCTGTGTCTATAAATAAAGGAGCCGAGATTCATTTTCAGTCGCACCTTTCCTCTATTCTCTCTCAATTCCTTAGCCTTATAACTCAGATCTAGGGAGTTCTAGGCGGCCTATGGGGAATCCGGAAGTGGCATAGCGATCCAGGTGCCGTAGAGGAGTTGTGGCCTAGTTTTGAGGCAAGCGACAACAAAGGTCTGACGACGGACGCAGGTATAGCTTTGGATTTCTAAAAATATTTAGGAGTATAGAATAGCTTAGTTAAGGATTTTAGAGCTTCTTTAATAATGCATGGGTATTTGAATTGTAGACACCTTAGTATGGACTAGTAGGCATGGGATCTGGACCAGTGGTGCTAGAAGTTGCCTGCAGTGTTAGAGGTACGTAAGTACTGACCGAGATAGCCGGCATGATATATATGCTTATATGTTGCATGAGTATGTGCTATGTGTTTTACCATGTTTTATGACTTTAGCACATGCATGTTTTTACGGTTGACTGTATCTGGTATGATGTGAGTCATTGATAGTTTCCATCGGTGAGGGGTTACTCCTTATGGATTCGTGTCTGGGGAGACTCAGCCCCTGGTTTTGCTATCACTAAGAGCGGCCACGACGGTGGGTTTTGACGCTATAGTTGATAGAAGAATATATGAGTACCCCACAGAGTCGCACTCTTAGCACGATACTATATATTCATGGCGCCCTGAGTAGACTGTTTTAACCAGTATTTTAAAGCCATTTTCTTGCTGCATATTAGTCTATATATCATTGATTTCGTATTGAGCATTGTCGCTCAGGCCCTGTGTTGGGATTCCTTGTGGCGGGGTAGGTTTAAGGCTGGACAAACCAGGTGACTCGCAGCAGGGTTGAGGTTACTACCTATTGCAGCGAGACTTTAGTTGTAGGGTTTGTTACCCTAAGACTTTCGATTTGGTTGTATAAGAGTATTTATACACTACTTTTGTCGTCGGTTGTATTCTGCCGATTGGATTTTTTGTAATTTGAATATTACGCTATTCACGCTTTTATTATTATTGCATGCGCTTTATTAACTTTGATTAGTTAGTGGATCCGGGTAGGGTCGCTACATTTATTGGTATCAGAGCGCATTGAAAATGAGAATTAGTAATGCGGATTAATACATTATATGTTATTAATTGACCGATGGCAGATTACGACGAGAGCCACGACAATGGAGGTGATGGTCGTTGGGACGGTGGAGACGGTCGTCGACATCGCCGTGGACACCACGAAGAGCGAAGAAGAGTCAGCATGCATAGGTTTATGCAAGTGAGCCCTAAGCCATTAGCGGGAGGCGAGAACCCAGAGGCTGCCGAGGACTGACTAGAGAGGATGGAGCATGGCTTCAGAGAGTTCCGTTTCACAGATGCAGTAAAGATGGAGAATCTTGGTTTTCTGCTAGAGGGTCGAGCGAGGAAGTGGTGGAGATCTACTTCCGCATCGTTTGTAGCAGCGAGAGGAGCAGCTACTTGGACTGAGTTTCGTACTGCTTTCCAGAGATTGTATTTTCCTTCAGCCCTTTGTCAGGCAAGAGCTAGTGAGTTTCTTGGACTACGATAGGGGACGATGACTATTGAGGTGTGAGACCTCGATTCTAAACCACTAATCTCGGATTAAACAACAATTAAGCGAACAAGAATCCAAGAGTAAAACAAGTCAGTTTTTTTTTTTTTTTTTTTTTTTTTTTTTTAAAACGCCGCGCGCCCGCGCGAGGAACCAAGCTCGCGCGCGCGCGGGCAAACAAATCCGAGGCCCAACGGAGGCCTCGCGCGCACGCGAGGAACGCCTCGCCCGCGCGCGGAAGGCCTGGGCAGAAATGCTCAGGCTGCAGAAAAAAAAAGAAAGGAATCCGCGCTTGGTCCGACATGCCTTCAAATACAAATGCAATAACAGGGTGTAGGGAAACATGCCATAACAAGTCATGATTACAGAAGGCCTAAATCGATACAACAACAACATACTTCGATTTCAGATTACAATCCGAATACAAACTAATTCGAATAACAAAACATATCAAGTTCGAGTTCTAACATGCTTCAATCTTAAACTAGATAAACATGCTAATTCGACTTCTAAACCGAGTCTCACTTCTACTACTTGCCCTCGAAGCTAACCATGCCTCTTCTGACTTGTTCCTGCCCCACCTGTTGCCAAGTACACATACAAAAAAAAGCAATAGCCGGATAACCGGTGAGAATGATAATCCCAGTAAAAGCAACATATCAAGTAATGAATATACAACATGCTATCAAACCACATATTCAAGTCGAAGTTAATGATATGCATGACTTTAAAACCAGGATATCGATTCTGATAAACACGGGAGTATTGCTCTGCTTTTGGGATCCCGAGGATGAGATCACGTAACGACTCACCGACTCTCCCAATCGAGGTGGTGCCACGTATCCCACTCCTCTAGACTTTGAGCAACCATAATGAGTATGCTAGCACTAGGCGAAATACTACAACCTAGGCCACTCAATCATAGTTCCCAAACGTCTAACAAAAAGGGCGGTTCTGCCCGCTGAAATCAAAGTAGGCTCAAGATGAATGCATAACAGAAACATAAACATAAGCCACATAACAAAAACTCAATCAATCAACAATTACAAGTTCCACGTGCTAGAACAAGTATCAATGCAATATGTGATTTAAAAAGGGAAACTCGAGAACCAACAGTCCCGAGTATGCTATCCCGCTACGATGACTGCTTTTACCTTTCAATGCAGTAGCTCCAACTCTGGATAAGCTACAAAAGAGATTGTATAAACAACTACACAATCTAACAACAACAAGGCAACGGTTCAAGGAAAACTCTTTATACCGTTCTTCGTCCAACTCTCGACGAACA
Source organism: Henckelia pumila (assembly GCF_033568475.1). Classification (NCBI taxonomy): domain Eukaryota; kingdom Viridiplantae; phylum Streptophyta; class Magnoliopsida; order Lamiales; family Gesneriaceae; genus Henckelia; species Henckelia pumila. Next base: position 48,038,148 of record NC_133121.1, read on the forward strand.
ATGCTGCTAACACAGGGCTCGACAAACTCCAACGAATCTGTAAGAATTCAAGAGTTGATCAACAACCACGATCACTCACACGCCAAGACTCCAATCAATACAAACACGATTCGAAAACCCAAAACTCAAACCGACGGCATAACGGCTATAAACTGAACAAACCGGAAATGCAGACAGCAGTTCAATACCGATATCAACTCATATCAATGCCCAAACAACAACAACAAGACAAACCCAACAAATCTCAAAACCACATTTTCGAAAATGCCTTCCAAAAATCATAATAAATCCGAACGTCGCTCTAATTCAAAACTGACAGATAATAAACGATCAGAACTCTGTAGAGAACAACATACTCGAATCTCAAACGATTCTAACAACATCCAAAAACTAGAATGTATCCGATCGAAGAAGAACTTACGATATAACGAAGCTCTCGTTGCTGTGATTGCTAATCTGCCTTCAGAAATAATTTCCAACAGCCGGATCGAGCTCGGACTGAAATCAGAAAGCTTGAAAGCTCAATGAATCGACTTCAATGGAGGGAGGCGATGCAATGGAGGTGATGGAGAAGAGAATGAGCCCAAAAGCCTTATAAATATCTATAAAAACCGATAATTGCGTTTTAGTCCCTGAAAAATCCAATTTTTGCAAAAAGGACCCTGATCAAAATCAAACCGGCTCGAGAACTCTGTAATCTCTGATTAACTCAAATAAATTCAATTAAGATAAAAACGGGGCGTTACAATTCTCCCCCACTAAGAAGAGATTTCGTCCTCGAAATCAACGAGAACCACAACTCAAAGATAGAATAAAGAACTAAAGACAGTAAGAAGAACTCACGTCATCCGAATAACTCCGGAAATCGCTGTCTCATGTCAGATTCTGTCTCCCAAGTCGCTTCCTCGACACCGTGACGGCTCCACTGCACTTTCACCAATGGAATCAACTTGGTTCTGAGTTGCTTTTCTTTCCGATCAAGGATCTGAATCGGTCGCTCAAAATAGCTCAGGGTCTCGTCTAACTCGGCTTCGTCTGGCTGAAGGATATGAGAAGGATCTGGATGATACTTTCGCAGCATAGAGACGTGAAAAACGTCGTGAATACCAGATAAAGACGGAGGAAGTGCAAGTCTGTAGGAAAGATCGCCTATCTTCTCGAGAATCTCGTACGGACCGATGAATCTCGGAGATAACTTTCCTCTCTTACCGAATCTGACGGTGCCTCTGAACGGAGAAATCTTAAGGAATACATGGTCTCCCTGCTCAAAACTCAGAGGTCGACGTCTGACATTCGTATACTTCGCCTGTCTATCTTGAGCTGACTTCATTCTGGTCTGAATGATCTTAACCTGCTCTGCCATATCTCTAAGCATCTCCGGTCCCAAATTTGGTGACTCGGACAATTCATCCCAAAACAACGGAGATCGGCACTTTCTACCATACAAAGCCTCAAAAGGCGCCATACCGATACTCGCTTGGAAGCTGTTGTTGTAAGAAAACTCGACAAGAGGCAAAGAATCCTGCCAACTAGTGCCAAAGTCTAGCACTACTGCTCGCAGCATATCCTCCAACGTCTGGATAGTCCGCTCTGACTGTCCATCTGTCTGAGGATGATAAGCTGTACTCAGATGCAATCGAGTACCAAGTGCCCCCTGAAGACTGTGCCAGAAGTGAGAAGTGAATCTAGGATCTCTGTCTGAAACGATCGACTTCGGCACACCATGCAATCTCACAACATTGCTAACATACAACTCAGCCATCTGATCATGACGATACGTCATCCTGTACGGAATAAAACACGCAGACTTCGTCAATCGGTCGATCACTACCCAAATAGCATCGCATCCTCGAACGGATCGTGGTAGCTTCGTGACAAAATCCATAGAAATGTGATCCCATTTCCATTCAGGAACAGATAGGCTGTGCAAAAGACCACCTGGTCGCTTCCGCTCTGCTTTCACTTGCTGACAATTCAAACACCGAGATACAAATCTCGCAACATCGTCCTTCATTCTCTTCCACCAGAACTGACTCTTCAGATCGTTGTACATCTTACGACCTCCAGGATGAACGCTAAACCGACTGCAATGAGCCTCTCGGAGAATACGCTGTCTCAACTCCGAAATATCAGGCACAACAATACGGTTATTCACAAACAAAACGTCATCTCTAACCTGGAATTCTGACTGATGCCCAGTTCTGACTTTCTCTACTGAAACCTGAATGCTCGGCTCAGACTTCTGTGCTTCTCTGATTGCAACAAACAACTCCGGCTCGGCTTGAATAGCAAACACTCTGATAGTCTCCCTATCTGTTTCAAACTCTAAACCAGAAGTGCAACAATCATCGACCAACTGAGAAACAACGATAGTTGAAAGAGATAAAGAACAAAGCTTTCGGCTCAAGGCATCTGCAACTGCATTCGACTTCCCTGGATAATACTTGATCTCACAGTCAAAATCCTTCAACAGATCTAACCATCTTCTTTGTCTCATATTCAGCTCTGCCTGTGAAAACAAGTACTTAAGACTCTTATGATCAGAAAAGATCTCGAAAGACTCACCATAAAGATAGTGACGCCAGATCTTCAAAGCAAATACAATCGCTGCAAGTTCAAGATCATGAACAGGATAACGAGTCTCGTGCGGTTTCAGCTGCCTCGATGCATACGCTATCACATGCTTATGCTGCATAAGAACACAACCCAAACCTCGGTTAGAAGCATCACAATACACTGTGAAACCTCCAGTACCCTTCGGAATAGAAAGAATTGGAGCACTGGTCAGTCTCCTCTTCAGATCAACAAAGCTAGCCTCACAATCTGCAGTCCAGACAAAAGGCGCATTCTTCTGAGTCAGCTGGGTAATAGGCTTGGCAATAGACGAGAAACCCTCGATGAAACGACGGTAATAACCAGCTAAACCCATGAAGCTTCGGATCTCCGGCACTGAAGTAGGTCTAGGCCAATTCATAACCGCTTCGATTTTGCTGGGATCGACAGAAATCCCATCTTCAGAAATAATATGACCGAGAAAGACAACTCGATCTAACCAGAATTCGCATTTCGATAGCTTGGCAAACAACTGCTCAACTCGTAAAATCTGCAAGACGATTCTCAAGTGCTCTGCATGGTCAGTACGGTTCTTCGAGTAGATAAGAATATCATCGATGAAGATAATGACGAACTCATCTAAATAACGCTGAAAGATACGGTTCATCAAACCCATAAAAACAGCTGGAGCGTTAGTCAAACCGAACGGCATGACTATAAACTCAAAGTGACCATACCTCGTTCTGAATGCGGTCTTAGGAACATCTTCCTCTCGCACTCTCAGCTGATGGTAGCCTGACCTCAGATCAATCTTAGAGTAGACAGAAGAACCCTGCAGTTGATCGAACAAGTCATCTATTCGGGGTAAAGGATACCTGTTCTTAACTGTAGCCAGATTCAATTGACGGTAGTCGATACAGAGCCGCATAGAACCATCCTTCTTCCGAACGAATAGAACAGGAGCACCCCAAGGCGATACACTAGGTCTGATGTATCCCTTGGCAATCAAATCCTCAAGCTGCTCCTTCAACTCTCTCAATTCAACAAGTGCCATACGATAAGGAGCTTTTGAAATAGGTTGAGTACCTGGCACTAAGTCAATGCTGAATTCAACCTCTCAAATGGGTGGCAATCTAGGAACATCTTCCGGAAACACATCAGCAAAATCTCTAACCACTGGTAAGTCAACCAAAGCTGGGCTAGATTTCAGTACATCAACCGCATAAACCAAAAATCCTTCTGCACCTCTCTGTAACAAACGAGTCATAGATAACACTGAAATCAAAGGAATTCTAGATCGAGAACCCTTACCAAATAATTTCCACTCGTCTGCCATTTCAGGTCTGAACCTGACAACCTTCAGAAAACAATCAACTGTCGCCCTGTACTTGGTTAAAGCATCTATCCCGACAATACAATCAAAATCTGACAGCCCAAGTACAATACAGTCGAATTCTAACAAATTCCCCTCAAAACAAAGTTCACAGTTCCTGACTAGTCGGACAGAAACAATTCCTCCACCCAAAGGTGAAGTAACAGCTACTACTGTAGGCAACAATTCAGTTGGCAAAGCATGCAATAACACATATTTCTCAGAGATAAAGGAATGGGAAGCACCTGTATCTATCAAGACATGAGCAGAATGACCGAAAATCGAACAGTTACCTGCTATGACATCGTCAGGTGCTGCCTGAGCCTGATCCTCTGTCAATGCAAAGACTCGTGCTTGCTGTCTCGGAGGCTGATTTGCACTAGAGCTACCTCCCTGTTTGTTCTGCTGTTGCTGGGGTTGGAAAGAGTGCACTGCAGACGACTGCCTCTCCGGCTGAGCTGCAGGTCTAGACGAACTCCCACTCTGAGCTCTATCTCTATTACGTTGAGGGCACACTTTAGAGAAGTGTCCCGGTTGCTGACATGTGTTACAATTGCCGAAGACTCCCACACACTGATCCGGTGAGTGTCTTCCTCCACACTTGCTGCAGTACAAGGATGATGACCCAGAACTCGGTCCTGAACCGAATTGCTTCGAACCACTGGAACTGGACGAACTGTTCCCCTGTCTCTTGAACTGTTTACCTCTTGCCTTGTACTGATCCTTTCTGTTTCCCCCACTGTTTCCACCTTCATACCTCTGCTGCTGGTTCTGATGTTGAGGTGGCTGATTCTGGTACAGAGATGGTTGGTTCTGATACTGCCTCTGCTGCTGAGGTGCCCCCTGATTACCTCTTTGCCTCCACAAGCCTGCTTCTGCTCCCTTTGCGTAATTCATGGCATCCACAAAGTTGCTAGGCCTGTTGGTGTTAACCAACGTGAAGACATCGGGGTTCAACCCGTTGATGAACTGATCTGCCTTAGCTTCTTCATCTCCGGCAATTAGCGGTGCAAAACGCAACAGACTATCGAACTTAGCCACGTACTCTTCAATGTTCAGATTCCCTTGCCTCAGATTTGCAATCTCTGCTCCCTTATCCTTACGATAAGAGATAGGGAAAACCGCTTATAAAACTCAGATTTAAAAAGAGTCCAAGTAACCTCTGTACCTCTACTCTCAATTGCTTTCTTTGTCATGATCCACCAGCTCTTAGCACCACCACACAGCTGATGAATTACTAACCTGATTCGGCGGTCATCTGTGTAGTCAATGGAATCAAACAACTGATCCATATCATCCAACCAACTCTCACAGTCAACTGGATTTTCTGAACCCATCAACAATGGCGGATTGAACGACTGAAACCTCTTCAGCAAGGTTTCCATAGGAGTCGCTGAAGCATCCAACTGATCAACCTCAGTGCTAGCTTGCTTAGTCGCAGGGATAACTGGTGGTGTGTTTCTGTTTATCACTCGACGAGGACCCATCTGATAATCAAAGGTTAGGACACGAGATATCTCAATCGCTACAATCAGTGCCCTTACAACCGCTTGGAATACCGGATACCAGTCGATAACAGAAACAGTTATATTTCAAGTAGATCATGCTTTATAAATTAAATCACATAACCATGTAATTCAATAATTCTCAATAATAAAGCATGCTCGCATGGAATTAAGTACACAGTTAAAATAATTCAAACACATGCGAGGAGCCAATACACGCAGACTCGATCTACACGCTTTCTCTAATTCGACCAAGAATCTTAACGCTCTGATACCACTTAATGTGAGACCTCGATTCTAAACCACTAATCTCGGATTAAACAACAATTATGCGAACAAGAATCCAAGAGTAAAACAAGTCAAAGTTTTTTTTTTTTTTTTTTTTTTAAAACGCCGCGCGCCCGCGCGAGGAACCAAGCTCGCGCGCGCGCGGGCAAACAAATCCGAGGCCCAACGGAGGCCTCGCGCGTGCGCGAGGAACGCCTCGCCCACGCGCGGAAGGCCTGGGCAGAAATGCTCAGGCTGCAGAAAAAAAAGAAAGGATTCCACGCTTGGTCCGACATGCCTTCAAATACAAATGCAATAACAGGGTGTAGGGAAACATGCCATAACAAGTCATGCTTACAGAAGGCCTAAATCGATACAACAACAACATACTTCGATTTCAGATTACAATCCGAATACAAACTAATTCGAATAACAAAACATATCAAGTTCGAGTTCTAACATGCTTCAATCTTAAACTAGATAAACATGCTAATTCGACTTCTAAACCGAGTCTCACTTCTACTACTTGCCCTCGAAGCTAACCATGCCTCTTCTGACTTGTTCCTGCCCCACCTGTTGCCAAGTACACATACAAAACAAAGCAACAACCGGATAACCGGTGAGAATGATAATCCCAGTAAAAGCAACATATCAAGTAATGAATATACAACATGCTATCAAACCACATATTCAAGTCGAAGTTAATGATATGCATGACTTTAAAATCAGGATATCGATTCTGATAAACACGGGAGTATTGCTCTGCTTTTGGGATCCCGAGGATGAGATCACGTAACGACTCACCGACTCTCCCAATCGAGGTGGTGCCACGTATCCCACTCCTCTAGACTTTGAGCAACCATAATGAGTATGCTAGCACTAGGCAAAATACTACAACCTAGGCCACTCAATCATAGTTCCCAAACGTCTAACAAAAAGGGCGGTTCTGCCCGCTGAAATCAAAGTAGGCTCAAGATGAATGCATAACAGAAACATAAACATAAGCCACATAACAAAAACTCAATCAATCAACAATTACAAGTTCCACGTGCTAGAACAAGTATCAATGCAATATGTGATTTAAAAAGGGAAACTCGAGAACCAACAGTCCCGAGTATGCTATCCCGCTACCATGACTGCTTTTACCTTTCAATGCAGTAGCTCCAACTCTGGATAAGCTACAAAAGAGATTGTATAAACAACTACACAATCTAACAACAACAAGGCAACGGTTCAAGGAAAACTCTTTATACCGTTCTTCGTCCAACTCTCGACGAACAATGCTGCTAACACAGGGCTCGACAAACTCCAACGAATCTGTAAGAATTCAAGAGTTGATCAACAACCACGATCACTCACACGCCAAGACTCCAATCAATACAAACACGATTCGAAAACCCAAAACTCAAACCGACGGCATAACGGCTATAAACTGAACAAACCGGAAATGCAGACAGCAGTTCAATACCGATATCAACTCATATCAATGCCCAAACAACAACAACAAGACAAACCCAACAAATCTCAAAACCACATTTTCGAAAATGGCTTCCAAAAATCATAATAAATCCGAACGTCGCTCTAATTCAAAACTGACAGATAATAAACGATCAGAACTCTGTAGAGAACAACATACTCGAATCTCAAACGATTCTAACAACATCCAAAAACTAGAATGTATCCGATCGAAGAAGAACTTACGATATAACGAAGCTCTCGTTGCTGTGATTGCTAATCTGCCTTCAGAAATAATTTCCAACGGCCGGATCAAGCTCGGACTGAAATCAGAAAGCTTGAAAGCTCAATGAATCGACTTCAATGGAGGGAGGCGATGCAATGGAGGTGATGGAGAAGAGAATGAGCCCAAAAGCCTTATAAATATCTATAAAAACCGATAATTGCGTTTTAGTCCCTGAAAAATCCAATTTTTGCAAAAAGGACCCTGATCAAAATCAAACCGGCTCGAGAACTCTGTAATCTCTGATTAACTCAAATAAATTCAATTAAGATAAAAACGGGGAGTTACATGAGGAGTATCAACAGAAGTTCTTTGATCTGCTTCCTTATTTCCCGCATATCGCTGAGAGTTTTGTGGCCAAGTTTGATCATTTCCTTCAGGGTTTGAACCATGAGACTCATCAGATGGTTGCTGTTGGGAGCGACATGACCTATGAGGGTTTGGTGGACCGTTGCCATCAAGCTGAGGACAGTCTACGGAGGAACCGGTATATGATTCCTTCCTTTTCATCCAGACCAACTAGTTATTTGGGTCCGAGGGGTCAGCCTTTCAAGAAGCAAGGTGGTACTTCTTATTCTTCTTTCGGATCTGGCAGACTGCAGCGTTTCGGTAGCCAGAGGATGAGCCGGTGTCATTAGTGCAAGGGAGAAATCCTGCAGGACCATGCCCTATTTCAACCAGAGCATGTTTCCAGTGTGGTCAAGAGGGACATATGAAGAGGGACTGCCCTATGTTGATAGGGGCGGCTAGTGGTTCCAGAGGTTCTCAGGCGTCAGTACAGCAGCCACATCAGCAGTATTAGCAGCAGCCTTCTCATCAGCAACGCCAGCAGTCGCAGCCATCGATGTGATAAACTTGTTCCCGTGGTCATTCTTCCTTACGGCCACATGTTCAGGGGCAAGTATTTTCACTGAACCAGGAGCAGGCGGAGGTAGACAGTGACCGGATGATTGCAGGTACCTGTAGTTTATGTGGTTTTCCTGCGTATGTGTTGATTGACACTGGTGCATCACATTCATTCATATCACCAAGTTTTGCTAAGAAGTATAGATTGCCGTTTATTCTTTTATACGTGTTGTTTGTGGTCTCTACTCCGATGGGTAGAGAGGTCTTAGCTAAGCGTCTAGTGGTTGGTTGCTTTCTGGATTTTGAGGGGTATCATCTTAGTGCTAACCTGATGATCCTAGCTATGGAGGATTTCGACTGCATTATTGGAATTGATATCTTAACTACCTACAGAACGATAGTGGATTGCTATCAGCGGTTTGTTTAGTTTTGTCCTGAGGATGGTGAGGCATGGTACTTCTATGGTGAGGGAGCGCGACCCCCGAAGCCAGTGGTTTCCACTCTGAAAGCCCGACGTGCTTTAGAGTCTTGCGGGGAAGGCTACCTTATCTACGCCATCGATGCATCTTTTGAGGGACCAGACATCCAGGAGATACCCATAGTCCGTGAGTTTCCCGATGTGTTTCCAGAAGAGATTCCAGGCTTACCACTAGTGAGGGAGATCGAGTTTGGCATTGAGCTAGTGCCAGGGACATCACCTATTTTCAAAGCTCCGTATCGTTTAGCACCTTTTGAGATGAGAGAGTTGCATAGTAAACTTCAGGATCTTCTTGATTAGGGTTACATTCGGCCGAGTGTTTCGCCATGGGGAGCCCCAGTCCTTTTTTTTAAGAAGAAAGATGGGTCGATGCGTCTTTGCATAGACTATCAACAGCTTAACCAAGCGACAGTGAAGAATAAGTATCCTCTTCCGTGGATAGATGATCTGTTCAATCAGTTAAAGGCTAATTCTGTTTATTCGAAGATTGATCTACGGTCGGGATATCACCAGTTGAGGGTTAAAGATGAGGATATCTCTAAGACAGCATTTTGTACGCGGTATGGTCACTACGAGTTTTTAGTGATGATGATTGGTTTGATGAATGCTCCAGCAGTATTCATGGATTTGATGAACAGATTATTTCATGACTTTCTGGATAAGTTCGTGGTAGTTTTCATCGACGATATCCTGGTGTGTTCTAGCAGTGTTGACGAGCACGTTTTCCATATCCGTACAGTATTGCAGATACTGAGAGAGAGGCAATTGTATGCTAAGTTGAGCAAGTGTGAATTCTGGATTGATCGAGTTGTCTTTCTTGGTCATGTGATTTCACGATACGGTGTTTTCGTTGATCCTAGTAAGACGGAAGCCATTTTGAACTGGTTGCGTCCGACGACAATTTCAGAGATTCGTAGTTTTATTGGGATGGCAGGCTACTACCGAAGATTCGTGGAGAAATTTTCTCAGATTTATAAGCCTTTGACGCAGCTGACGAAGAAGGATGTTCCTTTCGTTTGGACGTTGGAGTGTGAAGAGAGTTTTCACGAGTTGCGGCGCCATCTGACTATAGCTGCAGTGTTGGCTCTACCGTCTGGATCAGGTGGCTCTGTAGTTCACACCGATGCTTCTCTCCAGGGTTTTGGATATGTGTTATCGTAGAGAGGTCATGTGATTGCCTATGCCTCTAGGAAATTGAAGACTCACGAGGAGAACTATCCTGTACACGATTTAGAGCTTGCAGCCATTGTCTTTGCACTTAAGATATGACGTCATTATTTGTACGGTTAAAGGTTCGAGATCTTCACTAACCATAAGAGTTTGAAATACTTGTTCACTCAGGCTGAGTTGAATATGAGGCAGCGTCGTTGGATGGATCTTTTGAAGGACTACGATTGCGATATCAAGTACCATCCAGACACTTCTAATCCAGTTGCAGATGCTCTTAGCCGCGAAGTGTACGTGAGTTCGCTTCGCAACAGCTCAGTTGCGCGAGTGTTAGAGGAGTGTTCTTCCTTAGGTTTCACTTTTCGTCACAAGAAGGAACAACAGGGAGTTCGCTTTTTGCCAATGCTTGCTGAACCAGCCTTGTATACTCATATACGTGAGTCGCACGTCGTTGATCCGAAGACGCAGAATTTAGCCCGATTTGCTTAGGATGGGAATACTTCTGGTTTTCATTTGCAGAATGATGGTCTGTTGTGTCTCTCTGGATGTATGGTAGTTCCTGATAATTCCACACTACGACAGGAGATTCTATCTCAGGCTCACCGTAGTAGACTTTCTGTGCATCCAGACAGCATGAAAATGTAAAAGGATCTACGTACGAGGTTCTGGTGGAAAGGAATAAAGCGCAATGTTTACCAGTTTGTATCCCGATGTCTTGTGTGTCAGCAATTAAAGGCAGAATTTCGATGACCCTGTGGATTGCTCTAGAGTTTAGAGATTCTTGAGTGGAAGTGGGAGCATGTGACGATAGATTTTGTCACCCACTTGCCATTGTCTTCTAGGAACTGCAATGCTATTTGGGTTGTTGTTGATCGATTGTCAAAGTCCGCGCATTTCTTGACTTATAATCGGGACTTTAATTTCTATCGGATGGCACATCTATATGTGCAAGAGGTTGTTCGTCTGCATGGAATTCCGTTGAGTATTGTCAGCAACAGAGATCCGAGTTTTAACTCTAGGTTTTGGGGTAGCTTCCAGCGAGCTCTTGGCACTACTCTGAGTTTGAGTACAGCTTACCACCCGAAGACCGACGGGCAGAGTGAGAGGACTATTCGTACTCTCGAGAATATGCATCGAGCGACAGTGATGGATTTTTTACTAGCGTGGCATGACCACTTAGCTTTGGTAGAGTTTGCTTATAACAACAGTTACCACACCAACATTGGAATGGCACCATTCGAGGCCTTATATGGATGCCGCTGTCGTACGCCTTTGTTTTGGGACAAAGTTGGCGAACGTCAAGTCGAAGGTCCACAGATGATTCAGCAGATGACCGATGCAGTGGAGATGATTCGTAAGAGGATTAAGGCAGCCCAAGATCGACAGTCTAGCTACGCTAACACTCACCGCAAGCCGTTACATTTTGAGGTAAGGGAACATGTGTTCCTGCGAGTGTCACCTTTCCGGAAGGTGATGAGATTTGGACTCAAGGGAAAGTTGTCGCCGAGATTTTTTGGTCCGTTTGAGATTCTTGAGAAGGTACGAGACGTGGCTTATCTTTTAGCTTTTCCACCATACCTTTCCAGTATCCATGATGTGTTTCATGTGTCCTTGTTGAGGCAGTACGTGGCAGATGAGTCGCACATCTTTCATCCGACTGAGGTGCAATTGGATCAGGATTTGTCCTACGTGGAGAGACCCCTCAGGATTCTTGACAGGAAGGACAAGGTGCTTCGCAATAAGAGCATACCTCTAGTGATGGTGCAGTGGCAACGTAGAGGAACTGAAGAGGCAACTTGGGAGCTGGAAAGCCGGATGCGAGCCGAGCATCCAGAGTTGTTTTGATGTTTTGTACTTTTACTTGTAAGAAAGATTTGTACTTTGTTATGTTCAGTTGTAATAAAGAACATTTGATTGATTTTTCGCGTTTTCCTATAGACTTAAATTTCGAGGACGAAATTCCTTAAGTGTGGGAGAATGTAGTAACTCGTACCCAGATTGAGTGATTAAGCGTTAATCACTAAGTCATTATCAAGTAAATGGGATTAAGGAAGCTTCAGATAAGCCTATGAACTACATAAAACGAACTCAAAATAATCAAAAATGGCTCGGAGGGTTGAGTGGAACGGAAGCAACGTTGGGGAACGGATGCAACGTTCTGGTCATCTGATGTCATCCGTGACTTCAGCAAGATGACATCATTGCTTACAAACGTGATGTGACACAACGATGGGAGAACGGACACAACGATGGGAGAACGGACGTTCCGTTCTGTGTCTATAAATAGAGGAGCCGAGATTCATTTTCAGTTGCAACTTTCCTCTTTTCTCTCTCGATTCCTTTGCCTTCTAACTCAGATCTAGGGAGTTGCAGGCGTCCTATGGGGAATCCGAAAGTGGCATAGCGATCCAGGCGTCGTAGTGGAGCTGTGGCCTAGTTTTGAGGCAAGCGACAGCAAAGGGATGACGACGGATGCAGGTATAGCTTTGGCTTTCTAAAAATATTTAGGAGTATGGAATAGCTTAGTTAAGGATTTTAGAGCTTATTTAATGATGCATGAGTATTTGCATTGTAGACACCTTAGTATGGACTAGTAGGCATGGGATCTGGACCAGTGGTGCTAGAAGTTACCTGCAGTGTTAGAGGTACATAAGTACTTACCGAGATAGCCGACATGATATATATGCTTATATGTTGCATGAGTATGTGCTATGTGTTTTACCATATTTTACGACTTTAGCACATGCATGTTTTTACGGTTGACTGCATCTGGTATGATGTGAGTCATTGACAGTTTCCATCGGTGAGGGGTTACTCCTTATGGATTCGTGTCTGGGAAGAATCAGCCCCTGGTTTTGCTATCACTAAGAGTGGCCACGACGGTGGGTTTTGACGCTATAGTTGATAGGAGAATATATGAGTACCCCGCGGAGTCGCTCTCTTAGCACGATACTGTATATTCATGGAGCCCTGAGTAGACTATTTTATCCAGTATTTTAAAGTCATTTTATTGCTGCATATTAGTCTATATATCATTGCTTTCGTATTGAGCGTTGTTGCTCACGCCCTGTGTTGGGATTCCTTGTTGCAGGGCAGGTTTGAGGCTGGACGAACCAGGTGACTTGCAGCAGGGTTGAGGCTACTACCTGTTGCAGCGAGACTTTAGTGGTAGGGTTTTTTACCCTAAGACTTTTGATTTGGTTGTATAAGAGTATTTATACAATACTTTTGTCGTCGGTTGTATTCTGTCGATTGAATTTGTTGTATTTTGAATATTCCGCTATTCACACTTTCATTATTATTGCATGCGCTTTATTAACTCTGATTAGGTGGTGGATCCGGGTAGGGTCGCTACAGTATTACTCAGTGATGATAGACTTCATCAGTAGCGAATTGTATCAGGTGCTGAGGACTATGTTAGTTTGTGCGAGATGGGAGGGGGAGCTCGACTTACGCAATGGTCTCTGGAAGGTTGTTCCAGATGTGGGCTATCAGTAGGAGGCTACCTCAGTCTTTGATTCATTGCACAGTCTTAGCAAGAGATATATTTACCAGGAGCATGTTCATCGACAGTTGATAGTAGGTCCAGAAGGGTGCAAGCTTATACCAGTGACTACTAGTAGCTATTGTCTGACTCTGTCAGAGATAGATGTGTTGAATCCAGTGTGATTCTTGTAGTTCCAAGTGTTTGGAATTAGTGAACTTATGGCAGCGAATCAGGGTTGTTGATCGAGCCATGTGAGACTTTCAGTAACTAAGAATTGGCGAACGATTGCCTAACTTTGGTTGATACTGACAGGTTGTGCGTTAGTCACAGTAAATCGACATGTTCAATAAGTATAGTCAAATCAGTGATTGATTTGGAATCTAGTGAATTCAGAGGTACTTGGGACAATACTGTAAGCCGGTGTGCTTATGAGTTGAGTCCTTTAGGTAAATGTCTCGAAATAGTAAAGATATTTAGGTTCATTCAGGATTCTCCAGTCATTGAGATTTCTCGGAGCGCAGTCAGATGGATTTCATAGGTTATGTAAATCACGAGATGTAATAGTATTTTGACTCATGTGGCGTGAGTAGTCTGATAGCTTGGTCGAGGTTATCAGTGATGGATGAGGTAAGTGTTTCCTTGGATTGGGAAGCTTTCAGTTTTGATCTGAACATTGCTTGGTAGTAGCAATGGTTGACCAGTTTTGAAATGTTAGGGATCGATCAAGATTGATCAGGTAAATTTGTTGATTTGCGCTAGTATTGAGGACTTCATGCGAAATAAAGGTTAACAAGTTTGTTCATTCCAGTTCGTGAGTCAAGTTGACTGGGGTTGTTGTCCATGGCTTGGATAACCAGTGTTGTACCACGCCTCTCCATCCTCAGGACAAAAGTGAACAAATTGCTGGTAGCAATCAACTATAGATCTATAGGTAGTCAGGAGATCAATCCCAATAATGCAGTCGAAATCCTCCATGGATAAGACCATCAGGTTAGCACTAAGCTGATACCCCTCGAAGTCGAAAATGCAACCCACAATTAGACGCTTGGCCAAGACCTCTTAACCCATAGGAGTCGATACTGTTAGCAATACGTATAAAGGGATAAACAGTAATCTATACCTCTTAGCAAATCGTGGTGATATGAATGAGTGTGATGCACCAGTGTCAATAAGAACACATGCAGGAAACCCACAAAAACACAGTTACCTGTGATCATACGGTCGCTATCAGCCTCTGCCTGCTCCTGGTTCAATGCATAGACCTGCCCGTGAATGCGTGGCCATAGAGAATAGTGACCAAGAGAAGAAGTCTATCGCTGCGATGGCTACGACTGCTAGCGCTGCAGCTGCTGCGGCTGCAGCTGCTGTACTGACACCTGAGAACCTCCAGAACCACTAGCTGCTCCCATAAGAGTAGGACAATCTTTCTTCATATGTCCCTCATGTCCACACTGAAAACACGCACCACTCGATCGAGGACACGGGCTTGGTGGATGGTTGCACCTACACTGACAAAATCGGATCATCCCCTAGCTATCGAAACACTGCACTCCGCTAGATTCGGATGTAAATGAAGAAGACCCACCCTGCTTCTTGAAAGACTGGGATCTTGGACCCAAATAACTAGTCGGTCTGGATGCGGAAAAAATCATAGACCTGTTTCTCCGAAGACTATCTTCTGCCTGGATACAACGGTCCACCAAATCCTCATAGGTCAAGTCGCTCCCAACAGCCACCATCTGATGAATCTCAGGGTTCAAACCCTGGAGGAAATGATCATAATTGGCCACAGAACTGTCAGAAATATGTGGGCAATAATGTAGAAGATAAAAAAACTTCTGCTGGTACTCATCAATAGACATCGTCCCCTATCGCAATCCCAACAACTCACTAGCTTTCGTCTGGCGAAGGGTTGGAGGAAAATACAATCGCTGGAAATATTTACGAAACTCAGTCCAAGTAGCTACTCCTCTCGCTGCTATAAATGGTGCAGAAGTATATCTCCACCACTTCCTTGCTCGAACCTCTAGCAGAAAACCAAGAGTCTCCATCTTTTCCTCATTTGTGAAACGGAACTCTAAAAAACAATGCTTGAAGCGACCCAACCCGGATCCACTACCTAATCAAAGTTTAAAGCATAATTAAGCATGCATTAAATAAATCGATGCGAAAGACATAAATAAAAGCTGATCGTCAGAATAGAACTGGTTAAGTAAACCAATATACAACCCAATCGAATTACAAATAATCCTAAGGGTAAAAACCTACAGCTAATCCTGCTGTCACCAAGGTCACTGGCCACTCCAAGCTACTAGGTACACCACCTGTACCTGCATCTGCCCCGTTGAATAGGGTGTCCAGATATAAAAAACACTAGATGTGAGTGACTACGTGAAAGAGTGGGTGCCCGGTGAGCCAACTTGTGGCTAAGGGCTTTGATGACTCTTTGTATAAACAATCTTTTGTTTAATATAATTTACACTTTTATTAATGGCAATGACTTTATCTTTCTTCATATTGTTATATTGTGATATACTATTGTTGTTTTGATAAAGACCTTGAATATACTATAGTGTATGTAAGATGTGGTAGAACATGGAGATGTCTATCATGAAACACATCTTATAGTCACTGTATATTCTAAACTGTTCCTAGTCGATTGAGCCGTCCGATAATAAGGATAAGGATCGCTCGAGTTTGAGACTAGCATTTGCGATGCAGAGTACCACGTTTCATTGGTAAGGAACATAGAGATGTTCGAAGCATGCAAATGGATATTCATATGATGAATGATCGAACTACCCTATCCGAACTTTCCAAGTGGTTATCACTTATCGAGTGGATAAAGTCCGCGGTTTTGGTTGTACACCATTAGTCCTTACTACTTGAAACATCATTGAGACTCTATATGCTAGTACTGTGCTTTGACTCGTTTACCGACTCTATTGGGGTCATCAGGTGTCGGGATTGGGTACAGTTACAACACATATAGGAGTCGATGCTTTGTTGTCAAGGATTCACCACATACTTGCGAGTGTGGATATCCTATGCGATCTGAGGAGATATTAGTGTGACGAATCTCTGGCCAGAGTACATGATGTGATTTAAGAAATGGTTTCTTAGTAGCACATGCGATGTCACTATTTGATCTTCAAGATGTATTGCATAGTTATCGAATCTCGAACGACTCTCGATATACCAATGGTTGTTGATTCGATCGGGATATATGGATGAAGGGACCGTACTGTACGCTAACCAAAATCTATTGGTTTTTGTAGGCACTATCAGTGATACCTAGGGAATCATGGGGCGATGTTGCTAGGCGCTCTTACCATGATTCGATGGGCAAGTCGAAAATTGTTGTTCCGAGTCACAAGGAGTTGTGAGCCCACGGCTAGCTGTATCCCTGAACCATTGAGGGTCACACAGAATAATGGATTTTTAATCCCCGTTGAGATAGTTAAATTTAAAGAGTTAAATTTAATGTACAAAGAAGTTGGACTTCTTAATTATGAGTAGAGGAGTAAGATTTCCTAAAATGACATAGGGATGGACATTTTTGAAAACCACTGAATTCGGATTCAGAAAAATTTATCTTGACTTTAAAAGGTGAAGAAATGGTTTCTGTACACATTGGTGAAATCGGTTTATCAATCGGAGTCATGATGAATTTTATATTAATTTCTGAACATGCGGGCTTTGCTTGTCGGGCTTGAACTTATGACTAATGGGCCCTAAGCTGTTAGCGGCCTACATTATAAATAAGTTATTGCAGTACAGAAATGATATACAACAGGTCACAATTTTCGAAAAAACCCTATTTTTCTATCTGAAGTGGCCGACCCCCTCTCCCCTCTGCTCAGTAAAATCCAGTCTGTGAATTTTGAATTGCAGTCTGGTTTAACGGATCAAATTCGTTAATCTCTTCGTAGAAACTTCTGATAGATTTTCTAGTGCAATCTATCAGAGGGATTAAATATCCGTTCGTGAACCTGATTGAAGAACAGTTCATCCATCAGTTCCAGGGATATACAACAAGAGCAGAGAAATCTGTTGGTGTCCAAAAATCTCGATTCGAGATTAAAGGTAAAAATTTTATAATCGTTATTTAATTTTTACACACACAATTTAATCGTAAGGTTGATACCCATTATGGAATCGTTCCATATAAAATTTTAAACTTCCGCTGCACCGGGTATCAATCCTAATTGATCTGATCGCCGCGTTCTCCGACAGTGGTATCAGAGCCAAGTTGCTCAGATCAAGCGATTAAATTAATCGATTGTACAAAAATTTTTAAGCCTCGGTTTTTGAAACAAAATAAATATTTTAAAAATAAAAAAAAAATTTTTCGGGCAAAAACCCAGGCAGCGCATGGCGCTGCACAGGGCGGCGCACGGCGCTGCCCGGCCCGACCCCATTAGGGCGCGGGCAGCCCGGGAATGTCCCGGGCGGTCCGCGGGAAAAATTAATTTTTAAATTTTTAAATTAAATTTTAATATGTTAAAATTCTATTTTTGGTCCGATCGAAAATCGTTTTTGATTGGTCCACGAGGCGTCGGATCGAATTGTTCGAGTCCGAAAATTTTAAAATTGATTTTTGGATAAATTTGAATTTTTGGAAAATTTAACTATTTTATCCGTTAAATTGAATTTTAAAATTAATTATTTTTGGTACAATTGATGATAAGATATGATCTTATGGATATATTGAGTAAAATATGATTTTATGTATAAAATTGGATTTTATAGATAAAATATGATTTTATTTGATAAAAAGATAAAATATGATTTTGTATGTAAAATAAGATTTTATGTATGAAATATGATTTTATCCTTTTAAATTTAAATTGCCATTGCATGTTATCCAATAAATTAATTTTGAATTAAATGTTATTGGATAAGGATGATCGATTGCCATGACCAATTTTGTAGGTGTATGTTAGGAATTTACATTTGTTTTTATTGTTGTTGGTTTTATTAATGGGCCTGGTTTATGGCCCAATATGAATGTCATATGTAATAAAAGTGGGCTTGGTTTATGGCCCGTTCCCACCCCTTAAAAATGTATCCCCTACTTGTCATTGTTATTTATTGTAAATACATTAGATTTAGTGGGAGATCAAGATTTGAATATGGAGGTGGGCCCAGCAGACAATAAAGACAGAAAAAATGTAAATTGGAAGCAAATGTAATAGGATTGCATTGCATACTGCATATTACCTAGGATTGGACTAAGACTTGTGATTGGAAACCACGGGTCGATTAGAAATGGAATCGATCATCCTATATAATATGTGATATTATTGTTGTATGCATGTTTTAGACATAATTGTGTGAATCCGGCAAGCATACAAAATTTTAAAAATGATGAGACAAATTTTTATAATTAAAATCCCTCATTTTAAATATGATTTAAAATTGATATCAAGATAAATAAAGGAAATTTAAATTTGTTTAAATGTTCCTACCTTCCATCAACGATCAATGTATGAGATGCTACCCGCGGATACGGTCCGGCTCATATTATTGGGGGGGCCCGTTCGTCGGAAAGCTGTACATTGGATCGACACATATTGTAAGTTGGGTGGAACTCCCATGGGATCGGCTCATATTATTGGGGGATCCACATGGCGACCGTCCATCACAACTTAATATTGATGGGTCATCTTGACATGTCACAATAAACGGCGTCATATTATTGGGCCCTTATTGGACATGAGGTAAAAACATGGAGGTTGCTTTGGAAGCAATTGGGCTCTACCTTTTGAAAATTATGGTTGGCTGATATTATTCGGGACCATAGTTTGTCAATTGGACTCCATGTTCTCACTAAGAAAAACAGTTTCCCGTTTTCACTAGAGGGTAGTGAAATCGTTAAAATAGTGGGAGTGAGATTCATAAAATAAATTTCGCCTATTTTATGTCTTAGTAAATTGCTTAAACAATCACTGATATTTGTCTGTTTCTTTTCAGTATTTCATAAGATGAATTCGCGTAATCCACTTTTCTCGATCCTCGAACAAAATAAGTTGACTGGCGCAAACTATACGGAATGGTTCCGTAAGTTGAAGATTGTCTTGACTTCGGAGAAGATGCTCTACGTGTTAGAAAAATCTCCTCCGAAGGAAGCACCAACTGACGTAAGTCCGGAAGAGTTAGCCAAACTTGATACATGGTGGGACCATGATATCAAGGCCAAATTCTATATGCAAGCCTCGATGTCTGATGAACTCCAGAGGCGATTTGAGAACACCGTGAATGCTGCTGACATTCACGTTCAACTCAAGGAACTTTTTGGGGCTCAATCGAGGGCTGAAAGGTTCGCTACTGTAAAGGAGCTAATGACGTGTCGCATGCGTGAAGGGACTTCGGTCCGTGATCATGGGGTACGAGTGATTTGGCTCATACAGAAGTTGGTAACCCTTGATTTGGTGTTGGAGCATGAACTCAACGTGGACTTACTACTTCTGTCTCTTCCTTCTTCGTTTGACGGATTTGTGGTGAATTTCAATATGAACAAGATAGAGGCCTCCCTTGAAGATATGGTCAATATGCTTGTGACATATGAATCCACATTAAAGAAGGATAAACCGGCTTTTTTGGTGGGCTCCTCTTCTTCTGCTAAGAAGGGGCCAAGTACAAAGGGTAAGAAACGTTCTGCCCCACCCAAGAAAATCAAACCCGAGAAGAAGTACAAGACAAAGGCTTCAAACATGGAAAAATCCAAGGATGTTTGCCATTACTGCAAGAAGCCCGGTCATTGGAAGCGTAACTGCAAGGAATATCTAGAGCAGTTGCGAACTGCGAAGGGTATGTTCTATATTGAAATAAATGTTTCACTTAATACTACTTCTTGGGTATTGGATACCGGATGTGGATCTCACATTTGCAATGATTTGCAGGTGATGACAAGAAGTCGCAGGCTTAGAATGGGTGAGACCCAGCTGAGGCTCGGAAATGGTTCCAGAGTTGAAGCTAAAGGGAGATGTTTATTTAATTTTGCAGAACGGTTTTAAGTTACTTTTAAGAGATGTTTTATTTGTTCCGGATTTGATTAAAAACATTATTTCTGTTTCTATGCTTGATAGAGATGGTTATTCTTGCAATTTTGTGAATGGGATTTGCAATATTTACAAGAATGAATGTTTGATTGGAAATGGACAACTTGAAAACAATCTATACAACTTAAAACTAAAAGACGTTCCAATAAATTATGTTGATAAACCGGCAACCACAAACAAAAGGAAAATCGATAGCTAAAACCCGGCAAACCTTTGGCATGCTAGGCTAGGTCATATTTCCTCAAGGAGGATGAACAAGCTAGTGGGAGAGGGCATGTTTGATATGTCTGATATTAACTCTCTACCTACTTGTGAATCCTGCCTAAAAGGAAAAATGACTAAATCTCCTTTTAAGGGGAAACCTGAGCGTAGTCAAAATCTGTTGGATTTGATCCATACAGATGTTTGTGGTCCATTTAGAGTTGGTACTCAATATGGCCACACCTACTTCATTACCTTTACTGATGATTATTCGAGGTATGGGTATTTATATTTAATGAAATATAAGTCTGAAGCATTTGAAAAGTTCAAAGAATTCAAGGCTGAAGTAGAAAACAAGCTAGGTAAAAGTATTAAAGCACTTCGATTGGATCGAGTTGGAGAATACTTGAGTACCGAGTTTTTGGACTATCTAAAAGAGAATGAGATTCTCTCTCAGTGGACTCCTCCTATGACACCACAGCTGAATGGTGTATCGGAGCGTCGTAATCGAACTTTGTTGGACATGGTTCGATCCATGATGAGCTTCACTGAGCTTCCACCTTCGTTTTGGGGCTATGCGCTTGAAACAGCGGTATTTTTGTTGAACAACGTCCACATTAAAGCAGTGGACAAAACACCATACGAGTTATGGAATGGCAAAGCTCCTAAGTATTCGTACTTGAGGATTTGGGGATGTCCTGCTTACGTGAAGCGGACAGTGGGAGATAAGTTGGATAGTCGATCCAGCTTATGTTATTTTGTAGGGTATCCGAAGAATTCAATCGGATATTATTTCTATTATCCTGCTGAAACAAAGGTGTTTGTTTCAAGGAATGCCACCTTCTTGGAGAAGGAGTTCTTATTGGATAAGAAAGGCGAGATGATGGAACTCGAAGAAATTCGAGAAGAACCCGAAATACAAAATAACGATCCTACACCTCAGGAACCATTGATAGACACGCCTGTACCTAGAAGATCCGAGAGGACTTCTAGACGTCCTATTCGATATGGTCTTCTTCTTGAAGGGGATCAAGATGAACCCGATGTTGGATGTGATCCAAGAAACTTCAAGGAAGCAATTTCTGATGCGGATTCAAATTTATGGCTTGTAGCTATGCAGTCGGAAATAGATTCGATGCATACAAACCAAGTTTGGTCTTTAGTAGATCCTCCCGATGGAATTGTTCCAATAAGGTGTAAATGGATCTACAAGAGAAAGCTTGGGCCTGATGGTAAGGTATTGACCTACAAGGCGCGATTGGTGGCGAAAGGTTATACTCAAAGACAAGGAGTTGACTATGATGAAACCTTTTCACCAGTTGCAATGTTCAAGTCCATAAGAATCCTTATTGCCATAGCTGCATGGTATGACTATGAGATATGGCAAATGGATGTGAAGACTGCTTTTCTTAATGGAGACATTAAGGAAGAAATCTATATGAAGCAGCCTGAGGGGTACACATCCATGGGAAGCGAGCATAAGGTATGCAAGCTTCAGAGATCAATTTATGGTCTAAAACAAGCATCAAGAAGTTGGAACCAGAAATTTGATGAAACAATAAAGGATTTTGGTTTCATCAAGAACCCGGAGGAACCATGCGTGTACAAGAAAGTAGTTAAGGATGCTGTGACATTCTTAGTACTTTATGTTGATGACATCCTACTCATTGGGAATGACGTAGGGATGTTGCAGGCAACAAAAATATGGTTATCAGGTAGATTCTCGATGAAGGATTTGGGTGAGGTATCCTATATTCTAGGGATACAGATCTATAGAGATAGATCTAAGAGAATGATAGGATTCACTCAATCAACCTACATCGACACCATATTGAAACGGTTTTCAATGGATGGGTCCAAGAGAGGACATCTACCCATGTGTCATGGAGTTTCTCTATCCAAGTCTATGTGTCCCAAGACTGATGAAGAGATAGAGAAAATGACACATGTACCATATGCGTCAGCCATAGGTAGTATCATGTATGGGATGATATCTACCAGATCGGATGTAGCATTTGCTCTGAGTGTCACGAGCAGATATCAAGCTAATCCCGGTCAAATGCATTTGAAAGCCGTGAAGGACTTTCTTAAGTACTTACGAAGGACTAAGAATATGTTCATGGTATATGGAGGAAGAGAACTAAAATTGGAAGGCTATACCGACTCTAGCTTCCAAAGTGACGTGGATGACTCGAAGTCAACCTCTCGATTTGTGTTCATGCTCAATGGCGGTGCTGTCTCTTGGAAGAGTTCCAAGCAGGACACCACAGCGGATTCCACCACTGAGGCAGAATACATTGCAGCATCAGCTGCTGCTAAAAAGGCCGTTTGGATGAGGAATTTCGTCCAAGAGTTGGGCGTCATTCCTGAAGTTGTTGGTCCAGTCCCGGTGTAATGTGACAACACGGGTGCCGTTGCTTAGGCAAAGGGACCAAGGTCTCATCAAAGATCCAAACACGTACTGAGGAAATACCACATCATCCGGGAGATTGTGGAAAGAGGAGACATCACTGTCGAAAGAGTGGCCTCTGCAGACAATATCGCTGATCCACTTACTAAGCCCTTGCCAGGACCATTATTTGACAAACATCGCGAAGCAATGGGTCTACGTAGTATGACTAGTTGGCTATAGGGCAAGTGAGAGATTGAAAGAGTGGGTGCCCGGTGAGCCAACTTGTGGCTAAGGGCTTTGATGGCTCTTTGTATAAACAATCTTTTGTTTAATATAATTTACATTTTTATTAATGGCAATGACTTTATCTTTCTTCATATTGTTATATTGTGATATACTATTGTTGTTTTGATAAAGACCTTGAATATACTATAGTGTATGTAAGATGTGGTAGAACATGGAGATGTCTATCATGAAACACATCTTATAGTCACTGTATATTCTAAACTGTTCTTAGTCGATTGAGCCGTCCGATAATAAGGATAAGGATCGCTCGAGTTTGAGACTAGCATTTGCGATACAGAGTACCACATTTCATTGGTAAGGAACATAGAGATGTTCGAAGCATGCAAATGGATATTCATATGATGAATGATCGAACTACCCTATCCGGACTTTCCAAGTGGTTATCACTTATCGAGTGGATAAAGTCCGCGGTTTTGGTTGTACACCATTAGTCCTTACTACTTGAAACATCATTGAGACTCTATATGCTAGTACTGTGCTTTGACTCGTTTACCGACTCTATTGGGGTCATCAGGTGTCGGGATTGGGTACAATTACAACACATATAGGAGTCGATGCTTTGTTGTCAAGGATTCACCACATACTTGCGAGTGTGGATATCCTATGCGATCTGAGGAGATATTAGTGTGACGAATCTCTGGCCAGAGTACATGATGTGATTTAAGAAATGGTTTCTTAGTAGCACATGCGATGTCACTATTTGATCTTCAAGATGTATTGCATAGTTATCGAATCTCGAACGACTCTCGATATACCAATGGTTGTTTATTCGATCGGGATATATGGATGAAGGGACCGTACTGTACGCTAACCAAAATATATTGGTTCTTGTAGGTACTATCAGTGATACCTAGGGAATCATGGGGCGATGTTGCTAGGCGCTCTTACCATGATTCGATGGGCAAGTCGGAAATTGTTGTTCCGAGTCACAAGGAGTTGTGAGCCCACGGCTAGCTGTATCCCTGAACCATTGAGGGTCACACAGAGTAATGGATTTTTAATCCCCGTTGAGATAGTTAAATTTAAAGAGTTAAATTTAATGAACAAAGAAGTTGGACTTCTTAATTATGAGTAGAGGAGTAAGATTTCCTAAAATGACATAGGGATGGACATTTTTGGAAACCACTGAATTCGGATTCAGAAAAATTTATCTTGACTTTAAAAGGTGCAGAAATGGTTTCTGTACACATTGGTGAAATCGGTTTATCAATTGGAGTCATGATGAATTTTATATTAATTTCTGAACATGCGGGCTTTGCTTGTCGGGCTTGAACTTATGACTAATGGGCCCTAAGTTGTTAACGGCCTACATTATAAATAAGTTATTGCAGTACAGAAATGATATACAACAGGTCACAATTTTTGAAAAAACCCTATTTTTCTATCTGAAGTGGCCGACCCCCTCTCCCCTCTGCTCAATAAAATCCAGTCTGTGAATTTTGAATTGCAGTCTGGTTTAACGGATCCAATTCGTTAATCTCTTCGTAGAAACTTCTGATAGATTTTCTAGTGCAATCTATCAGAGGGATTAAATATCCGTTCGTGCACCTGATTGAAGAACAGTTCATCCATCAGTTCCAGGGATATACAACAAGAGCAAAGAAATCTGTTGGTGTCCAAAAATCTCGATTCGAGATTAAAGGTAAAAATTTTATAATCGTTATTTAATTTTTACACACACAATTTAATCGTAAGGTTGATACCCATTATGGAATCGTTCCATATAAAATTTTAAACTTCCGCTGCACCGGGTATCAAATAAAATCATATTTTATCTATAAAATCCAATTTTATACATAAAATCATATTTTACTCAATATATCCATAAGATCATATCTTATCATCAATTGTACCAAAAATAATTAATTTCAAAATTCAATTTAACGGATAAAATATTTAAATTTTCCAAAAATTCAAATTTATCCAAAAATCAATTTTAAAATTTTCGGACTCGAACAATTCGATCCGACGCCTCGTGGACCAATCAAAAACGATTTTCGATCGGACCAAAAATAGAATTTTAACATATTAAAATTTAATTTAAAAATTAAAAAATTAATTTTTCCCGCGGGCCGCCCGGGACATTCCCGGGCTGCCCGCGCCCTAATGGGGTCGGGCCGGGCAGCCCGGCTGCCCGTAGGGCAGCGACAAATCAATTAGGATTGATACCCGGTGCAGCGGAAGTTTAAAATTTTATATGGAACGATTCCATAATGGGTATCAACCTTACGATTAAATTGTGTGTGTAAAAATTAAATAACGATTATAAAATTTTTACCTTTAATCTCGAATCGAGATTTTTGGACACCAACAGATTTCTCTGCTCTTGTTGTATATCCCTGGAACTGATGGATGAACTGTTCTTCAATCAGGTCCACGAACGGATATTTAATCCCTCTAATAGATTGCACTAGAAAATCTATCAGAAGTTTCTACGAAGAGATTAACGAATTTGATCCGTTAAACCAGACTGCAATTCAAAATTCACAGACTGGATTTTACTGAGCAGAGGGGAGAGGGGGTCGGCCACTTCAGATAGAAAAATAGGGTTTTTTTCGAAAATTGTGACCTGTTGTATATCATTTCTGTACTGCAATAACTTATTTATAATGTAGGCCGCTAACAGCTTAGGGCCCATTAGTCATAAGTTCAAGCCCGACAAGCAAAGCCCGCATGTTCAGAAATTAATATAAAATTCATCATGACTCCGATTGATAAACCGATTTCACCAATGTGAACAGAAACCATTTCTGCACCTTTTAAAGTCAAGATAAATTTTTCTGAATCCGAATTAAGTGGTTTTCAAAAATGTCCATCCCTATGTCATTTTAGGAAATCTTACTCCTCTACTCATAATTAAGAAGTCCAACTTCTTTGTTCATTAAATTTAACTCTTTAAATTTAACTATCTCAACGGGGATTAAAAATCCATTACTCTGTGTGACCCTCAATGGTTCAGGGATACAGCTAGCCGTGGGCTCACAAATCCTTGTGACTCGGAACAACAATTTCCGACTTGCCCATCGAATCATGGTAAGAGCGCCTAGCAACATCGCCCCATGATTCCCTAGGTATCACTGATAGTGCCTACAAGAACCAATAGATTTTGGTTAGCGTACAGTACGGTCCCTTCATCCATATATCCCGATCGAATCAACAACCATTGGTATATCGAGAGTCGTTCGAGATTCGATAACTATGCAATACATCTTGAAGATCAAATAATGACATCGCATGTGTTACTAAGAAACCATTTCTTAAAACACATCATGTACTCTGGCCAGAGATTCATCACACTAATATCTCCTCAGATCGCATATGATATCCACACTCGCAAGTATGTGGTGAATCCTTGACAACAAAGCATCAATACCTATATGTGTCATAACTGTACCCAATCCCGACACCTGATGACCCCAATAGAGTCGGTAAACGAGTCAAAGCACAGTACTAGCATATAGAGTCTCAATGATGTTTCAAGTAGTAAGGACTAATGGTGTACAACCAAAACCGCGGACTTTATCCACTCGATAAGTGATAACCACTTGGAAAGTCCGGATAGGGTAGTTCGACCATTCATCATATGAATATCCATTTGCATGCTTCGAACATCTTTATGTTCCTTACCAATGAAACGTGGTACTCTGCATCGCAAATGGTAGTCTCAAACTTGAGCGATCCTTATCCTTATTATCGGACGGCTCAATCGACTAGGAACAGTTTAGAATATACAGTGACTATAAGATGTGTTTCATGATAGACATCTCCATGTTCTACCACATCTTACATACACTATAGTATATTCAAGGTCTTTATCAAAACAACAATAGTATATCACAATATAAAAATATGAAGAAAGATAAAGTCATTGCCATTAATAAAAGTGTAAATTATATTAAACAAAAGATTGTTTATACAAAGAGTCATCAAAGCCCTTAGCCACAAGTTGCCTCACCGGGCACCCACTCTTTCAATCTCCCACTTGCCCTAAAGCCAACTAGTCATACTACGTAGACCCATTGCTTCGCGATGTTTGTCAAATAATGGTCCTGGCAAGGGCTTAGTAAGTGGATCAGTGATATTGTCTGCAGAGGCCACTCTTTAGACAATGATGTCTCCTCTTTCCACAATCTCCCGGATGATGTGGTATTTCCTCAGTACGTGTTTGGATCTTTGATGAGACCTTGGTTCCTTTGCCTGATCAACGGCACCCGTGTTGTCACAGTACACCGGGACTGGACCAACAACTTCAGGAATGACTCCCAACTCTTGGACGAAATTCCTCATCCAAACGGCCTCTTTAGCAGCAGCTGATGCTGCAATGTATTCTGCCTCAGTGGTGGAATCCGCTGTGGTGTCCTGCTTGGAACTCTTCCAAGAGACAGCACCGCCATTGAGCATGAACACAAATCCAGAGGTTGACTTCGAGTCATCCACGTCACTTTGGAAGCTAGAGTCGGTATAGCCTTCCAATTTTAGTTCTCTTCCTCCATATACCATGAACATATTCTTAGTCCTTCGTAAGTACTTAAGAATGTCCTTCACGGCTTTCCAATGCATTTGACCGGGATTAGCTTGATATCTGCTCGTGACACTCAGAGCAAATGCTACATCCGGTCTGGTAGATATCATCCCATACATGATACTACCTATGGCTGACGCATATGGTACATGTGTCATTTTCTCTATCTCTTCATCAGTCTTGGGACACATAGACTTGGATAGAGAAACTTCATGACACATGGGTAGATGTCCTCTCTTGGACCCATCCATTGAAAACCGTTTCAATATGGTGTCGATGTAGGTTGATTGAGTGAACCCTATCATTCTCTTAGATCTATCTCTATAGATCTGTATCCCTAGAATATAGGATGCCTCACCCAAATCCTTCATCGAGAATCTACCTGATAACCATATTTTTGTTGACTGCAACATCCCTACGTCATTCCCAATGAGTAGGATGTCATCAACATAAAGTACTAAGAATGTCACAGCATCCTTAACTACTTTCTTGTACACGCATGGTTCCTCCGGGTTCTTGATGAAACCAAAATCCTTTATTGTTTCATCAAATTTCTGGTTCCAACTTCTTGATGCTTGTTTTAGACCATAAATTGATCTCTGAAGCTTGCATACCTTATGCTCGCTTCCCATGGATGTGTACCCCTCAGGCTGCTTCATATAGATTTCTTCCTTAATGTCTCCATTAAGAAAAGCACTCTTCACATCCATTTGTCATATCTCATAGTCATACCATGCAGCTATGACAATAAGGATTCTTATGGACTTGAACATATCAACTGGTGAAAAGGTTTCATCATAGTCAACTCCTTGTCTTTGAGTATAACCTTTCGCCACCAATCGCGCCTTGTAGGTCAATACCTTACCATCAGGCCCAAGCTTTCTCTTGTAGATCCATTTACACCCTATTGAAACAATTCCATCGGGAGGTTCTACTAAAGACCAAACTTGGTTTGTATGCATCGAATCTATTTCCGACTGCATAGCTTCAAGCCATAAATTTGAATCCGCATCAGAAATTGCTTCCTTGAAGTTTCTTGGATCACATCCAACATCGGGTTCATCTTGATCCCCTTCAAGAAGAAGACCATATCGAATAGGAGGTCTAGAAGTCCTCTCGGATCTTCTAGGTACAGGCGTGTATATCAATGGTTCCTGAGGTGTAGGATCGTTATTTTGTATTTCGGGTTCTTCTCGAATTTCTTCGAGTTCCATCATCTCGCCTTTCTTATCCAATAAGAACTCCTTATCCAAGAAGGTGGCATTCCTTGAAACAAACACCTTTGTTTCAGCAGGATAATAGAAATAATATCCGATTGAATTCTTCGGATACCCTACAAAATAACATAAGCTGGATCGACTATCCAACTTATCTCCCACTGTCCGCTTCACGTAAGCAGGACATCCCCAAATCCTCAAGTACGAATACTTAGGAGCTTTGCCATTCCATAACTCGTATGGTGTTTTGTCCACTGCTTTAGTGTGGACGTTGTTCAACAACAATACCGCCGTTTTAAGCGCATAGCCCCAAAACGTAGGTGGAAGCTCAGTGAAGCTCATCATGGATCGAACCATGTCCAACAAAGTTCGATTACGACGCTCCGATACACCATTCAGCTGTGGTGTCATTGGAGGAGTCCACTGAGAGAGAATCCCATTCTCTTTTAGATAGTCCAAAAACTCGGTACTCAAGTATTCTCCACCTCGATCCGATCGAAGTGCTTTAATACTTTTACCTAGCTTGTTTTCTACTTCAGCTTTGAATTCTTTGAACTTTTCAAATGCTTCAGACTTATATTTCATTAAATATAAATACCCATACCTCGAATAATCATCAGTAAAGGTAATGAAGTAGGTGTGGCCATATTGAGTACCAACTCTAAATGGACCACAAACATCTGTATGGATCAAATCCAACAGATTTTGACTACGCTCAGGTTTCCCCTTAAAAGGAGATTTAGTCATTTTTCCTTTTAGGCAGGATTCACAAGTAGGTAGAGAGTTAATATCAGACATATCAAACATGCCCTCTCCCACTAGCTTGTTCATCCTCCTTGAGGAAATATGACCTAGCCTAGCGTGCCAAAGGTTTGCCGGGTTTTGGCTATCGATTTTCCTTTTGTTTGTTGTTGCCGGTTTATCAACATAATTTATTGGAACGTATTTTAGTTTTAAGTTGTATAGATCGTTTTCAAGTTGTCCATTTCCAATCAAACATTCATTCTTGTAAATATTGCAAATCCCATTCACAAAATTGCAAGAATAACGATCTCTATCAAGCATAGAAACAGAAATAATGTTTTTAATCAAATCCGGAACAAATAAAACATCTCTTAAAAGTAACTTAAAACCGTTCTGCAAAATTAAATAAACATCTCCCACGGCTTTAGCTTCAACTCTGGAACCATTTCCGAGCCTCAGCTGGGTCTCACCCATTCTAAGCCTGCGACTTCTTGTCATCACCTGCAAATCATTGCAAATGTGAGATCCACATCCGGTATCCAATACCCAAAGTAGTATTAAGTGAAACATTTATTTCAATATAGAACATACCCTTCGCAGTTCGCAACTGCTCTAGATATTCCTTGCAGTTACGCTTCCAATGACCGGGCTTCTTGCAGTAATGGCAAACATCCTTGGATTTTTCCATGTTTGAAGCCTTTGTCTTGTACTTCTTCTCGGGTTCGATTTTCTTGGGTGGGGCAGAACGTTTCTTACCCTTTGTACTTGGCCCCTTCTTAGCAGAAGAAGAGGAGCCCACCAAGAAAGCCGGTTTATCCTTATTTAATGTGAATTCATATGTCACAAGCATATTGACCATCTCTTCAAGGGAGGCCTCTATCTTGTTCATATTGAAATTCACCACAAATCCGTCAAACGAAGAAGGAAGAGACAGAAGTAGTAAGTCCACGTTGAGTTCATGCTCCAACACCAAATCAAGGGTTACCAACTTCTGTATGAGCCAAATCACTCGTACCCCATGATCACGGACCGAAGTCCCTTCACGCATGCGACACGTCATTAGCTCCTTTACAGTAGCGAACCTTTCAGCCCTCGATTGAGCCCCAAAAAGTTCCTTGAGTTGTACGTGACTATCAGCAGCATTCACGGTGTCCTCAAATCGCCTCTGGAGTTCATCAGACATCGAGGCTTGCATATAGCATTTGGTCTTGATATCATGGTCCCACCATGTATCAAGTTTGGCTAACTCTTCCGGACTTACGTCAGCTGGTGCTTCCTTCGGAGGAGATTTTTCTAACACGTAGAGCATCTTCTCCGAAGTCAAGACAATCTTCAACTTACGGAACCATTCCGTATAGTTTGCGCCAGTCAACTTATTTTGTTCGAGGATCGAGAAAAGTGGATTACGCGAATTCATCTTATGAAATACTGAAAAGAAACAGACAAATATCAGTGATTGTTTAAGCAATTTACTAAGACATAAAATTGGCGAAATTTATTTTATGAATCTCACTCCCACTATTTTAACGATTTCACTACCCTCTAGTGAAAACGGGAAACTATTTTCCTTAGTGAGAACATGGAGTCCAATTGACAAACTATGGTCCCGAATAATATCAGCCAACCATAATTTTCAAAAGGTAGAGCCCAATTGCTTCCAAAGCAACCTCCATGTTTTTACCTCATGTCCAATAAGGGCCCAATAATATGACGCTGTTTATTGTGACATGTCAAGATGACCCATCAATGTTAAGTTGTGATGGACGGTCGCCATGTGGATCCTCCAATAATATGAGCCGATCCCATGGGAGTTCCACCCAACTTACAACATGTGTCAATCCAATGTACAGCTTTCCGACGAACGGGCCCCCCATATAATATGAGCCGGACCGTATCCGCGGGTAGCATCTCATACATTGATCGTTGATGGAAGGTAGGAACATTTAAAAAAATTTAAATTTCCTTTATTTATCTTGATATCAATTTTAAATCATATTTAAAATGAGGGATTTTAATTATAAAAATTTGTCTCATCATTTTTAAAATTTTGTATGCTTGCCGGATTCACACAATTATGTCTAAAACATGCATACAACAATAATATCACATATTATATAGGATGATCGATTCCATTTCTAATCGACCCGTGGTTGCCAATCACGAGTCTTAGTCCAATCCTAGGTAATATGCAGTATGCAATGCAATCCTATTACATTTGCTTCCAATTTACATTTCTTCTGTCTTTATTGTCTGCTGGGCCCACCTCCATCTTCAAATCTTCATCTCCCACTAAATCTAATGTATTTACAATAAATAACAATGACAAGTAGGGGATACATTTTTAAGGGGTGAGAACGAGCCATAAACCAAGCCCACTTTTATTACATATGACATTCATATTGGGCCATAAACCAGGCCCATTAATAAAACCAACAACAATAAAAACAAATGTAAATTCCTAACATACACCTACAAAATTGGTCATGGCAATCGATCATCCTTATCCAATAACATTTAATTCAAAATTAATTTATTGGATAACATGCAATGGCAATTTAAATTTAAAAGGATAAAATCATATTTCATACATAAAATCTTATTTTACATACAAAATCATATTTTATCTTTTTATCAAATAAAATCATATTTTATCTATAAAATCCAATTTTATACATAAAATCATATTTTACTCAATATATCCATAAGATCATATCTTATCATCAATTGTACCAAAAATAATTAATTTCAAAATTCAATTTAACGGATAAAATATTTAAATTTTCCAAAAATTCAAATTTATCCAAAAATCAATTTTAAAATTTTCGGACTCGAACAATTCGATCCGACGCCTCGTGGACCAATCAAAAACGATTTTCGATCGGACCAAAAATAGAATTTTAACATATTAAAATTTAATTTAAAAATTAAAAAATTAATTTTTCCCGCGGGCCGCCCGGGACATTCCCGGGCTGCCCGCGCCCTAATGGGGTCGGGCCGGGCAGCCCGGCTGCCCGTAGGGCAGCGACAAATCAATTAGGATTGATACCCGGTGCAGCGGAAGTTTAAAATTTTATATGGAACGATTCCATAATGGGTATCAACCTTACGATTAAATTGTGTGTGTAAAAATTAAATAACGATTATAAAATTTTTACCTTTAATCTCGAATCGAGATTTTTGGACACCAACAGATTTCTCTGCTCTTGTTGTATATCCCTGGAACTGATGGATGAACTGTTCTTCAATCAGGTCCACGAACGGATATTTAATCCCTCTAATAGATTGCACTAGAAAATCTATCAGAAGTTTCTACGAAGAGATTAACGAATTTGATCCGTTAAACCAGACTGCAATTCAAAATTCACAGACTGGATTTTACTGAGCAGAGGGGAGAGGGGGTCGGCCACTTCAGATAGAAAAATAGGGTTTTTTCGAAAATTGTGACCTGTTGTATATCATTTCTGTACTGCAATAACTTATTTATAATGTAGGCCGCTAACAGCTTAGGGCCCATTAGTCATAAGTTCAAGCCCGACAAGCAAAGCCCGCATGTTCAGAAATTAATATAAAATTCATCATGACTCCGATTGATAAACCGATTTCACCAATGCGAACAGAAACCATTTCTGCACCTTTTAAAGTCAAGATAAATTTTTCTGAATCCGAATTAAGTGGTTTTCAAAAATGTCCATCCCTATGTCATTTTAGGAAATCTTACTCCTCTACTCATAATTAAGAAGTCCAACTTCTTTGTTCATTAAATTTAACTCTTTAAATTTAACTATCTCAACGGGGATTAAAAATCCATTACTCTGTGTGACCCTCAATGGTTCAGGGATACAGCTAGCCGTGGGCTCTCAACTCCTTGTGACTCGGAACAACAATTTCCGACTTGCCCATCGAATCATGGTAAGAGCGCCTAGCAACATCGCCCCATGATTCCCTAGGTATCACTGATAGTGCCTACAAGAACCAATAGATTTTGGTTAGCGTACAGTACGGTCCCTTCATCCATATATCCCGATCGAATCAACAACCATTGGTATATCGAGAGTCGTTCGAGATTCGATAACTATGCAATACACCTTGAAGATCAAATAGTGACATCGCATGTGTTACTAAGAAACCATTTCTTAAAACACATCATGTACTCTGGCCAGAGATTCATCACACTAATATCTCCTCAGATCGCATAGGATATCCACACTCGCAAGTATGTGGTGAATCCTTGACAACAAAGCATCGACTCCTATATGTGTCGTAACTGTACCCAATCCCGACACCTGATGACCCCAATAGAGTCGGTAAACGAGTCAAAGCACAGTACTTCATATAGAGTCTCAATGATGTTTCAAGTAGTAAGGACTAATGGTGTACAACCAAAACCGCGGACTTTATCCACTCGATAAGTGATAACCACTTGGAAAGTCCGGATAGGGTAGTTCGATCATTCATCATATGAATATCCATTTGCATGCTTCGAACATCTCTATGTTCCTTACCAATGAAACGTGGTACTCTGCATCGCAAATGCTAGTCTCAAACTCAAGCGATCCTTATCCTTATTATCGGACGGCTCAATCGACTAGGAACAGTTTAGAATATACAGTGACTATAAGATGTGTTTCATGATAGACATCTCCATGTTCTACCACATCTTACATACACTATAGTATATTCAAGGTCTTTATCAAAACAACAATAGTATATCACAATATAACAGTATGAAGAAAGATAAAGTCATTGCCATTAATAAAAGTGTAAATTATATTAAACAAAAGATTGTTTATACAAAGAGTCATCAAAGCCCTTAGCCACAAGTTGCCTCACCGGGTACCCACTCTTTCACTCCGACACTACGCTCAATACAAAATTACCGGTAAACATACAAACATGATGCATGCAAATGACAGGGTATCCATATTTGGGATAATTGTATACAAACTGCTCAGAATGACGCCTAGGATATTAGTGGTACAACCCGGGACAATCCACTGAGTACACTTCTCATTCCTACCAAACGTGGACCGTGCCCTACAGATGTCTGTGTCTGCTAACCCGTTGGTTTCGGACAGCTCGACATCGACCTTCCGAATAGGGCTGAGCGGCCCTACATGTCTCATCTCAAAATATGTACAGACTCAATATTATGTGAACTTGACACATAATAATCCATGCAAAACATAGCACATAAATTCAACCCATAGGCATGCATACCCGTTGGCTATCTCAGTCAGTACTTACATACCTTACTACAGGCAGTCCTAGCAGTCCCACTCTAGGTCCACAAGCTTATCATCAGCTGTACAATAAAAATACCCATGCATAATTATTTAAGCTCTAAAAGCCTTAACTAAGCTATTGCATACTCCAAAATAATTTAAGGAGATCATAGCTATACCTGCGTCCGTCGTCAGCTCGCTGATGGTGACTGCCTCAAAACTAGGCCACAGCTTCGCTACGATGCCAGGATTGCTCCGATACTTCCGGATTCCCAATAGGACGCCTATAACTCCCTAGATCCGACTAGAAAAACCAAGGAACGAGACAGAAAAAAGGATAGGGGCGAGTTGAAATGAGGCCATGACACCCCTATTTATAGACGAAGATCGGACCGTCCGTTCTCACTTCGTTGCGTCCGTTCCGATCGTTGCGTCTGTCTCCAGTTCTTTGCATCTGATGTCCCATCACGTTCGTAAGTAATGACTTCACTTTGATAACATCACGAATGACGTCAGCCCTACCAGAACGGAACGTCCAATTGTCCAATAGACCGTCCGATCCTGGCTGTTCCTTTGGGTCATTTACGATCATTTTGAGTCCATTTCTAAAGTCCAGTAATCCATTTGGAATTTCCTTAATCATGTTTTACTTAATCTAAACATGATCATAATTAATCTTTAATTTCGGATACGGGTCACTACATTCTCCCCCACCCAACCCCCTCTTAAAAGATTCCGTACTCGAAATCTAGGGTAAACCTCGGTAACGTACTAGAGACCCTTGCTCGAGTGATTGATCAAAATAGCTTCCGACACACTCAGACTCTTGTCGAATTCCCTGCAAGCTTCAACCGCTTGAACAACTTTCAGCACTCTTCAAACCCCTGGACTAGGTTCTGAAAGTCTTTGCGCTAACATACGAAAATCAAATCTCATTGGCACTAATGTATCACAACACTGATACATCTTCCGTCGTCAAGGCGCATCTCCTCAAGTTCTTCTTATCAAGCTAACACTCGCAACTTTTGGGCACTGGTCTTATACCAATTGACCACGGTCAAAGGAACGCAACATCGGTTCGTGCAAGATCATCATCCCAAGGAATAATTCTTCCTCAATCTAATCCCATGTCCAAACCAAAATGGTTCGTGACATTCTTTGACTCATTACGTAGATCCAACCATCCACTAGTTCCTCAACCACACTTGGTGCAGAACAGCTATATAAGAAAACACCAATCCCAACACCGCGTTTGACACAACATCATGATTTTCTCCTTAAGAGAATTCTATCGGCACAAGCTATATTCCAACATAACTGCTTAGCACTATTTCCAGACTGGTTTATCCTTCCCCTGCTCCCCTGAAGCAAACAAGTTTCCAGAGCAATACTGGGAATTCAGCCCACCATTTCTAGTGCGAATCACAGTTCACGTTTCTTAGTATAACTCAACACGGTGTCATGAAGAAACTCTCATCACATGACAATCATGTCACAAAATCCTCTCTTAACCATTGGTCTGCGAAGCCATACGCATACGCCACAATGGCAATCATTGCATCTCCGATGATATACATCATCTCGACCACAAGTTACTTATCCATGAATTTCATTCGACTGACTAGTCAAAACTCTCTACAGGATTCAGTTATCGTTGGACATCCCCCTGATAGTTATACATACTTGCAATCACTGTACACACGTCAAGACTAAGGCAAGCTTCCACCAAGGTGCTCGACTGGGAAATTCCCAGTGCACTGGCATATGGAACGTTTCCTATCTGTCTCAAAATTAGACAGTCATTGCATCTGGTATAACCCATATCGGAGTCCCTGATGACAACCATCATCGTGAATTCTATCCTTACGAGATCTGACCAATTAATCCCAACATATTCAACATTTCCACTAACTCATGTTCCTGCTGAAACGCATCAGCTCTGACATGAATTGTAAAATACTACGATCTCCGATGAACACGTCTTCCATTGGAATCGTCGTAAGATATTGGTCACCAAATTACCCTTGAAAATACTCAACACTTGAAGTAACTTGTCACACATCACACACTTGACTATTTTCTATTTACTGAAACGCAATATTCTTGGCAAATTGTCCATACAGATGTGATTTACTGGCTGGAAGGAACAAAATTACTTCATCAAGATCCTACAAAGTCTTCAAGTCCAACGACAATCTTGTTGACAGTTAAGTCGATCATCGACTAATTCGATCATCTCAATGGAATCGCGCATTGCACACTGGAAGATTACTAACAACACCCCGCCAAATCCCAAGAACTAGATCTTAGCTAATGTCACATTTCTTCACTCGACCCCCAATGTTTACTCGCTAATGTCCATTAGCATTTACAATACTCGTCGGATCTAATTCAAACGGCATACTTAGACGTCATCACTAGAACACTTCAAAAATGTTCAGTTGACAGTCCTTACCATTTTGCTGTCCATCACCGCCATGGAGTAACACTTGACCCTTTCCTTACTCAAACTGAGTATATTATTGCTAATATTAAGCAACAACTTGGATCAATTTCGGCTTCTTCCTAACAAGGATATACTAACCTTGGAAACTACTCATTTCCTTGGCTTGTTCCTACTGTCAAGTTATTACCTAACTTGACCATACAAGTCAATTTTCAATCATCCCCGATTAGCAGCAATCCCAAAAGATCTATCTCCGACAATCCTAGGGATTCCAAATTACCCAAGTCGCCGACTGCTCTGAGATTGCACCAAGTACTCGTCTCTGAGGCACAAATCGACAAAATACTACTCCAAGTACTTTTCGATTCGCTATGTCCTAATCATAACTGATTGGAATCAACCTATCGACCTCGTTGATCTACTACGGTTCACACTTAACTGGTTAGTGATAGTCAAGTCAGATAACCACTGATTATCGAAACCTACATGGCTCGATCAATAATCTTGACTCAGTTGCCACAAATGAATTATTCCAAACACTTGGAATCGAAATATCTACATCAGATATCTTACATCCATTTCTGATAGCGTCAGATAACAGTTTAGAAGTAGTCTATTGGCACAAGTCTTGCGCTATCCAAGTACTACCATCCGCTGCCTTGCCCACTCAAAGCGATCACCAAGGCGAGCTAAACCCAAGAAACTTCCCGCGATCTATCAACCTAGATCATTTCCATCCCATGGAAAATCCTGTGCTTCATCCCTGAAGAAATCAGTCAACACCCAGTGTCAACACTGGTAGAAATCCGACTACCTACTAGATCCACTAGTCTAGCAGTATATCATAGGTCAAAACCCACCTGCTCAGAACATTCACTCGTAAAGGAAATCCATCCAAGACTGGTTCTCACAGTAGAACACTCAAACTAATATCTCTGACACGAGCCAGACGATATCTAAACTCTGACACCAAACTAGGCATCTAATCCAAGGTCATACCCCTTCGTGACTGTTACCAAAACTCTAGACTGAGTAGCCTTCCCACCGCCACCTCCTGAAGCGCAAAGGCTTCCAGGTATGTCGGCATAGGATCGCGCTTCCTCATGTCTAATCATGGTCATAGTCCACAACTCTTGGCATATACTTGACCTGGCATCCTGATGAAAACTCATCATCACGAAGTCTAAACCTACGAAGTCATCAGACTACTGTTCTAAGGAAACAACCTAGAACAAACTCATGCCCACTGATCAACTCATCATTGGCACTAACTCAGCCCACTGACTAAATAGGTCAATCCTAGGAAAACATCTAGACTAATAACATGTCCATCAGTTACAATCGGCTTACTCGAAACCTATGAGTTTACAACAGTTGAACACTAATCAACTATCACCATGCCAAAATTAGCAAAATCACTGCAGTCGGACACAAATCAACAATTCGCTGGACAAATCTCAAATAATACATGTATCATTGTTTCAAGTTTATGTACAATTTCTGTATTACAATCCCATGTAATATTTTTATAGTATCCAAAAATATAACAAAAATGTACATTCAATAACTTAAAATGATACAACCAGATTCTGATGATTCATTACAACTAATGTGGGGATCTCGGGTTGCTAATCTCATCTTAGGGCAATTACTGATTAATTAACAATTAATCAAACAATAAAGGAATAATAAAAACAAGAGCTAAATTTTTTTTAAAACATAGAACCTCGCTCGATCGGTTGAATTCATCCGATCGAGCGAGCTAGAAATCCAAGCTCTTGGGTCTGAACATATTTTGGCCTCGCTCGATTGGTTGAATTCATCCGATCGAGCGAGCCCAAAGTTCCATTTCTCTTTTTTGAATATTTAAAGGCCGCGCTCGATCGGTGGAATTCACCCGATCTAGCGGGCACCATTTCCAAAAAATCTGAAGATTTCATTTTGCTTCAAAACTTGGAAATCCAATCCAAAACCAACTCAAACATGGTTTATAAAATCAGGAACATGCATATATTAATAGTACCAAGTATCAAGCTTAAATCTATGCTTTTTTTACATCAAACGAAACATTAAAAAGGCATTAACCACAACTACACAAAATATCACAATGTGTACTTCAAGTCTTAAGTTTCATAACAAGTTTTATGCTATCTAAGGTACATCATTTCAGCTAAAACTCGAGTCCTCACGTGCTAAACTCTTTCCCAAGCTATCAATGTCGTCTTTGACTAGCTCCTTCTCTTTCAGTTGCCATGCACACATATAAAATAAAGCAACAGTCGGATAAACTCCGGTGAGAATACAATCTCAGTATAATCGACATATAAAGCGTTAAATAAATCATATCAACTCTAAAATATCTACTTGAAAATAGAGTAAAATAACGCATATATCAAATAAGAATTGATTCATTTAACGTCGTTTCCATCAAGATTTGTAAACGATCTTGACATGGATATCCATCTATCGTAGCCATTCTTGACTCGAAAATAAGGTCGCCTCAGACCTTGGCAATAGAATCAATATCATACATATCATATCAACAACATATCAAATTCAAAGATCCACTACCTGAGATGGATCGACAACATCAAATAAAATCAAAGAGATAAACAAGTATGTGATTTTGGCGGGACAACTCAAGAAGCTTCATTCTCGAGTTTCAAATCCCTGACTTGCGATGTCGTCTTATACCTTCGTATTTTCTTGGTTTTAAACGCTTCAATTCTGAAACATAACATCAAAACATTCATATCAAACTTCATTCAACTCTATCATTTCAAAATCGATTCAAAATCAAAAATATATCTTCAATCAAATTCACTTCAAACCTCAACTTCTTCTTCTTCGGTTCAAATCAGAGTCTTGAGTCGTTAGCCTTCCAAACTAGTCTGAAATTGAAGAATAAAAATACTACAATATCAACAACATCTCAAATAATGTCTCAGCTCAATAATCGGCTATCAAAACGATCTCAAAACACGAATCGATGGCGTAGCGACTGAAAATCGATAACCGACAAAATATCGAAATCAAATCTAACTATCATATACGTGATACATCAGAAAATATCACCATAATCATCACACCAGAAGCTATATACATCAAATTACAAGCTGGAAATCATGATTATATTCAAATAAAATAACTCTTTGATTCGGTTTTGAATATATCGCGCATATAAACCTCAAGAACATACATAGAGCATAAAATCTGATATCTGCAACATTTCAATCTTCAAACCATACCGAAATAAGTAGAAACTTACACTAGATCGAAGCCCTTGTCTCAAGGATTCCAGAACACTTTTCGAAATCAAAATCAGACGATCGAATCAAAAGTTACGGGGTTTTGAAAATCAGAAAACATAAGAAATGAAGATCTCGGCTTCTCTGCTCAACTTTTCTGAATTGCATAATACATAGCCACGTAAACATGTTGATAATCTAAGAATAATCTGATAACTTCAATTATAATTGCAGTTTAGCCCCTCAATTCTTCAATATTTGCAATTTGGTCCTCGACCCTTATTTTAATTTAATTTCAATCCTAAATAATTTAATAATATTAGAAGTTAAATCAAAACTCTAAATATTCCCAATTTAAATATACTCGGATTAAAATTAAATAATCTCGGATTAAATTAAATAATTCCGGGCCTTACATTTCTCCCCACTAAGACATGAGTTCGTCCTCGAAATCATAAGCATGTAAGATATGCACTATGTATAAACATAAGAATAAAGAATAACATAAAACTGAATAAGAACTCACATCAGTGGAATAGATAAGGAAATCTCTGCTTCATCTCTTCCTCAACTTCCCACGTCGCTTCTTCAACTCCTGCCGACTCCATTGAATCTTCACCAATGGAATGGTCTTAGTTCGAAGTTGCTTTTCCTTCCGATCAAGAATCTGAATCGGTTTCTCAAAATAACTCAAAGTTTCATCGAGTTCAGTTTCATCAACATGGATAATATGTGATAAATCAGGCTGATACTTCCTCAGCATCGAAATATGAAAAACATCATGAATACCAGACAAAGATGGAGGAAGAGCGAGTCGATAAGAAAGATTGTCTATCTTCTCTAGAATCTCATACGGCCCAATAAATCGTGTAGACAACTTTCCTCTTTTGACAAATCTTATAGTACCCCTGAAAGGTGAAATCTTCAAGAATACTCTATCTCCATGTTCAAAAGATAACAGCCGTCGTCTGATATTCGCATATCTAGTCTATCTGTGTTGTGCTGTTCTCATTCTTTGTTGTATCAACTTCACCTTCTTAGTCATCTGTCTAATCATATCCGGTCCTAAATCATGCACTTCTGACACATCAACCTAATACAATGGCGATCGACATTTCTTTCCATATAACGCTTCGAATGGAGCCATCTCTATACTCGTCTGATAACTGTTGTTATAAGAGAATTCCACAAGTGGTATAGAATCTTGCCATGTAATACCAAAATCAAATATCACAGCTGTGAGGACCTTGATTCTAATCATCTAATCATCAATGGATAAACCAAAAGGCAAAGAATAAGTCAAGTGAATTAAACGCAAGATTTTTTTTTTTGAAAAATGTACGGACCCCGGACCACCTCCGGATAAGGGTCCGGACACTCGACAACTTTCAAAAATAAAACAGAAGACCCATGGACCCTTACA
Organism: Henckelia pumila; assembly: GCF_033568475.1. Lineage (NCBI taxonomy): Eukaryota > Viridiplantae > Streptophyta > Magnoliopsida > Lamiales > Gesneriaceae > Henckelia > Henckelia pumila. The sequence goes on from NC_133121.1 coordinate 48,080,346, forward strand.
CGGAGCTTTGCATGGACCCCGTGCAAACCTTCATGCGAAGGTCCGTGCCTATGCAAATCGGCAAAAAATAAGAACGCGAGACAGAGTACATCCGGACCCATGCACGGGGGCATGTCCAGGGTCCGTGCCCTGCTGCAAAACCAAAAAATCAAGGCAATAACAGAACCGAAATCATGCAATACAACTCCCAAACTCAACCAAAACATAAATCATGCATTACAAATACAATCTTCTCAAAATACATGAAGTTCTAGAGTTGTACACTCCATCGATCTAGTAGAACATGCTTTGGTTTAGTTATAAAATCCAAAATACCATACAAGTTCGAAATACAATAATCGACTACTCAAAACACCAAGTCCTCACTCCTATCAACTCAACCACCTAGCCATGCGATCTCTACTCGGTCCTGCCCCACCTGATGCCAAGCACACATACAAAGACAAGACAACAGCCGGATAGCCCGGTTAGAAATATAATTTCCAAGTAAAAGAGACAGGCATACAATAACAATTAAACATCTCATATTGAAATGTAACAATAATCAATAATTCAAAATGAGAGTGGATGTATGCATGACTTCAAAACTCGGGATTATCAAGTTAGATAATCGAAATATCAATCGGTACTCGGTTGGGATCCTAGGGTCAAGTCATTACAAACAACCCACCTACACTCCCATTCGGGGTGGATGTCGCACAACTCAAAACCCTAGACTTTAGAGCAACTATAAGAAGTATTCTAGCACTTGGAAAAACTCGAAATCCAAGGCCACTTCAATATAGCTCCCTAAATCGTCTAATTTCAAAATGAATCAAATAATCGGCTCAATATGAATGCAAGTTCAAACAAAGTAAATCAATCAAGTTCACACCAACAAATTAACATGCAGTATGTGATTTTTGGGGACTCGAGAATCAATCGGACTCGAGTATTCATCTCCAATCAATTCGTTGTCGTCTTTTACCTTTTCAAATTCGTCGAGGATTCAAATCTGAAAATAACAACGAACTCAATCAATATCGAATCGAATCAAAACGAATCAATACAAGAAGTTCAATACTATACCGTCTTCAATTCTCGAATTTGTTCAAACTCCCCAGTTCGTTCCAAACCCGAATCGTCAACCCAAATCTGAAAATGTTGAACTTATGGATTCGATATCAATCTACTAATTCAAACAAAATCGGAAATCAAACCGAAGCAATACAACCAATAATACAAAACTCGATTTCGATGGCATAACGGCTATAAACGGTCAAACCAAAAATCTCCAATCAACAATCATCAACAATAAAACTCAACCCAACTTCCAATCCATCAAAAACAACCAAATCCAACAAAAATCACAAGACCCATTTTTGAAATTAATCTCCAAAAATCAAATAAAATCCAAACTTCGATCTTTTTCCGAACCGACTTCGAATAAATGGTCTATGCTAGCTCAAGAACAACATACTCGAAAATTATCAAATTCTGACAACCCGACAAAAATCAAAGTTCATGGATCATAGAAAAACTTACGTCAAAACGACGTCCTCGTTGCGGTGATCGTGAATCTCAACTCAAAACAAAAATCTGATGGTCGGATCGTGCGAATCGGAAGGAAGAAAAGCTTGGAGAATCGTTGGCCATGGCTTTCTCTCGGTCTCGGTTGGCGTGTGGGAGTAGGGAGGAAGGAGAGGAGGGTGATGTGATGATAGGATAGATAATAATATTAATAACTCCCCAAAGACTAGTCAACTGACCAAATGCAATTCGTTCCCTTAAATTCCAAATTAAATCAATTCAATCTCGTCTCAATTAATCTCCACTAATTCCAAAATACATAATAATCGACTTTGCTAATCACAAAATAATTAATTTCGGGGCCTTGCAATTCTCCCCCTCTAAGATTCGATTTCGTCCTCGAAATCAAAGCAGTTCAATCTCATAAGGACAAGATAAAGTTCAAAGACCTCTATACTAATTTTTCTCTAAAAAAAAAACTCTGAAATCGCGATTCTAATCAAAATCCGCTTCTTGCACCGTTTCTTCAAATCCGTATCGGCTCAACTGCACAAACCCAACTGAATCGGTTTCGCTAAGGAGCTGCTACTATGTTCGGTAAACTCTGAATCGGTTGTCTCAAACAAAATTGGCGAATCATCAATTTTCGTCTCAACATCAAAGAACAAATTTGTGAATTTGGCAAAAAAAGACATGAAGCACGTCGAGAATACCCGAAGAATACGGAATAACAAAGTAGTGAAAAACAAGGAGAACTGAAGGAGTAAAAGTCGGTAGGCGAGATCGCCTATCTCCTCTAGAATCTCAAAGGAACCCGTGAGTTCATCGAGACAGTTCCCTCTCTTATCATAACTGCCACAACCTCTAAAAGTAGGAATCTACTAAATTACTCGGCCTCCCTGAACATAAGTACAGAGATCTGCGTCGAAATCCGAATACTTCGTTCATCCTTCTTCTCAAGTCGTCTTCACCCTAGACAGGAAATCTCCATCCATCTATCGAACCTCGAATCAAATCTGATCCCAATTCAGGGAACTCAGAAAATCATCCCGATTCAATTAGGATTCTCATTTCTTCTCGTACAACTCATTTACAAAAAAAAATTAATATCAAGATACTCGTCTGATAGCTGTTGTACGGAAACTTCGCAAAAGATGAGAAATTCATCCAGCTAGTGCCAAAATCAAGCACTACAGCTCAGCATATCCTCTTAAAGTCTATATTGCTTATTCTTGGTTGTCCGTCGTTCTGAGGATGATAAACTGAACCCAATGATAATCTAATAACAAAAGTCTCTCAAAGACTGAGTTCAAGGTTAGAGTTAACTCAAAATCTCATTTTGAAAGGACAGACTTTGACAAGTCAACTATCTGAAAATCCTCCTGACAATAATCCCAATCATATTGTCGTGTCTGAAATCCATTTTGTACGGAAACAGAAGCAGACTACAGTAATATCTCGATTATAATCAGATAGCATCTCCAAATCAGACAGTTCTATACCCCCGTGACCACATGCCGAACACTCCCAATTCTATTCTGCACGGGTAAACTGCGACAGAGAAAAACAATCTGAAATTCTTTCTGACCACTTCTCAACATCGGGTCGAGTCTGGAATTCATTTCGTATGGAATACAGTAGTAGATTTCTGCAATCGGTCTAACAAAGTTCAGATGGCTTCTAATTTCCAGACTGATCGATAGCTTCAAAAAGGTATTCGCCGAAAATTAATCTTCTTTTCATTCTAACAATTAACTGTACCACAGACAGTTGGTTCCTTATCTCTATCAGCTATCAAATGTGGACAGACTAGAAATTACGAAATCATACTTCGAACCTCATTCTTCATCTGTTCCTATAAAGGTCGATACCTCAATCCTCTGAATATCTTTCGGTCATCTGAAAGAATAATGAATAACTACAAAGTGCCAATCTCAAGGTACTCTGCTCAATCAAAATCTCTTGCACGACAAAACAATTACTCACAACTGAGGTATCGTCACTGTCTTGAAACTCAGGCTGTGCCCAGTTCTGAATCTTCTTCAATAAATTCTCCAATTCGAATATGTTTTCTGCGCTATCTCCATCTTCTAAATCAATTCTGGCTCAGTTCGGATAAAAGAATTCTGATAGACTTCCTATTTGTTCCATACTCTAAATCAGAAGTGCAACACTCATCGGTCGGCGAAGTCAAGGATAGTAGATAAAATAAGAACAAATCCATCGGCTCAAAGAGAATAACGGTAGTAGATAAAATAATAATAGATCATTCTGTTCAAACCTCAGTTGCTGCATGGTATTACTTCGGATCATACTGGAATTCACCATCAGATTCTACATTATATCCAATCTTTTCCTCAATCTCAAAATCAGTTCGGTTCCGAAACTCATACTTTGACTTCTCAATTCAGAAAAGACTTTGAAAATTTCACTGGAGATAGTGATGCCCAATCATACAAGCAATAAGATCACTGTCAATTCAATATCATGAATCGGATATTGAGTCTCGTACTGCTTCAGCTGCTACTATGACTGAGCTATCACCGACTTCCTCTGAATAAGAATACCTCTAGAATCTGGATATGAAGATGCAAGGCACTGAAGATTATCAGTGCTGAGGAAATAAGAAATACTGGAGCTCGGGTTGATCTCTTCTTCATGTCAAACAAACTAATCTCATAAGATTCGGTTCAGGTACAAGTGCATTCTCTGGAGTTAGATGAGAAATTGGCTCCACGACAATAAGAATCTCTCGAAAATCTGCTATAGAACTCAAAATCTTCAATTCTCAGGTACAGATGTTTGTTTGGATTCAATCAAAACAGCTTCGGTCTTGCAACGATCACAGAAATTCCAGCTCTAGAATTAATATGATCGAGGAAAGGACATCTTGATACAATCAAAATTCAGACTTCAACAGCATAACATGCAACGTCTCGACACGCAATTCTTTAATACCATTTGATAAGTGTATTTTATACACTTAATTTATATATGATTTTAATTATTAATTGTTTGTTTCGAGCAGATTTATGTGGGTGTTTTGTTGTTTTTGTGAGTGTAGGAAATTATTGATTTTATGTGGAAATGAGAGGAAAAATAAGAAAAGAAGAATAAAAGAAAGGAAAAAAAAGAAAAGAAGAGAAAATTGAAGAAAAGAGAAGAAACGTACAGAAGAGAAGAAGAGAAAGAATGAACAGTGTTGGGCTTTCTTATTGGGCTTATTGGTCAGCGCTTAATTGAGCGCTAATGAGGAGAAGAGGAAAGCTATCGCGCAAGATTTGGAAATTGGGAGAATTGAGATTTCGAGATCAAGGCGCGCCCGCGCTTTCACTTGAGCGCCCGCCCCGTCGTTGTGTTTTGGGAATTTTATTAAATCGGGCAATTATTTTATGGGCTTTTGAGTGGGCTTTTGTGCACAGTATAAAAGGGAATTTTGATCAGACTATGGGAGAGGAGCCGCCATAATATTTTACTCATAATACAGAAATCAGAGAATTGATCGTGTGATTTTCCTGAGGATTTTCTGGAGCTTAACTGAAGAACGAAGACGGAGTTTGATAGTCCGGACACGGCGTCGACGACGGATTTGTTTCTTATCTTTTATTTAATTCTGAACATGTTTGGATTTATGCTTTATTGTTTTCAGAATTTTATTATGAACTAATTTTTATAGTCTAGAGGTCGGATGGAACCTGGTGTAGACGCTTTCATGAATTTTTGATTTTATTGAATTGGATTTCTTCTAAATTAATTGTTTTTTCTAGAATTGATTGTCTTTTCAATTATCTGATCAATAATTGATTTGTTATATTTATTTGAAATCATTGCTCGGGAGAGGGGATTTTGAATTGGACATTAGAAACTACACTGTTAATTATTTATACAGCTCGGGAGAGTGTATGATTTTAACAGAGCTTTTAAAAAGAACATTGTTTTGTGAAAGATCACTGCGATAAATTCTTAATTGGAATATTGGAATTGAATTGTAGTTGATAAACATTATTTGTTGCTCGGGAGAGGGAAATAATATACGTAAGTGTTCTTGGCTATTAATTGATTGGAATTCATGAAGATTAATTAATTAGGATTGATTGTTGTTGAAACCAGGTAAAATCTATACCTCTAGACCGTTTTTCTCTGATTGATTGTTAATCTGAAAGTTGTGTGCGTGCTTTTAAATCATCTGATTATTTATTTTATTACAAAATTCTCAAAGTTTGATTTTCTAGATAAAGTTTAGACTATTTTAATTACAAGTACTAAATATTTTCATTTTACTCCCTGTGGGATCGATATCTGAATTATTCACTATATTAAAACTTGACACTCGTACACTTGCGAGGAATATTCACACCACCATTCTCCAATACTCTGCATTATCAGTTTTATTCTTCGAACAGAACTGAAAAGATCGATAAGAATTTCTAATTCCATTTAAATACCTCTGATAGATTCAGTTCAAAAGATCTACAATACTGTAGACGCGTTTCACTTTGAACGGTACGACTATACTCCAAAGCAGTCATACCTCAATCTAAGTCCAGTCTTCAATACTTCTTTCTATCAACTCTCAGCTGATGATGTCTGATCTCAAGTCATTGCAGAATCTAACCTCGTGACTAAGAGGTAATCCAGAAATCTCATCTGGATGATAACAGCAACTCCCTAGCCACTGGTTTATCAACCAATTCAGGCTAGATTCTAGGACATCAGCTGTGAACAAGAGAATTCCTTCGCAAAATTCTGAAATCAGAAGGTCATTCGGCAGATCAACTAACAAAGAATCCTGGAATCGAGAATCCTTACCGGAGGATTTCCGTTTGTCTATTGACTCGGATCTAAATCTATCAACTTCCTGAAACAATCCACAGTAGTCATGTATTGGATAAATCAGCTAACAGAAATTCAAATAAAAATCTGATAACTGAAGTACGATACTGCTCAGTTACAATCAAGTCAAAATCTCAATCAAATCAGAATCTGAAGTACAATACTATTCAGTTCCAACTCATCCCATCAATTCAAAGAATTGAGACTACTGTTAATCAAATTTCAACAAACCGAGATGCATCAATAAATATCAATAAGAAGAAAGATAAGGTGTGTAACCGATCATATCACAATAAGAATAGAAACCATACTCTACTGTTTCCTGCGGTCATCATCGGTGAAATCTAAATCTTATCCTCGATAAGAGTACAACTAAAATCTGTTGCCTATTGATTCGCCATATGATTAAGTTCTCATAGATTCTGTTATTGCGGCTTGAAAGGAGCAACTGAAACGGCTAGTATCTTTGTCGGAGTTAAAGACACAAGGAAATTCCCTTCGAAGATATTTTGATAATATCATGATGACAAACTCTGGCATAGTGTCCGGGCTGATGAGAGACCTAATATTGTCTTTTGATCTCAAAGCACTGCTCGCTGATTTCATAAACTGCTTTCTCTTCGATTAAAGATGCTCTCTAAGTCTCTCTAACTCTGATCAAACGGTGAAAAGGAATCTGTCGAAGAAATTTGGATGAAAGCGAATTCCAAAAATTTATCGAACCAACCTTTATCAATCCTCTAAGATGGTACCACACTAACTGAATTCTCCGGTCATCTGTGTAGTTCAGAGAATCACTCAACTGATCGATCTCTTTTATTCAAATTCTGAATCCAACAGCATTCTCGGTGCTCTTCAAAATTGGTAATCTAAACAACTAAAACCACCTCGGTAGTACTCTCATCGGTGTCCGAGTGACATCTATCAAGGCAGTAGTGGTACGATCTAGATCAGTCGAAGGAGCTACTGCTGGTTGTCGTCTGCTAAAATTTTTCAGGAGACAATTCTGATATTCAGGATGAAAAGGATACCAAAACTCCATCTCAAAATTCGGTGTTCCACATCTCTGTTCGATAAGTTCGTTCAACTACAAATTACTGAATTTCAGATCTCAATCGGATTCTAATTCACCTCGCAAACAATCTCTGATCTGCTATCTCAAGCAGATGGTGGAACTCGGATCCGAAATTAAAATTACAGTTCACATTTCAAGTAATTCATGCTTTAAAATTTAAATCATGTAGCCATGTAATTCAAATAATTCTCAATCAATAAAGCATGCTCGCATGTATCTTACATAAATCATTTAAATAAATCAATCACATGCGAGAATTCAATTCATGCGGACTCGATTTACCCCGCTCACTCTAGTTCAAATCCAAGAATCTTATCACTCTGATACCACTTAATGTGAGGACCTTGATTCTAATCATCTAATCATCAATGGATAAACCAATAGGCAAAGAATAAGACAAGTGAATTAAACGCAAAATTTTTTATTTTTTTGAAAAATGCACGGACCCCGGACCACCTCCGGATAAGGGTCCGAACACTCGACAACTTTCAAAAATAAAATAGAAGACCCACGGACCCTTACATGGAGCTTTGCACGGACCCCGTGCGAACCTCCGTGCGAAGGTCCGTGCCTATGCAAATCGGCAAAAAACAAGAACGCGAGACAGAGGACATCCGGACCCATGCACGGGGGCATGTCCAGGGTCCGTGCCCTAGTGCAAAACCAGAAAATCAAGGCAATAACAGAACCGAAATCATGCAATACAACTCCCAAACTCAACCAAAACATAAATCATTCATTACAAATACAATCTCCTCAAAATACATGAAGTTCTAGGGTTGTACACTCCATCGATCTAGTAGAACATGCTTCGGTTTAGTTATAAAATCCAAAATACCATACAAGTTCGAAATACAATAATCGACTTCTCAAAACACCAAGTCCTCACTCCTATTAACTCAACCACCTAGCCATGCGATCTTTGACTCGGTCCTGCCCCACCTGATGCCAAACACACATACAAAGACAAGACAACAGCCGGACACCCCGGTTAGAAATATAATTTCCAAGTAAAAGAGACAGGCATACAATAACAATTAAACATCCCATATTGAAATGTAACAATCATCAATAATTCAAAATGAGAGTGGATGTATGCATGACTTCAAAACTCGGGATTATTAAGTCAGATAATCAAAATATCAATCGGTACTCGGTTGGGATCCCAGGGTCAAGTCATTACAAACAACCCACCTACACTCTCATTTGGGGTGGATGTCGTACAACTCAAACCCCTAGACTTCAGAGCAACTATAAGAAGTATTCTAGCACTTGGAAAAACTCGAAATCCAAGGCCACTTCAATATAGCTCCCTAAATCGTCTAATTTTAAAATGAATCAAATATTCGGCATAATATGAATGCAAGTGTAAACAAAGTAAATCAATCAAGTTCACACCAACAAATTAACATGCAGTATGTGATTTTTGGGGACTCGAGAATCAATCGGACTCGAGTATTCATCCCCAATCAATTCGTTGTCGTATTTTACCTTTTCAAGTTCGTCGAGGATTCAAATCTGAAAATAACAATGAACTCAATCAATATCGAATCGAATCAAAACGAATCAATACAAGAATTTCAATACTATACCGTCTTCAATTCTCGAATCGGTTCAAACTCCCCAGTTCGTTCCAAACCCGAATCGTCAAGCCAAATCTGAAAATGTTGAACATACGGATTCGATATCAATCTACTAATTCAAACAAACCCGGAAATCAAACCGAATCAATATAATCAATAATCCAAAACTCGATTTCGACGGAATAATGGCTATAAACGATCAAACCAAAAATCTCCAATCAACAATACAACTCAACCCAACTTCCAATCCATAAAAAACAACCAAATCCAACCAAAATCACAAGTACCATTTTCGAAATTAATCTCCAAAAATAAAATAAAATCCAAACTTCGATCTTTTTCCGAACATACTTCGAATACACGGTCTATGCTAGCTCAAGAACAACATACTCGAAAATTATCAAATTATGACAACCCGACAAAAATCAAAGTTCATGGATCATAGCAAAACTTATGTCAAAACAACGCCCTCGTTGCGGTGATCGTGAATCTCAACTCAAAAAAAAAAATCTGACGGTCGGATCGTGCAAATCGGAAGGAAGAAAATCTTGGAGAATCGTTGGTCATGGCTTTCTCTCGGACTCGGTTGGTGTGTGGGAGTAGGGAGGAAGGAGAGGAGGGTGATGTGATGATAGGATAGATAATAATATTAATAACTCTCCAAAGACTAGTCAACTGACCAAATGCAATTTGGTCCCTTAAACTCCAAATTAAATCAATTCAATCCCGGCTCAATTAATCTTCACTAATTCCGAAATACATAATAATCGAATCTTCTAATCACGGAATAATTAATTTCAGGGCCTTACAACAACTCTAAGCATATCCTCGAGAGTCTGAATGGTTCGTTTAGATTGACCGTCAGTTTGAGGATGATAAGCGGTACTCAAATGTAAGCGCGTACCTAGATCTTCCTGTAGGCTATGTCAAAAGTGCGAAGTAAATCTAGGATCTCGATCAGATACAATCAACTTTGGCTCACTGTGTAGTCTTACCACTTCTCGAATATAAAGATCTGCCATTTGATCATGACGATAAGTCATTCGATAGGGAATAAAGCACGCAGATTTCGTCAATCTGTCAATGATCACCCAAATAGCATCGCAACCTCGGGATGATCGCGGTAACTTCGTCACAAAGTCCATGGAAATGTGATCCCATTTCCATCCAGGAATAGACAAACTCTGTAATAAGCCACCCAGTTTCTTTCTTTCAGCCTTCACCTATTGGCAATTCAGATATTTTGATACAAATTCAGTCACATCAGACTTCATTTGCTTCCAGCAGTACTGATTTTTCAAATCGTTGTACATTTTTCTGCCTCCAAGGTGAATACTGAATCGACTACAATGAGTGTAATGCCCCGATTTTATTATAATTGAGTTTAATCGAGATAATCAGGGTTTTCAGTGATTGAGGATTGTTTTGTTATTTAGCATGGGGTTACTTTGCAAGATTGGAGAAATAAAGGACTGAAATGCAAAAGTTGGATTTTTATATATATATTAAGGAGCAAGTTGACCAATCATTGGTCATCTCCTTCCTCCCCTACTCCCTCTCTCGATTTCTCTCTCCCGGAAGCCATGAAAATCGATTTCCAAGCTTTTCTTTCCGTTCGATTCGCTCGATCCGACCGTTAGATTTTCATTCCGAGTTGAGATTCACGATCACCGCAACGAAGGCTTCATTTAGACGTAAGTTTTGCTACGATCTCTTGAACTTCAATTTTGTTGAGTTGTCAGAATTTGATAATATTGGAGTATGTCGTTCTTGAGCTAGTATAGATCGTGTATTCGAAGTTGGTTTGGAAAAAGAATGAAGTTTGGATTTTATATGATTTTAGAGGCATATTTTCGAAAATGGTGATTTTTGATTGAGGTTGGATTTGAGTTGTTTTGATGGATTGTGATGATGATTGACTTATAGTGATGTTGTTGGATGATTTGAGTTTTTCCGGATAATCGATTTATAGCCGTTATGCCGTCGAAATCGAGTTTGAGTTATCGGTTTTGGTTCGGTTTGATTTGTATATCGAATTTGATTAAGTTTGAACTTCGAGTTGATATCGAATCCGTGTCTCGATGTTTTGACAGTTGGTTAGAGATTGGAATTGGAGGACTTGGAGATCGGTTACCAATCGAAGAGTTGGAAGACGGATTGATTGAAGCTTCGAGAAAAAGGTAAAAGTCGACATTGAAATTAATGGGAAAGAATACTCGAGATCGACTTATTCTCGAGTTCCCGAAAATCACATACCTCTTGTTTATTTTGCTTACGTAAACTTGATTTAGTTATTAATGCACTTGCATTCATATTGAGCCGACTTTCTATTCGTTTTGAAATGAGACGTTTTAGAGAGCTATATTGAAGTGGCTTTGGATTTCGAGTTTTTCCAATTGCCAGAATACTTCTTATAGTTGTTCTGAAGTCTAGGGGATCGAGTTGATCGACTTCCACCCCAAAAGGGTGCGTCGGTGAGTTGTCGTGAAGACTTGACCCTGGGATCCCAACCGAGTACCGATCGATTTTATGATTATCTGACTTGATAATCTTGACTTTTAAATCCATGCATTCATTCAATATCATTTCAATGTTATGATTTATGTTGACACATTTTGATTGAGGTGTTTATTTGATATTGAGTGCATGTCTCTTTTACTTAGAAATTATATTTCTAACCGGATTATTCCGGCTGTTGTCTTTGTTTTGTATGTGTAACTTGGCAACAGGAGGATCAGGAGCTGGACCGAGTCATCCTGGTTAACTTGGGGGTGAGATTGATAGAAGTGAGACTCTGGGTCGTAGGGTCGAGTCTATTTGGAATTGTATTAGTTTTGCTGAGTCGGTGGAACTCATTTATGAAACTCGACTGGTTATTGTATTTTGGGCTGAACCTAGATTTGGTATGTTCTAAATATTGATTTGTATTATGTTTGAACTTGGAATGTTTAGAATTGCCTTGTTGGTTGTTCGCAGGCTCCTCGACCCCCTCTGCCCATTTTGCCTGCGCGCAGGCGAGGCAACACCTCGCGCGAGTGCAGGGAGTTTGAGAGGCTTGGGAGATTTTGTCCGCGCGCGCGCGAGCTCTCTTCTCGCGCGGGCGCGAGTATCTCCGCGAGTCTCTGTTCGCGTAGCCTGCGCGCGCGTGAGGTGATGACCTCGCGCGGGCGCGAGGCTTCTTTAAAAAAAAAAAAAAACTTTTGATTCGTTTTTCGTGGCTTATTGTGTTCGATTATGATTAATTATTCGAGTTTAGAATATTAGAAACGGGGTCTCACATTAAGTGGTATCAGAGAAAATAAGATTCTTGGATTTGAACTAGAGTGAGCGGGATAGATCGAGTCCGCATGAATTGAACTCTTGCATGTGATTGATTTATTTAAATGATTATTTTTAAATACGTGCGAGCATGCTTTATTGATTCTTGAGTTAATTGAATTACATGAGTTGTGATTTAATTTATAAAGCATGAATTATGTGATATATATCTGTCGTTGTATATCGTTGAGATTAATGAGTGCTCAGAGCAGAGTTTTGGACACCAAGGTTATGAGATTGAGAATAAGTCTGAGATATTGTGTCCTAACCCTTGATATCAGATGGCACCGCGACGATCTTTGAGAAGGAATCAACCACCTTTGACTCCTCCTTCTACTGAGAATCCGCCGCCAGTTATTACTCCTCCGAATGATCAGGATAGTACAGGAGTGGATCAGTTTGATGCAACCGCGACCCCGATGGAGACTCTTCTGAAGAGATTCCGATCTTTTTGACCACTTACTTTAACGGGTACCGAGAACTCCGTTGTTTGTGAAAGTTGGCTAGATGAAATGGATGAGCTCTTCGATTCCCTCGACTATACCGATGACCGCAGAATCAGGTTAGTCAGTCATCAGTTGCAGGGTGTTGCCAAGAATTGGTGGACCACGACCAAGAGAGCGAATGAGAACCGAGGCACCGCCATCACTTGGAGCTTGTTCAAGACTGAGTTCTTCAAGCGTTTCTTTCCTGTCTCTTATCGAAAGGAAAATGGTGCCGAATTTGCGAACCTGAAACAAGGGAACTTGAGCATTGAGGACTATGTGAGCAAATTTGACAGTCTCTTGAGGTTTGCACCTCACGTTGCAGATAACGAGGAAGCCAAGGCCGACCATTTCATCAATGGATTGAACCCTGAGATATTTACCTTGGTCAATACTGGAAGACCCAACAACTTCGCTGATGCTATGGATCAAGCAAAGGGAGCCGAAGCCGGATTCTTGATGCAACGAGGTAATCAGGTAGCTCCTCAGCAGCAACAGAGATCTTTTCAGGACCAGCCTGTTCAGTTTCAGCCTCAACAGGCTCAGTATCAGTACCAACCGTCTCAACAGTCGAATCAGCCTCAGAGGTTTGAGGGAGGCAACAGTGGCAGAAACAGGCGAGATCAGTATCGGCCAAAGGGGAAGAATTTTAAGAAGTCTGGTAACAGTTCATCGAGTTCCAGTGGCTCTAGACAGTTCAGTTCTGGACAGAATTCTGGGTTTTCTGGAGCTTCATGCAGCAAGTGTGGAGGACGTCACCCGAGTGATCAGTGTCGAGGCGTTTTTGGTAGTTGCAACATCTGCCAGCAGCCGGGACATTTTGCTAGAGTCTGTCCTCAGCGAGGATCCGATAGAGCTCAGAGCGGCAGTTCTTCGCGACCGCCAGCTCAGCCCGAGAGATCAACTTCTGCAGTCCATTATTTTCCGCCTCAGCAACAGAATCGTTAGGGAGGTAATCAGAACCAGAACCAACCTCCACGACAGCAGGCGAGGGTGTTTGCCTTGACAGAGGATCAAGCCAATGCAGCTCCGAATGACGTGATAGCATGTAACTGTTCGATCTTTGGTTATCCTGCGCTTGTTTTGATTGATATGGGTTCTTCCCACTGTTTCATCTCTGAAAGATTTTTTGTGATGCATGATTTAATTGTTGAGCCTTTATCTGATGTTGTTTCTATTACTTCACCTTTGGGTGGAGAGACTCTTTCGGTGAGATTGGTCCATAACTGTGTGTTAGAATCCGAAGGGAATTCGATTGAGATTGACTGCATCGTTCTTGGATTAACTGATTTTGACTGTATCATCGGGATTGATGCTTTGACCAAGTATAGGGCGACAGTATATTGCTTTCAGAAAGTTGTTCGTTTCAGGCCTGAGATGGCAGATGATTGGAAGTTTTTCGGTAAGGGTTCTCGATCCAAAATTCCTTTGATTTCGGTGTTAACCATGTCTCGTTTACTTCAGAAAGGAGCAGAGGGATTCTTGATTTATGCTTTGGATATTCAGAAGTTTAGCCTTGAGTTGTCCGAGATACCGGTGGTTAGCGAGTTTCCTGATGTTTTTCCAGACGAGATTCCTGGTTTACCGCCTATTCGAGACATCGAATTTAGCATTGAACTTGCGCCAGGTACTCAGCCTATTTCCGACCTAGCGTATCGCCTTGGGGTGCACCAGTGCTTTTTGTGAGGAATAAAGACGGTTCTATGCGACTTTGCATCGACTACCACCAGTTGAACCAAGCGACGGTCAAGAACAAGTATCCTCTACCAAGAATCGACGATCTTTTTGATCAACTACAAGGTTCTTCAGTGTATTCGAAGATAGATCTGCGATCAGGGTACCATCAGCTGAGAGTTCGTGACGACGATGTGCCTAAGACAGCTTTCAGAACCAGATATGGGCATTTCGAATTCATAGTCATGCCTTTTGGTTTGACCAATGCTCCAACAGTTTTTATGGACCTGATGAATCGCATCTTTCAGCGGTATCTAGATGAGTTCGTCATCATCTTCATCGACGACATTCTGATCTATTCTAAGAACCGTTCTGATCATGCCGAGCATTTGAGGATTGTGTTGCAGATTTTGCGAGCCGAACAGTTGTATGCTAAGCTATCGAAGTGCGAGTTTTGGTTGGACCGAGTAGTTTTCCTAGGTCACATTGTATCAGGAGATGGAATATCTGTGGACCCCAGTAAGATCGAAGCAGTTATGAATTGGCAGAGACCGACATCAGTGCCAGAAATCCGAAGCTTCATGGGTTTAGCGGGGTATTATCGTCGATTTATCGAGGGATTCTCTTCCATTGCAAAGCCGATTACTCAGTTGACCCAGAAGAATGCACCGTTTGTTTGGTCCGAACAGTGTGAGGCTAGTTTCATTGAGCTGAAGAAGAGATTGACCAGCGCTCCGATCTTGTCTATTCCATCAGGTACTGGAGGTTTCTCTGTGTACTGCGATGCTTCTCACCGTGGTCTTGGATGCATTCTCATGCAGAGGAAGCACGTCATAGCTTATGCTTCGAGGCAGCTGAAGCCTCACGAGACTCGTTATCCGATCCATGATCTCGAGCTAGCTGCAATCGTGTTTGCTTTCAAGACTTGGCGCCATTATCTGTATGGCGAGTCGTTTAAGATATTTTCTGACCACAAGAGCCTGAAATACTTGTTTTCCTAGTCCGAGCTGAATATGAGACAGAGGAGATGGATGGATTTGCTTAAGGACTTCGACTGCGAAATCAAGTATTATCCTGGAAAGTCGAATACAGCTGCAGACGCTCTTAGTTGGAAGCTTTGTTCTTTGTCTCTTTCTACGATTGGTGTCTCTCGATTGATTGAAGATTGTTGTACTTCTGGTTTGGAGTTTGAGACCGATAGGAGATCCATAAGATTTTTTGTGATTCAAGCCGAGCCAGAGTTGTTTCAGTCGATTAGAGAGGCTCAGAGATCAGATCCGAGTATTCAGAGTTCGATAGAGAGAGTCCGATCAGGTCACTAGTCAGAGTTTCAGGTCAGGGATGACATTTTGTTTGTAAATAGCCGTATTGTTGTTCCCGATGTTTCTGAGTTGAGACAGCGCATTCTTCGGGAGGCGCATTGCAGTCGGTTCAGTGTTCATCCAGGAGGCCGAAAGATGTATAATGACTTGAAGACTTAGTTCTGGTGGAAACAGTTGAAAGGAGACGTCATGAGGTTTGTATCCCGTTGCCTGAATTTTCAACAGGTGAAAGCTGAGAGGAAGAAGCCCGGAGGATTAATGCACAGTTTGCCTGTCCCGGAATGGAAATGGGATCATATCTCAATGGATTTTGTCACGAAGCTACCGCGTTCAGTCAGAGGTTGTGATGCGATTTGGGTTGTGATTGACCGGTTGACGAAATCTGCTTGCTTCATTCCTTAACGTATGACATACCGTCACGATCAGATGGCCGAGTTGTATGTCAGAGAGGTTGTGAGATTGCACGGCGTGCCGAAGTCGATAGTATCAGACAGAGATCCAAGATTCACTTCTCACTTTTGGCATAGTCTTCAGGAGGCTTTGGGTACTCGTTTGCACTTGAGCACAGCGTATCACCCTCAGACCGACGGTCAGTCCGAGCGTACGATCCAGACTTTGGAGGATATGCTTCGAGCTGTAGTGCTGGATTTTGGATCAGGTTGGCAGGAGTCCTTGCCTCTAGTGGAGTTTTCGTACAATAACACCTTCCAGGCGAGCATTGGAATGGCACCTTTTGAAGCTTTGTACGGGAAGAAGTGCAGATCTCCGTTATTTTGGGATGAGATTTCATAATCACCTGAGTTGGGTCCAGATATGATTCGTGATATGGCAGAGCAGGTGAAGTTGATCCGAGTCAGAATGAAGACAGCCCAAGATCGACAGGCCAAGTATGCGAATGTCAGACGCAGACCACTGTGTTTCGAGCAGGGAGACCGTGTGTTTCTGAAGATTTCTCCTTTTCGAGGCACTGTCAGATTTGGGAAGAGAGGAAAATTGTCTCCGAGGTTCATTGGTCCGTATGAAATTCTGGAGAAGATAGGCGATCTTGCCTATAGGATTGCTCTTCCTCCGTCTCTTTTAGGCATCCATGATGTGTTTCACGTTTCGATGCTTCATAAGTACCATCCGGATCCGTCTCATGTTCTTCAGCCGGACGAGGCCGAACTTGATGAGACTCTGAGTTACTTCGAGCGACCGATTCAGATTCTTGACAGAAAAAAGAAGCAACTCAGAAACAAGTCGATTCCGTTGGTGAAGATTCAGTGGAGTCGTCACGGAGTTGAAGAAGCGACTTAGGAGACCGAATCCGATATGAGGCAGCGATTTCCAGATTTGTTCGATTGAGGTGAGTTCGTCTTCGGTTTGTTTCGTTCTTGTTGACTCTGTGATCTGTCAGATTTCGAGGACGAAATCGAATCTTAGAGGGGGAGAATTGTAATGCCCCGATTTAATTATAATTGAGTTTAATCGAGATAATCAGAGTTTTCAGTGATTGAGGATTGTTTTGTTATTTAGCAGGGGGTTACTTTGCAAGATTGGAGAAATAAAGGACTGAAAAGTTGGATTTTTATATATATATTAAGGAGCAAGTTGACCAATCATTGGTCATCTCCTTCCTCCCCTACTCCCTCTCTCGATTTCTCTCTCCCGGAAGCCATGAAAATCGATTTCCAAGCTTTTCTTTCCGTTCGATTCGCTCGATCCGACCGTTAGATTTTCATTCCGAGTTGAGATTCACGATCACCGCAACGAGGGCTTCATTTAGACGTAAGTTTTGCTACGATCTCTTGAACTTCGATTTTGTTGAGTTGTCAGAATTTGATAATATTGGAGTATGTCGTTCTTGAGCTAGTATAGATCGTGTATTCGAAGTTGGTTTGAAAAGAATGAAGTTTGGATTTTATATGATTTTAGAGGCATATTTTCGAAAATGGTGATGATGATTGACTTATTGTGATGTTGTTGGATGATTTGAGTTTTTCCGAATAGTCGATTTATAGCCGTTATGCCGTCGAAATCGAGTTTGAGTTATCGGTTTTGGTTCGGTTTGATTTGTATATCGAATTTGATTAAGTTTGAACTCCGAGTTGATATCGAATTCATGTCTCGATGTTTTGACAGTTGATTAGAGATTGGAATTGGAGGACTTGGAGATCGGTTACCAATCGAAGAGTTGGAAAACGGATTGATTGAAGCTTCGAGAAAAAGGTAAAAGTCGACATTGAAATGAATGGGAAAGAATACTCGAGATCAACTTATTCTCGAGTTCCCGAAAATCACATACCGCTTGTTTATTTGCTTGCGTGAACTTTATTTAGTTATTATAGCACTTGCATTCATATTGAGCCGACTTTCGATTCGTTTTGAAATGAGACATTTAGAGAGCTATATTGAAGTGGCTTTGGATTTCGAGTTTATTCAATTGCCAGAATACTTCTTATAGTTGCTCTGAAGTCTAGGGGATAGAGTTGATCGACTTCCACCCCGAAAGGGTGCGTCGGTGAGTTGTCATGAAGACTTGACCCTGGGATCCCAACCGAGTACCGATCGATTTTATGATTATCTGACTTGATAATCTTGACTTTAAAATCCATGCATTCATTCAATATCATTTCGATGTTATGATTTATGTTGACACATTTCGATTGAGGTGTTTATTTGATATTAAGTGCATGTCTCTTTTACTTAGAAATTATATTTCTAACCGGATTATTCCGGCTGTTGTCTTTGTTTTGTATGTGTAACTTGGAAACAGGAGGATCAGGAGCTGGACCGAGTCGTCCTGGTTAGCTTGGGGGTGAGATTGATAGAAGTGAGACTCCGGGTCGTAGGGTCGAGTCTATTTGGAATTGTATTAGTTTTGTTGAGTCGGTGAAACTCATTTATGAAACTCGACTGGTTATTGTATTTTGGGCAGAACCTAGATTTGGTATGTTCTAAATATTGATTTGTATTATGTTTGAACTTGAAATGTTTAGAATTGCCTTGTTGGTTGTTCGCAGGCTCCTCGACCCCCTCTGCCCATTTTGCCTGCGCACGGGCGAGGCAACACCTCGCGCGCGCGCAGGGAGTTTGAGAGGCTCGGGAGATTTTGCCCGCGCGCGCGAGCTCCCTTCTCGCGCGGGCGCGAGTATCTCCGCGAGTCTCTGTTCAAGTAGCCTGCGTGGGCGCGAGGCTTCTTTAAAAAAAAAAAAACTTTTGATTCGTTTTCCGCGGCTTTATTGTGTTTGATTATGATTAATTATTCGAGTTTAGAAGATTAGAAACGGGGTCTCACAATGAGCTTCCTTCAAAATATCTCGTCTCAAATCTGAAAGATTGGGAGCAACAATTCGGTTATTCATATACACAATATCATAATCACTAACCTTGTACTCAGATTGATGTCCTGATCTGATCATTTCAATCGACTTCTGTACATTCAAATCAGATTTCTGTGCTTCTTTGATTTGAATCAACAATTCAGGCTCAACACTGATAGCACAAATTCTCATCGGTCTTCTATCTGTCTCAAATATATATCCAAAAATACAAAAATATTCAATCAAATTAGATACACCTATAGTAGACAGGGATAAAGCACATACTTTTCTACTTAGGGCATCAGCTGCTGCATTCAACTTTCCTGGATAATATATGATTTCACAATCAAAATCATTCAATAAATCGAGCCATCTTCGTTGTCTCATGTTTAGTTCATATTGTGAAAACAGATACTTCAAACTCTTGTGATCAGAAAAGATTTCGAATTTCTCACCATATAAATAATGTCGCCAGATCTTCAATGCGAAGACGATAGCTGCCAATTCAAGATCATGAATTGGATATCTGACTTTATGTGGTTTCAGTTGTCGAGAAGCATAAGCAACAACATGTACTTTCTGCATTAAAATACATCTCAAACCTCGATGACAAGCTTAACAATAAACAACAAAATCACCAGTACCTGAAGGGGTTTTCAAGACCGGTGCTGTAGTTAATCTTTTCTTCAGCTCTAGAAAACTAGTTTCACACGCTTTAGACCACACAAATGGTGCATTCTTCTGTGTAAGCTGTGTAATAGGCTTTGCAATAGACGAGAAGTCTCGGATAAATCGACGATAATATCCTGCCAAGCCCATAAAACTTTGAATTTCTGGCACAGATGTCGGTCTTTGCCAACTGATCACAGCTTCAACTTTGCTTGGATCAACTGAAATACCATCTCCTGAAATAATATGACCCAGAAATACTACCTGTTTCAGCCAAAAATCACATTTGGATAGCTTAGCATACAGTTTCTCCTCTCTTAACGTCTTCAAAACTGTTCTCAAGTGGTCAGCATGATCACACAAGTTCTTAGAGTATATCAAAATATCATCGATAAATATGATCAGGAAATCATCTAGATACTTTTGAAATACTCTATTCATCAATCCCATAAATACTGTTGGTGCATTCATTAGACCAAAAGGCATGACTATAAATTCGTAATGGTCATACCTGGTTCTAAATACAGTTTTAGGGATATCTTCATCTCTTACCCTCAGTTGATGATATCCAGATCGTAAATCAATCTTCGAATATACTGACGAACCCTGCAATTGATCAAATAAATCATCGATACGAGGTAAAGGATAACGATTTTTTATCGTTGCTTTATTCAATTGCCGGTAGTCAATACATAGCCTCATCGATCCGTCTTTCTTTCTAACAAATAATACCGGTGCGCCCCAAGGAGAAACACTCGGTCTGATATAACCTTTGGCTAACAGATCTTCAAGCTGCTCTTTCAGTTCTTTCAATTCAATTGGTGTCATACGATAAGGTGCTTTCGATATCGGTTTCATACCTGGCATCAATTCTATACTGAAGTCTACCTCTCGAAATGGAGGCAATCCCGGAATCTCGTCAGGGAAAACATTAGCGAATTCACTAACCACTGGAAAGTCAGCAAATTTCGGGCTAGTCTTTAGTACATCAACTGCGTAAATAAAAAATTCTTCTGCCCCTTTCTGCAATAAGTCAGTCATAGAAAAAACAGATATCAAAGGAATTATGGCTCATGATCCCTTACCATAAAATTTCCACTCGCCAGCCATATCAGGTCTAAATCTTACAATCTTTAGAAAACAGTCAACTGTAGCTCTGTACTTGGTTAGCATATCGATACCGATAATACAATCAAAGTCAGACAAACCGAGTACAACACAATCAACCTCAATCTCATGTCCCTCAAACTGTAATGTACAATTTTGTACAGACTTCACTGATATGATATCTCTACCTAAAGGAGATGAAATAGACACGACAGTAGCTAAGGGTTCAAAAGGCAATTCATGTAACGCAACAAAGTGCTCAAAAATAAAGGTGTGTGATGCACCAGTATCAAATAAGACATAGCCAGGATAACAATAAATGGAACAGTTACCTGCAATCACATCATCAGGTGAAGCTTGTGCTTGCTTCTCAGTCAGTGCAAACACTCGAGCTTGTTGCCTCTGCTGCTGACTCCCAGCTTGACTTTCTCCAGCACGGCTCTATGACGATGGCTGAGGTTGGAATGAATGCACTGAGGATGCTTGCCTCTCTGGCTGTGTCACTGATCGAGATGATCCAGCACCCTGTGCACTTCCAAAACCTCTCTGTGGACATTCTCTTGCAAAATGACCCGATTTTTGGCAAATGTGACAACTGCCAAACACTCCTTTACATTGCTCATTGGTGTGATGTCCTCCACATTTCGAACAATAGACATCAGAAGTACCGGATTTCTGTCCACCTCCAAAATGTCTAGATCCACTTGAACTCGAAGAACCACTACCTGATCGCTTAAATTGTTTACTTTTGCCTTTAAAGAAATTTTTCTTACCACTACTGCTACCTCCAGCATCAAATCGAGGTGGTGGTGGAATCTGTGGCTGCTCTTGCGGTCGTTTCATTGGCTATGGTACAAACTGTGCTCCTTGTTGCCTCAGTATCCCTGCTTCAGCTCCCTTTGCACGATTCAGAGCATCGGCAAAGGTATTCGGTCTTCCCGAATTTACAAGAGTGAACACATCGGGATTCAAGCCATTGATAAATTGATCAGCTTGAGCTTCATCACTTGCAGCAATATGTAGAGCAAACTTCAATAGGCTGGTGAACTTTGCAACATAGTCTTCAATATTCATTTGTCTCTGTTTCAAACTTGCAAACTCCGCTCCCTTGTCCTTATGATAAGAAACAGGAAAGAATCGCTGATAGAAAGCAGTTTTAAATACAGACCATGTGATAACTATACCTCAATTTTCAAACGCTTTCTTCGTCGGTACCCACCAATTCTTTGCAAGACCATGTAATTGATGGATCACCAGTCTCACATGACGTTCATCTGTATAGTCGAGGGATTAAAAAACTTCTCGATATCCTCCAGCCAATTCTCACAATCAACAGAGTTCTCAGTGCCTTGTAGTTTTGGCGGATTGAAGGACTAAAATCGCTTCAGCAGTATTTCCATCGGATTTGCATCACTACTCATCGTATCAACAGACGTACTACCCTGTCCTAGTTCAGGTGATGTTACTGGTACCTATGAGCATTAGTCTGTTCTGTCTGATTCACTGACAAAGTATGTCTCGTAGTCGGTGCTGGTCGGGGAGACATATCTGATAATCAAAGAGATTAGTGCACAATTCATCATCATATACACAACTCTGTTTTAGTCTTTCTCTGATTAGCACAATCATGTCTTCTCAAAAGATCGAATCTGATTCAGTCTCAGTCCCATATGCTTCCCATCATATTAGATAATAGATAGCATGCAATTCTTAAAGCTGTAAATCAATTAAAATAATAAACATGCTTCAAGAATAAATAAATCAGAATAGAAGACTCGATCTACCCCGCTCATCTATTCTCAGTCCGAGAAACTTAGGCTTTGATACCATTTGTTGTGGGGACCTCGGGTTGCTAATCTCATCTTATGGCAATTACTGATTAATTAAAAATTAATCTAACAATAAAGGAATAATAAAACCAAGAGCTAATTTTTGTTTAAAAAAAAAACATAGCACCTCGCTCGATCGATTGAATTCATCCGATCGAGCGAGCTAAAAATCCCAGCTCTCGGGTCTGAACATATTTTGACCTCGCTCGATCGGTTGAATTCATCCGATCGAGCGAGCCCAAAGTTCCACTTCTTTGTTTTGCATATTTAAAGGCCGCGCTCGATCGGTGGAATTCACCCGATCAAGCAGTCTCCATTTCCAAAAAATCTGCAGATTTTATTTTGCTGTCAAATCTTGGAAATCCAATCCAAAACCAACTCAAACATGGTTTATAAAATCACGAACATGCATATATTGATAGTACCAAGTATCAAGCTTAAATCTATGTTTTTCTTACATCAAACGAAACATTAAAAAGGCATTAACCACAACTACACAAAATATCACAATGTGTACTTCAAGTCTTAAGTTTCATAACAAGTTTGATGCTATCTAAGGTACATCATTTCAGCTAAAACCCGAGTCCTCACGTGCTAAAATCTTTCCCAAGCTATCAATGTCGTCTTTGATTAGCTCCTGCCCCCTCTGTTGCCATGCACATATACAAAACAAAGCAACAGCCGGATAAACTCTGGTGAGAATACAATCTCAGTATAATTGACATATAAAGCGTTAAATAAATTATATCAACTCTAAACATATCGACTTGAGAATAGATTAAAATAACGCATATATCAAATAAGAATTGATTCATTTAACTCCGTTTCCATCAAGATTCGTAAAAGATCTTGACATGGATATCCATCTATCATAGCCATTCTTGACTCGAAAATAAGGTCGCCTCAGACCTTGGCAATAGAATCAATTCTATACATATCATATCAACAACATATATAATTCAAAGATCCACTACCTGAGATAGATCGACAACATCAAATAAAATCAAAGCGATAAACAAGTATGTGATTTTGGCGGGACAACTCAAGAAGCTTCATTCTCGAGTTTCAAATCCCTGACTTGCAATGTCATCTTATACCTTCGTATTTTCTTGGTTTTGAACGCTACAATTCTGAAACATAACATCAAAACATTCATATAAAACTTCATTCAACTCTATCATTTCAAAATAGATTCAAAATCATCAATATATCTTCAATCAAATTAACTTCAAACCTCAACTTCTTCTTCTTTGGTTCGAATCAGAGTCTTGAGTCGTTAGCCTTCCAAACTAGTCTGAAATTGAAGAATAAAAATACTACAACATCAACAACATCTCAAAGAACGTCTCAGCTCAATCATCGGCTATCAAAACAGTCTCAAAACACGAATCGACGGCGTAGAAACTGAAAATCGTTAACCAACAAAATATCGAAATCAAATATAACTATCATATACGTGATACACCAGAAAATATCACCATAATCATCATACCAGCAGCTATATACATCAAATTACAAGCTGGAAATCATGATTATATTCAAATAAGATAAACTCTTCGATCCGGTTTCGAATATATCGCGCATATAAACCTCAAGAACATACATAGAGCATAAAATCTGATATCTGCAACATTTCAATCTTCAAGCCACAATGAAATAAGTAGAAACTTACACTAGATCGAATCCCTCATAGCAAGGATTCCAGAACACTTTTCAGAATCAAAATCAGACGATCGAATCAAAACTTACGGGGTTTTGAAAATCAAAAAAACATAAGAAATGAAGATCTCGGCTTCTCTGCTCAACTTTTCTGAATTGCATAATACATAGCCAAGTAAACATGTTGATAATCTAAGAATAATCTGATAACTTCAATTATAATTATAGTTTAGCACCTCAATTCTTCAATATTTGCAATTTGGTCCTCGGCCCTTATTTTAATTCAATTTCAATCCTAAATAATTTAAGAATATTAGAATTTAACTCAAAACTCTAAATATTCCCAAATTAAATATACTCGAATTAAAATTAAATAATCTTGGATTAAATTAAATAATCCCGGGCCTTGCAACTAAAATACTGTTTACAATGAAAAACAATATTAAATCATCGTACTTGTCTTGAACATGAAGTTCCTCATCGACACACGCATAAATTCTAGCGTACTTTTGACCAAATCTCTCTACCCGTCTTCCTACAAAGACATCCGGAGAAGTAATCCGTGCTTGCTAACCAGCTATGCTCTGCATCAGTGTATATCAGTCGACCTCTTCTGCTCACGATCTAATGTCAGAGTTCTTCTTGCATTCACCACATGCTTTTGAACATGAAGTTTTCCGTGTGCCTACCGAACGCATCGATACAAGAATACATGCAAAATCATGTTTTTCATGAATTTAATGACCTTACGCTCAAAACCAGTCATGCCTTAGCCACTTGAAGCATTCCGTGGTGAAGGTATATCTGACAATCTCTCCAACTACGATTGGAGGCTATTTAGAGTAGTGTCATCATGGTACGGACGATACAGATGCAAACATAAAGTATGTCCCAACCAATCCTCTGGCATCCGGTACTCGATCCAAAGCTTGGATCCATATGGGTAGAAATCTCAAAAGCTCGGACACGATCTTTCGTACTTGTCCGCACTTGCTGGATTCCCATAAGCTAAATCTTTAAAATTCCTGCCGATGATGATAGTCTTTGGGCAACTCAATCGCCTCATCATCTTCTCTTATAAGGTCGCAATAATCCTACAAGGATAACCCAAAGTCTCATTACTATCTCCCAAGTCTCTTTGCATGCTGCTTTGATACCACTCAGTCCTCAAATACAGCCCCCTCATGCTTTTTTGGCTTACGGGGGGTGTTCTTGGAGGACTTTAGCTACTAGATCGAGACATTATTCGCTCCAGCCCCCCGACTAGGGGTGCTGTCACTGTATTCATTAAATCCTTTCCATATCTTCATATTTCTTACCGAGGAATTGAAGAAATCCTGAAATTCCGATAAAGCTCACGGAGGTGAACTAGAAGAGAAGGAGGCAGCCCTTGTTATGTTCAATGCTCCAGTCCGAATGTGTCCATGGTCCGGGGCTTATACTAAGGAATGGAATCCGGACCATGAACCCTTCTTATAGCTCTTTATAAAGGACTTATAAGCCATTTAAAGAGAATTAAGATACTATTTCGGATAGTAGCTCCTTAGCTCATTAGAAGGAAGAGCTGCTATTCTATTCCTTCATATGATTCAGGAATAGGCAGCTCGGGTAGCTAATTAGAAGGTAGGGCCTTACTACATTACCTCATATAATTCGGTAATGCTAGGCCCATCCGTTAGTCTTTTTAAAGTCCCATCCGGGCTCTATCTTTACTTGATTTTGTATTGCTCAATCGCCGCGAAGGCTCATCTCATATTATCTTATATGACCATTGAACCTTTATGCCTCATATCCTTTTGGTGTAATCCTTCGGCTTACCCTTAAGGAGAGGCTTAAAGACAAGAAGGCAATGGTTGTTAGGTTATATATCATGAGAGCCTATGTGCTTGGGGTAGCTGCGAGCTACCTGTTTATAACCCTGACGTCGGTTAAACCCCGACAAGCTATACTCTAATCAATAGTGGCTCCATACGTGATAGAGCTTTATCGGAATTTCAGGATATAATGACCATCTTAATATGGAAGGATTATTGTGTATAAGGTGGAATCTCCGCTGCAGTTGTTCACGAATCCCTTTCTGGGGTGAAGGAAGAATCCGGTGCTATTGGACTGCCTGAAAGCTTGGATCCACTACCTAATAAGATTTTAGAGCATAATTAAGCATGCATTAAATAAATCACTGCGGAAGACTTAAATAAAAGCTGACCGACAGAATACAACTGGTTAAATAAACCAATATACAACCCAATCGAATTACAAATAATCCTAAGGGTAAAAACCTACAGCTAATCCTTCTATCACCAAGGTCACTGGCCACTCCAAGCTACTGTGTACATCACCTGTACCTGCATCTGCCCCGTCGAATGGGGTGTCCAGACATACAAAACACTGGACGTGAGCGACTACGCTCAATAAGAAAGTACGGGTAAACATACAAACATGATGGATGCAACTGACAAGGCATCCATATCTGGGATAACTGTATACAAATTGATCATAATGGTGCCTAGGATATGAGTGGTACAACCCGAGACAATCCGCTGAGTACACTTCTCATTCCTACCGGACATGGATCATGCCCTACAGATGTGAGTGCTGTCTAACCTGTCGGTCGCGGGGCGCTCGACATCGACCATCCGAATAGGGCTGAGAGGCCCTACATGTCTCATCTCAAAAGATGTACAGGCTCAATATGATGTAAACATGACACATAATAATCCATTCAAAACATAGCACATAAATGCAACACATAAGCATGCATACCCGCAGGCTATCTCAGCCAGTACTTACGTACCTTACTACAGGCAGTCCTAGCAGTCCCACTCTAGGTTCACAAGCTTATCATCAGCTCTACAATGAAAATACCCATGCATCATTATTTAAGCTCTAAAAGTCTTAACTAAGCTATTGCATACTCCGAAATAATTTAAGGAGATCATAGCTATACCTGCGTCCGTCGTCAGCCCGCTGATGGCGACTGCCTCAAAACTAGGCCACAGTTTCGCTACGAAGCAAGGATTTCTCCGCTACTTTCGGATTCCCAATAGGACGCCTAGAACTCCCTAGATCCGACTAGAAAGACCAAGGAACGAGAGAGAAAAAAGGATAGGGGCGAGTTGAAATGATGCCTCGACACCCCTATTTATAGACGAAGATCGGACCGTTTGTTCTCACTTTGTTGCGTCCATTCCGATCGTTTCGTCTGTCTCCAGTTCGTTGCGTCCGATGTCCCATCACATTCGTAAGCAATTACGTCACTTTGCTGACATCACAGATGACGTCAGCCCTACCAAAACAAAACGTCCGATCGTCCAACGGACCGTCCGATCCTGGCTGTCCCTTCAAGCCATTTCCGATCATTCTGAGTCCATTTTTTAAGTCCAATAATCCATTTGGAATTTCCTTAATCATGTTTTACTTAATCTAAAAATGATCATATGATTAATTATTCATTAATAATTAATTTTGTATACGGGTCACTACATACTCATTAATCATATATTTCGGATACGGATCACTACAATGATCCATCCTCTCTAGCCAGTCCTCACCAGCCTCTGGGTTCTCGCCACCTGCTAACGTCTTAGGGCTCACCTGCATAAATCTATGCATGCTAACTCTTCTCCGCTCCTCACTGTGACCACGGCGATGTCTACGACTGTAACGCCCCGTTTTTATCTTAATTGAACTTATTGAGATATTCCGTGATTTCAAAATTAGAGAGCCGAACTTTTACTTATCAGGGACTATTTTGCAATTTTTGGAATTTTCAGGGACTGAAATGCAAAAAATTGAGTTTGTAATAATATCTAAGGATTGACTAAGTCATTTAATCATTCCTTGTCTTCCTCATCACCCTCTCAACCGAGTTCCCTCCATTGAAGACGCTCAAAGTGAGCTCCAAGCTTTGTGATTTCGATTCTAGCTCAATCCGTCCGATAGAATTGATTATTGATTGGATTGAGTTTGTAAGGAAAGGCATTCCATGTTCTGAAATTTTCTGGGCAAGGGGGTGCGCTTGATCCTAGGTTATGGTAGGATCGAGCGCGGCCCCTATGATTTCCGAGGCAGAGAGTTTCACAAAATGGTGCGCTCGATCCTGGCTTTTTTCCGGATCGAGCGCGGCACACTGCTTTTTCTCGGCAGAGATTTTTGAAATTTGGTGCGCTCGATCCTGGACTTTTATAGGATCGAGCGCAGCACTGTTCACCAGAAATATTTTTTTTTTTTTTACTTGTTGCCTTATCTTATAGATGGTGCATGATAATTGTTTATATTATCTTAAGAATAGAATATTATTATCATTTTAATTCAGAATTTTATTGGATTAAGTGAATATATGAAGAATGAGTTCATATTATGACTTGATATGTTTATTTGATAGCATGTTAGTCTCTTTTACTGGGAATATCAATTCTCACCGGATTATCCGGCTATTGTCTTTGTTTGTATGTGTACTTGGAAACAGGTGGGGCAGGTACCAGTCAGAGATCACGTGGATAGAGGATCGAGAGATTAGAACCGAGGCCTCACAACGACCATCTCTGCCATCCCAACTACCATCCACTCCATTGTCATGGCTCTCGTTAATCTGTCATATGTCAATTAATAACAGATAATGTATTAATCCGCTTTACTAATTCCCAGTTTCAATGCGCTTTGATACCAATAAATGTAGCGACCCTACCCGGATCCACTACCTAATCAGAGTTAATTAACGCATGCAATAAATACTAGAACGGATAATTTAAATACAACAAATCCAATCGGCAGAATACAACTGACGTCGACAAAAGTGTATAATACTATTATTTAACCAAATTAAAAGTCTTAGGGTATCAAGCCCTAACACTAAACTCTCGCTGCAACAGGAACCGATCCCAACCCTGTTGCGAGTCACCTGAACCGTCTAGCCTCAAACCTGCCCCGCCACAAGGTATCTCAAAAACACCAAAACAGAGGGGCATGATCGAACGCTCAATACGAAATCAATGATATATAAACAAATATGCAGCAGGCAATGACTTTAAAATACTGGGTAAAATAGTCTACTCAGGGCGCCATGAATACACAGTACCATGCTAAGAGAGCGAATCTGCGGGGTACTCTCCCTATCAACTATAGCGTCTACTCCACCGTTGTGGTCGCTCCTAGTGATAGAAAAACCAGGGGCTGAGCCTCCCCAGACACGAATCTATAAAGAGTAACTCATCACCGATGGAAACTGTCGTGACTCACATCATACCAGATGTAGTCCAGTGTAAAAACTTGCCTGTGCTAAAGCCGTAAAACATGGTAAAATACATAGCACATACTCATGCAACATATAAGCATATATATCATGTCGGCTATCTCAGTCAGTACTTACGTACCTTTCTAACACTGCAGGCAAATCCTAGCACCACTGGTCTAGATCCGACGCCTACAAGTTCACACTACTTAGTCTACAATGCAAATTCTCATGCATCATTATTTAAGCTCTAAAAGCCTTAATTAAGCTATTTTATACTCCTAATTATTTTTAGGAATCCAAAGCGATACTTGCGTTCGTTGTCAGCCCTTTTCTGCCGCTTTCCTCAAAACTAGGCCACAGCTATGATACGATGTCTGGATCTCTCCACTACTTCCGGATTCCCAAAAGGACGCCTAGAATTTCCTAGATCTAAGTTAGGAGGCCTAAGAAATGAGAGAGAGAAGGAATTTGGTGCGTCTAGAAATGAACCTCGGCACCTCTATTTATAGACGAAGATCGGACCGTCCGATCCCCGATCGGACCGTCCGAACACGATCAAAGCGTCCGATCCCGACATTGGAGCGTTCGATGTCCCATCCGCACGTAAGCCATGATGTCACATTTCTAACGTAGAGGATGACGTAAGCCCTGGCCCTTATCGGACCGTCCGATCCTGCCAAAGGAACGTACGATCCCAATCGGAGCGTCCGATTTGCTCTGGGTTACGGGTTACTATAGTTCTTATCACTTCAAATCAAAAAGAACAACAAATTGTCTATCAAACACAACGGAATATAAGATAAACTAAGCTAAAAACAGAGCCGAGATTATTTCCTTCACCAGCCCCAAAACTGGTTATGTTCTTCATCCTCCAATTCTTCTATGTTCTTATCTGAGAGGGGTTTTGAGTGGACGAGTGATATGGCCGTCGCCCAGTAAGTGGGGGAAAAATCCTCCCAATTATAAAATATCATTTTTCCACTGTCATAAACGCACACAAAAAAAATAGGAATATTTCGGTTTTTCAAGAAATAACAGGCATTGACTTATGCACTGAATGAATTATGAATTTCGTGGCTAACTAATATCAGTATACTATATTGTAATACTCTAAGGGGTGAGGCAGAATGTGACGTCCCGTATTTTAAAACATTTATTTAAAAGAGTTGCGGAAAAAGAGTGAGGAAATTTTTCAAAACTTTTTAAACTATGATGGGAGTGCATCGCTCTAGTAAATCAACAAATTCATTATATGAAACACGGATGCAATCCTACACTTAAGTCCATCTAAATTACGGCACGTCAAAACCTGCTACTAACATTTTAGGAGGATAGGGGAAAGTGAGTTCAATTAATTAACTATGTATATAAAATACATTTGAAAGATGAAACATTTGAGATCCTCAAAACTCATCTTTAGAAGACTGACAATGAAAATAATTAAACCATTACTTTTGAACATCGTAAATAAAATATTGTAACAACATAACATAAATAAACATAGGTAAATATTTTCTTTTTAAATACATCAGAGCTTTTGAACTATTGTGCCATGCAATGTCTTCGCCTTTTGGACTCTTCATCCATGCTGCCAAAGCTTTTTAAATCAAAACTGCTAAACTATCTGCATCATTCAAGTATAGTGAGTCTAAAGGACTCAGCAAGATTAAAATATACATATCGATTTCATTATAGCTTCAAAATAATTTAAACTTAAAATGACTTGAGCATACATAACATGATAACCTTGAACTTGAAGAATTTTAACGTATACATCATAGAACTTTAAACTTAAAATCTTAAACATGAATTTCAAACTCTTAAAAGATCCAAGGAACTTGAACATATACATTAACATACTTAACTTTAAATCTTGAAAATAGGCTTCATGCATATTCTCAAAACTTTACCATTTCCTTCTTAAATAAACATTTGCACTTAACATCTAATAAATGAAATCATGCAACTTGGACAACATCAAACCGTGAACATTAACCATGAACATAACATAAAAACTTATCATTTTGGGGTGATGAATTATGTGAAATTGTGGCAACCGTCATAATGGGCACATTCATCTTTTCTTGTTGATCAACAATCATATGGCATTACGCCTCGTAACATTCTTTCATTTTCGGAGGTCCCTCCGGAGCTCATCCCGGAGGACCTAACCCGTACATTGAGCCATATTTGGAAAGGTCCCTCCGGAGCCCAAACCGGAGTACCAGTCCCGTATTGCCACCACAAAGACACATAAAACATCAAAATATTTTCATGCATCAACATATCATATCTTCATGCTTCATCATAAAATTATTCATTCATGCTTCATCATCTTTCATTTCATCATCATATCATTATAACATATCATTTTCTTATGAAGCATCATCAAATCATCGTAATTTCTGTCATAAATTTCATTTCATTAATATTAAACTTTACTCGATAACTTCATGCACGTCATAAGTGATAAAAATCATACTTTCATATTGAACATAGGTTTCATGAATGAAACATAGACATGTACATGCGTCACATAACGTAATCGATCCACGTAAGTCGTTCTTGACTTAAAACTTGAAACTTTTTGCATAAGAATTCTTAAATATACTTTATAAGCCTTTAAAGATCATAACCATGAATTTAGGACTCCAAAATAACATAAATAAAGCTTCAAATCAGAAGGCCATGCGCGGGGGCGCTACTTTTCGGGCGCGGGCGCGCATACCCTGCTGATGGGTCTGCTTGTTCATTCATAAACTCTATTTTGCAGTCGGAATTCGGAAACTTGGTAAACAGGAAAGTTTTAGCCCTTGATCTTGGCTTTCTACTGCCGAAAACCTCACCTTAATTGAAATTTTCATAAAAAAGTTATCCTCATTCTCCCCAGACGTGTCACTGCCGGGAAATCAAAATACTTGACACACTTTGGGATGATTTTGACCAATCTTCCAAAATGATTTTGACAAAACTCAAAACATGAAAGTTGTAGATAAATAAGTTGTTTTTCAAATACAATTGGCCTCATATCATTTGGATCATTACACTAATTTGGATCTTCAAAATAGTAACAAGTGCCGCTAATCCAGAACAATCCAACATAAGTAATATTTCAAAACTTTCACTCAAACTAATTCAATAATTCAAAATATGATATTTTCTACTCCTCCAGCTATATCCTTTAAATAAAACATCCCTTGAAACTTCAAGAACACATAAAAACTTTGATGAAACATGTATCTCTTGAATCAATTCAAGAACATGACAAGAACGACTTATGTTTCATGATTTCATACCATCACATAACATGCTCTTCAAACCCTTAAAATCAAAACTTCATGATCTTGAAATTCTTGAAAATCATGCATACATATCTCAACATACATCTTTTCATATCAAAATAAATATATTTTGAATGGTGGTTTCAAAACCTTTAAAATTTGTACTTGCCTTGTTATTTGAAGAACGGAACTATCTTGGATCTTGGTAGAGATATAACCTTACTCAAACGGAATCGAGACATGATAAAAAGGTAACCAAAGGAAGATGAAATCCAAGAGGTTGTTAAGCTGTTCCTAATATCAAATAACACTTTTATAATATGGTGAGAATACACCAAGAATCAAAGACAAAATACAAGAAGAAAAGGGAATAGAAAATCTGTGCAGAAATGTCTTACAAAATGGCTTCGATCTAGGCTGAAACAACCACCAAAAATAGCGATTCATAGCTCAAATCGAAGATACGGATGTAAGGAAGATGACCCTTCAAACGGAATGAATTTTGGACACCGGATGAAGGAGTTATGAGCAATATACGACAGCTGCTCATAGGATGGCGAGTTGGAGAGTTGGAGATTGAGAAGATTCGGAACCTTGACAACGGAATAACCTTAGTACAACCGGAATTTGGAAGCTAAACTCACCTTGGATATACATGACAGAGGGAGGAGGAAGAAGCATAGAAATGAAAGGAAATTAAGAATTGTAGGAGAAACTAAAAGAAGAAGGAAGAAATGTAAAAGGGAAGAGAACCGTGTAATTGATTGAGGGGGGGAAACAAAGACAAGAATTTTAATTGAGATGGGGTAGGAATCATAAAGTGAGAGGTGGTGGTTAGGAAGACTACATCAAATGTAGTTTGTCCAAAACACATCAAACTCGACTAATAAAATTTTCTCCTCCCGATGATTAAAATAAAATCATAGCAATATTATACTCAAAACACTCGTAGAATTATTTTTTACGATATCGTTCGTAGGCTAGACTTGTATTCTCAGTCCAGAATCAATTTTAATAAAATCATTTAATACAACAACTAAATACATATTTTAATACATGAAACATAAATTTTTAAATCATTTACATAACACATAATATTTAATTAAGAATAACGTTTAAATTATAAATAATCAAATGAAATAACTTAAAATAATTAAAATTTATTGTAATAAATCATGAATAGATTTATGGATTTTTCAGATATTACAATCTACCCTCCTTAAAAAGAATTTCGTCCTCGAAATTCGACTGATCAATTTCTAAAAACATAAGTTTTCCTCAAGTTAATCCATACAATCCCACATTTACATTTCAATTTCCCAAATCCATTGTCTCATGAATCATACATCCGCTGCGCACTCTGATAAACAAAATTATTACATCATTCTTATTTGCAATTCTAATCTTATCAAATCAAAACATATCTTTTCAAGTCGGCTGTAAATCTTTTTTTTTTTACGACTTAATTCAGATCACCAGAATCCTCAATATCTTCAAACACGTGATTCCTACTCCCAACGCTAGCTAAAGGTCAAAGAAAACGGTAACAAAACGGCTTGTTTTCTTCTTCTTTCGCCCTATAAATATGATCACAAAACAAATTTTAATCACACTCAACTTACTCTTTCTCTCCCAAGTTATTTCTCCAAGATCTCCAAGAAGAAGATGGGATTTGCAATGTTACTTTTTGTAACTATTATGATTGTCTTATTCACGAGCCTTATCTTTTTCGGTGAATATCCATCACCCGTCTTTTATTTGTTCTTACATATGCTTGTACTCTTTGTTCTTCCCTTATATTGTATTGTCATAATGATAGAATTTTTCTAAGCTCAACCAAATTCTCAATTTCATCCGTTAAAACTTAGCATTCAAACTATTAACCTTAAAAATAAGCTTGTTCTAACAAACTTAACCCTGTAATACTCCAAAAGTAATTTCACATGTCAACAAATTTTCGTGTCACAACTGATCCTAAATCATTTTTCTTATAGTCCAAAGAAACAATCAACGAGAACATTATTTGTCATCAAACTATTCTATACAACAAGAGTATTCCAACGGAAAATTATTTATCATCTTACATTCCTCATGGTGAAAATATAACATCATTAGACAATAATCTTAACTGTAATGCCAAAGAAGAAAATTTTCATCAACAAAACATTACTTCCCCAAGATACTCTTAATCAAGTCAGACTCATCACAATTCCAATCCAAAAATCCATCAAACATAGGAAAATTTTTCTGTTGAAAATCACATGTGATCATAATCGTAAGAGAAAACACAATTGAAAATTTAAAACATTGAACTTACAGTCATGGAGGAAGGAGCATTCGAGTCCTTGAGGAAATTGCATGCACGAACTATCTCCCAGAGCCAATTGCTCTGATACCAACTGTGAAGTCCCGTATTTTAAAACATTTATTTAAAAGAGTTGCGGAAAAAGAGTGAGGAAATTTTTCAAAACTTTTTAAACTATGATGGGAGTGCATCGCTCTAGTAAATCAACAAATTCATTATATGAAACACGGATGCAATCCTACACTTAAGTCCATCTAAATTACGGCACGTCAAAACCTGCTACTAACATTTTAGGAGGATAGGGGAAAGTGAGTTCAATTAATTAACTATGTATATAAAATACATTTGAAAGATGAAACATTTGAGATCCTCAAAACTCATCTTTAGAAGACTGACAATGAAAATAATTAAACCATTACTTTTGAACATCGTAAATAAAATATTGTAACAACATAACATAAATAAACATAGGTAAATATTTTCTTTTTAAATACATCAGAGCTTTTGAACTATTGTGCCATGCAATGTCTTCGCCTTTTGGACTCTTCATCCATGCTGCCAAAGCTTTTTAAATCAAAACTGCTAAACTATCTGCATCATTCAAGTATAGTGAGTCTAAAGGACTCAGCAAGATTAAAATATACATATCGATTTCATTATAGCTTCAAAATAATTTAAACTTAAAATGACTTGAGCATACATAACATGATAACCTTGAACTTGAAGAAATTTTAACGTATACATCATAGAACTTTAAACTTAAAATCTTAAACATGAATTTCAAACTCTTAAAAGATCCAAGGAACTTGAACATATACATTAACATACTTAACTTTAAATCTTGAAAATAGGCTTCATGCATATTCTCAAAACTTTACCATTTCCTTCTTAAATAAACATTTGCACTTAACATCTAATAAATAAAATCATGCAACTTGGACAACATCAAACCGTGAACATTAACCATGAACATAACATAAAAACTTATCATTTTGGGGTGATGAATTATGTGAAATTGTGGCAACCGTCATAATGGGCACATTCATCTTTTCTTGTTGATCAACAATCATATGGCATTACGCCTCGTAACATTCTTTCATTTTCGGAGGCCCCTCCGGAGCTCATCCCGGAGGACCTAACCCGTACATTGAGCCATATTTGGAAAGGTCCCTCCGGAGCCCAAACCGGAGTACCAGTCCCGTATTGCCACCACAAAGACACATAAAACATCAAAATATTTTCATGCATCAACATATCATATCTTCATGCTTCATCATAAAATTATTCATTCATGCTTCATCATCTTTCATTTCATCATCATATCATTATAACATATCATTTTCTTATGAAGCATCATCATATCATCGTAATTTCTGTCATAAATTTCATTTCATTAACATTAAACTTCACTCGATAACTTCATGCACGTCATAAGTGATAAAAATCATACTTTCATATTGAACATAGGTTTCATGAATGAAACATAGACATGTACATGCGTCACATAACGTAATCGATCCACGTAAGTCGTTCTTGACTTAAAACTTGAAACTTTTTGCATAAGAATTCTTAAATATACTTTATAAGCCTTTAAAGATCATAACCATGAATTTAGGACTCCAAAATAACATAAATAAAGCTTCAAATCAGAAGGCCATGCGCGGGGGCGCTACTTTTCGGGCGCGGGCGCGCATACCCTGCTGATGGGTCTGCTTGTTCATTCTTAAACTCTATTTTGCAGTCGGAATTCGGAAACGTGGTAAACAGGAAAGTTTTAGCCCTTGATCTTGGCTTTCTACTGCCGAAAACCTCACCTTAATTGAAATTTTCATTAAAAGGTTATGCTCATTCTCCCCAGATGTGTCACTGCCAGAAAATCAAAATACTTGACACACTTTGGGATGATTTTGACCAATCTTCCAAAATGATTTTGACAAAACTCAAAACATGAAAGTTGTATATAAATAAGTTTTTTTTCAAATACAATTGGCCTCATATCATTTGGATCATTACACTAATTTGGATCTTCAAAATAGTAACAAGTGCCGCTAATCCAGAACAATCCAACATAAGTAATATTTCAAAACTTTCACTCAAACTAATTCAATAATTCAAAATATGATATTTTCTACTCCTCCAGCTATATCCTTTAAATAAAACATCCCTTGAAACTTCAAGAACACATAAAAACTTTGATGAAACATGTATCTCTTGAATCAATTCAAGAACATGACAAGAACGACTTATGCTTCATGATTTCATACCATCACATAACATGCTCTTCAAACCCTTAAAATCAAAACTTCATGATCTTGAAATTCTTGAAAATCATGCATACATATCTCAACATACATCTTTTCATATCAAAATAAATATATTTTGAATGGTGGTTTCAAAACCTTTAAAATTTGTACTTGCCTTGTTATTTGAAGAACGGAACTATCTTGGATCTTGGTAGAGATATAACCTTACTCAAACGGAATCGAGACATGATAAAAAGGTAACCAAAGGAAGATGAAATCCAAGAGGTTTTTAAGCTGTTCCTAATATCAAATAACACTTTTATAATATGGTGAGAATACACCAAGAATCAAAGACAAAATACAAGAAGAAAAGGGAATAGAAAATCTGTGCAGAAATGTCTTACAAAATGGCTTCGATCTAGGCTGAAACAACAACCAAAAATAGCGATTCATAGCTCAAATCGAAGATACGGATGTAAGGAAGATGACCCTTCAAACGGAATGAATTTTGGACACCGGATGAAGGAGTTATGAGCAATATACGACAGCTGCTCATAGGATGGCGAGTTGGAGAGTTGGAGATTGAGAAGATTTGGAACCTTGACAACGGACTAACCTTAGTACAACCGGAATTTGGAAGCTAAACTCACCTTGGATATACATGACAGAGGGAGGAGGAAGAAGCATAGAAATGAAAGGAAATTAAGAATTGTAGGAGAAACTAAAAGAAGAAGGAAGAAATGTAAAAGGGAAGAGAACCGTGTAATTGATTGAGGGGGGGAAACAAAGACAAGAATTATAATTGAGATGGGGTAGGAATCATAAAGTGAGAGGTGGTGGTTAGGAAGACTACATCAAATGTAGTTTGTCCAAAACACATCAAACTCGACTAATAAAGTTTTCTCCTCCCGATGGTTAAAATAAAATCATAGCAATATTATACTCAAAACACTCGTAGAATTATTTTCTACGATATCGTTCGTAGGCTAGACTTGTATTCTCAGTCCAGAATCAATTTTAATAAAATCATTTAATACAACAACTAAATACATATTTTAATACATGAAACATAAATTTTTAAATCATTTACATAACACATAATATTTAATTAAGAATAACATTTAAATTATAAATAATCAAATGAAATAACTTAAAATAATTAAAATTTATTGTAATAAATCATGAATAGATTTATGGATTTTTCAGATATTACAATCTACCCTCCTTAAAAAGAATTTCGTCCTCGAAATTCGACTGATCAATTTCTAAAAACATAAGTTTTCCTCAAGTTAATCCATACAATCCCACATTTACATTTCAATTTCCCAAATCCATTGTCTCATGAATCATACATCCGCTGCGCACTCTGATAAACAAAATTATTACATCATTCTTATTTGCAATTCTAATCTTATCAAATCAAAACATATCTTTTCAAGTCGGCTGTAAATCTTTTTTTTTTTACGACTTAATTCAGATCACCAGAATCCTCAATATCTTCAAACACGTGATTCCTACTCCCAACGCTAGCTAAAGGTCAAAGAAAACGGTAACAAAACGGCTTGTTTTCTTCTTCTTTCGCCCTATAAATATGATCACAAAACAAATTTTAATCACACTCAACTTACTCTTTCTCTCCCAAGTTATTTCTCCAAGATCTCCAAGAAGAAGATGGGATTTGCAATGTTACTCTTTGTAACTATTATGATTGTCTTATTCACGAGCCTTATCTTTTTCGATGAATATCCATCACCCGTCTTTTATTTGTTCTTACATATGCTTGTACTCTTTGTTCTTCCCTTATATTGTATTGTCATAATGATAGAATTTTTCTAAGCTCAACCAAATTCTCAATTTCATCCGTTAAAACTTAGCATTCAAACTATTAACCTTAAAAATAAGCTTGTTCTAACAAACTTAACCTTGTAATACTCCAAAAGTAATTTCACATGTCAACAAATTTTCGTGTCACAGCTGATCCTAAATCATTTTTTTTATAGTCCAAAGAAACAATCACCGAGAACATTATTTGTCATCAAACTATTCTATACAACAAGAGTATTCCAACGAAAAATTATTTATCATCTTACATTCCTCATGGTGAAAATATAACATCATTAGACAATAATCTTAACTGTAATGCCAAAGAAGAAAATTTTCATCAACAAAACATTACTTCCCCAAGATACTCTTAATCAAGTCAGACTCATCACAATTCCAATCCAAAAATCCATCAAACATAGGAAAATTTTTCTGTTGAAAATCACATGTGATCATAATCGTAAGAGAAAACACAATTGAAAATTTAAAACATTGAACTTACAGTCATGGAGGAAGGAGCATTCGAGTCCTTGAGGAAATTGCATGCACGAACTATCTCCCAGAGCCAATTGCTCTGATACCAGCTGTGAAGTCCCGTATTTTAAAACATTTATTTAAAAGAGTTGCGGAAAAAGAGTGAGGAAATTTTTCAAAACTTTTTAAACTATGATGGGAGTGCATCGCTCTAGTAAATCAACAAATTCATTATATGAAACACGGATGCAATCCTACACTTAAGTCCATCTAAATTACGGCACGTCAAAACCTGCTACTAACATTTTAGGAGGATAGGGGAAAGTGAGTTCAATTAATTAACTATGTATATAAAATACATTTGAAAGATGAAACATTTGAGATCCTCAAAACTCATCTTTAGAAGACTGACAATGAAAATAATTAAACCATTACTTTTGAACATCGTAAATAAAATATTGTAACAACATAACATAAATAAACATAGGTAAATATTTTCTTTTTAAATACATCAGAGCTTTTGAACTATTGTGCCATGCAATGTCTTCGCCTCTTGGACTCTTCATCCATGCTGCCAAAGCTTTTTAAATCAAAACTGCTAAACCATCTGCATCATTCAAGTATAGTGAGTCTAAAGGACTCAGCAAGATTAAAATATACATATCGATTTCATTATAGCTTCAAAATAATTTAAACTTAAAATGACTTGAGCATACATAACATGATAACCTTGAACTTGAAGAATTTTAACGTATACATCATAGAACTTTAAACTTAAAATCTTAAACATGAATTTCAAACTCTTAAAAGATCCAAGGAACTTGAACATATACATTAACATACTTAACTTTAAATCTTGAAAATAGGCTTCATGCATATTCTCAAAACTTTACCATTTCCTTCTTAAATAAATATTTGCACTTAACATCTAATAAATAAAATCATGCAACTTGGACAACATCAAACCGTGAACATTAACCATGAACATAACATAAAAACTTATCATTTTGGGGTGATGAATTATGTGAAATTGTGGCAACCGTCATAATGGGCACATTCATCTTTTCTTGTTGATCAACAATCATATGGCATTACGCCTCGTAACATTCTTTCATTTTCGGAGGCCCCTCCGGAGCTCATCCCGGAGGACCTAACCCGTACATTGAGCCATATTTGGAAAGGTCCCTCCGGAGCCCAAACCGGAGTACCAGTCCCGTATTGCCACCACAAAGACACATAAAACATCAAAATATTTTCATGCATCAACATATCATATCTTCATGCTTCATCATAAAATTATTCATTCATGCTTCATCATCTTTCATTTCATCATCATATCATTATAACATATCATTTTCTTATGAAGCATCATCATATCATCGTAATTTCTGTCATAAATTTCATTTCATTAACATTAAACTTTACTCGATAACTTCATGCACGTCATAAGTGATAAAAATCATACTTTCATATTGAACATAGGTTTCATGAATGAAACATAGACATGTACATGCGTCACATAACGTAATCGATCCACGTAAGTCGTTCTTGACTTAAAACTTGAAACTTTTTGCATAAGAATTCTTAAATATACTTTATAAGCCTTTAAAGATCATAACCATGAATTTAGGACTCCAAAATAACATAAATAAAGCTTCAAATCAGAAGGCCATGCGCGGGGGCGCTACTTTTCGGGCGCGGGCGCGCATACCCTGCTGATGGGTCTGCTTGTTCATTCTTAAACTCTATTTTGCATTCGGAATTAGGAAACGTGGTAAACAGGAAAGTTTTAGCCCTTGATCTTGGATTTCTAATGCCGAAAACCTCACCTTAATTAAAATTTTCATTAAAAAGTTATGCTCATTATCCCCAGATGTGTCACTGCCGGGAAATCAAAATACTTGACACACTTTGGGATGATTTTGACCAATCTTCCAAAATGATTTTGACAAAACTCAGAACATGAAAGTTGTAGATAAATAAGTTGTTTTTCAAATACAATTGGTCTCATATCATTTGGATCATTACACTAATTTGGATCTTCAAAATAGTAACAAGTGCCGCTAATCCAGAACAATCCAACATAAGTAATATTTCAAAACTTTCACTCAAACTAATTCAATAATTCAAAATATGATATTTTCTACTCCTCCAGCTATATCCTTTAAATAAAACATCCCTTGAAACTTCAAGAACACATAAAAACTTTGATGAAACATGTATCTCTTGAATCAATTCAAGAACATGACAAGAACGACTTATGCTTCATGATTTCATACCATCACATAACATGCTCTTCAAACCCTTAAAATCAAAACTTCATGATCTTGAAATTCTTGAAAATCATGCATACATATCTCAACATACATCTTTTCATATCAAAATAAATATATTTTGAATGGTGGTTTCAAAACCTTTAAAATTTGTACTTGCCTTGTTATTTGAAGAACGGAACTATCTTGGATCTTGGTAGAGATATAACCTTACTCAAACGGAATCGAGACATGATAAAAAGGTAACCAAAGGAAGATGAAATCCAAGAGGTTTTTAAGCTGTTCCTAATATCAAATAACACTTTTATAATATGGTGAGAATACACCAAGAATCAAAGACAAAATACAAGAAGAAAAGGGAATAGAAAATCTGTGCAGAAATGTCTTACAAAATGGCTTCGATCTAGGCTGAAAAAACAACCAAAAATAGCGATTCATAGCTCAAATCGAAGATACGGATGTAAGGAAGATGACCCTTCAAACGGAATGAATTTTGGACACCGGATGAAGGAGTTATGAGCAATATACGACAGCTGCTCATAGGATGGCGAGTTGGAGAGTTGGAGATTGAGAAGATTCGGAACCTTGACAACGGACTAACCTTAGTACAACCGGAATTTGGAAGCTAAACTCACCTTGGATATACATGACAGAGGGAGGAGGAAGAAGCATAGAAATGAAAGGAAATTAAGAATTGTAGGAGAAACTAAAAGAAGAAGGAAGAAATGTAAAAGGGAAGAGAACCGTGTAATTGATTGAGGGGGGGAAACAAAGACAAGAATTATAATTGAGATGGGGTAGGAATCATAAAGTGAGAGGTGGTGGTTAGGAAGACTACATCAAATGTAGTTTGTCCAAAACACATCAAACTCGACTAATAAAGTTTTCTCCTCCCGATGGTTAAAATAAAATCATAGCAATATTATACTCAAAACACTCGTAGAATTATTTTCTACGATATCGTTCGTAGGCTAGACTTGTATTCTCAGTCCAGAATCAATTTTAATAAAATCATTTAATACAACAACTAAATACATATTTTAATACATGAAACATAAATTTTTAAATCATTTACATAACACATAATATTTAATTAAGAATAACGTTTAAATTATAAATAATCAAATGAAATAACTTAAAATAATTAAAATTTATTGTAATAAATCATGAATAGATTTATGGATTTTTCAGATATTACAATCTACCCTCCTTAAAAAGAATTTCGTCCTCGAAATTCGACTGATCAATTTCTAAAAACATAAGTTTTCCTCAAGTTAATCCATACAATCCCACATTTACATTTCAATTTCCCAAATCCATTGTCTCATGAATCATACATCCGCTGCGCACTCTGATAAACAAAATTATTACATCATTCTTATTTGCAATTCTAATCTTATCAAATCAAAACATATCTTTTCAAGTCGACTGTAAATCTTTTTTTTTTTACGACTTAATTCAGATCACCAGAATCCTCAATATCTTCAAACACGTGATTCCTACTCCCAACGCTAGCTAAAGGTCAAAGAAAACGGTAACAAAACGGCTTGTTTTCTTCTTCTTTCGCCCTATAAATATGATCACAAAACAAATTTTAATCACACTCAACTTACTCTTTCTCTCCAAAGTTATTTCTCCAAGATCTCCAAGAAGAAGATGGGATTTGCAATGTTACTCTTTGTAACTATTATGATTGTCTTATTCACGAGCCTTATCTTTTTCGGTGAATATCCATCACCCGTCTTTTATTTGTTCTTACATATGCTTGTACTCTTTGTTCTTCCCTTATATTGTATTGTCATAATGATAGAATTTTTCTAAGCTCAACCAAATTCTCAATTTCATCCGTTAAAACTTAGCATTCAAACTATTAACCTTAAAAATAAGCTTGTTCTAACAAACTTAACCTTGTAATACTCCAAAAGTAATTTCACATGTCAACAAATTTTCGTGTCACAGCTGATCCTAAATCATTTTTTTTATAGTCCAAAGAAACAATCACTGAGAACATTATTTGTCATCAAACTATTCTATACAACAAGAGTATTCCAACGAAAAATTATTTATCATCTTACATTCCTCATGGTGAAAATATAACATCATTAGACAATAATCTTAACTGTAATGCCAAAGAAGAAAATTTTCATCAACAAAACATTACTTCCCCAAGATACTCTTAATCAAGTCAGACTCATCACAATTCCAATCCAAAAATCCATCAAACATAGGAAAATTTTTCTGTTGAAAATCACATGTGATCATAA
Organism: Henckelia pumila; assembly: GCF_033568475.1. Lineage (NCBI taxonomy): Eukaryota > Viridiplantae > Streptophyta > Magnoliopsida > Lamiales > Gesneriaceae > Henckelia > Henckelia pumila. The sequence continues at coordinate 48,124,605 of NC_133121.1, forward strand.
TCGTAAGAGAAAACACAATTGAAAATTTAAAACATTGAACTTACAGTCATGGAGGAAGGAGCATTCGAGTCCTTGAGGAAATTGCATGCACGAACTATCTCCCAGAGCCAATTGCTCTGATACCAACTGTGAAGTCCCGTATTTTAAAACATTTATTTAAAAGAGTTGCGGAAAAAGAGTGAGGAAATTTTTCAAAACTTTTTAAACTATGATGGGAGTGCATCGCTCTAGTAAATCAACAAATTCATTATATGAAACACAGATGCAATCCTACACTTAAGTCCATCTAAATTACGGCACGTCAAAACCTGCTACTAACATTTTAGAAGGATAGGGGAAAGTGAGTTCAATTAATTAACTATGTATATAAAATACATTTGAAAGATGAAACATTTGAGATCCTCAAAACTCATCTTTAGAAGACTGACAATGAAAATAATTAAACCATTACTTTTGAACATCGTAAATAAAATATTGTAACAACATAACATAAATAAACATAGGTAAATATTTTCTTTTTAAATACATCAGAGCTTTTGAACTATTGTGCCATGCAATGTCTTCGCCTCTTGGACTCTTCATCCATGCTGCCAAAGCTTTTTAAATCAAAACTGCTAAACCATCTGCATCATTCAAGTATAGTGAGTCTAAAGGACTCAGCAAGATTAAAATATACATATCGATTTCATTATAGCTTCAAAATAATTTAAACTTAAAATGACTTGAGCATACATAACATGATAACCTTGAACTTGAAGAATTTTAACGTATACATCATAGAACTTTAAACTTAAAATCTTAAACATGAATTTCAAACTCTTAAAAGATCCAAGGAACTTGAACATATACATTAACATACTTAACTTTAAATCTTGAAAATAGGCTTCATGCATATTCTCAAAACTTTACCATTTCCTTCTTAAATAAATATTTGCACTTAACATCTAATAAATAAAATCATGCAACTTGGACAACATCAAACCGTGAACATTAACCATGTAACATAAAATAAAAACTTATCATTTTGGGGTGATGAATTATGTGAAATTGTGGCAACCGTCATAATGGGCACATTCATCTTTTCTTGTTGATCAACAATCATATGGCATTACGCCTCGTAACATTCTTTCATTTTTGGAGGCCCCTCCGGAGCTCATCCCGGAGGACCTAACCCGTACATTGAGCCATATTTGGAAAGGTCCCTCCGGAGCCCAAACCGGAGTACCAGTCCCGTATTGCCACCACAAAGACACATAAAACATCAAAATATTTTCATGCATCAACATATCATATCTTCATGCTTCATCATAAAATTATTCATTCATGCTTCATCATCTTTCATTTCATCATCATATCATTATAACATATCATTTTCTTATGAAGCATCATCATATCATCGTAATTTCTGTCATAAATTTCATTTCATTAACATTAAACTTTACTCGATAACTTCATGCACGTCATAAGTGATAAAAATCATACTTTCATATTGAACATAGGTTTCATGAATGAAACATAGACATGTACATGCGTCACATAACGTAATCGATCCACGTAAGTCGTTCTTGACTTAAAACTTGAAACTTTTTGCATAAGAATTCTTAAATATACTTTATAAGCCTTTAAAGATCATAACCATGAATTTAGGACTCCAAAATAACATAAATAAAGCTTCAAATCAGAAGGCCATGCGCGGGGGCGCTACTTTTTGGGCGCGGGCGCGCATACCCTGCTGATGGGTCTGCTTGTTCATTCTTAAACTCTATTTTGCATTCGGAATTCGGAAACGTGGTAAACAGGAAAGTTTTAGCCCTTGATCTTGGATTTCAAATGCCGAAAACCTCACCTTAATTGAAATTTTCATTAAAAAGTTATGCTCATTATCCCCAGATGTGTCACTGCCGGGAAATCAAAATACTTGACACACTTTGGGATGATTTTGACCAATCTTCCAAAATGATTTTGACAAAACTCAGAACATGAAAGTTGTAGATAAATAAGTTGTTTTTCAAATACAATTGGCCTCATATCATTTGGATCATTACACTAATTTGGATCTTCAAAATAGTAACAAGTGCCGCTAATCCAAAACAATCCAACATAAGTAATATTTCAAAACTTTCACTCAAACTAATTCAATAATTCAAAATATGATATTTTCTACTCCTCCAGCTATATCCTTTAAATAAAACATCCCTTGAAACTTCAAGAACACATAAAAACTTTGATGAAACATGTATCTCTTGAATCAATTCAAGAACATGACAAGAACGACTTATGCTTCATGATTTCATACCATCACATAACATGCTCTTCAAACCCTTAAAATCAAAACTTCATGATCTTGAAATTCTTGAAAATCATGCATACATATCTCAACATACATCTTTTCATATCAAAATAAATATATTTTGAATGGTGGTTTCAAAACCTTTAAAATTTGTACTTGCCTTGTTATTTGAAGAACGGAACTATCTTGGATCTTGGTAGAGATATAACCCTACTCAAACGGAATCGAGGCATGATAAAAAGGTAACCAAAGGAAGATGAAATCCAAGAGGTTGTTAAGCTATTCCTAAGATCAAATAACACTTTTATAATATGGTGAGAATACACCAAGAATCAAAGACAAAATACAAGAAGAAAAGGGAATAGAAAATCTGTGCAGAAATGTCTTACAAAATGGCTTCGATCTAGGCTGAAACAACCACCAAAAATAGCGATTCATAGCTCAAATCGAAGATACGGATGTAAGGAAGATTACCCTTCAAACGGAATGAATTTTGGACACCGGATGAAGGAGTTATGAGCAATATACGACAGCTGCTCATAGGATGGCGAGTTGGAGAGTTGGAGATTGAGAAGATTCGGAACCTTGACAACGGACTAACCTTAGTACAACCGGAATTTGGAAGCTAAACTCACCTTGGATGTACATGACAGAGGGAGGAGGAAGAAGCATAGAAATGAAAGGAAATTAAGAATTGTAGGAGAAACTAAAAGAAGAAGGAAGAAATGTAAAAGGGAAGAGAACCGTGTAATTGATTGAGGGGGGGGAAACAAAGACAAGAATTATAATTGAGATGGGGTAGGAATCATAAAGTGAGAGGTGGTGGTTAGGAAGACTACATCAAATGTAGTTTGTCCAAAACACATCAAACTCGACTAATAAAATTTTCTCCTCCCGATGGTTAAAATAAAATCATAGCAATATTATACTCAAAACACTCGTAGAATTATTTTCTACGATATCGTTCGTAGGCTAGACTTGTATTCTCAGTCCAGAATCAATTTTAATAAAATCATTTAATACAACAACTAAATACATATTTTAATACATGAAACATAAATTTTTAAATCATTTACATAACACATAATATTTAATTAAGAATAACGTTTAAATTATAAATAATCAAATGAAATAACTTAAAATAATTAAAATTTATTGTAATAAATCATGAATAGATTTATGGATTTTTCAGATATTACAATCTACCCTCCTTAAAAAGAATTTCGTCCTCGAAATTCGACTGATCAATTTCTAAAAACATAAGTTTTCCTCAAGTTAATCCATACAATCCCACATTTACATTTCAATTTCCCAAATCCATTGTCTCATGAATCATACATCCGCTGCGCACTCTGATAAACAAAATTATTACATCATTCTTATTTGCAATTCTAATCTTATCAAATCAAAACATATCTTTTCAAGTCGGCTGTAAATCTTTTTTTTTTTACGACTTAATTCAGATCACCAGAATCCTCAATATCTTCAAACACGTGATTCCTACTCCCAACGCTAGCTAAAGGTCAAAGAAAACGGTAACAAAATGGCTTGTTTTCTTCTTCTTTTGCCCTATAAATATGATCACAAAACAAATTTTAATCACACTCAACTTACTCTTTCTCTCCCAAGTTATTTCTCCAAGATCTCCAAGAAGAAGATGGGATTTGCAATGTTACTCTTTGTAACTATTATGATTGTCTTATTCACGAGCCTTATCTTTTTCGGTGAATATCCATCACCCGTCTTTTATTTGTTCTTACATATGCTTGTACTCTTTGTTCTTCCCTTATATTGTATTGTCATAATGATAGAATTTTTCTAAGCTCAACCAAATTCTCAATTTCATCCGTTAAAACTTAGCATTCAAACTATTAACCTTAAAAATAAGCTTGTTCTAACAAACTTAACCTTGTAATACTCCAAAAGTAATTTCACATGTCAACAAATTTTCGTGTCACAGCTGATCCTAAATCATTTTTCTTATAGTCCAAAGAAACAATCACCAAGAACATTATTTGTCATCAAACTATTCTATACAACAAGAGTATTCCAACGAAAAATTATTTATCATCTTACATTCCTCATGGTGAAAATATAACATCATTAGACAATAATCTTAACTGTAATGCCAAAGAAGAAAATTTTCATCAACAAAACATTACTTCCCCAAGATACTCTTAATCAAGTCAGACTCATCACAATTCCAATCCAAAAATCCATCAAACATAGGAAAATTTTTCTGTTGAAAATCACATGTGATCATAATCGTAAGAGAAAACACAATTGAAAATTTAAAACATTGAACTTACAGTCATGGAGGAAGGAGCATTCGAGTCCTTGAGGAAATTGTATGCACGAACTATCTCCCAGAGCCAATTGCTCTGATACCAACTGTGAAGTCCCGTATTTTAAAACATTTATTTAAAAGAGTTGCGGAAAAAGAGTGAGGAAATTTTTCAAAACTTTTTAAACTATGATGGGAGTGCATCGCTCTAGTAAATCAACAAATTCATTATATGAAACACGGATGCAATCCTACACTTAAGTCCATCTAAATTACGGCACGTCAAAACCTGCTACTAACATTTTAGGAGGATAGGGGAAAGTGAGTTCAATTAATTAACTATGTATATAAAATACATTTGAAAGATGAAACATTTGAGATCCTCAAAACTCATCTTTAGAAGACTGACAATGAAAATAATTAAACCATTACTTTTGAACATCGTAAATAAAATATTGTAACAACATAACATAAATAAACATAGGTAAATATTTTTTTTAAATACATCAGAGCTTTTGAACTATTGTGCCATGCAATGTCTTCGCCTCTTGGACTCTTCATCCATGCTGCCAAAGCTTTTTAAATCAAAACTGCTAAACCATCTGCATCATTCAAGTATAGTGAGTCTAAAGGACTCAGCAAGATTAAAATATACATATCGATTTCATTATAGCTTCAAAATAATTTAAACTTAAAATGACTTGAGCATACATAACATGATAACCTTGAACTTGAAGAATTTTAACGTATACATCATAGAACTTTAAACTTAAAATCTTAAACATGAATTTCAAACTCTCTTAAAGATCCAAGGAACTTGAACATATACATTAACATACTTAACTTTAAATCTTGAAAATAGGCTTCATGCATATTCTCAAAACTTTACCATTTCCTTCTTAAATAAACATTTGCACTTAACATCTAATAAATAAAATCATGCAACTTGGACAACATCAAACCGTGAACATTAACCATGAACATAACATAAAAACTTATCATTTTGGGGTGATGAATTATGTGAAATTGTGGCAACCGTCATAATGGGCACATTCATCTTTTCTTGTTGATCAACAATCATATGGCATTACGCCTCGTAACATTCTTTCATTTTCGGAGGCCCCTCCGGAGCTCATCCCGGAGGACCTAACCCGTACATTGTGCCATATTTGGAAAGGTCCCTCCGGAGCCCAAACCGGAGTACCAGTCCCGTATTGCCACCACAAAGACACATAAAACATCAAAATATTTTCATGCATCAACATATCATATCTTCATGCTTCATCATAAAATTATTCATTCATGCTTCATCATCTTTCATTTCATCATCATATCATTATAACATATCATTTTCTTATGAAGCATCATCATATCATCGTAATTTCTGTCATAAATTTCATTTCATTAACATTAAACTTTACTCGATAACTTCATGCACGTCATAAGTGATAAAAATCATACTTTCATATTGAACATAGGTTTCATGAATGAAACATAGACATGTACATGCGTCACATAACGTAATCGATCCACTTAAGTCGTTCTTGACTTAAAACTTGAAACTCTTTGCATAAGAATTCTTAAATATACTTTATAAGCCTTTAAAGATCATAACCATGAATTTAGGACTCCAAAATAACATAAATAAAGCTTCAAATCAGAAGGCCATGCGCGGGGGCGCTACTTTTCGGGCGCGGGCGCGCATACCCTGCTGATGGGTCTGCTTGTTCATTCTTAAACTCTATTTTGCATTCGGAATTCGGAAACGTGGTAAATAGGAAAGTTTTAGCCCTTGATCTTGGATTTCTAATGCCGAAAACCTCACCTTAATTGAAATTTTCATTAAAAAGTTATGCTCATTCTCCCCAGATGTGTCACTGCCGGGAAATCAAAATACTCGACACATTTTGGGATGATTTTGACCAATCTTCCAAAATTATTTTGACAAAACTCAGAACATGAAAGTTGTAGATAAATAAGTTGTTTTTCAAATACAATTGGCCTCATATCATTTGGATCATTACACTAATTTGGATTTTTTAAAATAGTAACAAGTGCCGCTAATCCAGAACAATCCAACATAAGTAATATTTCAAAACTTTCACTCAAACTAATTCAATAATTCAAAATATGATATTTTCTACTCCTCCAGCTATATCCTTTAAATAAAACATCTTTTGAAACTTCAAGAACACATAAAAACTTTGATGAAACATGTATCTCTTGAATCAATTCAAGAACATGACAAGAACGACTTATGCTTCATGATTTCATACCATCACATAACATGCTCTTCAAACCCTTAAAATCAAAACTTCATGATCTTGAAATTCTTGAAAATCATGCATACATATCTCAACATACATCTTTTCATATCAAAATAAATATATTTTGAATGGTGGTTTCAAAACCTTTAAAATTTGTACTTGCCTTGTTATTTGAAGAACGGAACTATCTTGGATCTTGGTAGAGATATAACCTTACTCAAACGGAATCGAGACATGATAAAAAGGTAACCAAAGGAAGATGAAATCCAAGAGGTTGTTAAGCTGTTCCTAAGATCAAATAACACTTTTATAATATGGTGAGAATACACCAAGAATCAAAGACAAAATACAAGAAGAAAAGGGAATAGAAAATCTGTGCAGAAATGTCTTACAAAATGGCTTCGATCTAGGCTGAAACAACCACCAAAAATAGCGATTCATAGCTCAAATCGAAGATACGGATGTAAGGAAGATGACCCTTCAAACGGAATGAATTTTGGACACCGGATGAAGGAGTTATGAGCAATATACGACAGCTGCTCATAGGATGGCGAGTTGGAGAGTTGGAGATTGAGAAGATTCGGAACCTTGACAACGGACTAACCTTAGTACAACCGGAATTTGGAAGCTAAACTCACCTTGGATGTACATGACAGAGGGAGGAGGAAGAAGCATAGAAATGAAAGGAAATTAAGAATTGTAGGAGAAACTAAAAGAAGAAGGAAGAAATGTAAAAGGGAAGAGAACCGTGTAATTGATTGAGGGGGGGGAAAAAAAGACAAGAATTATAATTGAGATGGGGTAGGAATCATAAAGTTAGAGGTGGTGGTTAGGAAGACTACATCAAATGTAGTTTGTCCAAAACACATCAAACTCGACTAATAAAATTTTCTCCTCCCGATGGTTAAAATAAAATCATAGCAATATTATACTCAAAACACTCGTAGAATTATTTTCTACGATATCGTTCGTAGGCTAGACTTGTATTCTCAGTCCAGAATCAATTTTAATAAAATCATTTAATACAACAACTAAATACATATTTTAATACATGAAACATAAATTTTTAAATCATTTACATAACACATAATATTTAATTAAGAATAACGTTTAAATTATAAATAATCAAATGAAATAACTTAAAATAATTAAAATTTATTGTAATAAATCATGAATAGATTTATGGATTTTTCAGATATTATAATCTACCCTCCTTAAAAAGAATTTCGTCCTCGAAATTCGACTGATCAATTTCTAAAAACATAAGTTTTCCTCAAGTTAATCCATACAATCCCACATTTACATTTCAATTTCCCAAATCCATTGTCTCATGAATCATACATCCGCTGCGCACTCTGATAAACAAAATTATTACATCATTCTTATTTGCAATTCTAATCTTATCAAATCAAAACATATCTTTTCAAGTCGGCTGTAAATATTTTTTTTTTTACGACTTAATTCAGATCACCAGAATCCTCAATATCTTCAAACACGTGATTCCTACTCCCAACGCTAGCTAAAGGTCAAAGAAAACGGTAACAAAACGGCTTGTTTTCTTCTTCTTTCGCCCTATAAATATGATCACAAAACAAATTTTAATCACACTCAACTTACTCTTTCTCTCCCAAGTTATTTCTCCAAGATCTCCAAGAAGAAGATGGGATTTGCAATGTTACTCTTTGTAACTATTATGATTGTCTTATTCACGAGCCTTATCTTTTTCGGTGAATATCCATCACCCGTCTTTTATTTGTTCTTATATATGCTTGTACTCTTTGTTCTTCCCTTATATTGTATTGTCATAATGGTAGAATTTTTCTAAGCTCAACCAAATTCTCAATTTCATCCGTTAAAACTTAGCATTCAAACTATTAACCTTAAAAATAAGCTTGTTCTAACAAACTTAACCTTGTAATACTCCAAAAGTAATTTCACATGTCAACAAATTTTCGTGTCACAGCTGATCCTAAATCATTTTTCTTATAGTCCAAAGAAACAATCACCGAGAACATTATTTGTCATCAAACTATTCTATACAACAAGAGTATTCCAACGGAAAATTATTTATCATCTTACATTCCTCATGGTGAAAATATAACATCATTAGACAATAATCTTAACTGTAATGCCAAAGAAGAAAATTTTCATCAACAAAACATTACTTCCCCAAGATACTCTTAATCAAGTCAGACTCATCACAATTCCAATCCAAAAATCCATCAAACATAGGAAAATTTTTCTGTTGAAAATCACATGTGATCATAATCGTAAGAGAAAACACAATTGAAAATTTAAAACATTGAACTTACAGTCATGGAGGAAGGAGCATTCGAGTCCTTGAGGAAATTGCATGCACGAACTATCTCCCAGAGCCAATTGCTCTGATACCAACTGTGAAGTCCCGTATTTTAAAACATTTATTTAAAAGAGTTGCGGAAAAAGAGTGAGGAAATTTTTCAAAACTTTTTAAACTATGATGGGAGTGCATCGCTCTAGTAAATCAACAAATTCATTATATGAAACACGGATGCAATCCTACACTTAAGTCCATCTAAATTACGGCACGTCAAAACCTGCTACTAACATTTTAGGAGGATAGGGGAAAGTGAGTTCAATTAATTAACTATGTATATAAAATACATTTGAAAGATGAAACATTTGAGATCCTCAAAACTCATCTTTAGAAGACTGACAATGAAAATAATTAAACCATTACTTTTGAACATCGTAAATAAAATATTGTAACAACATAACATAAATAAACATAGGTAAATATTTTCTTTTTAAATACATCAGAGCTTTTGAACTATTGTGCCATGCAATGTCTTCGCCTCTTGGACTCTTCATCCATGCTGCCAAAGCTTTTTAAATCAAAACTGCTAAACCATCTGCATCATTCAAGTATAGTGAGTCTAAAGGACTCAGCAAGATTAAAATATACATATCGATTTCATTATAGCTTCAAAATAATTTAAACTTAAAATGACTTGAGCATACATAACATGATAACCTTGAACTTGAAGAATTTTAACGTATACATCATAGAACTTTAAACTTAAAATCTTAAACATGAATTTCAAACTCTTAAAAGATCCAAGGAACTTGAACATATACATTAACATACTTAACTTTAAATCTTGAAAATAGGCTTCATGCATATTCTCAAAACTTTACCATTTCCTTCTTAAATAAACATTTGCACTTAACATCTAATAAATAAAATCATGCAACTTGGACAACATCAAACCGTGAACATTAACCATGAACATAACATAAAAACTTATCATTTTGGGGTGATGAATTATGTGAAATTGTGGCAACCGTCATAATGGGCACATTCATCTTTTCTTGTTGATCAACAATCATATGGCATTACGCCTCGTAACATTCTTTCATTTTCGGAGGCCCCTCCGGAGCTCATCCCGGAGGACTTAACCCGTACATTGTGCCATATTTGAAAAGGTCCCTCCGGAGCCCAAACCGGAGTACCAGTCCCGTATTGCCACCACAAAGACACATAAAACATCAAAATATTTTCATGCATCAACATATCATATTTTCATGCTTCATCATAAAATTATTCATTCATGCTTCATCATCTTTCATTTCATCATCATATCATTATAACATATCATTTTCTTATGAAGCATCATCATATCATCGTAATTTCTGTCATAAATTTCATTTCATTAACATTAAACTTTACTCGATAACTTCATGCACGTCATAAGTGATAAAAATCATACTTTCATATTGAACATAGGTTTCATGAATGAAACATAGACATGTACATGCGTCACATAACGTAATCGATCCACGTAAGTCGTCCTTGACTTAAAACTTGAAACTTTTTGCATAAGAATTCTTAAATATACTTTATAAGCCTTTAAAGATCATAACCATGAATTTAGGACTCCAAAATAACATAAATAAAGCTTCAAATCAGAAGGCCATGCGCGGGGGCGCTACTTTTCGGGAGCGGGCGCGCATACCCTGCTGATGGGTCTGCTTGTTCATTCTTAAACTCTATTTTGCATTCGGAATTCGGAAACGTGGTAAACAGGAAAGTTTTAGCCCTTGATCTTGGATTTCTAATGCCGAAAACCTCACCTTAATTGAAATTTTCATTAAAAAGTTATGCTCATTCTCCCAGATGTGTCACTGCCGGGAAATCAAAATACGCGACACACTTTGGGATGATTTTGACCAATCTTCCAAAATGATTTTGACAAAACTCAGAACATGAAAGTTGTAGATAAATAAGTTGTTTTTCAAATACAATTGGCCTCATATCATTTGGATCATTACACTAATTTGGATCTTCAAAATAGTAACAAGTGCCGCTAATCCAAAACAATCCAACATAAGTAATATTTCAAAACTTTCACTCAAACTAATTCAATAATTCAAAATATGATATTTTCTACTCCTCCAGCTATATCCTTTAAATAAAACATCCCTTGAAACTTCAAGAACACATAAAAACTTTGATGAAACATGTATCTCTTGAATCAATTCAAGAACATGACAAGAACGACTTATGCTTCATGATTTCATACCATCACATAACATGCTCTTCAAACCCTTAAAATCAAAACTTCATGATCTTGAAATTCTTGAAAATCATGCATACATATCTCAACATACATCTTTTCATATCAAAATAAATATGTTTTGTATGGTGGTTTCAAAACCTTTAAAATTTGTACTTGCCTTGTTATTTGAAGAACGGAACTATCTTGGATCTTGGTAGAGATATAACCTTACTCAAACGGAATCGAGACATGATAAAAAGGTAACCAAAGGAAGATGAAATCCAAGAGGTTGTTAAGCTGTTCCTAAGATCAAATAACACTTTTATAATATGGTGAGAATACACCAAGAATCAAAGACAAAATACAAGAAGAAAAGGGAATAGAAAATCTGTGCAGAAATGTCTTACAAAATGGCTTCGATCTAGGCTGAAACAACCACCAAAAATAGCGATTCATAGCTCAAATTGAAGATACGGATGTAAGGAAGATGACCCTTCAAACGGAATGAATTTTGGACACCGGATGAAGGAGTTATGAGCAATATACGACAGCTGCTCATAGGATGGCGAGTTGGAGAGTTGGAGATTGAGAAGATTCGGAACCTTGACAACGGACTAACCTTAGTACAACCGGAATTTGGAAGCTAAACTCACCTTGGATATACATGACCGAGGGAGGAGGAAAAAGCATGAAAATGAAAGGAAATTAAGAATTGTAGGAGAAACTAAAAGAAGAAGGAAGAAATGTAAAAGGGAAGAGAACCGTGTAATTGATTGAGGGGGGGGGGGGGGGGGGGGGGGGGGGGGGGGGGGGGGGAAACAAAGACAAGAATTATAATTGAGATGGGGTAGGAATCATAAAGTGAGAGGTGGTGGTTAGGAAGACTACATCAAATGTAGTTTGTCCAAAACACATCAAACTCGACTAATAAAATTTTCTCCTCCCGATGGTTAAAATAAAATCATAGCAATATTATACTCAAAACACTCGTAGAATTATTTTCTACGATATCGTTCGTAGGCTAGACTTGTATTCTCAGTCCAGAATCAATTTTAATAAAATCATTTAATACAACAACTAAATACATATTTTATACATGAAACATAAATTTTTAAATCATTTACATAACACATAATATTTAATTAAGAATAACGTTTAAATTATAAATAATCAAATGAAATAACTTAAAATAATTAAAATTTATTGTAATAAATCATGAATAAATTTATGGATTTTTCAGATATTACACAGAAATTCAGTATTTTATAACGCACGGTATTTTATAACGCCCACTTACGGAACTGAACATAAATTCAGTATTTTAAAACGCCAACTTACTTGAATCCCACAAAATGTGAGTAAAACGTATTGAATCTTTGGATAGAAACCTAACTCGAAACTAGATGACATCTCGGACAGGACTTTGGGCAACACTCTTGCTCGACTACTCGCATGAATACAAACTATTCTAGGTTCAAAAATAGAGCAGAACCTCGAAAACTATAACTACTGAATTGTTAAGAGTATGGAGAGAACAAGCTTAAGCTTAATGTGTCTAATTCCTCCAAATTTGAGCTTTATTTATATGTGAGGGTTAGTAGAAGGTGAAAGACTCGTCTTAATGGTCATAAATTCCACGTTTTTATGACCTTTATTTAGCTAATTAATGGCTGAATATTCACCAATAAATTGGTTAATTATGATGGTCAAACGTGGGTTACAAGATTATAAATTCTAGTAATTGAAAATAATATAATGAAATTAAAACCCATTAACATAACAATAAAACTACAAAAAAAATATATGAATATTTATATTTATGAAAATATATATTTATAAATTAAAATTAAAATTATATATATATATATATATATATATATATATATATATATATATATATATATATATAAGGTGTAAATCAACATGTAGCTATCAATAAATTTAAAATTCATTTTTTTTATTCTAGCAGGTAAGAAAAAATCTTCACAAGTATGCATCTATTTTATTTATAATATATTTTTAAATTTTCATGGGTGTAAATCAACATGTAGTTATCAATAAATTTAAAATTCATTTTTTTTCCTAATAGGTAAGAACAAATTTAAATATATTTTTAAAATTTCATGGGTATCACATTCTTCCCTCCTTATAAAAAGTTTCTCCCTCGAAACATGCCATATAATTTGGTTAAAAACAAAAGCTGAATGTACATATAACTATTAAATAATATGCAATATGTTTGACATATTTCACTTTAAAGAGTAGTAGAAAAAGAAAAAAATTTATAATAGCAAAAATTTGTATCTATTGAATTTTTTTTGAAATTTGTAGTGATGGAAAAATAAATAATAAGAGTAATTGTTTTCATTAGCAGTGAACAAAAATATTTTATTAAAATAAAAATAAAAAAAAATTCTTCTAATAATCCAATTATCTATAGGAAACTATGATTTTTAAGAAAATAAATATTTATTATATATATTTTTTAAAAAAATTATTTCCATCTTATTTTGATATTTCAATAGTAATAAAACCTTTTAGTGAAACTATATCCCAATCATGTCAGTCTAACTTAAATGACAAAAATCATGACTTAAAGAATTCTATCGAACATATACGTATTTTAAATAATAATCCCGAAATCAATCTAACTTAAGACCAAAATATCAATCTCAAATTTTGTATAGTCCTTTTAACATAAAAAATAGTTCCCAAGTGGTTCTTTCTCATTCTCAACTTACTTTCTAGTCTCAAAATGATTCATTCTCATTCTAAATCTTGATTTCCAATTCACCATTTAACATAAAAACTAATTCTCAAATGATTATTTTTCATTCTCAATCTTACTTACTAGTCCTCAAGTGATTTATTCTCATTCTAAATATTAATTTTCCATCAAGATCATGAACCTGATTTTGCTCTGATACCACTTCAATGTCACGCCCCGAAACTGAGCCTAGTTGACATCGATGTTATCTAACGTTTTCACATTAAAAAACAAGTCTCGGAAGTACAGATTTCATAATACAAACCAGTCTATTCATTCATAATAGCGAATTACAGTGCTCTTATCACTTCAAATCAAATAGAACAACAAATTATCTATCAAACGCAGTGGAATATAAGATAAACTAAACTAAAAACAACAACGAGATTATTTCCTTCACCAGCCCCAAAACTGGTTCTGTTCTTCATCCTCCAATTCTTCTATGTTCTTATCTGAGAGGGGTTTTGAATGGGTGAGTGATATGGTTGTTACTCAGCAAGTGAGGAAAAAATCTTTCAATTATAAAAATATCATTTTTCCACAGTCATAAACGCACACAAAAAAACAGGAATATTCCGATTTTCAAGAAATAACAGGTATTGACTTATGCACTGAATGAATTATGAATTTCGTGGCGAACTGATATCAGTCCCCTATATTTCAATTCTCTAAGGGGTGAGGCAGAAATCAAAAATCAGAAATAACAGGAATCAGATATGTTTCAGAATATATACTCCTACCACTACTTCATAAACTTTCAGTGCTACACAAAAATATATCACACTGATTTATAAAATAATACACTTTCAAATATAATATATACTAGACGAATTCTAGATTTAAAATGCGAGTTAAAAACAATAGCTCATTTGCATATCTAACTTTTATCAAAATATATTTTAGAAAAGCCCACTTACGGAACTAGACAGAAATTTCAGTATTTTGAAATGCCCACTTAATTGAATCCCACAAAAATGTGAGTGAAACGTATTGAATCTTTGGATAGAAACTTAACTCGAAACTGTGACATCTTGGACAGGACTTTGGGCAGCACTCTTGCTCGACTACTCGCATGAATACAAACTATTATAGGTTCGAAAATAGGGCAGAACCTCGAAAACTATAACTACTGAATTGTTAGATGTATGAAGAGAACAAGCTTGTGCCTACTTTGTCTAATTCCTTCAAATTTGAGCTCTATTTATAGGTGAGGGTTAATAGAAGGTGAAAGGCTCCTCTTAATGGTTATAAATTCCAGGTTTTTATGACCTTTATGATAGTCAAACGTAGGGGTGGGTTTTCGGTATACCGTATAAAAAATATTGGCATGAAAAAAATTCATACCGGTACCGATATCGAAATTCTGAAATGTTGGTATGGAAAAAATCCATATTGGTACTGTATAGATACCGAAAAAAAATTTATTATACCAAAAAAATATCTATATTTTAAAAAACGTTCGGTACGATATTCCGAAAATTCGGTATTTATCTCGGTATCCCAACCCTAGACTCAAACGGGGGTTACAAGATTATAAATTCTAGTAATTGAAAATTAATTAATGATATTAAAATCCATTAACATAACAATAAAACTACAAAAAATATATGAATATTTATATTTATGAAAATATATATTTATAAATCATAATTATATATATATATGTATATATATATATATAAAAGTTGTAAATCATCATGTAGCTATCAATAAATTTAAAATTTATTTTTTTTATTCTAACAGGTAAGAAATTTTTTTCATAAGTATGCATCTATTTTATTTATAATATATTTTTAAATTTTCATGGGTGTAAATCAACTTGTAGCTATCAATAAATTTAAAATTCATTTTTTTGTAATAGGTGAGAAAAAATTTTCTTATGTGTGCATCTATTTTATTTCTAATACATTTTTAAATTTAATGGGTATCACAACTAATAATATAATAATCATAAAAAAACAAAAGGCTTGTCTTAGAAAGAGCATATTCCAAAGAGTGATGCTATAGGTACAACGAAATATGTACACTAAATCTTACAACAACAAAAATTCAATACAAAAATTTAATTTATCAAAATATCACGATTTATTAAATATTAATATTTGTGATAAAATAGTAAAATGTCACGATATTATTATTGTAAATATCGTTGTACACAATATTTGTTGTACTTCTAGCATTTTCTTATTCAAAATTAGTTTGAAAGAATCCATGCGAATTAATTCGTGCAATATTGTTGTCTTTATACTAGATTTTTGACCGAATGAAAAAATATATATTACGTGAATTTATTCGTTAACTATTATTATCAGAACATAAAATGTGTGCTTTAACACAAGTTGACAAAATAGCCAGCTGACCAAATAAAAAATATTTAGTAAAATCATATGTTCTAAATTTAAATATTGCTTTTGACTATTACATATATATTTTAGTTACAAAAAGTTATATTTGAAATTTGATTAATCATTAGTACACATTTAGGTCTATCTATCTTCAAATATTACATCAAATCAGATAAATCCTACATCTTACTATTAATCTCTAATAGTAATTAATAAATGAAATTTTGAAAATATTTCATATAATATATAATATATATATATCAAATTTCACTTTCGAAAGGAAAAAGTAAATCGCACACTTTGAATAAAGTCTATTTAAATAATTATAATTGGGAAAAAACATCATGTGAATAAAAAGGGAAAATTTTCCATAATACAAAGAGTAAATATTTTATTTTATTTAATATAATTTACCTGTCTATCTTTATTGCGTGTGGAAACGCCCTATATTAATTCACATTTAATGTAATTACCAAAGTTTAACTACAATTTTTTGACACTATAAATATGGGTCTCCATGTTTGTCCAAAAAAAATAAAAATAAAAAAATTAAATTAATTTTATTCATGCCGAAGCAATTAATTAAGAAATCAGTTCGAGAATGCCTTTCGAAGATGAAGATTCAGAACAAACAAATCCATTTTCGATTCAGAAGTTGCAGGCACACGAAAACGGCGTCGTTGGACGCGGGAGGGGAGCCGAATGAAGCAAAGGACGCGGCCGTCACCTTATCAGACATTGATAAATTCTTGTATGAAAACTTCAGGTCACTTTACCTGGAGGAGCGCGACCAAGCTGCAAAAGAAGCTATGTTAGAGTCTCCGAGATTATTACTCGATCCTCCGGGTGGGTTTTTCGTGGATGAAGCTTCCTCTTCCTCTTCCTCTTCCACATCATCGGAGATCGGTACTCATGGGAAAGCGCCCGAAGATTTCATTGTGGTGTTCACACATTCCCCGACCCCGTACGACGATTTCCGGCGATCCATGAAGGAGATGGTGGATGCACGTTTGGAGCACAGCGGGAAAGTAGTGGATTGGGAATTTCTGGAGGAGCTTTTGTTTTGTTATCTGGATCTAAATAACAAGAAGTCGTATAGGCACATCTTGCATGCGTTTGTGGACCTCATCGTGCTTCTCCGCGACAATTCTTCTAGTACTTGCATATATGTAAATAAATAAATTAATAATCATCAACACATACGCGCGTCGACGTTTTTTTATTGAAATATTTAAGTTTGAATTACATGACATAAATTTGGTTAGACCCGGCCCGCTTCTAAAATAAGTGCATGCCTTGAAACGTACGTTAATCCGTTTTGACATCTGTAAGACCTCATTTGTAAGGTTAATTTGTCTACATTTTTGAATTAGATAAGCACATGTGTTGATTAAAATCCAGTGTAGCAGTTTGACTGCAGCTTCTCCGATCCACCTCTTTTGACTGTACGTCCTCATGGATTAATAGACAATATCATTTACCAAAATACGTACCCATGAATATAAATAATAGAAAACACAAATTTTTTCATTGCGTAAATCTAATTCTTCCCTAGCTCATCCTTCTTCGATCTGTTGCATGAGCGATGGAGAAATTCGGAGGAGGAATCGCGATCTAGTAACCATACGAGACATTAAGTGACAACATATGTGTTCATTTGAGATAATAGATCTGAGCAATCATCGTTACGTTGTAGTGCAAAGTAACCGAAATGGATATTGAGAAAATTAGTTCTTTTTTTCATATATCCTTACGCCATTTTATTCCTCATACCAAGATGATTTTTTTTTTCCTACCAATGTTGAAGGTATATCTGTTTGTTTGTTGTCCCTTTGTCCATGAAAATCGTCTCATCTGCTTCTGAGATTTTAAATAATGCAAGCTGAAATTCCAAATTAAGTACTAATTGTTGTGGTTCCGAACCGATCCAAGTTGTGGGTGTATTTATTTCTTTGATTTGATAGGTGTTGTATTTAATTTCAGAGACCGCGTCATAATACATTCGAAATATCGATTTTTTTAAAGCACTCGTTGCTCCGCAATGTTGTGTGTCTGATACTGAGATACGAATTCGAAATTCGTTTACCAGTGTTTTTTTTTTTTTAATAAAATAGGGACTGGTGTAAACAATTATTGAATAATGAGATCTAACCAAAATAAATTTAAACCATACTTGTTTGAATATGATTTTTTTCTTCTTGTATTTTTAATGATATCTTCTAACTTTCTTTAAATTGTGTAATAAAGTGTGCAAGATGGACGGGAAAAATTCATTTTCATTCCCGAGGTTTGAAACCAGTGTCAAATTCATCCGTGATTTTTTAATCAACTTCAATGACATCCTTTGTCTCCCCTCTTCATTAAAAATCCGCCCAATTGACTCCATTTTTAGGTATTTTTTGCTTCAATATTCTTTTTCATTAATAAAAAAATAATTTCATTGCTTACTTTTACAAATTTGAATCTTATTGCAAATTCAAATATTTGTTTGTCAATTTTATACAAGTACAATCTGTAAAACTAAATTAAAACAATATAGAATATTACATTTAAAAAAATTAAATGGAGAAAATTTTTAAAAAATTTAGCAAATGAAATTATAAGTTGCACAAAACACGATTGTTAATTATGTGTTAAATTAATAAAATAATAAGTTTGAAATATAGATAAATATATCCAAAATTTTGATAGTGTAAGAAAAATGTTGAACAAAAATAAAATTATACATGCCTAAGTTACAAAATAATTAAATAATCAAATAGTCAACTACTTAAAAGAGTTATATATAAATTGACAAAATAACTACACAATGAAATAATAAAATAAGCTGCATAATAATCTTGTAATTAGTAAACTAATTGTATTATAAACACAAAAGGACCTACCAATTATATGAAACCAAAACCCAAAACAACCACTAGTTAATATTAGAAACACCAAAAGGACCTTCAAACTACCTGAAAATTTTACCACCAACAATTAACAAAATAATTACAATCATTTAACAAAATAGACCTCCACTTATCTAAATACTGAAATAATTAGACAATCAAGTATTTCATCAAGACAAAAAATCGTCGACAACCATTAGTCTTGCATCCAAAGTAAAGATCCTAGTCTATTTTTAAGCTAGCACCCTAAAATCCAATGTACAACTCAATCATTAACATAAATCCAACCAAAAAAAAACATACATGTGTATACCAATGAGAAACAGTACATGTATCTTTAATAATTTGACTAGATAACTGGTTTGACTGATCCTGAGCATTCCTCTTTGTACAAGTCCTTTTGTTGTGACTACTTACTTGCATATATTTAAGTGACATGAATTGATCTTTTTTGCTTTTTCCAGACTTCATTTGGTTCCCTTCTTCTGCTAATTTGAAATCTAGCTACCTTGTTTAAACACTTAATTTGCTTTATTAAGTATTGGAGGCTACAACGGAAAAATCTGAGAGTGCTTTGGCCATCTTGATTCATCTGAAATGGCATTGATCATACCACTATAAGTCCCTAGATATGCCTCTGTAGTCAAATATGGGTCTACAATCTTTATTGGATCATATCTTATATACAAAATGCAAATTATAGCATGCGCACTCCACATAATAGACACTCTCTACATTGACATGTTTTGTCATGAAGACCAAGGGCGGAGGCACATGTTGGCATACCCGGGCTAAAGCCCGGGTGACCCAATATTTTTAACAAAAATTTATATGTTAATTTGGTACAGCCCGGGTGGCCCAATATTTTTAACAAAAATTTATATGCTAATTTGGGCTATGCTTATTTCATTAGCCCGAGTAGCCCACTAAAAAAATTAAAAAGCCCAACTTTTATCAATATATGTACGTACATGTGAGTACAATATTGATGAATTGTGATTTTTCGGTTTGATTAACGATTATTCTGATTTTTTGAATTGTTTTTTTTTTTTTTTGTTTTGATACACGATGGTGTGTATGTGTGTATACAATGATAATTTCAGTTCTTATTCTGTTCATGTTGGTTGGATCAAAATCAAATCAGTTTTTTTTTTTCACATAAACAATAGTAATAATGAATTTTCAAATTTTGTACTAGATTAGATGCTCTTGTGTTCGTTAAATTTATTTTATTTTTTTGAGTTGTTGTTTTTAAGTTTTGTTGATTTCTCTTTCCATAGAAATAGAATAGTATATGCATTTGTTATGAACTATTAAGTTTTTGATTTCATAAAAAGGTTTAATTGTTTGATGATGTTCGTTATGAAATTTTTTATTTATTCATCAATATAGACTGATTAATTTTAGAGATTTTCATTTTATTTAAACTTCATTTTTTGGAGGACGATGGAAATTTTTGTCAAAGATTTTCAAATAATATGAGTTTCATACAAAAATTATTTAAGATCTTGTTTATGAGGAGCTTTTTAAGATGAAGTATTTTTTACTCATGATTTTAAATGTTGTGTATATGTATTATTTTGTCTTTTGTTAAAAATTTCTAACCCGGGTGGATTTAGAATCCTGGCTCCGCCATTGATGAAGACTAATAATATATTTCCTATTATTATACATGCACTTCAAACATGAAGTCAGTTACCGGCATTACTAGTAATTTCCTTCCTTCTCTTTTATTTTTTCCTTTTTTGAATTGATATTTGGTGGAAATTTGGTTTTCCAATTTAAAGCTTTGCTATACCGGGTAAAAAACCTCTTCAATATCTTTCTTCTATACCTTATAATTGGCATCTTCCTCATTTTATCCAAGAAAGCATTAAAAGACTCACTCATGTTATTTGTAACATGGTCCATTGTCGAAGTTGTATAAAATATTCCATGCCTTGACCAAGTACTATATGAATCCTGTTGCACGATTAGCAAACATGATTATTGAGTAAAATCGCACCCTCAATTCAATAAAAAAAATATTCGAATTGTTGTCCCGATCTTTGAAATAAGTAACAGATTTGTGATATTCACCCCTAAACTATGAATTAATTTAGTAACAAATAAACAAGATAGAACAAAAAGGAACCTTCAAAGAACTCGTCTTTGACAATCCACGATAAAAATCAACCGACAAACGCCACAAATTAAGAACTTCGATAAGTTTGATTTTAACAAAGCAAAAGATTCAATAAATTGATAACAATCAATAATCTAAATATGAATAAACTTATTGTATTTAGTGGCTTGCGTACAACTTAAATAAGTAAAAGTTAACAAAAATACAAAACCAAAAGTTTCCTAATGCTCTCAAACTCTAAAAATAGAAAAATATCAATAAAATAGAAAATTCCTCGCGACACACAACACGGCGCACTGTGTGTGTCCACGGACCTTGGATAAGGGTCTAGACATAGGTCCGTTTGCCAACGGTGATCGGCATAAATTACGACGTCAATGGGCACATACCATGTGCTATGTCCGTGCTTGGGTCTGTGCCATGCACAGATGGGGCACGGACCTTGGGCATGGTTTGTGTCTCTTCCGAGAGCTGATCCGGGCAGGGTTCTTTTCAGTTGTTTGGTAGTTCCTGATGATTCCACACTGAGGGATGAGATCTTGTCGTAGACTCATCGTAGTAGATTCTCTGTTCACCAAGGAAGTATAAAGATGTATAAGGATCTGCGGAAGAGATTTTGGTGGAAAGGAATGAAGCGCAACGTGTATCAGTTTGTGTCTCGATTCCTTGTGTGTCAGCAGGTCAAGACATAATTTTGACGACCCGGTTGTTGGCTTCAGAGTTTAGAGATTCCTGAGTGAAAGTGAGAGCATGTGACGATGGATTTTGTCACTTAGTTGTTGTTTTTTTCCAGGAATTGTGATGCGATTTGGGTTGCTGTTGATCGATTGTCGAAGTCTGCGCATTTTCTTCCGTATAATCGGGATTTAACTTTTGATCGATGGCACGGTTGTATGTTCAAGAGATTGTTCGTCTGCATGAGAATCCACTGAACATCGTTAATGAAACGCCTACTACTACTAAAATGCGGAATTTTTTTTTTAAAATAATAATTATACATATACGCCCATACATATATGTAAAAACATGAAAAATAATACTACAAATAAATTCTTTTAACAAAAACTTAAGTAAATGAAAATAAACATTAATAGATAAAAATCTCGAGACATGCAATAATAATTGTAATAAGTAACTCCAAAATCCATAACTCATGTATGCTGAATTAATCATAAATAAGGAATTGAAACTTGTTTTAAAAACCCTGATAAAAATATCACAAAACAATAACAACTCTCTCTACTACGACGGTCACGGGGTCCACTGCCAGCTCACTTATACGTCCTCACCACCGGTAGGAGCTACATGTAAATTAGCATGCTCACCTGCACCATATAAGCGTAGTGAGCCTAGAGGCTCAACATATCTAATCCTTTATAACAAGGGTTAAAATAATGCATCACAATAATCATACTAATACATATACGTGTACATGCATGCATGAATAAAAATATTGCATAATCATGACATAAACATCAGTGATCCTGATTCTTAAACATAAGCATAACTTGACATCATAAGCATACTTAATATAGATGAGCATGATATTTTGAAACATTCTATGGTCCTATCAGTAAGTGTGACTAAATCTGTGCCGACTGATCAGTCTCCTGAACCAACGTACGTGGTGGTGATAAATCACCTCTTGCTGGTAGTAAACTACCTCTTAACTTAAATAGTGGATAACCACCTCTGTGCTGTCACAATACTTCAATTTTTATCATAAAAATATTTTATACCTCAACAATTATCAATCATAACATGTAACATTTCATGAATGCATGCACTGAAAATATGTCCGTAATATATATTTAATTGATTTTCATAATAAATAGACTTATACTTAAAAATATAACTTTCATGCATAAAATCAATTAAATATATATTTCGGACTTAGTAAATTTTCATGGGTTGGTCCCAGACTGCTGATCACTCAATCTAAGCCCATTAAATCTTAAGATGGCCCATTAACTAAATAAAAGCCCAAAAATTATATTTTAGCCCAAATAAATTTCTTAAACTTAACTGGGCCTAAATAAAAATATTTAAGCCCATTAACTTAATTAAGCCCAATAAATTCCTAAACTGACCCAAAAATCCACTGACTGGCCCAAAAATTTCCATGGGCTCCCAAGCCCATAAAAATCATTGGCTAACTTAAATAAATTATTTAAGGCCCAAATAAAATTATTTGAAGGCCCAAATAATTTTGTAAACATAAAAATTGGCCCATAAATCACTTAAACTCCTAATTACTTAAAATTAAAATACCCAAGCCCGGCCCACCTAACCCGGACCCAGACACTAATGACCCAAACCAAGACACCCCAGACCCGACACAGACCCCAACCCGACCCGGAACCCACCCAAAACCCTGAACTCGTAACCCCCCTTTTTCCCAGCTGCTCTCGGTCGAGAGCAGCAGGCCGAGCTGGCTCCGGCCACCCCTGGCCGGAGCGCCGCCGCCCAGACGTGGCCCACATCTGGGCGGTCTTAACCCAAGCAAAGACCCAGCCTCATGCAGCCTAAGCCCAAGCCGAACCAGCCTCTTCTAACCATCCAAAACCTGCGCACCTGTCACCCCAAGCGAGGGGTTTCAGATCGGCCAAGCCCTTTCCAGCCTGAAACCTGGCCATGGCTCGACCCCTAGGACCCTACCACAACCTTTGACTCTTGAACCAGCAGCCAGATCCAATCCCATAACAGAAAACGTGAGGATTTGCATAAAAAGAAGCAAAAATCGTGGGTTAACCATGTTCTAGCCAAGGACTTAAAAACAACCGTGAATTGCATCAACTAAACAATGAAAAATCTGACATCAATGCATTAAATAGCTTATATGGTGTTAGAGAAAAAGAATTAAACATGCCTTTGATTTAAATCGAAGCTTTTATCGCGTCTACGGCTCCGGGACGATGAATCTACGAAAACTCAATAAAATTCTTTACAGATCGGCTATGGAGGTGAGTTTCTTCTGCTAACCGATGAAGATGGTGAGAGTAGATGGGGGAGGTGGCTAGGATGGTAGTGGGGCGTGGGGTTGGGTAGGTTTAGGAATTATATTTTAATAAAATGGTGGTTATAAAAATAATTAGTAAATAAAATGTCTCATTTTATTAAAATACAACTTAAATCTATAATTTAAATATTAATCTGATGTTTTAAAAAAATAAAACCCGAAATTAAAATTTAGGGGATTTTTAAAAGTCTTAAAAAGTTATTAAAATGACTTATTTTGGCTAAAAACGGGCTTTCTAAAATACATAAATAAAATACCATAAATTTTGGGAATTAAAAACCTAAAAAATAATAATTTATGGCTACTAAAATCTCCTAAATATAATTGGGATGAAAAATCAATATCTCGTCCGTCCACGGTCCCGTCTACGCGATCAAATTAATAAATTTCTTAAAAATTTAGAATTTCCAAAATTATGGCTTAAATACTAAAATAACTTAAATCATGCACATAATACACATAAAAATTATTTAACCCATATTCCTAAAATTTAAAATAATTAAATTTCCCTAATTATGCATGCGAATTTACGTATTAAAATTTCCGGGTGTTACAATTCTCCCCCCCTTAAATTGAATTTCGTCCTCGAAATTAAAGTACTTACACGAACAACTCCGGGCAATGAGTCCTAATGTCTGCCTCGGTCTCCCAAGTAGCTTTCTCCTCCGAATGATTCAGCCACTGGACTTTGACTATTGGTATGACCCGCGTCCTCAGCCTCCGCTCCTCTCTATCCAAGATCCTAGAAGGGCTCTCCTCAAATGCCAAATCCGGTGCCAACTGTAGAGGCTCGTAATCCAACAAATGCGACGGATTCGAGATGTATCTCCAAAGCATGGATACATGAAAGACGTTGTGCACTGCCGCAAGCCCTGGTGGCAAAGCCAAACGGTAGGCCAACGTGCCAACTCTCTCCAAGATCTCAAATGGCCCAATATACCTCGGATTCATCTTGCCTCTGCGACCAAATCACATCACCCCTTTCATAGGTGACACCTTCAGAAACACATGATCACCAATAGCAAACTCAAGGTCTCGACGTCGAGTATCAGCATAACTCTTCTGACGACTCTGAACAGTCCTCATACGGTCCCGAATCTGAGTCACAATATCTGCAGTCTGCTGCACGATCTCAGGACCAAGTAGAACTCTCTCGCCAACTTCATCCCAATGCACGGGAGATCTGCATCTTCTCCCATAGAGAGCTGCATAAGGAGCCATGCCTATAGATGCCTGATAACTATTGTTATAGGTGAACTCCACTAACGGAAATCTCGTCTCCCAAGAGCCTTGAAAATCAATGACACAAGCCCTCAATAGATCCTTGAGAACCTGGATTACTTTCTCAGACTGCCCGTCTGTCTGGGGGTGAAAAGCGGTACTAAACAACAGTCTGGTCCCCAATGCTGTATGCAGACTCTTCCAGAACGTAGATGTGAACCTCGGATCTCTATCGGATACAATAGACAACGGTATACCTGAAAGAGTGGGTGCCTGGTGAGCCAACTTGTGGCTACGGGCTTTGATGACTCTTTGTATAAACAATCTTTTGTTTAATATAATTTACACTTTTATTAATGGCAATGACTTTATCTTTCTTCATATTGTTATATTGTGATATACTATTGTTGTTTTAATAAAGACCTTGAATATACAATAGTGTATATAAGATGTGGTAGAACATGGGGATGTATATCATGAAACACATCTTATAGTCACTGTATATTCTAAACAGTTCCTAGTCGATTGAGCCGTCCGATAATAAGGATAAGGATCGCTCGAGTTTGAGACTAGCATTTGCGATGCAGAGTACCACGTTTTATTGGTAAGGAACATAGAGATATTCGAAGCATGCAAATGGATATTCATACGATGAATGATCGAATTACCCTATCCGAACTTTCCAAGTGGTTATCACTTATCGAGTGGATAAAGTCCGCGGTTTTGGTTGTACACCATTAGTCCTTACTACTTGAAACATCATTGAGACTCTATATGCTAGTACTGTACTTTGACTCGTTTACCGACTCTATTGGGGTCATCAGGTGTTGGGATTGGGTACAGTTACAACACATATAGGAGTCGATGCTTTGTTGTAAAGGATTCACCACATACTTGCGAGTGTGGATATCCTAGGCAATCTAAGGAGATATTAGTGTGACGAATCTCTGGCCAGAGTACATGATGTGTTTTAAGAAATGGTTTCTTAGTAACACATGTGATGTCACTATTTGATCTTCAAGATGCATTGCATAGTTATCGAATCTAGAACGACTCTCGATTTACCAATGATTGTTGATTCGATCGGGATATATGGATGAAGGGACCGTACTGTACGCTAACCAAAATCTATTGGTTCTTGCAGGAACTATCAGTGATACCTAGGGAATCATGGGGCGATGTTGCTAGGCGCTCTTACCATGATTCGATGGGCAAGTCGAAAATTGTTGTTCCGAGTCACAAGGAGTTGTGAGCCCACGGCTAGCCGTATCCCTGAACCATTGAGGGTCACACAGAGTAATGGATTTTTAATCTCCGTTGAGATAGTTAAATTTAAAGAGTTAAATTTAATGAACAAAGAAGTGGGACTTCTTATTTAAGAGTAGAGGAGTAAGATTTCCTAAAATGACATAGGGATGGGCATTTTTGGAAACCACTGAATTCGGATTCAGAAAAATTTATCTTGACTTTAAAAGGTGCAGAAATGGTTTCTGTGCACATTTGTGAAATTGGTTTATCAATCTGAGTCACGGTGAATTTTATATTAATTTCTGGACATGCGGGCTTTGCTTGTCAGGCTTGAACTTATGACTAATGGGCCCTAAGCTGTTAGCAGCCCACATTATAAATAAGTTATTGCAGTACATAAATTACATAACAGATGTCACAATTTTCGAAAACCCTAGCTGATTTTCTCTCTAAGTGGCCGCCCCCTCCCTCTCTACTCGGGAAAATCCAGCCTGTGAATTTTGAATTTGCAGTCTGGTTTAACGGATCAAATTCGTTAATTCTCTTCGTAGAAACTTCTGATAGATTTTCTAGTGCAATCTATCAGAGGGATTAAATCTCTGTTCGTGGACCTGATTGAAGAACAGTTCGTCCATCAGTTCCTGGGAGATACAACAAGAGCAGAGCAATCTGTTGGTGTCCATAATCTCGATTCGAGATTGGAGGTAAAAATTTATAATTGTGATTTAATTTTTACACGCACAATTTAATCGTAAAGTTTTGATACCCATTATGGAATCGTTTCATATAAAATTTTTAAACTTCCGCTGCATCGGGTATCAATTCTGATTGATCTGATCATCGTTCTCCAACAGTTGTATCAGAGCCAGGTTGCTCAGATCAAGCGATTAAATTAATCGATTGTACAAAAATTTTTAAGCCTCGGTTTTTGAAACAAAATAAATTTTTTTTAAAAAATAAAATTTTTTTTTTCGGGCAAAACACGGGCAGCGATTGGATCGCTGCCCGGGGGGCAGCTAGGGTCGCTGCCCCGGGCAGTGCACGGCGATGCGCAGGGCGGCGCACGGCGCTTCCCAGGGCAGCGACGGGCTGCCCGGCCCGAGCCCCTTTGGGGCGCGGGCAGCCCAGGAGTGTCCCGGGCGGCCCGGGAAAAATTTAATTTTTAATTTTAAATTAAAATTTTAATATGTTAAAATTCTATTTTTGGTCCGATCGAAAATTGTTTTTGATTGGTCCACGAGGCGTCGGATCGAATTGTTCGAGTCCGAAAATTTTAAAATTGATTTTTGGATAAATTTGAATTTTTGGAAAATTTATAGATTTTATCCGTTAAATCAGATTTTATGAAATTAATTATTTTTGGTACAATTGATAATAAGATATGATCTTATGAAAATATTGAGTAAAATATGATTTTATGTATAAAATTGGATTTTATATGTAAAATATGATTTTATTTGATAAAAAGATAAAATATGATTTTGTATGTAAAATAAGATTTTATATATGGAATATGATTTTATCCTTTTTAATTTAATTGTCATTGCATGTTATCCAATAAATTAATTTTTAATTAAATATTATTGGATAAGTATGATCGATTGTCATGACCAATTTTGTAGGTGTATGTTAGGGAATTTACATTTGTTTTTATTGTTGTTGGATTTATTAATGGGCCTGGTTTATGGCCAAATATGAATTGTCATATGTAATAAAAGTGGGCCTGGTTTATGGCCCGTTCCCACCCCTTAAAATGTATCCCCTACTTGTCATTGTTATTTATTGTAAATACATTAGATTTAGTGGGAGATGAAGATTTGAAGACGGAGGTGGTCCCAGCAGACAATAAAGACAGAAGAAATGTAAATTGGAAGCACAATGTAATAGGATTGCATTGCATACCTGCATATTACCTAGGATTGGACTAAGACTCGTGATTGGCAAACACGGGTCGATTAGAAATGGAATCGATCATCCTATATAATATATGATATTATTGTTGTATGCATGTTTTAGACTAAATTGTGTGAATCCGGCAAGCATACAAATTTTAAAATGATGAGACAAATTTTCAAAATTAAAATCCCTCATTTTAAATATGATTTAAAATTGATATCAAGATAAATAAAGGAAATTTAAAATTGTTTAAATGTTCCTACCTTCCATCAACGATCAATGTATGAGATGCTACCCGCGGATACGGTCCGGCTCATATTATTGGGGGGGCCCTTTTGTCGGAAAGTTGTACATTGGATCGACACATGTTGTAAGTTGGGTGGAACTCCCATGGGATCGGCTCATATTATTGGGGGATCCACATGGCGACCGTCCATCACAACTTAATATTGATGGGTCATCTTGACATGTCACAATAAACGGCGTCATATTATTGGGCCCTTATTGGACATGAGGTAAAAACGTAGAGGTTGCTTTGGAAGCAATTGGGCTCTACCTTTTGAAAATTATGGTTGGCTGATATTATTCGGGACCATAGTTTGTCAATTGGACTCCATGTTCTCACTAAGGAAAACAGTTTCCCGTTTTCACTAGAGGGTAGTGAAATCGTTAAAATAGTGGGAGTGAGATTCATAAAATAAATTTCGCCTATTTTATGTCTTAGTAAATTAATTAAACAATCACTGATAATTGTCTGTTTCTTTTCAGTATTTCATTAAGATGAATTCGCGCAATCCACTATTCTCTATTCTCGAACAAAATAAACTGACTGGCGCAAACTATACGGAATGGTTCCGTAAGTTGAAGATTTTCTTGACCTCGGAGAAGATGCTCTACGTGTTAGAAAAATCTCCTCCGAAGGAAGCACCAGCTGATGTAAGTCCGGAAGAGTTGGCCAAACTTGATACATGGTGGGACCATGATATCAAGGCCAAATGCTATATGCAAGCCTCGATGTCTGATGAACTCCAAAGGAGATTTGAGGATACCGTGAATGCTGCTGACATTCACGTACAACTCAAGGAACTTTTTGGGGCTCAATCGAGAGCTGAAAGGTTCGCTACTGTAAAAGAGCTAATGACGTGTCGCATGCGTGAAGGGACTTCGGTCCGTGATCATGGGGTACGAGTGATTTGGCTCATACAGAAGTTGGTAACGCTTGATTTGGTATGGAGCATGAACTCAACGTGGACTTATTACTTCTATCTCTTCCTTCTTCGTTTGACGGATTTGTGGTGAATTTCAATATGAACAAGATAGAGGCCTCCCTTGAAGAGATGGTCAATATGCTTGTAACATATGAATCCACTTTAAAGAAGGATAAACCGGCTTTCTTGGTGGGCTCCTCTTCTTCTGCTAAGAAGGGGCCAAGTATAAAGGGTAAGAAACGTTCTGCCCCACCCAAGAAAACCGAACCCGAGAAGAAGTACAAGACAAAGGCTTCAAACATGGAAAAGTCCAAGGATGTTTGCCATTACTGCAAGAAGCCCGGTCATTGGAAACGTAACTGCAAGGAATATCTAGAGCAGTTGCGAACTGCAAAGGGTATGTTCTATATTGAAATAAATGTTTCACTTAACACTACTTCTTGGGTATTGGATACCGGATGTGGATCTCACATTTGCAATGATTTGCAGGTGATGACAAGAAGTCGCAAGCTTAGAATGGGTGAGACCCAGATGAGGCTCGGAAATGGTTCCAGAGTTGAAGCTAAAGCTGTGGGAGATGTTTATTTAATTTTGCAGAACTATTTTAAGTTACTTTTGAGAGATGTTTTATTTGTTCCAGATTTGATTAAAAACATTATTTCTGTTTCTATGCTTGATAGAGATGGTTATTCTTGCAATTTTGTGAATGAGATTTGCAATATTTACAAGAATGAATGTTTGATTGGAAATGGACAACTTGAAAATGATCTATATAACTTAAAATTAAAATATGTTCCAATAAATTATGTTGATAAACCGGTAACAACAAACAAAAGGAAAATCGATAGTCAAAACCCGGCAAACCTTTGGCACGCTAGGCTAGGTCATATTTCCTCAAGGAGGATGAACAAGCTAGTGGGAGAGGGCATGTTTGATATTTCTGATATTAACTCTCTACCTACTTGTGAATCCTGCCTGAAAGGAAAAATGACTAAATCTCCTTTTAAGGGGAAACCTGAGCGTAGTCAAAATCTGTTGGATTTGATCCATACAGACGTTTGTGGTCCATTTAGAATTGGTACTCAATATGGCCACACCTACTTCATTACCTTTACTGATGATTATTCTAGGTATGAGTATTTATATTTAATGAAATATAAGTCTGAAGCATTTGAAAAGTTCAAAGAATTCAAGGCTGAAGTAGAAAACAAGCTAGGTAAAAGTATTAAAGCACTTCGATCGGATCGAGGTGGAGAATACTTAAGTACCGAGTTTTTGGACTATCTGAAAGAGAATGAGATTCTCTCTCAGTGGACTCCTCCTATGACACCTCAGCTGAATGGTGTATCGGAGCATCGTAATCGAACTTTGTTGGACATGGTTCGATCCATGATGAGCTTCACTGAGCTTCCACCTTCGTTTTGGGGCTACGCGCTTGAAACGGCGGTATTGTTGTTGAACAACGTCCACACCAAAGCAGTGGACAAAACACCATGCGAGTTATGGAATGGCAAAGCTCCTAAGTATTCGTACTTGAGGATTTGGGGATGTCCTGCTTACGTGAAGCAGACAGTGGGAGATAAGTTGGATAGTCGATCCACCTTATGTTATTTTGTAGGGTATCCGAAGAATTCAATCGGATATTATTTCTATCATCCTGCTGAAACAAAGGTGTTTGTTTCAAGGAATGCCACCTTCTTGGAGAAGGAGTTCTTATTGGATAAGAAAGGCGAGATGATGGAACTCGAAGAAATTCGAGAAGAACCCAAAATACAAAATAATGATCCTACACCTCAGGATCCATTGATAGACACGCCTATACCTAGAAGATCCGAGAGGACTTCTAGACCTCCTATTCGATATGGTCTTCTTCTTGAAGGGGATCAAGATGAACCCGATGTTGGATGTGATCCAAGAAACTTCAAGGAAGCAATTTCTGATGCGGATTCAAATTTATGGCTTGAAGCTATGCAGTCGGAAATAGATTCGATGCATACAAACCAAGTTTGGTCTTTAGTAGATCCTTCCGATGGAATTGTTCCAATAGGGTGTAAATGGATCTACAAGAGAAAGCTTGGGCCTGATGGTAAGGTATTGACCTACAAGGCGCGATTGGTGGCGAAAGGTTATACTCAAAGACAAGGAGTTGACTATAATGAAACCTTTTCACCAGTTGCAATGTTCAAGTCCATAAGAATCCTTATTGTCATAGCTGCTTGGTATGACTATGAGATATGGCAAATGGATGTGAAGACTGCATTTCTTAATGGAAACATTAAGGAAGAGATCTATATGACGCAGCCTGAGGGATACACATCCATGGGAAGCGAGCATAAGGTATGCAAGCTTCAGAGATCAATCTATGGTCTCAAACAAGCATCAAGAAGTTGGAACCAGAAATTTGATGAAACAATAAAGGATTTTGGTTTCATCAAGAACCCGGAGGAACCATGCGTGTACAAGAAAGTAGTTAAGGATGCTGTGACATTCTTAGTACTTTATGTTGATGACATCCTACTCATTGGGAATGGTGTAGGGATGTTGCAGTCAACAAAGATATGGTTATCAGGTAGATTCTCGATGAAGGATTTAGGTGAGGCATCCTATATTCTAGGGATACAGATCTATAGAGATAGATCTAAGAGAATGATAGGACTCACTCAAGCAACCTACATCGACACCATATTGAAAAGGTTTTCAATGGATGGGTCCAAGAGAGGACATCTACCTATGTGTCATGGAGTTTCTCTATCCAAGTCTATGTGTCCCAAGACTGATGAAGAGATAGAGAAAATGACACATGTACCATATGCGTCAGCCATAGGTAGTATCATGTATGGGATGATATCTACCAGACCGGATGTAGCATTTGCTCTGACTGTCACGAGCAGATATCAAGCTAATCCCGGTCAAATGCATTGGAAAGCCGTGAAGGACATTCTTAAGTACTTACGAAGGAATAAGAATATGTTTATGGTATATGGAGGAAGAGAACTAAAATTGGAAGGCTATATACCGACTCTAGCTTCCAAAGTGACATGGATGACTCGAAGTCAACCTCTGGATTTGTGTTCATGCTCAATGGCGGTGCTGTCTCTTGGAAGAGTTCCAAGCAGGACACCACAGCGGATTCCACCACTGAGGCAGAATACATTGCAGCATCAGCTGCTGCTAAAGAGGCTGTTTGGATGAGGAATTTCGTCCAAGAGTTGGGCGTTATTCCGAAAGTTGTTGGTCCAGTCCCGGTGTACTGTGACAACACGGGTGCCGTTGCTCAGGCAAAGGAACCAAGGTCTCATCAAAGATCCAAACACGTACTGAGGAAATACCACATCATCCGGGAGATTGTAGAAAGAGGAGACATCACTGTCGAAAGAGTGGCCTCTGCAGACAATATCGCTGATCCACTTACTAAGCCCTTTTCAGGACCATTATTTGACAAAAATCGCGAAGCAATGGGTCTACGCAGTATGACTAGTTGACTTTAGGGCAAGTGGGAGATTGAAAGAGTGGGTGCCCGGTGAGCCAACTTGTGGCTACGGGCTTTGATGACTCTTTGTATAAACAATCTTTTGTTTAATATAATTTACACTTTTATTAATGGCAATGACTTTATCTTTCTTCATATTGTTATATTGTGATATACTATTGTTGTTTTGATAAAGACCTTGAATATACTATAGTGTATGTAAGATGTGGTAGAACATGGGGATGTCTATCATGAAACACATCTTATAGTCACTGTATATTCTAAACAGTTCCTAGTCGATTGAGCCGTCAGATAATAAGGATAAGGATCGCTCGAGTTTGAGACTAGCATTTGCGATGCAGAGTACCACGTTTCATTGGTAAGGAACATAGAGATTTTCGAAGCATGCAAATGGATATTCATACGATGAATGATCGAATTACCTTATCCGGACTTTCCAAGTGGTTATCACTTATCGAGTGGATAAAGTCCGCGGTTTTGGTTGTACACCATTAGTCCTTACTACTTGAAACATCATTGAGACTCTATATGCTAGTACTGTACTTTGACTCGTTTACCGACTCTATTGGGGTCATCAGGTGTCGGGATTGGGTACAGTTACAACACATATAGGAGTCGATGCTTTGTTGTCAAGGATTCACCACATACTTGCGAGTGTGGATATCCTATGCAATCTGAGGAGATATTAGTGTGACGAATCTCTGGCCAGAGTACATGATGTGTTTTAAAAAATGGTTTCTTAGTAACACATGCGATGTCACTATTTGATCTTCAAGATGCATTGCATAGTTATCGAATCTAGAACGACTCTCGATTTACCAATGGTTGTTGATTCGATCGGGATATATGGATGAAGGGACCGTACTGTACGCTAACCAAAATCTATTGGTTCTTGCAGACACTATCAGTGATACCTAGGGAATCATGGGGCGATGTTGCTAGGCGCTCTTACCATGATTCGATGGGCAAGTCGGAAATTGTTGTTCCGAGTCACAAGGAGTTGTGAGCCCACGGCTAGCCGTATCCCTGAACCATTGAGGGTCACACAGAGTAATGGATTTTTAATCCCCGTTGAGATAGTTAAATTTAAAGAGTTAAATTTAATGAACAAAGAATTGGGACTTCTTATTTAAGAGTAGAGGAGTAAGATTTCCTAAAATGACATAGGGATGGGCATTTTTGGAAACCACTGAATTCGGATTCAGAAAAATTTATCTTGACTTTAAAAGGTGCAAAAATGGTTTCTGTGCACATTGGTGAAATTGGTTTATCAATCTGAGTCACGATGAATTTTATATTAATTTCTGAACATGCGGGCTTTGCTTGTGAGACTTGAACTTATGACTAATGGGCCCTAAGCTGTTAGCAGCCCACATTATAAATAAGTTATTGCAGTACAGAAATTACATAACAGAGGTCACAATTTTCGAAAACCCTAGCTGATTTTCTCTCTAAGTGGCCGCCCCCCTCCCTCTCTACTCGGGAAAATCCAGCCTGTGAATTTTGAATTTGCAGTCTGGTTTAACGGATCAAATTCGTTAATTCTCTTCGTAGAAACTTCTGATAGATTTTCTAGTGCAATCTATCAGAGGGATTAAATCTCTGTTCGTGGACCTGATTGAAGAACAGTTCGTCCATCAGTTCCTGGGAGATACAACAAGAGCAGAGCAATCTGTTGGTGTCCATAATCTCGATTCGAGATTGGAGGTAAAAATTTATAATTGTGATTTAATTTTTACACGCAAAATTTAATCGTAAAGTTTTGATACCCATTATGGAATCGTTCCATATAAAATTTTTAAACTTCCGTTGCACCGGGTATCAATTCTGATTGATCTGATCATCGTTCTCCAACAATACCATGCAGTCTAACAATCTCCTTGATATAAAGCTCTGCATACTGGCTCAAAGAAAAAGTAGTCCTCACCAGCAGAAAGTGAGATGACTTGGTGAGTCTATCCACGATCACCCAAATCTCTGTACAACCTCTGGCACTCCTCGGAAGACCAACTACGAAGTCCATGGTGATGTTCTCCCACTTCCACTCCGGAATAGGTAGAGGCTTAACCAACCCTACTGGACGCTGATGCTCTGCCTTGACCTGCTGACAAGTCAAGCACTCAGATACAAATCGTCCAATGTCTCTCTTCATACCAGGCCACAAATACAAAGACTGTAAATCTTGGTACATCTTCGTACTTCCAGGATGGATGGAGTACGGAGATGTGTGCGCCTATGACAAAATCTCGGCCCTCAACTGATCAACATTCTGTACCTACATCCGCCCGCGGTACTAAACAATGCCATCAACAACAGTATAAAAAAGACCACCACCCTTGGCCTCATCCCTCTGTCTCAACCTCTGCAACTCCTCATCAGCAGGCTGTCCACCCCTGATACGATCTCGAATATTCGGCTGTACTACCAACACTGCAAAAATCGGTGCGTGACCGCCCGAGTAGAACTCCAACTCAAATATCTGAATCTCCTCCTGGAGTGGCAACTGTACTGTCAAACAGGATACCAACGAAGTCTTCCGACTCAATGCATCGGCCACCACATTAGCCTTACCCGGATGGTAACTAATGTCACAGTCGTAATCCTTCAACAACTCTAGCCATCTGCGCTGCCTCATGTTCAACTCCTCCTGGGTGAAGAAGTACTTGAGGCTCTTATGATCAGTGAGAATCTTGCAATTCTCACCATACAGATAGTGCCTCCAGAATTTTAAAGCAAAAACCACTACTGCTAACTCCAAATCATGCGTCGGATAGTTTTGCTCATGAATCTTCAACTGTCTCGACGCATAGGCAATGACTCTGTCACACTGCATCAGCACGGCGCCTAACCCTAGCTTAGATGCATCCGTGTAAACCACTAACTCCTAATGTGGAACAGGCATCGCCAACACTGGCGCATAAGTGAGTGTTTCCTTCAGATAATCAAAGCTCCTCTGACAGTCAGAACTCCATATGTACTTCGCATTTTTATTGGTCAAGGCTGTCAAGGGTACTGCAATAGAAGAAAACCCCTTGATAAACTTCCGATAATATCCTGCCAAGCCCAAGAAACTGCGAATCTCGGAAGCATTCTTCGGAATCCCCCAACTCTGCACTGCTTGAACCTTAGACTGATCCACTGCTATTCTATCTCTGGAAACTACATGGCCAAGAAACGCCACCTGCTCCAGCCAAAACTTGCACTTACTGAATTTCGCATACAGTCGATGCTCCCTCAAAGTCTGCAACGCTGTGTCACTGTCTGCAAGTACTGTCTATGCTCCTCAGTGCTCCTCGAGTAGATCAAGATATCATCAATGAAGACTATGATAAACTGATCTAAGTACGGCTGAAATACGCGGTTCATGAGATCCATGAAGACCGCTGGGGCATTGGTCAACCCAAATGGCATCACCAAGAACTCATAATGCCCATATCGTGTCCGGAAAGAAGTCTTGGACACATCTGAATCTCTAATCCGTAACTGATGATAGCCAGATCGCAGATCGATCTTGGAGAAAACCGAAGCTCCCTGCAACTGATAAAAAAAATCCTCAATCCTTGGCAGTGGATACTTGTTCTTCACTGTGACCCTGTTGAGCTATCGGTAATCGATGCAAAGCCTCATGCTACCATCATTCTTTTTCACAAACAACACTGGAGCTCCCCAAGGAGAAAAGCTAGGGCGGATGAAGCCCTTCTCCATCAATTCCTGAATCTGCTCCTTCAACTCTTTCATCTCAGTAGGAGCGAGTCGATACGGTGCCTTAGAGATAGGCACGGTGTCAGACATCAACTCAATACTGAACTCCACTTCCCTCGCTGGTGGAATTCCTGCGACGTCATTGGGGAAGACATCCTGAAAGTCATGAAAAACATCTATCTCTGATAAGGATCTGCTAGATGATTCTGATGTTGTTACTACACTGGTAAGAAACCCCTGAAAACCACGTCTCAATAACTTCCTCGCACGTACATATGAGATAACATGCGAGACACTGCTGCTCTGAGATGCATAGAAGATAAACGGATCGCCCTCAGCGGGTTTCACTGACACTGTCCTTCGACGAAATTCAATCAAAGCTCCATTGACTGCCAACCAATCCATTCCCAAAATCAGATCAAACCCAGTCAATGGCAAAACCACTAAATCTGCTCGGATGGAGTGTCCCTGCAGCTCTATCTCCAATCCTCTGATGATACTAGTGGTAGTAAGAATCTACCCAGACGGCATAGTGACATCGTAACCTGTAACAGCAACCTCAGGTGTAATGCCTATCCGCCTGATAAATTCCAGGGAGATAAACGAATGCGTGGCTCCCGAATCTATCAACGCAAACGTGGAGTTTTTTCCAACTAGAATTCTTCCTGCACGCAGAAAATCCCAACAATTGCATACCAACACTTAATTTCCCAAGAACCATATTACAAAAATCTCCTACTTTTATACACAAGTAAAAATACATCTTACTCTAATCATGTAAACAGATAACCCATAAAACATGTAATTAAAAATCATGAAATAAATTCCCAAAAATTTCTTAAAAGACTAAGTTAGGATATACCGATAATCAAGGAGGTATCTGGGTCTGCCTCCTCTGCCTTCATAAAAAACACCCTCCTAGTGGTGTTCTTATTC
Source organism: Henckelia pumila (assembly GCF_033568475.1). Classification (NCBI taxonomy): domain Eukaryota; kingdom Viridiplantae; phylum Streptophyta; class Magnoliopsida; order Lamiales; family Gesneriaceae; genus Henckelia; species Henckelia pumila. The sequence continues at coordinate 48,162,832 of NC_133121.1, forward strand.
CTTGGGTAGTTGTATGCCACATGCCCTAGCTCCTTGCAGTGGTAGCAGACGTTGGAGCCAATCAAACACTGACCTGAGTGAGGCCTCTGACACTGTGGGCACAATGGAACTCCTCAAGTCTTAGAGGCCCCGCCCCTATGATGCTGTTGTGGCTGTCAACCCTGAGGCTTCTGCTGACTTGGGCCCTTAGATGACCCCGTGAACTGCTTCTTTGTAGGAGGCTACGAAGACGCCCGCTGAAATCCTGGCTGAAACTGTCTCTTGCTCTACTGTTCCCTCTGCATCTCTCTTTTCCCCTCCTCAGAACGCAATGACCTACTAACTGCAGCCTCATAAGTAGTGACATCCAACATGCGAACGTCATGCTTGATGTCAGCCCGCAATCCATCAATAAACTGTCTCAGTTTCTCCGGTGCACTGTCAGCAATAAGGGGTACGAAGCGACACCCCCTCTCAAACTGTGTGATGTACTCAACCACAGACTTGTCCCCCCTGATGGAGACTCATGAACTCTCGGATCATGCGGCTGCGCACATCCTTAGTGAAAATACTTTTCAAAGAATATACGTGTGAATTTTGTCCAAGTCAAAGTTGTAGTAGCCCGTACCCGAAATCAGTGATTAAGTGTTAATAAATTCATTAATCCTACTAGTTAAGAGTAAACGTGATTAAGGGAACTCTTAATGGGTTATCGGAGTCCGGAATTGGATTCAGAACACTTGAAAATGGTTTGAGGGTAATCGAGTTCGGGGGCTCCGAAATCTGTTGGAGAACGCGGCGATCAGATCAATCAGGATTGATACCCGGTGCAGCGGAAGTTTAAAAATTTTATATGTAACGATTCCATAATGGGTATCAAAACCTTACGATTAAATTGTGTGTGTAAAAATTAAATAACAATTATAAATTTTTACCTCCAATCTCGAAGCGAGATTATGGACACCAACAGATTGCTCTGCTCTTGTTGTATATCCCTGGAACTGATGGACGAACTGTTCTTCAATCAGGTCCACGAACGGATAATTAATCCCTCTGATAGATTGCACTAGAAAATCTATCAGAAGTTTCTACGAAGAGAATTAACGAATTTGATCCGTTAAACCAGACTGTAATTCAAAATTCACAGACTGGATTTTCCGAGCAGAAGGGAAGGGGGGCGGCCACTGTCAGAGAAAAATACTAGGTTTTTCAAAAATTTGTGACCTGTTGTATGTAATTTCTGTACTGCAATAACTTATTTATAATGTAGGCCGCTAACAGCTTAGGGCCCATTAGTCATAAGTTCAAGCCCGACAAGCAAAGCCCGCATGTTCAGAAATTAATATAAAATTCATCATGACTCCGATTGATAAACCGATTTCACCAATGTGTACAGAAACCATTTTTGCACCTTTTAAAGTCAAGATAAATTTTTCTGAATCCGAATTTAGTGATTTCCAAAAATGCCCATCCCTATGTCATTTTAGGAAATCTTACTCCTCTACTCTTAAATAAGAAGTCCAACTTCTTTGTTCATTAAATTTAACTCTTTAAATATAACTATCTCAACGGGGATTAAAAATCCATTACTCTGTGTGACCCTCAATGGTTCAGGGATACAGCTAGCCGTGGGCTCACAACTCCTTGTGACTCAGAACAACAATTTCCGACTTGCCCATCGAATCATGGTAAGATCGCCTAGCAACATCGCCCCATGATTCCCTAGGTATCACTGATAGTGCCTGCAAGAACCAATAGATTTTGGTTAGCGTACAGTACGGTCCCTTCATCCATATATCCCGATCGAATCAACAACCATTGGTATATCGAGAGTCGTTCGAGATTCGATAACTATGCAATACATCTTGAAGATCAAATAGTGACATCGCATGTGTTACTAAGAAACCATTTCTTAAAACACATCATGTACTCTGGCCAGAGATTCGTCACACTAATATCTCCTCAGATCGCATAGGATATCCACACTCGCAAGTATGTGGTGAATCCTTGACAACAAAGCATCGACTCCTATATGTGTTGTAACTGTACCCAATCCCGACACCTGATGACCCCAATAGAGTCGGTAAACGAGTCAAAGCACAGTACTAGCATATAGAGTCTCAATGATGTTTCAAGTAGTAAGGACTAATGGTGTACAACCAAAACCGCGGACTTTATCCACTCGATAAGTGATAACCACTTGGAATGTCCGGATAGGGTAGTTCGATCATTCATCGTATGAATATCCATTTGCATGCTTCGAACATCTCTATGTTCCTTACCAATGAAACGTGGTACTCTGCATCGCAAATGCTAGTCTCAAACTCGAGCGATCCTTATCCTTATTATCGGACGGCTCAATCGACTAGGAACAGTTTAGAATACACAGTGACTATAAGATGTGTTTCATGATAGACATATCCATGTTCTACCACATCTTACATACACTATAGTATATTCAAGGTCTTTATCAAAACAACAATAGTATATCACAATATAACAATATGAAGAAAGATAAAGTCATTGCCATTAATAAAAGTGTAAATTATATTAAACAAAAGATTGTTTATACAAAGAGTCATCAAAGCCCTTAGCCACAAGTTGGCTCACCGGGCACCCACTCTTTCAATCTTCCACTTGCCCTAAAGCCAAATAGTCATACTACGTAGACCCATTGCTTCGCGATGTTTGTCAAATAATGGTCCTGGCAAGGGCTTAGTAAGTGGATCAGCGATATTGTCTGCAGAGGCCACACTTTCGACAGTGATGTCTCCTCTTTCCACAATCTCCCGGATGATGTGGTATTTCCTTAGTACGTGTTTGGATCTTTGATGAGACCTTGGTTCCTTTGCCTGAGCAACGGCACCCGTGTTGTCACAGTACACCGGAACTGGACCAACAACTTCAAGAATGACGCCCAACTCTTGGACGAAATTCCTCATCCAAACGGCCTCTTTAGCAGCAGCTGATGCTGCAATGTATTCTGCCTCAGTGGTGAAATCCGCTGTGGTGTCCTGCTTGGAACTCTTCCAAGAGACAGCACCGCCATTGAGCATGAACACAAATCCAGAGGTTGACTTCGAGTCATCCACGTCACTTTGGAAGCTAGAGTCGGTATAGCCTTCCAATTTTAGTTCTCTTCCTCCATATACCATGAACATATTCTTAGTCCTTCGTAAGTACTTAAGAATGTCCTTCACGGCTTTCCAATGCATTTGACCGGGATTAGCTTGATATCTGCTCGTGACACTCAGAGCAAATGCTACATCCGGTCTGGTAGATATCATCCCATACATGATACTACCTATGGCTGACGCATATGGTACATGTGTCATTTTCTCTATCTCTTCATCCGTCTTGGGACACATAGACTTGGATAGAGAAACTCCATGACACATGGGTAGATGTCCTCTCTTGGACCCATCCATTGAAAACCGTTTCAATATGGTGTCGATGTAGGTTGATTGAGTGAGTCCTATCATTCTTTTAGATCTATCTCTATAGATCTGTATCCTTAGAATATAGGATGCCTCACCCAAATCCTTCATCGAGAATCTACCTGATAACCATATCTTTGTTGACTGCAACATCCCTACGTCATTCCCAATGAGTAGGATGTCATCAACATAAAGTACTAAGAATGTCACAGCATCCTTAACTACTTTCTTGTACACGCATGGTTCCTCCGGGTTCTTGATGAAACCAAAATCCTTTATTGTTTCATCAAATTTCTGGTTCCAACTTCTTGATGCTTGTTTTAGACCATAAATTGATCTCTGAAGAAAAGCAGTCTTCACATCCATTTGCCATATCTCATAGTCATACCAAGCAGCTATGGCAATAAGGATTCTTATGGACTTGAACATTGCAACTAGTGAAAAGGTTTTATCATAGTCAACTCCTTGTCTTTGAGTATAACCTTTTGCCACCAATCGCGCCTTGTAGGTCAATACCTTACCATCAGGCCCAAGCTTTTCTTTTGTAGATCCATTTACACCCTATTGGAACAATTCCATCGGGAGGATCTACTAAAGACCAAACTTGGTTTGTATGCATCGAAATCTATTTCCGACTGCATAGCCTTCAAGCCATAAATTTGAATCGCATCAGAAATTGCTTCCTTGAAGTTTCTTGGATCACATCCAACATCGGGTTCATCTTGATCCCTTCAAGAAGAAGACCATATCGAATAGGAGGTCCTAGAAGTCCTCTCGGATCTTCTAGGTACAGGCGTGTCTATCAATGGTTCCTGAGGTGTAGGATCGTTATTTTGTTATTTCGGGTTCTTCTCGAATTTCTTCGAGTTTTCATCATCTCTCCTTTCTTATCCAATAAGAACTCCTTCTCCAAGAAGGGTGGCATTCCTTGAAACAAACACCTTTGTTTCAGCAGGAGTGATAGAAATAATATCCGATTGAATTCTTCGGATACCCTACAAAATAACATAAGGTGGATCGACTATCCAACTTTATCTCCCACTGTCTGCTTCACGTAAGCAGGACATCCCCAAATCCTCAAGTACGAATACTTAGGAGCTTTGCCATTCCATAACTCGTATGGTGTTTTGTCCACTGCTTTAGTGTGGACGTTGTTCAACAACAATACCGCCGTTTCAAGCGCATAGCTCCCAAAACGAAGGTGGAAGCTCAGAGAAGCTCATCATGGATCGAACTTGTCCAACAAAGTTCGATTACGACGCTCCGATACACCATTCAGCTGAGGTGTCATAGGAGGAGTCCACTGAGAGAGAATCCCATTCTCTTTCAGATAGTCCAAAAACTCGGTACTCAAGTATTCTCCACCTCGATCCGATCGAAGTGCTTTAATACTTTTAACTAGCTTGTTTTCTAACTTCAGCCTTGAATTCTTTGAACTTTTCAAATGCTTCAGACTTATATTTCATTAAATATAAATACCCATACTAGAATAATCATCAGTAAAGGTAATGAAGTAGGTGTGGCCATATTGAGTACCAACTCTAAATGGACCACAAACATCTGTATGGATCAAATCCAACAGATTTTTGACTACGCTCAGGTTTTCCCCTTAAAAGGAGATTTAGTCATTTTTCCTTTCAGGCAGGATTCACAAGTAGGTAGAGAGTTAATATCAGACATATCAAACATGCCCTCTCCCACTAGCTTGTTCATCCTCCTTGAGGAAATATGACCTAGCCTAGCATGCCAAAGGTTTGCCGGGTTTTGACTATCGATTTTCCTTTTGTTTGTTGTTGCCGGTTTATCAACATAATTTATTGGAACGTCTTTTAATTTTAAGTTATATAGATCGTTTTCAAGTTGTCCATTTCCAATCAAACATTCATTCTTGAAAATATTGCAAATCCCATTCACAAAATTGCAAGAATAACCATCTCTATCAAGCATAGAAATAGAAATAATGTTTTTAATTAAATCTGGAACAAATAAAACGTCTCTCAAAAGTAACTTAAAATCGTTCTGCAAAATTAAAATAAACGTCTCCTACAGCTTTAGCTTCAACTCTAGAACCATTTCCGAGCCTCAGTGGGTCTCACCCATCCTTAGCCTATTACTTCTTGTCATCATTTGCAACTCATTGCAAATATGAGATCCACATCCGGTATCCAATACCCAAGAAGTAGTGTTAAGTGAAACATTTATTTCAATATAGAACATACCCTTCGCAGTTCGCAACTGCTCGAGGTATTCCTTGCAGTTACGTTTCCAATGACCGGGTTTCTTGCAGTGATGGCAAACTTGTTTAGACTTGTCCAATTTTGCATGTAACATTTGGCCTTGAGATCATGGTCCAACCATTTCTCTAGTTCGGCCAACCTTTTGGCAGTTACATCAGCCAGTGCTGTTTTTGGAGAAGCCTTTTCTAACATTAGAAAATCTTTTCCGAACTTAGGACAATCTTAACTTATGGAATCATTCTGTATTGTTTGCGCCAATAAGTTTGTTTTGTTGGAGAATAGAAACATGTGGATTACTGAGATGAACCAGACAATTATCGATGATTGTTTAATTAATTTACTAAGACATAAAATAGGCGAAATTTATTTTATGAATCTCACTCCCACTATTTTAACGATTTCACTACCCTCTAGTGAAAAACGGGAAACTGTTTTCCTTAGTGAGAACATGGAGTCCAATTGACAAACTATGGTCCCCGAATAATATCAGCCAACCATAATTTTCAAAAGGTAGAGCCCAATTGCTTCCAAAGCAACCGTCCACGTTTTTACCTCATGTCCAATAAGGGCCCAATAATATGACGCCGTTTATTGTGACATGTCAAGATGACCCATCAATATTAAGTTGTGATGGACGGTCTCCATGTGGATCCCCCCAATAATATGAGCCGATCCCATGGGAGTTTTCACCCAACTTACAACATGTGTCCGATCCAATGTACAGCTTTCCGACGAACGGGCCCCCCAATAATATGAGCCAGACCGTATCCGCGGGTAGCATCTCATACATTGATCGTTGATGGAAGGTAGGAACATTTAAACAAATTTAAATTTCCTTTATTTATCTTGATATCAATTTTAAATCATATTTTAAAATGAGGGATTTTAATTTTGAAAATTTGTCTCATCATTTTTTAAAATTTTGTATGCTTGCCGGATTCACACCAATTTTGTCTAAAACATGCATACAACAATAATATCATATTATATAGGATGATCGATTCCATTTCTAATCGACCCGTGGTTGCCAATCACGAGTCTTAGTCCAATCCTAGGTAATATGCAGTATGCAAGGCAATCCTATTACATTGAGCTTCCAATTTACATTTCTTCTGTCTTTATTGTCTACTGGGCCCACATCCGTCTTCAAATCTTTATATCCCACTAAATCTAATGTATTTACAATAAATAACAATGATAAAGTAGGGGATACATTTTTTGAAAGAGTAGGTGCCTGGTGAGCCAACTTGTGGCTAAGGATCGCTCGAGTTTGAGACTAGCATTTGCGATGCAGAGTACCACGTTTCATTGGTAAGGAACATAGATGATGTTCGAAGCATGCAAATGTATATTCCTGGAACTGATGGACGAACTGTTCTTCAATCAGGTCCACAAACGGATAATTAAATCCCTCTGATAGATTGCACTAGAAAATCTATCAGAAGTTTCTACGAAGAGAATTAACGAATTTTGATCCGTTAAACCAGACTGTAATTCAAAATTCACAGACTGGATTTTCCGAGCAGAAGGGAAGGGGGGCGGCCACTGTCAGAGAAAAATACTAGGTTTTTCGAAAATTTGTGACCTGTTGTATGTAATTTCTGTACTGCAATAACTTATTTATAATGTAGGCCGCTAACAGCTTAAGGCCCATTAGTCATTAGTTCAAGCCCGACAAGCAAAGCCCGCATGTTTCAGAAATTAATATATAAAATTCATCATGACTCCGATTGATAAACTGATTTCACCAATGTGTACAGAAAACCATTTCTGCACCTTTTAAAGTCAAGATAAATTTTTCTGAATCCGAATTCAGTGGATTTCCAAAAATTCCCATCCCTATGTCATTTTAGGAAATCTTACTCCTCTACACTTATAATAAGAAGTCCAACTTCTTTGTTCATTAAATTTAACTCTTTTAAATTTAACTATCTCAACGGGGATTAAAAATCCATTACTCTGTGTGACCCTCAATGGTTCAGGGATACAGCTAGCCGTGGGCTCACAACTCCTTGTGACTCGAACAACAATTTCCGACTTGCCCATCGAATCATGGTAAGAGCGTCTAGCAACATCGCCCCATGATTCCCTAGGTATCACTGATAGTGCCTGCAAGAACCAATAGATTTTGGTTAGCGTACAGTACGGTCCCTTCATCCATATATCCCGATCGAATCAACAACCATTGGTATATCGAGAGTCGATCGAGATCGATAATTATGCAATACATCTTGAAGATCAAATAGTGACATCACATGTGTTACTAAGAAACCATTTCTTAAAACACATCATGTACTCTGGCCAGAGATTCGTCACACTAATATCTCCTCAGATCGCATAGGATATCCACACTCGCAAGTATGTGGTGAATCCTTGACAACAAAAGCATCGACTCCTATAGGTGTTGTAACTGTACCCAATCCCGACACCTGATGACCCCACTAGAGTCGGTAAACGAGTCAAAGCACAGTACGAGCATATAGAGTCTCAATGATGTTTCAAGTAGTAAGGACTAATGGTGTACAACCAAAACTGCGGACTTTATTCCACTCGATAAGTGATAACCACTTGGAAAGTCCGGATAGGGTAGTTCGATCATTCATCGTATGAATATCCATTTGCATGCTTCGAACATCTCTATGTTCCTTACCAATGAAACGTGGTACTCTGCATCGCAAATGCTAGTCACAAACTCGAGCGATCCTTATCCTTATTATCGGATGGCTCAATCGACTAGGAACAGTTTAGAATACACAGTGACTATAAGATGTGTTTTCATGATAGACATCTCCATGTTCTACCATATCTTACATACAATATAGTATATTCAAGGTCTTTATCAAAACAACAATAGTATATCACAATATAACAATATGAAGAAAGATAAAGTCATTGCCATTAATAAAAGTGTAAATTATATTAAACAAAAGATTGTTTATACAAAGAGTCATCAAAGCCCTTAGCCACAAGTTGGCTCACCGGGCACCCACTCTTTCAAAATCAAGGTTCGGACGGTCCAAAGTCAGGGTTCGGACGATACGAAGAGTGGTTCGGATGCTCCGAACGTGCTGCCGACAGTCATCATGGATGACGTCATCATGCTGACATAAGCAATGACGTAATATTGGGTTCGAACGATCCGAAGTCGAGATCGAACGGTCTGATCGTGTTCGGATGCTCCGAAGTCCAGTTCGGACGATCCGAACTCCGTCTATAAATAGGAGGGCCGAGATTCAGATTTAGAACGCACCAATCACCTCTTCTCTCTCGATTCCTTAGCCTTCTAACTCAGATCTAGGGAATTATAGGTGTCCCATCAGGAATCCGGAAGTGGCATATGCGATCCAGGCGTCGTAGCGGAGCTGTAGCCTAGTTTTGAGGCACTCGACAGCAAAGGGCTAACGACGGACGAAGGTATAGCTTTTGCTTCCTAAAAATATTTAGGAGTATGCTTTAGCTTAGTTAAGGCTTTTAGAGCGCTATAATGATAGTAGTATCATTTGGCAGTGTAGCGCGAATTATAGGCGTGGACCTAGGGCTGATAGCACTTGCCTAGTATTTGAGGTACGAAAGTACTGTTCGATATATCCTGACTGAGTATGCATGTATTATGTGACTGCATGATTTATATGTCATTGATTTATGCTGCATTCATTTGCATACTGAGCTATCTCCTTCGAGATGTCTGTTAGTAGGGTTTTTTCCCTATCCTGTTAGTGGTTGAACTTCCATCGATTTGGGTCCGGCATATCCACTGGTATTATGGTATGGGAGCCACCTCCTGAAGCGATGGCACAGCGTGCTATATACCAGGGCCCGGTCTGTCTCTGTTATCTGATCCTTGACCTCGAGTTATAGGGAGTTCACTTTTTCATGCATGTATACTCATACTCTCATACTGAGCGTTTTATGCTCACATCTCATACTCTGTGTTTCTGGACACCCTATTCCATGGGGCAGGTTTGCGTTTGGATGAGGCGGGTGGATCCAAGAGGGGCTAGGGCAGTGGTTGGTCAGCTGGAGCTTCGCCTAGGTTTTATTTCTGTTGTCATTGGTATTAATACAGCTGTTCGATATGGTTGTATAATATTTGGGTATTTACAGATTCCTTAACCTTGTGATTGTAATTTTAGTAATGTTTCCGCAGTTTATTCTAATATCTGTTTATTAAGTTAATTGCATGCCTAAGTTCTGTTTAGTAGGGTGATCCGGGTAAGGGTCCACTACATTTATAGTATCAGAGCATGCAAAGTATTTTATAAAGATAACTGTTAGGTTAATTTTGTAGATGGCAGATCGTGACGACCAGATTTCTCATGGCAGTATTGGTGGGCATTGGGGTGATGCCGACCAGGAATCCTTGTCGGGAATGCCGCCATCGTCATCGAGATGAGGACCGTTTCAGTGTTCGTCGATTCTTGTAGATGGCACCTAAGCCCTTGGTTGGAGGTGAGTCTCCTGGAGGATGCGGAGAACCTGGTTAGACCGCATGGAGATGACTTTTCAGACTTTCCAATGCACCGAGGAGCAGAAGATGGAGACCCCTTGGTTATCTTCTGGATGGACGTGCGCTGCAGGTGGTTGGAGGTTTACTTCTGCACCTTTTGTTGCGGCGAGAGGAGTGGCCACCTGGGCCGAGTTCCGCACAGCTTTTCAGAAGCTGTATTTTTTTCCTCCTTGCACTCCGTCAGTCGAAGGCGGGCGAGCTACTGAGTCTACGACAAGGAGCCATGTCTATTGATGAGTATCAGCAGAAGTTCTTTGATCTGCTATCCTACTGCCCCGAGATTGCCGATAGCTCCGAGATGAAGTATAATATGTTCTTCACGGCCTTAACCCTGAGATCCATGACCGTGTGGCGGTTGGAGACGACATGACCTACGAGGGTTTGGTGAGCCGTTGTCACCCAGGCGGAAGGACAACATTCGGCGAAACAGGTCTTTCTCTCAGTCGAGACCTGCTAGTTCTTTGGGTCCCCGTGCCCAATCTTTCAAAAAGTCTGGATCTACTTCTTCTTCCTCTGGCTCCTGCTGGTGTTGTCCGTTTTCGGTAAGAAGGACAAGTGTGATCACTGTGGGAAGAACCATCCATCCGACAAGTGCCGTAGAGCCTTTGGAGCTTGTTTCCGTTGTGGAGAGACTGGTCATATCCAGAGGGATTGACCACTATCTTGGGGGAGGCGGTTCTGGTTCTGGTTCAGGATCTGGTTCTCAGGCCACCATTCAGCAGAGGTCGCAGGGACAGCCTGATGGGAGTTCTTATTTGAGGCCACAAGCTTCTGGCCAGGTGTTTGCCTTGAGGCATGATCAGGCAGTGGAGGAGAATGAGAAAGTCATCGCAGGTACATTTCTTCTTTATGGTATACCTGCTCTTGTACTTATTGACACTGGTGCATCTCATTCCTTCATTTTTGCACGTTTTGTTAAGAGGCATAAGTTACCATGCATTGCACTAGATGTAGTGATGTCTGTTTCTACTCCGACGGGCCAATCTGCTTTGGCTAAGCGTCTAGTGATGGGTTGCCCTTTAGAGTTCGAGGGAAATCATTCTGTTAGCGAATCTCATGGTTCTTGTGATGGACGACTTTGATTGCATTCTGGGAATAGATAATGTTGACTACCTATCGAGCTTCAGTGTACTGCTACCAGAGATTAGTACGCTTTCATCCGGAGGGGAGTGATAGCTGGTTTTACTCTATGGAGAGGGAGCGCAACCCCCGATGCCTTTGGTATCATCTTTGAGAGCCTGTCGAGCTCTAGAGTCTGGCGGGGAAGGCTACCTTATCTATGCAGTTGATTTGTCCGCTGAGAGTTTTGGGATAGAGAGTATTCCTGTTGTGGATGAATTTCCAGATGTATTTCCCGATGAGATTCCTGGTTTTCCTCCTGTTAGGGAAGTCGAGTTTGGCATAGAGTTGATTGCCGGGTACTTCGCCTATTTCTCAAGTACCGTATCGTCTGGCTCCATCAGAGATGCGTGAGTTGAAGAATCAGCTACAGGATCTTTTGGACAAGGGTGTACATTCGTCCTAGTGTATCTCCTTGGGGAGCTCTTGTTCTTTTTGTAAAGAAGAAGGATGGGTCTATGCGGTTGTGCATAGACTATCGGCAGCTGAATCGAGTCAATTGTGAAGAACAAGTATCCTTTGCCTCGTATTGATGACTTGTTTGATCAGCTGCAGGGCACTTCAGTTTACTCCAAGATTGACTTAAGATCTGGGTATCATCAGTTGAGAGTTCGTGATCAGGACGTAGCCAAGACTGCATTCTGTACTCGCTATGGGAATTACGAGTTTCTAGTGATGCCATTTGGTTTGACTAATGCTCCGCTATATTCAGGGATCTGTATTTGGACAAGTTTGTCATGGTCTTTATTGACGACATCTTGGTGTATTTGCGTAATAAGGAAGAGCATGTTTCTCACTTGCGGTTGGTACTTGCAGACTCTTCGAGATGAGCATTTGTACGCCAAGCTGAGCAAGTGTGAGGTTCTGGATGGATCGAGTGTGTCTTTCTTGGCCATATCATATCCAGGGAGGGGATTTCTGTTGATCCAAGCAAGCTTGATGCGGTGCTTAATTGGTCGCGTCCAACGACGATTGCTGAGATCCGTAGCTTTCTGGGTCTAGCAGGATATTATCGTCGCTTCATTCTGAACTTCTCTCAGTTAGCTCGACCTTTGACTCAGCTTACCCGAAAGGGTGTGGATTTCGAGTGGTCCTTCGAGTGTGAAGAGAACTTCTGTGAGCTTCGACGGCGGTTGACTTCTGCGCCGGTGTTGGCATTACCGTCATGATCTGGAGGGTATGTGGTGTACACTGATGCATCTCTGCAGGGGTTAGGTTGTGTCCTGACTCAGAATGGGCATGTGATCGCATATGCTTCTAGACAGCTGAAGCTTCACGAGGACAACTACCCAGTCCATGATTTGGAATTGGCAGCCATTGTGTTCGCTTTGAAGATCTGGCGTCATTATCTGTATGGCGAGAAATTTGAGATCTTCACTGACCATAAGAGTCTCAAGTATTTTTTCACTCAGTGGACTCCTCCTATGACACCACAGCTTAATGGTGTATCGGAGCGTCGTAATCGAACTTTGTTGGACATGGTTCGATCTATGATGAGCTTCACTGAGCTTCCACCTTCGTTTTGGGGCTATGCGCTTGAAACGGCGGTATTATTGTTGAACAACGTCCACACTAAAGCAGTGGACAAAACACCATACGAGTTATGGAATGGCAAAGCTCCTAAGTATTCGTACTTGAGGATTTGGGGATGTCCTGCTTACGTGAAGCGGACAGTGGGAGATAAGTTGGATAGTCGATCCAGCTTATGTTATTTTGTAGGGTATCCGAAGAATTCAATCGGATATTATTTCTATTATCCTGCTGAAACAAAGGTGTTTGTTTCTAGGAATGCCACCTTCTTAGAGAAGGAGTTCTTATTGGATAAGAAAGGCGAGATGATGGAACTCGAAGAAGTTCGAGAAGAACCCAAAATACAAAATAACGATCCTACACCTCAGGAACCATTGCTGGACACGCCTGCACCTAGAAGATCCGAAAGGACTTCTAGACCTCCAGTTCGATATGGTCTTCTTCTTGAAGGGGATCAAGATGAACCCGACATTGGATGTGATCCAAGAAACTTCAAGGAAGTAATTTCTGATGCGGATTCGAATTTATGGCTTGAAGCTATGCAGTCAGAATTGGATTCGATGCATACAAACCAAGTTTGGTCTTTAGTAGATCCTCCCGATGGAATTGTTCCGATAGGGTGTAAATGGATCTACAAAAGAAAGCTTGGGCCTGATGGTAAGGTATTGACCTACAAGGCGCGATTGGTGGCTAAAGGTTATACTCAAAGGCAAGGAGTTGACTATGACGAAACCTTTTCACCAGTTGCAATGTTCAAGTCCATAAGAATCCTAATTGCCATAGCTGCATGGTATGACTATGAGATATGGCAGATGGATGTGAAGACTGCTTTTCTTAATGGAGACATTAAGGAAGAAATCTATATGAGGCAGCCTGAGGGGTTCACATCCATGGGAAGCGAGCATAAGGTATGCAAGCTTCAGAGATCAATTTATGGTCTAAAACAAGCATCAAGAAGTTGGAACCAGAAATTTGATGAAACAATAAAAGATTTTGGTTTCATCAAGAACCCGGAGGAACCTTGCGTGTACAAGAAAGTAGTTAAGGATGCGGTGACATTCTTAGTACTTTATGTTGATGACATCCTACTCATTGGGAATGATGTAGGGATGTTGCAGTCAACAAAGATATGGTTATCAGGTAGATTTTCGATGAAGGATTTGGGAGAGGCATCCTACATTTTTGGGATACAGATCTATAGAGATAGGTCTAAGAGAATGATAGGACTCACTCAATCAACCTACATCGATACCATATTGAAACGGTTTTCAATGGATGGGTCCAAAAGAGGACATCTACCCATGTGTCATGGAGTTTCTCTATCCAAGTCTATGTGTCCCAAGACTGATGAAGAGATAGAGAATATGACACATGTACCATATGCGTCAGCTATAGGTAGTATCATGTATGGGATGATATCTACCAGACCGGATGTAGCATTTGCTCTGAGTGTCACGAGCAGATATCAGTCTAATCCTGGTCAAATGCATTGGAAAGCCGTGAAGGACATTCTTAAGTACTTGCGAAGGACTAAGAATATGTTCATGGTTTATGGAGGACGAGAACTCAAATTGGAAGGCTATACCGACTCTAGCTTCCAAAGTGATGTGGATGACTCGAAGTCAACCTCTGGATTTGTGTTCATGCTCAATGGCGGTGCTGTCTCTTGGAAGAGTTCCAAGCAGGACACCACAGCGGATTCCACCACTGAGGCTGAATACATTGCAGCATCAGCTGCTGCTAAAGAGGCCGTTTGGATGAGGAAGTTCGTCCAAGAGTTGGGCGTCATTCCTGAATATGTTGGTCCAGTCCCGGTACTGTGACAACACGGGTGCCGTTGCTCAAGCAAAGGAACCAAGGTCTCATCAAAGATCCAAACACGTACTGAGGAAATACCACATAATCCGGGAGATTGTGGAAAGAGGAGACATCATTGTCGAACGAGTGGCCTCTGCAGACAATATCGCTGATCCGCTTACTAAGCCCTTGCCAGGACCATTGTTTGACAAACATCGCGAAGCAATGGGTCTACGTAGTATGACTAGTTGGCTATAGGGCAAGTGGGAGATTGTAAGAGTGGGTGCCCAGTGAGCCAACTGTGTGGCTATGGGCTTTGATGACTCTTTGTATGAACAATCTTTTGTTTAATATTATTTACACTTTTATGGCAATGACTTTATATTACTTCATATTGTTATATTGTGATATACTATTGTTGTTTTGATAAAGACCTTGAATATACTATAGTGTATGTAAGATGTGGTAGAACATGGAGATGTCTATCATGAAATACATCTTATAGTCACTGTATGTTCTAAAACCGTTCCTAGTCGATTGAGCCGTCCGATAATAAGGATAAGGATCGCTCGAGTTTGAGACTAGCATTTGCGATGCGGAGTACCACGTTTCATTGGTAGGGAACATGGAGATGTTCGAAGCATGCAAATGGATATTCATAGGATGAATAATCGAACTACCCTATCCGGACTTTCCAAGTGGTTATCACTTATCGAGTGGATTAAGTCCGCGGTTTTGGTTGTACACCATTAGTCCTTACGACTTGAAACATCATGGAGACTCTATATGCTAGTGCTGTGCTTTGACTCGTTTACCGACTCTATGGGGGTCATCAGGTGTCGAGATTGGGTACAGTTACGACACATATAGGAGTCAATGCATTGTTGTCAAGGATTCACCACATACTTGCGAGTGTGGATATCCTATGCGATCTGAGGAGATATTAGTGTGATAAATCTCTGGCCAGAGTAATTGATGTGATTTAAGAAATGGTTTCTTAGTAGCACATGCGATGTCACTAATTTGATCTTCAAGATGTATTGCATAGTTATCGAATCTTGAGCGACTCTCGATATACCAATGGTTGTTGATTCGATCGGGATATATGGATGAAGGGACCGTACTGTACGCTAACCAAATCTACTGGTTCTTGTAGGCACTATCAGTGATACCTAGGGAATCATGGGGCGATGTTGCTAGGCGCTTTACCATGATTCGTTGGGCAAGTCGGAAAGTGTTGTTCCGAGTCACAAGGAGTTGTGAGCCCACGGCTAGCTGTATCCCTGAACCATTGAGGGTCACACAGTGTAATGGAGTTTTAATCCCCGTTGAGATAGTTAAATTTAAAGAGTTAAATTTAATGAACTAAGGAGTTGGACTTCTTAAATAAGAGTAAGGGAGTAGGATTTCCTAAAATGACATAGGGATGGACATTTTTGGAAACCACTGAATTCGGATTCAGGAAAATTTATTTTGACCTTAAAATGTGCAGAAATGGTTTCTGTGCACATTGGTGAAATCAGTTCATCAATCGGAGTCACGATGAATTTTATATTAATTTCTGAACGAGCGGGCTTTGCTTGTCGGGCCCCAGCTTATGACTAATGGGCCCTAAGGTGTTAGTGGCCTGCATTATAAATAAGTTATTTCAGTACAGAAATTACATACAACAGGTCATTATTTTGAGACAGAAATTTCGAACCCTCCTCTCTCTCAAAAGCAATCGGCCGAACCTTCCCCATACTCTGCCCGAGATTTTCCGGTCTGTGATTTTGAATCGCAGTAAGGAATAACGAATCAGATTCGTTTATTCTCTTCGCAGAAAACTTCTGATAGATTTTCTAGTGCAATCTATCAGAGGGATTAAACCTCTGTTCGTGGACCTGATTGAAGGAGTTCATCGGTTCCAGGGAGAGACAACAAGAGCAGATAAAATCTGTTGGTGTCCATTAATCTCGTTGCGAGATTGGAGGTAAAATTTAATAACTGTTATTTAAATTTTACACACACAATAATTTAATCGTTGAACGGTTGATACCCACACTATGGAATTGTTCCATAACAAAATTTTTAAAACTTCCGCTGCACCGGGTATCAATCGTGATTGATCTGAGAGCCGCGTTTTCCAACAAACTTCTCTCAGATAGCTAGGCCTTTGACACAACTAACAAAGAAAGATGCCTTTTTCGTGTGGTCTGATGCTTGTGAAGACAGTTTCCATGAGTTGAGACGTCGTTTGACGACATCTCCAGTTCTTGCTTTGCCGTCTGGATCAGGTGGGTTTGTAGTCTTCACTGATGCTTCTCTCCAGGGTTTGGGGTGTGTGTTGACTCAGAATAGCCACGTGATTGCTTACACTTCCAGACAGTTGAAGACTCACGAGGAGAATTATCCCGTATATGATATAGAGCTTGCAGCCATTATCTTTGCTATGAAAATATGGCGTCACTATTTGTACGGAGAGCGATTCGAGATCTTTACCGATCATAAGAGTTTGAAGTATCTGTTCACTCAGGCTGAGTTGAACATGCGGCAGTGTTGTTGGATAGATCTGTTGAAGGATTATTATTTGGAGATCAAGTATCATCCAGGTTCTTTGAACCCTGTTGCTGATGCGCTTAGTCGCAAGGTCTATGTGTGTTCCCTTCGTACCAGTTTAGTTTCGAAGGCAGTTGAGGAGTGTTGTTCTTTGAGATTCACATTCCGTCATAAGAAAGAACATCAAGGAATTCATGTTTCTTCTGTGCTTGCAGAGCCAGCCTTGTATCGACGAATCCGGGAAGCTTAGAATTTTGATCTGAGGACTCAGAAGTTAGCCCGTTTGGCAGAAAGTGGTAATACTTCTGGTTTCCATTTGCAAGGAGACGGTCTATTGTGTCTTTTTGGTCGAGTTGTAGTACCCGAGGATTCTTCTTTGAGGGATGAGATCCTATCGCAAGCTCACCGCAATCTATTCTCTGTACATCCAGGTAGCATGAAGATGTATAAGGATCTTCGCACTCGATTTTGGTGGAAAGGGATGAAGCGCAGTGTCTATCAGTTGTATCCCGATGCCTTGTGTGTCAGTAGGAAAAGGCAGAGTTTAGACGACCCGGAGGGTTACTTCACAGCTTAGAGATTCCTGAGTGGAAGTGGGAGCATGTGACGATGGATTTTGTCACCCACTTGCCTATGTCTTCCAGGAATTATGATGCTATTTGGGTTGTCGTGGACCGATTATCGAAGTCAGCACATTTTCTTCCCTATAACCGCGATTATACCTTTGATAGGATGGCACAATTGTATGTACAGGAAATTTTTCTATTGCATGGAATTCCGTTGAGCATTTTCGGTGATAGAGATCCGAGATTCACCTCGAGATTTTGGGGTAGTTTTCAGCGAGCCCTTGGTACTAATTTTAGCTTGAGTACGGCTTATCATCCAGAGACGGATGGACAGTTCGAGCGTACTATTCGCACTTTAGAGGATATGCTTCGTGCAGCGGTGATGGATTTTGGTCCAGCGTGGCATGATCATTTACCATTGGTGGAGTTCACTTACACCAATAGTTTCCATCGCAGCATTGACATGGCACCATTTGAGGCTCTTTATGGACGATGTTGTCGTACACCTCTGTTTTGGGATGAGGTTGGCGAGCGTCAGGTTGAGGGTCCTCAGATGATTCAGCATATGACTGATGCAGTGGAGTTGATCCGACGCAGATTAAGGCGGCCCAGGATCGATAGGCTAGCTACGCAAACACTCACCGGAGGCCGTTACACTTCGAGGTAGGAGAGCATGTATTCTTGTGTGTGTCACCTTTCCGGAAGGTGATGAGGTTTGGTCGCAAGGGTAAGCTGACACCGAGATTTATTGGCCCTTTCAAGATTCTCGAGAAGGTTGGGGACGTGGCTTATCGTCTAGCATTGCCACCAGATCTTTCGGGGATCCATGATGTGTTCCATGTGTCCTTGTTGAGACAGTACGTGGCGGATGAGTCGAATATTTTTCATCCGACTGAGGTGCAATTAGATCAGGATCTGTCGTATGTGGAGAGGCCCTTACGGATTCTAGATAGGAAGGACAAGGTACTTTGTAACAAGCGTATACCATTGGTGATGGTACAGTGGCAGCTAGGGGTGCAAACGAACCGAATCGAGCCAAATAATGGTAAAATTTTAAGGCTCAAATTCGGCTCGATAAGAGTATATTCGAGTTCGAGCTCGATTCGATGTTGGATAATTTTAAATATTTTGGCTTGAGCTCGGCTCGAAATGAAGTTCAAGTTCGAGTTCGGCTCGAAATATTCGAACCTATTCGTGAACTATTCGGATATTATGGTTCGAAAAGCTCGAAATGTTCGAAAAAAGTTTGAAATGTATATATATTTATTATATAATTATATTATATTAATTAAATATTAAGGTTCGCAAAATATTCGCGTACTATCGAACAGTATAATTTCAGCTCGAGCTCGGCTCGAAAAAAAGTTCGAACATGTTCGAATTCGGCTCGAGTTCGATAAGCTCGAATACGAATCAAATATTTATCGAGCAAACTCGTAAAGCTCACGAACATGTTCAGTTCGTTTGCACCCCTAGTGGCAGCACAGAGGTACGGAGGAAGCTACTTGGGAGTTAGAAAGCCGGATGCGAGCCGAGCACCCCAAGTTATTTTGAGATTTTGTACATCTTTGTATCAAGTTTTTACTTGTTCAGTTGTAATCAAGAACATTCGTGTTGAATCCTGTACTTTTCCTCTGACTTTAATTTCGAGGACGAAATTTCTTAAGTGAGGGAGAATGTAGTGACCCGTATCCATAATTAATGATTAATGAGTATATTAATCATGTGATCATGTTTTGAATCATTAATACATGATTAATGAAGTTTCGGTTGGATTAACGAACTTCAGAAATGGATTCAGAATGATCGGAAAAGGCCCAAAGGGTCACCAGGAACGGAAGCAACGTTCAAGAACAGAAGCAACGTTCTGGCAGCTATTGTCATCCGTGATGTCAGCAATATTACATCATTTTTTTACACACTTGATGGGACATCGAAAGCAACGATGGAGATCGGAATCAACGTTCGTCAAGCAGAACGGACGCAACGTTGAGGAACGGACGTTCCGTTCCATGTCTATATATATGAGGGCCGAGACTTCATTTGAGGCACACCAATTCCTCTCTTCTCTCTCAATTCTTAGGTCTTCTAACTCAGATATAGGGAGATCTAGGCGTCCTACCGGGATTTTGGAAGTGGCACAGCGATCTAGACGTTGTAGCGGAGCAGTAGCCTAGTTTTGAGGCTATCAACAGCAAAGGGATAACGACGGACGCAAGTTTAGCTTTGGCTTCCTAAAAATATTTAGGAGTATGCATTAGCTTAGTGAAGGCTTTTAGAGCTTAATTATTGATGCATGGGTAATTGCATTGTAGTAGCAGTAGACTGGACTAGTAGGCTTGGAGTCTAGACTAGCGGAGCTAGGTTTTGACCAGCAGTTGTTAGAGGTACGTAAGTACTGACCGAGATAGCCGGCATGATATATTTGCATGTATGTTGCATGAGTATGTGCTATATTTTTTTATCATTTTTTAGCATGTTTTACTGCCTTAGCACATGCATGATATTACGTGTGACTGCAACCTGAGAGATGTGAGTCATTGATAGTCTCCATAGGGAACAGTGATCTCATTTTGGACTCGAGTCAGGCATGACAGTTTCCATATGGGACTTGTATCCTGGTTTAGATTCGGGTCAGGATGGGGTTGGCTTAGCCCTGATATAGAATATACGAGTACCCCGTAGAGTCGCTCTCTAGCCGGTACTTTATATTCCTGGTGCCATGAGCAAGTGTTTTACCTGGGATTTTAAATCATCTGTGTGCGCATATTTGTACTTATATCATTGCTTTCGTATTGAGCGTTGTCTCTCACGCCCCTGAGTTTGGGTATTGTGGTATACGTTGTGGCGGGGCAGGTTTGAGGCTGGACGGTCCAGACGGTTCTCAGCAGGATTGAGGATCTGAGAGTGTGAGGTTTTAGAGGGTAGGGATTTGTTTACCCTGAACCTTCGATTTGGTTGTATAATGATATTTATACACTTGTGTTATCATCGGTTGTTTAATGCCGATTGAATTTGTTGTGTTTTTAATTATCCGCTCCTTACGCTTTTAGTTTTATTGCATGCGCTTAATTATAACTCTGATTAGATAGTGGATCCGGGTAGGGTCACTACATTCCTCCAAACTCTTCAAATTCTTTTTAATTATAGTACGCAACAAAGTTCCTAACTTCCTATTATCAAATTCAGTTTGACCATCCGTTTGAGGATGACATATAGTCGAAAACAGTAGTTTAGTACCAAGTTTGCATCATAATGTTTTCCAAAATTAGTTCAAGAAACGAGTATCTCTATCAGACACAATACTCCTAGGCATGCCATGCAATATAAAAATTTCATTAAAGAATAAATCCGCAACATGAGAAGCATCATCAGATTTATGACAAGCAATAAAATGAGCCATCTTAGAAAATTTATCAACCACTAGAAAAACAGAATCCCTCCCCTTCTTAGACCTTGGTAATCCTAAAACAAAATCCATAGAAATGTCTATCCATGGTTCACTAGGAACGGGAAGTGGACTATACAATTCATGTGGTTGTGTCTTAGACTTATCTTTCTTACAAGTCACACACCTCTCACAAATATGCTCAACATCATGCTTCATACGTGGCCAATAAAAATTTTCATGCAAAGTATCATAAGTTTTAGCCACACCAAAATGTTCCATCAAAACACCCCCATGTGATTCCTTAACAAGTAACTCACGAATGGACGATTTAGGCACACACAACTTATCTTCCTTAAACAAGTATCCATAATGCACGAAAAATTTATCTTTTGTACCATGCAAACATGACGCATAAATCTCACCAAAATAAAGATCACTAGCATATAAATCTTTCACATACTCAAATCCTAAGAACTTAGAATCTATAGTAGATAAAAACACATACCTTCGTGATAGAGCATCCGCTACCACGTTTTTCTTCCTTTGCTTGTACTTGATAATGTAGAGAAAAGTCTGTACAAACTCCATCCACTTGGCATGTATCTTGTTCAGCTTTTGTTGTCCTTTGAGATGTTTCAAAGATTCATGATTCATATGAATCACAAATTCTTTTGGCCTCAAATAATGCTGCGACGTTTCAAGCACACAAACCAAAGCATAGAACTCCTTGTCGTAGGTAGGATAATTCAATGCTGCTCCACTTTGCTTCTCACTGAAGTATGCAATCGGTCGTTCTCCTTGCATCAAGACACCTCCAATTCCTATGTCTGATGCATCACATTCAATTTCAAAAGTATTAGTAAAATCAGGAAATACAAGTAAAGGCGCATTAATTAATTTTTGCTTGATAATATTAAGAGACTTCTCTTGCTCCTTGCTCCAATGGAATGGAACGTTCTTCTTGATCACCGCCATCATAGGTGCAGCCAAAGTGCTAAAATCTTTCACAAATCTCCTATAAAAACTTGCTAGACCATGAAAACTTCGAACTTGACCAATAGAAGTAGGCGTTGGCCAATCTCAAATTACACTTACCTTGTCCTCATCAATTTGACACCTTGAGCACTCACAACAAAACCAAGAAATACAAGCTCGTTTGTACAAAACACACACTTTTTTAAGTTAGCATACAAGTAAGTGTTCAGTTTTTAGTGTGATTAGTACAATTTTCAAATGTTCAACATGCTCATTCAAACTTTTGCTATATACCAAAATATCATCAAAGTAAACCACCAAAAATTTTCCAATGTAAGCATGCAAAACATGATTCAACCACCTTATAAAAGTACTAGGTGCATTCGTTAAACCAAAGGGAATAACCAACTACTCATACAACCCATAATTAGTTTTAAAAGCAGTTTTCCATTCATCACCTTCTCTCATTCTAATTTGATGATAACCACTTTTAATATCAATTTTACTAAAAATGCTAGAACCATGCAATTCATCTAACATATCATCTAGTCTAGAAATATGATGCCTATACTTGATGGTAATGTTATTAATGGCTCTACAATCCACACACATTCTACATGAACCGTCTTTCTTAGGAACCAACAAAACAGGTACATCACAAAAAGACATAGACTCACGCACAAATCCCTTATCAAGAAATTCACTTACCTGCCTTTGTAGCTCTTTTGTTTCCGCCGGGTTACTCCTATAAGCTGGACGATTCGGCAATGCACTTCCGGGCACAAGATCAATTTGATGTTCAATTCCCCTCAAAGGTGGTAATCCTTGAGGTAAATCCTCCGGAAATAATTCTTCAAATTCCTGCAAGAGAGAAATAACACTGCTCGAAAGATTTCCGGCTATATCACTTGTGTTAAGGAGAATCTTTTTATAGAAAATCAACACAAGTGGAGTATGCACATGTAAAATCTCTCGCAACTCACTCTTTTGGGCCATGCATATTTTTTTTCGGCCTCTTTTTTAAATTTTTTTTCATCTTTTTCCCTCTCATTCTTTTTTTCTAAGGCCACCTCACTTTTTTGTTCGCTCTTTTTTTTTGCCTCTTCTCACTTTCTTTTTTTCAAATGGTCCTCCAACACTTTCTTTGGAGTCATAGGTAACGATACAATAGGCTCCTTTTTCAAGGTAAAAGAGTAACGATTTTAAAACCATCTTGTATCACCCTCCTATCAAATTGCCACGGCCTACCCAACAAGATATGACAAGCTTGCTTAGGCACCACATCACACAACACTTCATCTACGTACTTACCAATGGAAAATGGTACCACCACTCGCTTATGCACTCTCACCTCCATACTATCATTAAACCATTGCAATTTATATGGTTGAGGATGCTTTATAGTAGGCAAACTCAACTTCTCCACAAGCTCATAACTCGATACATTAGTGCAACTAGCACCATCAATAATAACACTACACACTTTATTATTATTCACAAAGCATCTAGTATGGAATAAATTTTCTCTTTGATTTTCTGCCTCATCCTTTTGTTGCACATTCAAAATTCTCTTAGTCACCAATAATTCACCAATAACCGTATTATATCCCTCATCATCGGGATCCTCCAATGCAGGCATATCATCATAATTTTCCTCCTCACTCTCCGACTCAATCTCACCACCAACATTCATAATCATAATTTTTTTATTAGGACACTGACTAGAAATATGACCAACACCTTGACATCTAAAGCATTTGATATCTCTAGAACAATTAATAGGAGTTTCAGATTTACCTTGCACTCCTTGCTTTGGTGTTTCTTGCTTGGTGTCAAATTTTGGTTTGGACATTGGCTTGACATCATCTCGTTTAGCAACGTTTGGATGCCAAGGAGCAGAAGATCCTCCACCCGAGGACATTCGAACGCCACTCCTTCTATTGAGTTGTTGTTTCACTTTCATGACCAACTGTACCATCTCCTCAAGGTCCACACAATGTCGAAGTTCCACTTGGTCTTGAATCTCCCTATACAAACCACATGAAAATCAAGACATGGTTGCTTCGCAATCCTCCTCAATATTAGCTCAAATCATAGTAACTTCCAACTCCTTGAAGTAGTCTTCTACACTCCTTGAACCTTGCTTCAAATTCTGCCATCGCTTAAACATATCACGATAATAGTAATTAGGCACAAATCTCTTTTTCATGATTTGTTTCATCTCATCACATGTCTCAATAGGCCTCTCTTGATTCCTCCTCCTACAGATAACCAGTTGATCCCACCAGATAAGTGCATAATCCACAAACTCAACTACTGCCAACTTTATTTTTTTGAATCAGTATAGTTGTGGCATTCAAACACCGACTCCACTCTTATCTCCCACTTCAAATAATCCTCTGGATCAGATTTCTCTAAAACGAATAAATCTTTATCTTAATCCCATTAATATTTTCATCTTCTCTACCCCCATAAACGTATCTCCCACGCATTGTGATAAGTGTATTTTATACACTTGATTTATATATGATTTTAATTGTTAAATGTTTGTTTCGAGCAGATTTATGTGGGTGTTTTGTTGTTTTTGTGCTTGCAGAGAATTATTGAATTATTGTGGAAAAAAAAAGAAAAATAAAAAGAAAAGAAGAAAGAAAAGAATAAAAGAATAAATAGAAGAGGCTGTGAAGAAAGAAACGAGAGAAGTGAAATGGGCTTTCTTATTGGGCTTGGTAGAAATTGTTCGCGCCTAACTTAGTGCTGAAGAGAAGAATCCAATAGCGCTATCGTGCAAGTTTTGTGGGAGTGAAGAATTGAAGTCAGAATTTTATGCGCGCCCGCCTGGCTATTTGGAGCGCCCGCGCGTGACGAGATTTCAGAGATTTTAATTATCGGGAAGGAAACTTTTATATTTTCTTGGGATTTTTGTTGTGCTTTTGTGCACGATATAAAATGGATTTCTTATCAGAAAAATGAAGGAGGAGGCAACCACAATATTGTACATATCAGAGATAGGAATTGATCGTGATTTCTGGAAGAATTTTGGGCAGAAAATTGAAGAACAAAGATGGAGCTTGATCGACCGAACACGGCGTTGACGACGGATTTGTTTTTTACTTTTTATTTATTTCTGAATATGTTTGGATTTATGAATTATTGTTTTATTCAGAATTTTATTATGAACTAAATTTTTATAGTCTAGAGGTCGGATGGAACTTGGTGTAGACGCTTTCATGAATTTTTGATTTTATTGAATTGAGTTTCTTCTAGATTAATTGTTTTTTTCTAGAATTGATTGTCTTTTCAATTATCTGATCAATAATTTATTTGTTATATTTATTTGAAATCTGGCACTCGGGAGAGGAGATTTTGAATAGGACCAATAGAAAATACACTGTTTATTATTTATATAACTCGGGTGAGTATATAATGTTAACAGAGCTTTTAAAAAGAACATTGTTTTGAATTGATCACTACAAGTAGATTCTTAATAGGGATATTGAAATTGAATTATAGTTGATATATTTTATTCGGCAATCGGGAGAGGGAATAATACACTGAAGTGTTCTTGGCTATTAGTTGATTGAAATTAATGAAGATTAATTAATAAGGATTGATTGTTGTTGAAACCAGGTGAAATCTATACCTCTAGACCATTTTTCTCTGATTGATATTTATCTGAAAGTTGTGTGCGTGCTATTAAAACTCATTGATTATTTTATTTTATTCTGCAAAATTATGAGATTTTGATTTTTTAGATAAAGTTTGGACTATTTTAATTACAAGAACTGAATATTTTCAATTTACTCTCTGTGGGAACGATACTTGATTCATTCACTATATTAAAACTTGATACTCATACGCTTGCGAGCATTTTTCACAACACATTGCTTCTCTCCTATTTCTCTCACCCTCTTGGTTTCGCCTATTCCTTCACAAATTCTCACCCACACTTTCATCTTCCTTACTTTCCCTAGCTTCAATTTTATTTATTCTTTCATGCACCGTCACCAACTCAGCCCTCATCACTTCCCTCATCATTTTAGTTAAATCATCCATTTGACTATGGGAAAATTTTTGACTATTAGAATTCATTGTACCTGCAAGAAAATTGTTAGTAAAAAAATTACCTCACACAAATTCTCACACGTCACTCCAAAGAAAATTCACTCAATCACTCTTTTCTTTCCACTCAAAATTTATGTAGAAGGGCTTTTTGCTTTATGATTTTGTATCAAACTCATAAATCCAAAACTTGTAGACACTTGAAAGCTGACTCCCACGGGTTGTACAAAAATTAGACGAAGAAATTTATGGATACTTGAATTTTCTACTTGCACCCAAATATTGACGAAGACTAAATACTTCACCTCTAGTTATCTTGCTTCTCTATTTATTATCTTTTTTGAAGCTTTTCGGTCCTTCTATTATATTTTTTTGACCGACTTTTTTTTGAATTTTCTCGAGATAACTTGCAGCACAAGACACGAACAAAAAATAGACTCAGACGAAGAATGAAAGAAGAAGAACAAAGAACGCGAAGAACACGAAGAACAGATAAGATCAAAGAATTGAAACGATACTTACTTATCTCAAAACCTTGCTTTGATATCAATTGATATGAATTCTTATGAATGAAAGACAAACACTATTATAACGAATCGCACCCTTAATTCGAATACATAAGAAATCAAATATTTTTTCTCGACTTTTGAAATGAGTAACAGATTTGGATCTCCACCTCCAGTTGAACCCGTAACTAGCAACAGAAAATCATAATAGAAAACAATCAATAATTCAATTAGACCTTCAAAGGAACCTGTCTTTGACAACCCAAGTTAAAATCAATTGACAAACGCCACAAAGTTTTGACACTTTGATAAGTTTGATTTGAATTAAAGCTAAAAGACTTAAGCAAAATTCTAGAGAGAATTTTAGTTTGAATAATCAATAATCTGTATTCTTAATTGTTATTCAAAATAATGAATAATTTTTGTAATTATAATACAACTACAAAATAATAAAAGATATCGCAAAATATATCTAAAGATATAATAATATCTCCTAAAACTTTCTTAGTAGGAATAGTTATTTTTAATCTACCTGATAACCATATCTTTATTGACTGCAACATCCCTACATCATTCCCAATGAGTAGGATGTCATCAACGTAAAGCACTAAGAATGTCACAACATCCTTAACCACTTTCGTGTATACGCACGGTTTCTCCGGGTTCTTGATGAAACCAAAGTCCTTTATTGTTTCATCAAATTTCTGGTTCCAACTTCTTGATGCCTGTTTGAGACCATAAATTGATCTCTGAAGGTTGCATACCTTATGATCGCTTCCCATGGATGTGAATCCCTCGGGCTGCATCATATAGATCTCTTCCTTAATGTTTCCATTAAGAAATGCAGTCTTCACATCAATTTGCCATATCTCATAGTCATACCAAGCTGCTATGGCAATAAGGATTCTTATGGACTTGAACATTGCGAC